>NW_026967510.1:467500-1667500 GCF_028390025.1 Pseudophryne corroboree | reverse complement strand
CTTGAGGTTTAAAATAGGTCTTACCGAACCGTCCGGTTTCGGTACTACAAACAGGTTGGAATAATAACCCTTGTATTGTAGTTGAGGTGGAACTGGAACAATCACCTGATTCTGTACCAGTTTTAGAATTGCTGCCTGTAAGGCCAAACTTGCTTCTGGAGAAGCTGGTAAGCCAGATTTGAAGAATCTGGGAGTTCTTGAAACTCCAGTCTGTATCCCTGTGCGATAAGATCTTTCACCCAGGGATCTAGGCATGACGTTGCCCGGATGTGACTGAAATAACGTAAGCTGGCTCCCACCTGCCTGTCTTCCAGGCAGTGTGGTCCACCGTCATGCTGAAGGCTTTGAGGAAGCAGAACCAGAGGTCTGTTCCTGAGAACCTGCAGCTGCGGCTTTTCTGGGTTTACCTTTACCGCCTCTGAATGCTATAGAAGAACCCTTGGACTTGTTTTTAAATTTAGCTGTCCGAAAGGACTGCAAAGTCGGGGCAGAGTAGGTTCTGCTAGCAGGGGTCGCTGTGGAAGGAAGGTATGTAGACTTACCCGCAGTGGCCTTAGATATCCAAGTATCTAGTTCATCTCCAAACAGAGCCTCAACCGTGATAGTAGGCTCTCCACGCCTTTTCTGGAATCCGCATCCGCAGTCCACTAGCGTAGCCACAAGCCCCTGCGTGCTGACACTACCATGGCAGTGGTGCATGCGTTGAGTAAACCAATTTCTTTTATGGCCTCCACCATAAAGTTAGCAGCATCTTGGATGTGCTGTAGGAGTTAATGTCATCCCTGGTTAGATTATCCGACCATCTTGAAATTGCCGTAGTGATCCATGCACAAGCAATAGTGGGTCTCTGGGCTACCCCAGCAGACAAGTATATAGATTTGAGAGTGGTCTCACTCTTACGGTCAGCCGCATCCTTTAAGGACACCGCCCCGGGAACCGGTAAGACTATCTTTCACAACAACCTGGACACAGATGCGTCCACTATCGGCGGGTTTTCCCATTTTTTTCTATCCTCCAAAGTAAAGGGGAAGGAAGAAATTAACCTTTTTGGGATCTGACATTTTTGGTCAGGGTTCACCCAAGCTTCTTCAAAGAGGACATTTAAGTCCTTTGAAGCCGGAAAAGTAGCTGAGGATTTCTTTTTTTGTATTAAAGTAAGATTCCTCGAGACACCTGGGGGGCGTGGTCACGGCAGCAATGGAGTAGGGAGCGGATCTCGGGAGCTCCTCGAATAAACCCATCCTTTCACCCATCCTGACCCCTCTGGTGTCCCTGCCCGGGCTACATACCTCCCTCATACTGCTGGGCGCTGACGGGCATCCTTTTTTGCGGTCTCCGGGACTCGTGGGACGGCGCCGGCTGACTTCCGGCCCTGCAGCCTAGGCCTCCTCCGGATCCCCGGCCTCAATTTCGGCGCCCTCGGCCGCGGAACGCCCGGAGCTCGGGCGACGGGCTGTCACTGCCAACAAGCACCCTGGGACGACTGGGAGGTGGAAGCTGCCTCTCCTCTCCCTGACAGGCTGCGGTCCGGAGCCCTAACACCCGGAGGGGCATAGGAAGCAGGTACTTCTGGGGAAGGGACACTGCGGCCATTTTGGGAGATGCTATACAGAAGGCCCCACTGCTCTGGGCTGACCTCCATGCTTGGAAGGGCTGCATTCATCTGTTGTGCCCTGTGAACTGTCTCTGCACACAGGATCTTTACTGCATACTGACCTCTCCTATTATTTCTCTCCTAATGACTATGCTAATACCCACCTGAGACTGGAGACAAAGTCAGCTATTTATATTGCACGGCCCTTCCATTATATCACACAGGAGCTGCACATAGATTGGATCTGCCTACACTGCTACAGTGTACTGCGTACCATTATCCTACAGTGTACTGCGTACCATTATCCTACAGTGTACTGCGTACCATTATCCTACAGTGTACTGCGTACCATTATCCTACAGTGTACTGCGTACCATTATCCTACAGTGTACTGCGTACCATTATCCTACAGTGTACTGCGTACCATTATCCTACAGTGTGCTGCGTACCATTATCCTACAGTGTACTGCGTACCATTATCCTACAGTGTACTGCGTACCATTATCCTACAGTGTACTGCGTACCATTATCCTACAGTGTACTGCGTACCATTATCCTACAGTGTACTGCGTACCATTATCCTACAGTGTACTGCGTACCATTATCCTACAGTGTACTGCGTACCATTATCCTACAGTGTGCTGCGTACCATTATCCTACAGTGTACTGCGTACCATTATCCTACAGTGTACTGCGTACCATTATCCTACAGTGTACTGCGTACCATTATCCTACAGTGTACTGCGTACCATTATCCTACAGTGTACTGCGTACCATTATCCTACAGTGTACTGCGTACCATTATCCTACAGTGTACTGCGTACCATTATCCTACAGTGTGCTGCGTACCATTATCCTACAGTGTACTGCGTACCATTATCCTACAGTGTACTGCGTACCATTATCCTACAGTGTACTGCGTACCATTATCCTACAGTGTACTGCGTACCATTATCCTACAGTGTACTGCGTACCATTATCCTACAGTGTACTGCGTACCATTATCCTACAGTGTACTGCGTACCATTATCCTACAGTGTGCTGCGTACCATTATCCTACAGTGTACTGCGTACCATTATCCTACAGTGTACTGCGTACCATTATCCTACAGTGTACTGCGTACCATTATCCTACAGTGTACTGCGTACCATTATCCTACAGTGTACTGCGTACCATTATCCTACAGTGTACTGCGTACCATTATCCTACAGTGTACTGCGTACCATTATCCTACAGTGTACTGCGTACCATTATCCTACAGTGTGCTGCGTACCATTATCCTACAGTGTACTGCGTACCATTATCCTACAGTGTGCTGCGTACCATTATCCTACAGTGTACTGCGTACCATTATCCTACAGTGTGCTGCGTACCATTATCCTACAGTGTGCTGCGTACCATTATCCTACAGTGTACTGCGTACCATTATCCTACAGTGTACTGCGTACCATTATCCTACAGTGTACTGCGTACCATTATCCTACAGTGTACTGCGTACCATTATCCTACAGTGTACTGCGTACCATTATCCTACAGTGTACTGCGTACCATTATCCTACAGTGTACTGCGTACCATTATCCTACAGTGTGCTGCGTACCATTATCCTACAGTGTGCTGCGTACCATTATCCTACAGTGTACTGCGTACCATTATCCTACAGTGTACTGCGTACCATTATCCTACAGTGTACTGCGTACCATTATCCTACAGTGTACTGCGTACCATTATCCTACAGTGTACTGCGTACCATTATCCTACAGTGTACTGCGTACCATTATCCTACAGTGTACTGCGTACCATTATCCTACAGTGTACTGCGTACCATTATCCTACAGTGTACTGCGTACCATTATCCTACAGTGTACTGCGTACCATTATCCTACAGTGTACTGCGTACCATTATCCTACAGTGTACTGCGTACCATTATCCTACAGTGTACTGCGTACCATTATCCTACAGTGTACTGCGTACCATTATCCTACAGTGTACTGCGTACCATTATCCTACAGTGTACTGCGTACCATTATCCTACAGTGTACTGCGTACCATTATCCTACAGTGTACTGCGTACCATTATCCTACAGTGTACTGCGTACCATTATCCTACAGTGTACTGCGTACCATTATCCTACAGTGTACTGCGTACCATTATCCTACAGTGTACTGCGTACCATTATCCTACAGTGTACTGCGTACCATTATCCTACAGTGTACTGCGTACCATTATCCTACAGTGTACTGCGTACCATTATCCTACAGTGTACTGCGTACCATTATCCTACAGTGTACTGCGTACCATTATCCTACAGTGTACTGCGTACCATTATCCTACAGTGTACTGCGTACCATTATCCTACAGTGTGCTGCGTACCATTATCCTACAGTGTACTGCGTACCATTATCCTACAGTGTACTGCGTACCATTATCCTACAGTGTACTGCGTACCATTATCCTACAGTGTACTGCGTACCATTATCCTACAGTGTACTGCGTACCATTATCCTACAGTGTACTGCGTACCATTATCCTACAGTGTACTGCGTACCATTATCCTACAGTGTGCTGCGTACCATTATCCTACAGTGTACTGCGTACCATTATCCTACAGTGTACTGCGTACCATTATCCTACAGTGTACTGCGTACCATTATCCTACAGTGTACTGCGTACCATTATCCTACAGTGTACTGCGTACCATTATCCTACAGTGTGCTGCGTACCATTATCCTACAGTGTGCTGCGTACCATTATCCTACAGTGTACTGCGTACCATTATCCTACAGTGTACTGCGTACCATTATCCTACAGTGTGCTGCGTACCATTATCCTACAGTGTACTGCGTACCATTATCCTACAGTGTACTGCGTACCATTATCCTACAGTGTACTGCGTACCATTATCCTACAGTGTACTGCGTACCATTATCCTACAGTGTACTGCGTACCATTATCCTACAGTGTACTGCGTACCATTATCCTACAGTGTACTGCGTACCATTATCCTACAGTGTACTGCGTACCATTATCCTACAGTGTACTGCGTACCATTATCCTACAGTGTACTGCGTACCATTATCCTACAGTGTACTGCGTACCATTATCCTACAGTGTGCTGCGTACCATTATCCTACAGTGTGCTGCGTACCATTATCCTACAGTGTACTGCGTACCATTATCCTACAGTGTACTGCGTACCATTATCCTACAGTGTACTGCGTACCATTATCCTACAGTGTACTGCGTACCATTATCCTACAGTGTACTGCGTACCATTATCCTACAGTGTGCTGCGTACCATTATCCTACAGTGTGCTGCGTACCATTATCCTACAGTGTACTGCGTACCATTATCCTACAGTGTACTGCGTACCATTATCCTACAGTGTACTGCGTACCATTATCCTACAGTGTACTGCGTACCATTATCCTACAGTGTACTGCGTACCATTATCCTACAGTGTACTGCGTACCATTATCCTACAGTGTACTGCGTACCATTATCCTACAGTGTACTGCGTACCATTATCCTACAGTGTACTGCGTACCATTATCCTACAGTGTACTGCGTACCATTATCCTACAGTGTACTGCGTACCATTATCCTACAGTGTACTGCGTACCATTATCCTACAGTGTACTGCGTACCATTATCCTACAGTGTACTGCGTACCATTATCCTACAGTGTACTGCGTACCATTATCCTACAGTGTACTGCGTACCATTATCCTACAGTGTACTGCGTACCATTATCCTACAGTGTACTGCGTACCATTATCCTACAGTGTACTGCGTACCATTATCCTACAGTGTACTGCGTACCATTATCCTACAGTGTACTGCGTACCATTATCCTACAGTGTACTGCGTACCATTATCCTACAGTGTACTGCGTACCATTATCCTACAGTGTACTGCGTACCATTATCCTACAGTGTACTGCGTACCATTATCCTACAGTGTACTGCGTACCATTATCCTACAGTGTACTGCGTACCATTATCCTACAGTGTGCTGCGTACCATTATCCTACAGTGTACTGCGTACCATTATCCTACAGTGTACTGCGTACCATTATCCTACAGTGTGCTGCGTACCATTATCCTACAGTGTACTGCGTACCATTATCCTACAGTGTACTGCGTACCATTATCCTACAGTGTACTGCGTACCATTATCCTACAGTGTACTGCGTACCATTATCCTACAGTGTACTGCGTACCATTATCCTACAGTGTACTGCGTACCATTATCCTACTTTGTTACTCTGACATACAAACCGGACACGGTTAGTTCCCGCCACTGATTATACGCAACCTTGCTGCAGCCGCCTTCTAATTACAATCCTATACTGTAGCCCTACTGTGGGGTGAGTGTGACTGCTCCTGTCCAATATGGTTAAGGGCGGCCAGAGTGCGGCCGCGGCCAAACTAGAAAGATTTACCAGACAACCCAATCCCAGGGCTGCACCGGCTCCTTCTCATGAAGCCTCTCCAACACACTCGACCTCCCCTCCCGAGTCAGCGGTTAATTCCCCGGAGGCAGTGGGGGCGCCGTCTATTCAACAAGTGCTGGAGGCTATAGCCGGCAGTGAACAACGTCTCTCCGATAAGATGGAGAAGGTGCAGTGCGATCTCTCCTTGCTCCGCCAAGATGTTCAACGTATCCGAGAGAGAGTGGGTGAGGCGGAGACACGGGTCTCCAATCTGGAAGATTTATGTGGCCCCCTTAAGCAATCTGTATCCGGGGTGACCCAGCAGGTTTCCTCCCTTCAGACCAAGCTCTTAGACATGGAGGGACGGCTGCGTAGAAACAACGTCAGATTTGTAGGCCTGCCTGAAAGAGAAGAGGGTTCGCAGCCGGAGGACTTCCTCGAATCCTGGCTTAAGGAGATGTATGGCGGTGAGTCCTTCACGGCCCATTTCACGGTGGAGCGAGCACATAGGATACCATCTCGGCCGCTACCTCCTGGTGCCCCTCCTCGCACC
This sequence comes from Pseudophryne corroboree, assembly GCF_028390025.1. Taxonomy (NCBI): domain Eukaryota; kingdom Metazoa; phylum Chordata; class Amphibia; order Anura; family Myobatrachidae; genus Pseudophryne; species Pseudophryne corroboree. The sequence continues at coordinate 1,660,916 of NW_026967510.1, read as the reverse complement.
TTCATCGCTAAATTCCTGCACTATAAAGACCGTGACTCGGTTCTCCGCTTAGGTCGCACAAAGGGCCCGTTGGTCCGCAATGGAGTCAAGGTATCGGCCTTCCCGGACTTTGCCGCAGACGTCCAGAAGGACCGAGCCCAGTTTATGCCCATTAAACAACGGCTGTGAGACCTCAACATTTCATACTCCATGCTGTTTCCCTCAAGGCTTCGAGTTGTGGCGGATGGGGAGACCAAGTTTTTTAACTCCCCTAGAGAGGCGGCCCAATGGTTGGACTGATTTGCACCGGGTGCTCGGCAACTGGCTCCAGACTGATCTCCTATGTGGAAAAGCCCGGGGCCTGGTCTACCGGAGGCTTGATCACAGTTCGGGGAGTCCCCCTTCTTTGCATTGGTGGCTCAAGACTTTTACGTCCAAGTGGTGTTGGTTAGAGAGGGTTAGAGGTTCAGCTGAGAATCTAGGCCTTCCTAGCGCTTGGTAGTTTGGGTTGATTGTTCGGGATATAAGTATGCCGGAGTTCGGGGTGGTGTACGGGGAGGGAATGGTTAATTGTGAAGCTGCTAGTTGCGCCTCCTGCTGTTTTTGGTTTTTTTTTTTCTTTAGTTTGTTATTTTTCTTATTTAAGTATTTTCTGAGGCAAGGATGTTTCATATTTCAGATGCTATGGCTTACAACGCAGGGCTCATATACGTCATGTTTTGCTGGTATTGATAATGCTTATTCTCAAGATGTATTTTGGGAGAGGTCCATCCGGGAGGTGTATAGAGCTTATAGGGGGGTCATGATTAATCTGAAAATTCTGGCATGGAATGTTCGAGGTCTGAATAACAAAATCAAACGTTCTTTGGTTCTAAATATGATTAAGAAATATGACCCGGATATTGCATGCCTCAGTGAGACCCACTTGGAGGGACATAGGTTACTGTCCTTACGACGGGCCTGGGTGGGCTGGGCTATCATGCCTCTCACTCCTCCTTTTCTAGGGGTGTCTCCGTTCTGATTAAGAAGACAGTGCAATTCGAGTTGTTATCGATTAAAACTGACCCGTATGGAAGATATGTATTTATAGAGTGTAAGCTGAACTCCCAGCCCTATTACATTTTAGCGGTGTATGTCCCCGCTCCTTTCTCATATACTGTGCTGCAACAAGCTGCGTCCTTCATAGCTCCTTCCCCTACCACCCCAGTGATTTGCTTGGGAGATTTTAATAACGTCCTGGATTTGTCTATGGACAGATGGCACTCCCCACAGGCTGCACTGGTGGGAGATGGTCCTACCAAGTTTGCGGATTTTTTGAATAGTTTGCAGTGGGTAGATGTGTGGCGGCTTCGTCACCCTGCGGTCCGTCAGTTCTCCTGTTTTTCCAGCACTCACGGCTCCTTCTCCAGAATTGACCTGATGCTGGTGTCCCCCACCCTCGTCCCTAGGATAATTGACGTCCACTACGAGGCTCGAGGGGTCTCTGACCACTCCCCTCTGATGATGACTCTTGCTGTGGAAAGTCAGAGGGGGCACTCCTATTGGAAACTGCACCCCTCTTGGCTGACCCAGCTGGGGGACTGCGGTGACTTGGAGACTCAGTGGGAGGGTTACTTTAACGACAATGTAGGGTCTGCCCCGGGTACAGTAGTCTGGGATTCGTTTAAGGCGTTCTTGAGAGGTTCATATATTGGACGAATAGCGGCTCATAAAATGGCCTCTAGGGAGAGAGAACAGGCCCTTGAAAGGGACGCTAGGGACCTAGAGTCCCAATATCTGTCTGACAGCGCCCCCGCGACAAAGACACGATGGCTGGTGGCTCAGTCAGTTTGGTTGGCCCACCTGTCTGATAAAAACTCTCGTTCCCTCCTTTTTAAAGCTACTAATATATATATGCAGGCTGATAGGACGGGGGGCCTCCTGGCCTGTCTTATACATTACGATCGTCCTGGGACTACGATCACCCAAATGTCCGGGGCGGATGGCTCTCTTGTCGACACCACACCGGACATTGCGCTGTTATTCCGATCTTACTTCTCTGAGGTTTATAATTCACAGTTGCAGTGCTCTACTTCAGATCTTTCATATTACATTGGGGGTGTTCCACTGCCCGCACTCTCCTCTGAAGCCTGTGAGCTGTTGGAGGCGCCTTTGACGCTCGAAGAGGTGACTGCGGCCATTGGTATGTCCCCTAATGGCAAGGCTCCGGGATGTGACGGAATTCCCTCCGAGGTATACAAAAGTCATGTTGATTTCTTTGGCCCCAGGCTTCATGCCCTGTACTTAGATATATTTGCCAATAACGAACTCCCCCCCTCCATGTCAGAGGCAGTTATAATAGTGATCCCAAAACCCGGTAAGGACCCTAGATCTCCGGACTCCTATAGACCGATATCCCTGATTCCCACCGATACTAAGATCCTGGCAAAGATATTGGCAGTACGGCTCAACACAGTGATAACCTCCCTCATTCACCCGGACCAGACCGGCTTCATGCCAGGAAAGTCCACGTCTATCAATTTACGTAGACTGCATACCATTTTACAACTCCCACATGACTCCCCTTCTGTCTCGGCTGTGGTCTCGTTGGACGCGGCCAAGGCCTTTGACAGCATTGAATGGGCTTATTTATGGGAGGTGATGGCTTGTATGGGCTTTGGACCCAATTTTATAAAATGGATGAAACTACTGTATCAACACCCGAGTGCCAGGATCTTGGTGAACGGTTATGTATCCCCATCTTTTCAATTGATCCGAGGTACTAGACAGGGCTGCCCCCTGTCCCCTACGCTGTTTGCCTTGGCCATCGAGCCCCTGGCCTGCTTGATAAGATCGCACCCAGATATTGTGGGAATTTGTACAGGTTCACGTGAGGATAGAATAGCTCTTTATGCCGATTACATGTTGTTGTTTTTGCAGGATTACACCAAGTCAATGCCCACCCTGTTGCGTGTGATAGAGAACTTTGGAGATCATTCGGGTCTTAGAATTAAACTGGCCTAAATCATACATTATGCCAGTCATAGGCCCCCCTCCTACCGCTTCAAAAATCCCCCTGCCATTATGTTGGACGGTACAATTTAAGTACCTTGGAATCAAAATAACTAACGACCCTTCTGATTTTTTCCCTTTGAATCTGGACCCGACCATGCAGTGGGTCACGGGCAAATCTAAGACTTGGTGTAAGCTTCCACTGACGGTGTCTGGCAGGGTTAATCTCATTAAAATGATTATACTGCCCAAACTCTTATATATTATTCTCCAGTCCCCGGGATATATTTATCCAATATTCTTTAGGAAATTGAATAGCGTTCTGTCCTCACTGATCTGGGCTAATAAACGACCTAGGATACAGCTAAATACCCTTACCAGACAGCGATCTGACGGCGGCCTGGCTCTACCTAACTTTCAGATATATTACTTTGCTGCTCAGCTGACTCATATCGTTGTATGGGCACAAAACTCTGGGACTGACTCTTTGCATTGTGAGTTTATTCGTTGTTACTTTCCCTACCTCTCTCCTATGCAGGTGCTACTGAGTGGGAGCATAGCTAGGTTTCTTCCCCCTATCATTTTTCAGGCCCTAAAGATTTGGCGGGCCCTGAGAGACCTCTTGAGGTATGATGACCTGGACCCGGATACCCCCTTGTGGTATTCTGACTGGCTCCCTGAATTGCATGCACTTGAGGGGCGGGAGGTATGGGCCCCTAGATCGGTGATTTCTATCTCTCAACTTTATCTAGATAATGCATTTAAATCCTTTCAACAACTGGGAGATGAGTTTGACCTACCCAATTCTTACTTCTTCAGATACCTCCAGCTTCGTCACGCCCTTCAGTCCCAATTTGCTGAATCACCCCCACGAATCCTCCCATTCCCCATCAAGACTTTTGTGACCACTTTGGGTCGGGCTAAGATGATATCCCTTGCGTATGGATATCTTCTTACCAAGCTCCATACGGACCCTATGACACGTCTCCGTGGAAAGTGGGAGGAGGATTTGGGTCTAATAACTGAGGAGGACTGGGTCCTCGCTTTGGAATACCCTGCCAAGGTTACCAAGTCCCTTAGATATCAGCAGATTCAATTCTTCATTTTACACAGAACATATATGACTCCAGCTAGGCTGGCTACGTTTGGGACGGGCAGATCTGGCCTTTGTCCTAAGTGTGGGGGGGCGGTGGGAACATTCTGGCATCTAGTGTGGGACTGCCCGAGGTTGAGGGTGTTCTGGTCGGGGGTCGGGTCAATTCTGGAGAGTACGGGAGTGCCTGGTGGACTGCTTACCCCACAATTCTGTATTTTGGGAATGGGATGCTTTGCTCCTGTGTCTGTTTCAAAGGGTCTCTATGCTCTAAATGTATGTGCCTTGGCTAAGGTTTGCATTGCAAGGATGTGGATGGCCCCTAAAGGCCCGTTAATATCTGCACTCAAGACCTTAATTAACGACACAATAATTAAGGAAAGATATGTTTATATGAAACAAAACGCATCAGCTAAGTTTGAAAGGGTTTGGTCTCCATGGCTAGACTCCTCCCATTCTCATCTGGTTCCCCAAATATAGTGGGCACTGAAGTGCAAGCATATCAATAAATTACTATAACTGATGTATACTGAGATGTTGGCGGTTGTGCCCTGCGTGTCCACCTACTTATGTGTATGACTAATGAAGTCCTGAATCTGATGGCTCCTTCTTACTCTGCCTCCCCCCCCCTTTTTTTTTGTTTGTTTGTTATTTTTCTACAGTTTAGGCTACGGGTATAAATATAAAAGGTAATGAAGACTAATATAGGTGGCTACGGATCTTGCAGACCCTAAAGGTCTGAACAATAGGAAATCCTTGTGTATTTCTTTTTGGAAATTGTACTGATATCTCATTGTTGTAAGATACGTTTAAAACATGGCGTTGATTCAAGATGAATGGATGTACTGTTTGTGCTATGATAATGCTCTGCAATGTCTGTACCTTATTCTCCAGACTACTGAATAAAAATTACTTTATTAAAAAAAAAAGTAAGATTTCTCAATTACTTCCTCTGCCCTGACAGGAATATGTAAGACAGTTCTAACCGCCTCTATGAGGGCCTGAATACCCTGTGCCAGGACAACATCCCCCCCACTGGCATCCATATCATCCGGATCCGTATCAGGGTCACCCTGCATGACTTGGGCCAGAGTACGCTTTTGTGGGCAAATGGCGAGGGATTGAGACACAGGTATGGGAGCTGAATCTTTGTTGATCAGGTCATCCATAGACTGCCTTAAGATTTGTGTCTCCCTTTCATTATGAGATAGCTTAGTGCAAATATTAGAAATCATCCCTTTAATGGAAGCCAACCACGCGGGTTCAGCCCCACTAGCTGGAGAGGGAGCACAATCATGGGTGCAGGGTAGTGAGTCCCCAGGGGATTAGAGACATTCTGCAGTACAAGAGACACAGTCCCTGGACATGATTGTGAAAGACACACACACACACACACACACACACCAGGTGAAACACAGTATATGTAGGCAGGGTCCTCAGAAATCAGAGCCAGACACACAGCGCCCCTTTACAAAGTTAAACTGAGCTGGGTCGCAATAACAAGCACTTTAGTAGAGTTTTATAAATTTACACCCCCCACCCCCCCTTTCACTAAGACCCCCTGGTACCGCTGAGGGGACCTGGAGTCCTTGTGGAGGAGCAGCGCTTCCCTGTGAATGCTTCCTGTATGAGCTGCAGAGGGAAAATGGCGCTGGAGAGCTGTAGGATCCGCTCTGGGTGAAGCCCCGCCCCCTGTAATGGCGACAGCTTCCCGCATTTTTTATACTGGCCTAAGGAACTAAATGTCTAACCAAGTGATTAAAATCCCTGTTAGCACAGTGTGGCCAGTGTGGACATTATAGGAGTCTCAGTGCGCCCCTCTCAGTGGGACCCGCCGCAGCGTGCGTCCTTCTGAGCCTCCCTGGAGCACAGCCTGCATGAAGAGCTGCGCTCCTACCCTTGTGCCGCCATTCCTACCGGCGACCTGCTAACCGGGACGCCCGCGCTGTACTCACCACTCTTCTGTCTTCAGGCTCTGTTAGGGGGTGGCGGTGAGCTGCGGGAGGGTACGCTGTGCCGTGGTGTGGCTTGCGAATGGCTCCCTCAGGAGCTCAGTGTCCTGACAGCTGAGAAACGGGACCATTAACTCTCTAGGAATTTGGGCCGTTCTCCCCCCTAAGTGCCACGAAGAAGTCAGTCTGCTGCCTAAACAGACCTGACTGAAAATAAACATTAAATAAAAAAAATGGAAATCTCTTCAGGAGCTCTCAAAAGCGTGACCGGCTCCTCCAGGCACATTTTCTAAACTGAGTCCGGTAGGAGGGGCATAGAGGGAGGAGCCAGCCCACACTATTAAACTCTTAAAATGCCCATGGCTCCTAGTGGACCCATCTATACCCCCATGGTACTAATGTGGACCCCAGCATCCTCTAGGACGTAAGAGAAAAGTATTTCCCCAAGACAGGATGTGTCTTGGTGGGCCTTAAAGAAAAAGAGTTCACCATGATAAGTCTAACATAACTCTTATTTTCTTCATCAGGATCCATAGTGATCCACAGTCCTTACATAGGGGATGTCCTAAAGCAGTTTCCCCTAAGGGTGGGGACGCTCCTGAGTAGACAGGAGAATCCAACGTCCTAAGGAAGCTTCCCGAGAGGTAAAGGTATCAAAAGGCATAAAAACCTCAGGAACGTGTTAATAGAAGACAACGTAGCTGCCTTGCAGAGTTGTTCAGCAGTAGCACCTCAGAGAGCCACCCATGAGGGACCTGCTGAATGTATCGAATGAGCAGAGACCGGAACAGGAAGATCAGCTCGAATGTAAGCCTCTGCAATAGTCATGCAAAGCCACCTGGACAGCGTTTGTTTACTAGCTGGCCAGCCTTGCTTATAGAATCCATACAGGACAGATAGAGAATCCGTTTTCCTGATCACTCTGGTACTTTCCACATAAATCCTTAGTGCACGAACCGCATCCAATAAGGCCTCACCAATAACAGGACTAAAAGGCTGGAACCAATATCTCTGTATTTAGATGAAACTTGGACACCATCTTAGGAAGGTGACCCACCTTGGTCCGGAGAACTGCCCTATCTTGATGGAAGGTCAGAAACGAAGGAGGACAGGAAAGCACTCCTAAATCAGACACTCTTCTTGCAGAGGTAATAGCCAGGAGAAATAACACCTTTACAGCCAGCCACTTAAGGTCCACTGACTCTAAAGGCTCAAATGGGGAAGTCTTAAGAGCTTGCAGGACTAGGGATATATCCCAGGAGCCACTGGATGTACAAAGGGAGGCTGGATATGGAGTATTCCTTGAAAAAGGTACGCCCATCTTGTAGTGGAGCGATCTGTCATTGAAACCACACTGATCGTGCAGAAACGTGTACTTTCAGGAATGCTAGGCAAAGACCAAGGTCTAACCCTGCTTGTAGAAAGGCCAGTACCCTGGAGACCCTAAAAAGGTAGGAGGGTCATAGCGCCTAGGCGCACACCACTGAAAATCAGCGTGCCAAATCTGGTAATAGATGTGGGTTGAAGACACAGATTTTCTATATCACTGCATCCGAGAACCCATTCGCTCTAAAAACTGATGACTCGAGAGCAAAGCCGTCAAAGACAGTGGAGCCAGGTTCCAATGCAGACAGGGACCCCGAGACAACAAGTCTGCTCGCTGTGGCAGTAGGAATGGCATGTCTATGGACAGATTTTGGAGATCGGCGAACCAATGGTGCCTGGGCCATACAGAGTAATCAGTATAATGGGGCCTCCTTCCTGTTTAAACTTGCAAAGAAATCTGGGTAACAGCGATACTGGAGAAAACAGGCATCTCTGAAGGAAGGTCCACCGTACTGCTAAAATGTCCACGAAAGCTGCCTGCGGATCTTTGGTCCTGGATCTATAGATTTGGACCTTGTGATTGTGACGCAAGTCCATCAGGTCTACAACCGGCAGACCCCATCTGTTTACCAGGTTCTGGAACACTTCAGGGTGCAGAGACCATTCGCCGCTGTGGACATCCTGCCGACTGAGGAATCTGCTCCCCAGTTAGGATTGCTGGCAGAAACACAGCCGAGATGGCCGGAAGGCGAGTTTCGGCCCACTGGAGCATGCGCTCCACCACTGCCATAGCCAGATGGCTGTGAGTGCCCCCTTGGTGGTTTAGATAGGCAACTGCAGTGGCATTGTCGGACTAAATCTGAACAGGCCTGCCTTGGAGGAGATCCTGAGCCTGAACGAAAGCTCTGTAGACTGCCCGAAGTTCTAGGACATTGATTGGCAAGCAACTTTCGTCTGGAGACCACCGACCCAGAAAGACGTGAGGACCACCCAATCCAGAATCCATAAAAGGACATCCTTTGTCCAAGTGTGACATCTCTAGCCACCAGGTGAGAGACAGATGTACCTCCAGAGATAGTACCATCTTCTCAGCCCTGATCCAACGATACTGCCTGTTCCACCTGGAAAGGATCATATGTTGTAGGGGCCTGGAGTGAAGATGAGCATACTCCACCATATCGAAGGTGGAGACCAAGGACCCCAGAACCTGCATTGCGGAATGTATGGACACCCGGAGATTGTGCAGTAAGTTGTGGACAATTGACTGCAGTTTGGTAACTTTGTCCACTGGCAGGAAGAGCCTCTGTTCCCACAAATCCAGGAGAGCCCCTAGATGCAACATCTGTTGTGAAGGGACAAGGAAGGGCTTTTGCCAATTGATCAGCCACCCGTGGGTCTGTAGAAAGGCAATGGTTATTTGAAGATAGCAGTGCAAAACTTCCTCAGATTGTGCCAGGAGCAACAAGTCGTCCAAATATGGGAGCACACTGATCCCTTGACGACGCAGCTGAGCACCAATCACCGCCATCAGCTTGGTAAATACCCATGGAGCCGTAGCCAGCCCAAAGGGTAGTGCCTGAAACTGGTAATACTGTGGCAGAACAGCAAAGCGGAGGAATCTCTGATGAGTAGGTTCTATAGGAACATGTAGGTAGGCATCCTGAGTATCCAGGGATACCATAAAGTCCCCTGGCTCTGACATCAGAGCAATAGACCGTATTGTTTAAATACAGAATCTGGGCACCCGTAAAAACTTAAGAGATTTCAGATTGAGGATAGGCCGATAGGTCCCATTGGGTTACTGAATCAGGAAATGGGGGTAGTGAAAACCCTTCCTCTGTTGTTCTTGAGAAACAGGGATAATAACCCCTACGTTCAGTAAAAAATTAACAGCTCCTTGGAGCGCCATGGCTGCGCCTTGATCCAATGGAGGAGTCGTGCAAAAAAACTGCTGGGGTGGCGGTCTCACAAATGAGAGGGGATACCCGTGAGGCCACTTCTCGCACCCAGGCGTCTATAGTTGACTGGAGCTATGAGACTGCGAATCGCAGAAGTATGCCTGCCACCCTGGGGTCCCACAGGAGTAGGCCCGCCTCGTCAGGTGGAGGGCTTATCCCTCTGCTTGGGGTTCGGGGAATCTGGCCATCCAGGTTTACTTAGTCTGCGACTTAGCTGCCTTGCTGGAGACAACCTACCATGGAAAAGCCTGCCCTTTCACTTTGCCTTGAAACCGAAAATTCCAAAAGAAAGACATCCCAGCCTTCGGGTTAGATGCTGACGGCAAAAAAGCAGATTTAGAAGCCGACAGTGTAGACACAATATTATCCAATTCTGCACCAAACAGAATGTTTCCAGCGAAAGGCAGAACTTCCAACGCCCTTTTAGACTCTGAATCCGCCATCCAGGAGTGTAGCCAGAGTACACAGCGAGCTACCACTGAAGTAGTCGAGGCCCTGGAAGCCAACAGACTCGTATCCCAGGATGCCTCTTCTATATATCGGGCTGATTTCTTGAGGTTAGCAATAAGAGACAGCTGGTCTATGGAACCATCTAACTTCAGACTGTCCTCTAGTGCATCAGCACAATTAATGTGGAGTAGTGCACCAGGCGTGCCACGTGAACATCCACACGAGGGGGAATTTCCCATTTAGCACACTCTCCTTGTGGTAAAGGGTAACGAGATGCTCTTAGGCACCAGGACCTTCTTACTAGGAGCATTCCAAGCTTCCTGAAGGAGTTCAGCATGATACTCAGTGAGGGAACTCAGCCTTAACCACCTTCTGACGCTTAAAGATGATCCTCCTCACCCGACAAAGAGCCAGAGAGAGAGAGGTGTCCAACTCTTCCTCTGAGGACTCCAGAGTCTAACCACTGTGTAGACTGTAAGGATAACAGAGAGAGAGAGAGAGAGAGAGAAAGAGAAAGGTGTCCAACTCTTCTTCTGAGGACTCCAGAGTCTGGCCACTGTGTAGACTGTAAGGATAACACAGAGAGAGAGAGAGAGAGAGAGAGAGAGAGAGAGAGAGAGGTGTCCAACTCTTCCTCTGAGGACTCCAGAGTCTGACCACTGTGTAGACTGTAAGGGTAACAGAGAGAGAGAGAGAGGTGTCCAACTCTTCCTCTGAGGACTCCAGAGTCTGACCACTGTGTAGACTGTAAGGATAACAGAGAGAGAGAGAGGTGTCCAACTCTTCCTCTGAGGACTCCAGAGTCTGACCACTGTGTAGACTGTAATGTTTGAAGAAAAAAGAAAGACTCTGTGTTGGGGCACGCTTAAATAAAACTTAACTTTTAATTAGATTTAGGATAAGAGTGTAACACATGGACAGACACACATTATATATATATATATATATATATATATAATCCTAGGAGAGGAGGACACAAAGAGAATGAATCTGGACCTCTCTCTCCTTTTATCGTCGGAATCCGAGAGTGAAAAAATTACAGATAAGAATGAAGCACTCTTAATTGGTGTAAGTTTGAGGTGACAGTGACACCTTAGATGAAAATATAAATGATTATTTTCTACATATTAGAAAAAGATTTCTAATGTAGGTCACAATGGCATTTGATATGACAACAATTTTTCTGAATAGATAAGAAATATAGGTTCATTGTCTGATGCCAATTGTGATGGATGTATCCTGGTATCTTTGTGGCAGGTGAACTGCTAATTTTAGTCTGAGATCAGACTCTGGGTGCACCACCAACAATAATAAATCCTTGAATACCATTTACAGGCATCTCTTATGTAAATGCACTGTTGGTCACAAGGGACAAATTTGTTAAAGAGCCCGTATAAAAAAAGATTGAATTTAGTCCTGTGCGGCACCAAATTAACCTTTTTCCACTGTGTAGACTGTAAGGAAAACAGAGAGAGAGGTGTCCAACTCTTCCTCTGAGGACTCCAGAGTCTGACCACTGTGTAGACTGTAAGGATAACAGAGAGAGAGAGAGAGAGAGAGAGAGAGAGAGAGAGAGAGAGAGAGAGGTGTCCAACTCTTCCTCTGAGGACTCCAGAGTCTGACCACTGTCTAGACTGTAAGGATAACAGAGAGCGCTTATGTGCCATACTCATCTGAGGACGGTCTGCTGCAGCAACTGCTGAGAGGTGGCCGACGTGTGGTCTGAGTAGGTCAATAAGTTCATCCACGGAGAATACCCCGGGGAATGCAATACATGGGGCAATTGCTGCAGAAACCCCACATTAGGCAGCAAAGCAGGAGGCACCAATCGCTCCACCTGTGCAAAAGAAGCCACCCAGGGTGGTTCCTGCACAGGGCCTGGTTGGAGCAGCCGTTGTAGGTTTGGCACATAGCATTTATCACAAATGTTCCTGCACAAGGTCCTGTGAAGATAACGCTGCCGCACAGGCCTTACATGGAACCAGCACAGGTGCATTATCCTATTTCTTACACCTTGGAAGACCAGAAGCTAAGCACACACAATGTCCAGCTCTAGCAACTGCAGATGTGACGGCCTCCACAAATCACAAAGTCATTGTGAGGAACCACAGCCCGGAACACTCGTACTCACATGTAAGGGACAGATACAATGCAGTCACACAGCCCGGAACACCTGCACTCACATGTAAGGGACAGATACAATGCAGTCACACAGCCCGGAACACCTGCACTCACATGTAAGGGACAGATACAAAGCAGTCACACAGCCCGGAACACCTGCACTCACATGTAAGGGACAGATACAAAGCAGTCACACAGCCCGGAACACCTGCACTCACATGTAAGGGATAGATACAATGCAGTCACACAGCCCGGAACACCTGCACTCACATGTAAGGGATAGATACAATGCAATCACACACCTGTACTCACATGTAAGGGACAGATACAATGCAGTCACACAGCCCGGAACACCTGCACTCACATGTAAGGGACAGATACAAAGCAGTCACACAGCCCGGAACACCTGCACTCACATGTAAGGGATAGATACAATGCAGTCACACAGCCCGGAACACCTGCACTCACATGTAAGGGATAGATACAAAGCAGTCACACAGCCCGGAACACCTGCACTCACATGTAAGGGATAGATACAATGCAGTCACACAGCCCGGAACACCTGCACTCACATGTAAGGGATAGATACAAAGCAGTCACACAGCCCGGAACACCTGTACTCACATGTAAGGGATAGATACAATGCAGTCACACAGCCCGGAACACCTGTACTCACATGTAAGGGATAGATACAATGCAGTCACACAGCCCAGAACACCTGTACTCACATGTATGGGATAGATACAATGCAGTCACACAGCCCGGAACACCTGTACTCACATGTAAGGGACAGATACAATGCAGTCACACAGCCCGGAACACCTGCACTCATATGTAAGGGACAGATACAATGCAGTCACACAGCCAGAAACACCTGCACTCACATGTAAGGGACAGATACAATGCAGTCACACAGCCCGGAACACCTGCACTCATATGTAAGGGACAGATACAATGCAGTCACACAGCCAGAAACACCTGCACTCACATGTAAGGGACAGATACAATGCAGTCACACAGCCCGGAACACCTGCACTCACATGTAAGGGACAGATACAATGCAGTCACACAGCCCGGAACACTGTACTCACATGTAAGGGACAGATACAATGCAGTCACACAGCCCGGAACACCTGCACTCACATGTAAGGGATAGATACAATGCAGTCACACAGCCCGGAACACCTGCAGTCACATGTAAGGGACAGATACAATGCAGTCACACAGCCCGGAACACCTGCAGTCACATGTAAGGGACAGATACAATGCAGTCACACAGCCCGGAACACCTGCACTCACATGTAAGGGATAGATACAATGCAGTCACATGTAAGGGATAGATACAATGCAGTCACACAGCCCGGAACACCTGCAGTCACATGTAAGGGACAGATACAATGCAGTCACACAGCCCGGAACACCTGTACTCACATGTAAGGGATAGATACAATGCAGTCACACAGCCCGGAACACCTGCAGTCACATGTAAGGGACAGATACAATACAGTCACACAGCCCGGAACACCTGCACTCACATGTAAGAGACAGATACAATGCAGTCACACAGCCCGGAACACTGTACTCACATGTAAGGGATAGATACAATGCAGTCACACAGCCCGGAACACCTGCAGTCACATGTAAGGGACAGATACAATGCAGTCACACAGCCCGGAACACCTGTACTCACATGTAAGGGATAGATACAATGCAGTCACACAGCCCGGAACACCTGCAGTCACATGTAAGGGACAGATACAATGCAGTCACACAGCCCGGAACACCTGCACTCACATGTAAGGGACAGATACAATACAGTCACACAGCCCGGAACACCTGCACTCACATGTAAGGGACAGATACAATGCAGTCACACAGCCCGGAACACTGTACTCACATGTAAGAGACAGATACAATGCAGTCACACAGCAGAGCTAGCACCAGTCACACACAATACAAGTACATAACAATTACAATGGGCACTGACGTCATCTCCTCACACCACAGTGGTAGGTAGGACTAGTGCATGTATAACCTGGCCACTTCTGGAGACAGAACCCAGCATTCCCAGAGCCTGGCATCACACTCATTCCCATTGGATTGTCACTCAGAGACTCTTATAAGGGAAGCATGTGGGGGAGGGGCAGCCGAGAGGGAATCCCAGCTGTGGAATCTGGTTCTGGGAGAGGACCTACCTGCCCTGGCTGACATCACCCACCAGGCACCCTGGCCTCCATTATCCTATATATGTATTATATGCATGCCCTGGTGGTCTAGTGTAACCCGTAGCAGCAGCCAGGGATCACATCAGAGCCTGCGGAAGCACGGACTGCATGTATTGTGGGTCCCACGTGCCGGAGAATGCCTTACCTGTCCTCCGGCTGCAGTCCGGGGCCCTGGACGCTGTACTAGCGCGGCGATCAGGAAGTAACCACGCCGGAATCATCAGTCTCTTAGCCTCACTGACGTTGCGGCACCAGCGGGGGATTGTTGGAGCAGCAGCGGCGGTGGTGCTCAGAGAGACTCCCAGCGCTGCTCATTCATTCCTCTCCACTGTGTGACCGGTGCTCCGGCTTCTGCCAGCACCAACACTAAAACTGCCCACTGCCCAGGGGCGGGGTACATGGGGAGGAGGTCCGGAGCATCCTGGGAAATAAAAGCTTAACTGTGTGATGCCCGGTCGACCCCTACCACCTACACCCCGATGTAAGGACTGTGGATCACTATGGACCCTAAAGAAGAAAACGCCTTTAACAGAAAACACCCGATACAAATATTGCTGCTGACGGACGCAATATTAGCATTTCAGATCACCACCCCCGGGGGAGGCCAGCTGAAATGCGCAAAACTTTTTGTGATCGCGCCCATGATGTTAGTTAGGTTAAGAAGCTTTACAAAGCTAATCCAAACTGCTATGGGCGCAATATGCCCAAAAATAGGGGACAATTGAATATTGCCCCGCAAACTCCTGTCACTGTAGACGGGAGATTGGGCGCGATATTACAATTGAATATCACCCCTTGTGTTATAAACACCCAACTGAGAACAGGATAAGGATATCCAGGGGTATGGTGCATAGTCATACATTATAGTTACTATAAAAAGGGATAAAATGCAACGGCTGACAGCAGCATCAGTCAGAAATTTTAGTCAAACCATCATGCATAGGAGACCACAAATAGGTTGAACTCGATGGACAATTGTCTTTTTTCAACATCAGATACTATGTTACTATGACAGAGGAGGGTGTAGGATAAGAGATTGCTGTAGTGACTGAGCAATGAGAATATGTGACTTCTGTAATAAGCGTTTATTACTCACCTGTGCTGATATCTGTAGGGATCTCCTCCTCCTTACACTGCTGATCTCCCCTCACATACGTCTCTTCTTCTCCCTCTATATCTTCTGTCTTCATATCAGTCACATACGTCTCTTCTTCTCCCTCTGTATCTTCTGCCTTTATATCAGTCACATACATCTCTTCTTCTCCTTCTATATATTCTGCCTTTATATCAGTCACATACGTCTCTTCTTCTCCCTCTATATCTTCTGCCTTTATATCAGTCAGACAGTCATCCTAAATAGCCAACAAAACAATATACATTAATAATGTCTGATTTCTGATAGTGTAATATCAGTGTATAAAACACACAGCTTCTCTACAGATCATATAGTTACAGTCACTTTAGTATATTGGGGAGACCCTAAATCCCACCTACCTGATCCTCCTGTGGGATTCTGTGATTCTCCTCTGTACAGTCCTGGGAATACAGAGGACGGGGACATCTCTCTGGGGTATCTCTGTTACTGGGTCCATCTGTAGGAGACACACAGTGACTGAGTACAGTGTATATATGTGATTATCAGATGATGTGTGTATATAGGGGCCTCCATACCTGCTCTCCCCTGTACAATACATGACAGTCTCCTCTTACCCAGTGATGTGAGGGGCCGGTGATTCTCCATCATCCCGTCCTTGTACAGACCCCTGTGTTCCTCTATATACTCCCCCTCCTGCATGGAGACATAGACAGTGACATTCTGACACCTTATAGGAACCTGACACACACAATGATACAGTCATCACCCAGACACATCCCCTGGTGTTACTGTATAATGCCCCATTCCCAGCAGTCACCTCTCCAGTCATCACCCAGACACATCCCCCGGTGTTACTGTATAATGTCCCATTCCCAGCAGTCACCTCTCCGGTCATCACCCAGACACATCCCCCGGTGTTACTGTATAATGTACCATTCCCAGCAGTCACCTCTCCAGTCATCACCCAGACACATCCCCTGGTGTTACTGTATAATGTCCCATTCCCAGCAGTCACCTCTCCAGTCATCACTCAGACACATCCCCCGGTGTTACTGTATAATGCCCTATTCCAGGCAGTCACCTCTCCAGTCATCACCCAGACACGTCCCCTGGTGTTACTGTATAAAGCCCCATTCCCAGCAGTCTCCTCTCCAGTCATCACCCAGACACATTCCCTGGTGTTACTGTATAATGATCCATTCCTGGCAGTCGCCTTTCCAGTCATCACCCAGACACATTCCCTGGTGTTACTGTATAATGACCCATTCCCAGCAGTCACCTCTCCAGACATCACCCAGACACATTCCCTGGTGTTACTGTATAATGCCCCATTCCCAGCAGTCACCTCTCCAGTCATCACCCAGACACGTCCCCTGGTGTTACTGTATAATGCCCCATTCCCAGCAGTCACCTATCCAGTCATCACCCAGACACGTTCCCTGGTGTTACTGTATAATGTCCCATTCCCAGCAGTCACCTCTCCAGTCATCACCCAGACACATCCCCTAGTGTTACTGTATAATGCCCCATTCCCAGCAGTCACCTCTCCAGTCATCACCCAGACACGTCCCCTGGTGCACCTGTATAATGTCCCATTCCCGGCAGTCACCTTTCCAGTCATCACCCAGACACATTCCCTGGTGTTACTGTATAATGACCCATTCCCAGCAGTCACCTCTCCAGTCATCACCCAGACACATTCCCTGGTGTTACTGTATAATGACCCATTCCCAGCATTCACCCCTCCAGTCATCACCGAGACACGTCCCCTGGTGTTACTGTATAATGTCCCATTCCGAGCAGTCACCTCTCCAGTCATCACCCAGACACATCCCCTGGTGTTACTGTATAATGCCCCATTCCCAGCAGTCACTTCTCCAGTCATCACCCAGACACGTCCCCTGGTGTTACTGTATAATGTCCCATTCCCAGCAGTCACCTCTCCAGTCATCACCCAGACACGTCCCCTGGCATTACTGTATAATGTCCCATTCCAAGCAGTCACCTCTCCAGTCATCACCCAGACACGTCCCCTGGTGTTACTGTATAATGTCCCATTCCCAGCAGTCACCTCTCCAGTCATCACCCAGACACGTTCCCTGGTGTTACTGTATAATGTCCCATTCCCAGCAGTCACCTCTCCAGTCATCACCCAGACACGTCCCCTGGTGCACCTGTATAATGTCCCATTCCCGGCAGTCACCTTTCCAGTCATCACCCAGACACATTCCCTGGTGTTACTGTTTAATTACCCATTCCGAGCAGTCACCTCTCCAGTCATCACCCAGACACATCCCCTGGTGTTACTGTATAATGTCCCATTCCCAGCAGTCACCTCTCCAGTCATCACCCAGACACGTCCCCTGGCATTACTGTATAATGTCCCATTCCAAGCAGTCACCTCTCCAGTCATCACCCAGACACGTCCCCTGGTGTTACTGTATAATGTCCCATTCCCAGCAGTCACCTCTCCAGTCATCACCCAGACACGTTCCCTGGTGTTACTGTATAATGTCCCATTCCCAGCAGTCACCTCTCCAGTCATCACCCAGACACGTCCCCTGGTGCACCTGTATAATGTCCCATTCCCGGCAGTCACCTTTCCAGTCATCACCCAGACACATTCCCTGGTGTTACTGTTTAATTACCCATTCCGAGCAGTCACCTCTCCAGTCATCACCCAGACACATCCCCTGGTGTTACTGTATAATGTCCCATTCCCAGCAGTCACCTCTCCAGTCATCACCCAGACACGTCCCCTGGTGTTACTGTATAATGCCCCATTCCCAGCAGTCACCTATCCAGTCATCACCCAGACACGTCCCCTGGTGCACCTGTATAATGTCCCATTCCCGGCAGTCACCTTTCCAGTCATCACCCAGACACATTCCCTGGTGTTACTGTTTAATTACCCATTCCGAGCAGTCACCTCTCCAGTCATCACCCAGACACATCCCCTGGTGTTACTGTATAATGTCCCATTCCCAGCAGTCACCTCTCCAGTCATCACCCAGACACATCCCCTGGTGTTACTGTATAATGCCCCATTCCCAGCAGTCACCTATCCAGTCATCACCCAGACACGTTCCCTGGTGTTACTGTATAATGTCCCATTCCCAGCAGTCACCTCTCCAGTCATCACCCAGACACGTCCCCTGGTGCACCTGTATAATGTCCCATTCCCGGCAGTCACCTTTCCAGTCATCGCCCAGACACATTCCCTGGTGTTACTGTATAATGACCCATTCCCAGCAGTCACCTCTCCAGTCATCACCCAGACACATTCCCTGGTGTTACTGTATAATTACCCATTCCCAGCATTCACCTCTCCAGTCATCACCCAGACACGTCCCCTGGTATTACTGTATAATGTCCCATTCCGAGCAGTCACCTCTCCAGTCATCACCCAGACACGTCCCCTGGTATTACTGTATAATGTCTCAATCCCAGCAGTCACCTCTCCAGTCAGCAGCTGAATGATCTTGTTGGAGAGTTCCAGGATCTTCTGGTTATTGTACCTCATGTATCAGTGACTGAGGTGGAGGCACCGTGATGGGGCTCTGGGTCCTGCTCAGTCCTACACACAATGCGATGGCTGCTGGGTGTCTCACACTCACCGGATGTCTTCTTCACTACTTTGTTAACCTGCAAAATGGAGAAGACATCAATATCAATGTAAATGCTCCGAGATCCCTCACCTCTCCAGTCATGTCCCTGTATTATTACTATAGATATAAGTGACGTCACTGTGACACCCACAGATCCACTCACCTCCCCAGTCATGTCCCTGTATTATTACTGTAGATATTAGTGATGTCAATGTGACACTCCCAGATCCCCTCACCTCCCCAGTCATGTCCCTGTATTATTACAATGGATATAAGTGATGTCACTGTGACACTCCCAGATCCCTTCACCTTCCTAGTCATGTCCCTGTATTATTACTATAGAGATAAGCGATGTCACAGTGACATTCCCAGGAGTATGATATACATTTGCTTCATACTGCTCCAATTATCATCTGTTACACATGCCAGGGATATTATGGTCTCTGCTTTAATATAATCTAGAATTTTAGCAATATTTTAAATCCCAACAATTACATAATAAAATTAATAATAGTAATAATAATACCAGGACTCCACAAGCTGCTGTCACTGTATAATAATAACCGTACAAAAAAAAAATGCCCCCCCCCTGTACAGCACTAATAACAACAACAGGACACCCCATTCTGCTCTCCTTTACAGTAATAATAAAATGACATTACAGGATGCTCCCCCTGTATAATAATAACAACAGGACACTACAGGCCGCTCCCTCTGTATAATAATAATAACAGGACACCACTGGCTGCTCTCCGTGTATAATAACAGGACACCCCATTCTGCTCTCCTTTATAGTAATAATAAAATGACATTACAGGATGCTAACCCTGTATAATAATAACACCAGGACACTACAGGCCGCTCCCTCTGTATAACAATAATAATAACAGGACACCACTGCTGCTCCCCGTGTATAATAACAGGACACCACAGGCTGCTCCCCCTGTATAATAATAATAACAACAACAACAACAACAACAACAACAACAACAGGACACCACAGACTGTTCCTCCTATATAATAACAACAACAACAGGACACAACAGATAGCTCACCCTGTATAATAATAATAGTAACGAGACACCACAGGCAGCTCCATCTGTATAATATTAATAACAGTACACCACAGGCCACTATCCCTGTAAAATAATAACAACAACAACAGTACAGCACAGGCTGCTCCTCCTGTAAAACAATCACAGGACACCACAGACTGCTCCCGCTGTATAATAATAATAACAACAACAACAAGACACCACAGGCTGCTCCCCCTGTACAATATTAACAGGACACCACAGGCTGCTCCCCCTGTACAACAATAGTAACAGGACACAACAGGCTGCTACCCCTGTAAAATAATAACAACCGGACACCAGAGGCTACTCCCCGTGTATAATAATATTAACAGAACATCACAGGCTATTCCTCCTGTATAAAAATAATAATAATAACAGGGCACCACATGCTGCTCCACCTGTATAATAATAATAATAACATGACACTACAGGCTGCTCCCCCTGTATATTAAGACGCCATTACCTGATCTCTACGGACACTGAGGCTTCCTTTGTGTGGAACGGAATGCAGTGACCGGAAGTAAGGTGCAACGCACAGGCCGGAAGTAGGGAATGATAGGCACAGGCTGCTTCCTGGCGTCTGGCCCCTCCCATCCCACGCCCCGCCCTCAGCTCCGCCTTCTGTAAGGACTATTATCATACATGTCCTCAGTGCAGGAGGCCGGCGGCCATTTTCCTGTAGACCAGTCCGGCAGCAGCAATAGGTTCCCTGGCCGTGTAGTGACGTCAGGAGCGGCGGCCATTTTCCCCTGATCTGAGCTCCGCCTTCCTTCTATCATTCCCACAAGGCAGCAGGAGCAGAGAGCAGCCATTGCTGTGTCTGGCAGCAGGTAATGATATTATTATTATTATTATTCTATAGGCTGAGCAGCTCTGGTGTCAGGTTCTGTACTACAGGGGGAGCAGCCTCTGGTGCCTTGTTATAGTGCAGCTGGAGCAGCCTCTGGTGCTGCATTATCCCTGTACAGGTGGCTGACACTCTAGTGTCCTATTACCGTAATACAGGTGGCGCAGACCCCGCCGTTACCGTAATACAGGTGGCGCAGACCCTGCCGTTACCGTAATACAGGTGGCGCAGACCCCGCCGTTACCGTAATACAGGTGGCGCAGCCCCCGCCGTTACCGTAATACAGGTGGCGCAGACCCCGCCGTTACCGTAATACAGGTGGCGCAGACCTCGCCGTTACCGTAATACAGGCGTCACAGACCCCACCGTTACCGTAATATAGGTGGCGCAGACCCCGCCGTTACCGTAATACAGGCGTCACAGACCCCACCGTTACCGTAATATAGGTGGCGCAGACCCCGCCGTTACCGTAATACAGGTGGCGCAGACCCCGCCGTTACCGTAATACAGGTGGCGCAGACCCCACCGTTACCGTAATACAGCGGTAGCATCCTGTGCTGTTATAGTATACAGGAGGAGCGGCCTGTGTTGTCATAATATACAGTTGTAGCATCCTGTGCTGTCATGGTATACAGGAGGAGCGGCCTGTGTTGTCATAATATACAGGGATAGCATCCTGTGCTGTCATAATATACAGATGGAGCAGCCTGTGGTGTCCTGTTATTATTATTATTATAATACAGAGGGAGCAGCCTGTGGTGTGCTGTTATTATTATTATTATTATACAGGGGGAGCAGCCTGTGCTGTCCAGTTATTATTATTAGTATTATTATAATACAGGAGGAGTAGCTATTATTATTATTATACAGGAGGAGCAGCCTGTGGTGTCCTGTTGTTATTTTTATACAGGGGGAGTGGCCTGTAGTGTAATGTTATTATTATACAGATGGAGCGGCCTGTGGTGTCCTGTTATTATTATTATACAGGAGGAGCAGTCTGTGGTGTCCTGTTGTTATTATACAGAGGGAGCGGGCTGTGGTGTCCTGTTATTATTATTATTATACAGGAGGAGCAGCCTGTGGTGTCCTGTTGTTATTATACAGAGGGAGCGGGCTGTGGTGTCCTGTTATTATTATTATTATTATTATTATTATTATACAGGGGGAGCAGCCTGTGGTGTCCTGTTATTATTATTATTATACAGGGGGAGCAGCCTGTGGTGTACTATTATTATTGTTTCTCTAGCATCCATAAGGGATATTGGGGTAATCTAGTACGATGGGGTATAGATGGGATCCAAAGGAGCCAGTACACTTTAAATTTCTTCCACTGGGTGTGCTGGCTCCTCCCCTCTATGCCCCTCCCACAGGCAGTGTAGAAAATGTGCCCTCAGGAGAGGATGCCTCTCTGGGGATCCAGAGAGTTTTCTTTAGTTTCTTTTCAATCTTTGTTATTTTCTGTATACTGTATACCGGAGATGGGTAACAGTATACCTGCACCGTGGGAGTTAGGAGGGGGGGGGGGGGGTGCGGTCACAGGCCTTGCAAGGTGTCAGAGCCGCTTCCCCGCTGCAGGACCACCGTCCCGAGAGGTTGTTGTACAGGAGGCACTGCGCCTTAGCGGTCACAATCGCCGCACACCCCTAATAGTAGCCTGAAGGTGACGAATGTGGTGATTACAAACCGCGGCCCCGCTAGGGGGGTCTCCCGGTTCATGGTGCTGCAAACACGCAGGGGTGGCATATGGGACCCTCCTGGGGCAGACCCACTATAGCCGCCTGTGTACACTGGCAAGCAGTAGTGGAAACAGGTATTTATATTATGTTTCTCTTACATCCTAGAGGATGCTGGGGTCCATTTAGTACCATGGGGTATAGACGGGTCCTTTGGGAGCCATAGACACTTTAAGAGTTTAATAGTGTGTACTGGCTCCTCCCTCTCTGCCCCTCCTACCTGACTCAGTTTAGAAAATGTGCCCAGAGGAGCCGGTCACAGCTAGGGGAGCTCCTAGGAGTTTTTCTAGTTTTAGTATTTTCTAAGAGTTTGTTAGGTACAGGCAGGCTGCTGACATCCTCCCTGCTTCATGGGACTTAGGGGGGGGAGTAGGAACCAACTCTAGAAGTTAATGGTTCTCTATCTCCGCTGACAGGACACTGAGCTCCTGAGGGTGCTGATCACAAGCCCACGAGGCGACCGCTCACTCCCACAGCACGGCCGCCACCCCCTAACAGAGCCAGAAGAAAGAAGAGTGGTGATTATAACGCCGGTGCCCCGGAAAGCGGGTCGCCGCGAGAATGGCGGCACAAGGGTGGGAGCGCAGCTCTGACAGGCTGTTCTCCGGAAGGCTCAGCGGACACACGGTGTTAGGCACAGTGAGGGGCGTCCTGGGCCAGCCATATATCCTACACTGGTCAAAATAACTTTCACGGTCTAATCCACTGTTTGCTGCAGAAATATCTCAGACCAGTATAATCTCTAAGTGCGGGAATACGCGCCATTACAGGGGGCGGAGCTTCTCCTCATAGCGGATCCAGCCTTACCGGCGCCATTTTCTCCCTGCAGATCATAGGAACAGAACGCTGCCCTCCACATAAATCCAGCATACCTCTGCGGTACCAGGGTGTTATAGACAGGGAAGAGGGGGGGAGGGTGATTATAGTACTGAGTACCCTATTAAGGGTAGTTAGTCAGCGCCGGGCTTTTATCATAATAACTGCCTACAGGGGCGCTGTGTGGCTGGCTCCTTATACTCTGTAACTCTCTGAAGGTACTCTGGGGGAAACTGTGTCTGACATGTTCCTGTCTCTGTGTGTAAATATGTATATCTCACATAATCATATCTAGGGACTCTGAGTCTTGTGCTGCAGAGTGTGTATCTTCTACCGGGGAGTCTATACTATCCTCAAAACTGTACTGATCAGGCTTCTGGGACAGAACCCCAGGGGTGGCCTCAGCAAGGTGTACTATACCGTATTTTTATACAAATATATCCCATACTGGGAAGGAGCCACAGTTTTGAGAACTCTGGGGATTCAAATCCCACAGCTGTGCCTCTCACCCCAACTCTGTACCATAGAAAGCGTAGTCTTGCCCAAATAATGCATATGAGGGGTGTAACATATGATTGAGGCTATTAGGGATGAGGAATCTTATTAAAAATAATTTGACTGTCGAATTGTCAAATGTCAAAACGGATCCAACGTTTTTTTTGTCAAAACGTGTTGAATTGTCGAATCCAATTCGACATTGTTTTTTCGTCGAAAGAGCCCCGGTTTCGACAACACAAAGGATTCGACACCAATTGAATACACGCGTATTTCACATCCCTAAAGAGTGTCTAAATTGTCAAAGAGGGTTGTGTTACCTATCCATAAGGTACAACCTCCATAAGGGATTGGGCTGATCGCAGATTGAGACTACTCTCTAATACTGTACATACAGGTGTAACTCAGTAACTTGGTCAGGCTCCTTACTTGATGATTTAGGTTCTAGGTATGACTGTGACATTTCCTTGTTTCTATTTCACATACAGGATTCTACAGACTTCTCGGCTGGTGGCCGTGACGGAGTTTGGCCTGCATGACGCAGGGTCTTCTGTCCTGGCGGCTTAGACATGCAGGGGACGGTGGCGACACCAATGGACTGCGGATACAGAGTAAGGTATGGCGAGTCTGTCCTTCACAGGTGAGACCCTGGTGGGGACGTGCTGGATACCTAACTATCCCAGCCGACTGCGGGTAAGTCGATATGTCTTCCTTCAGTACTAACCAGAATATTGTATCCTCCGCATACACTGCAATACATTTGAACGGCAAGGGTTACACATAAATCCAAGGGTTCCTCCACTTCCTTTAGAGGACATTGGGGAAAATACAGAAAACCTGCACCGCCAAGTTCCCAGGGACAGATTCGGGTTCTGCCTTCTCAAAGCCTTCGGTTTGATGGTGGACCTCGCTGCCTGGGGATGAGGCAGGTGGGGGAAATGGTTTCACTCAAACATCCCGGTGATATCATGCCTAGGCCGCTAGAATGAGTTAGGTTGCCAAGGGAGTGGACTAGAGTTTCTAGTTTTCCCGCCTCATGGATTCTTCGGCTCGGGATTACTAGCTTCTCAGGCGAAGGGTACGATACTGCTGGTAGTTATTCAAACATTTGCGTTATCCGGTTCCACCTCATATCCTGTACTGGCTCAACTAGGACTCTAAACTTCAGCAAAGCCAACTTTGACATGATGAAGGAAGCATTGAGGGACATTGAATGGGAAATTCTGTTTCAAGTAAAAAATAGGATTTTAATACCTACCGGTAAATCCTTTTCTCTTAGTCCGTAGAGGATGCTGGGGACATTCAGAGAACCATGGGATATAGATGGGATCCGCAGGAGACATGGGCACTTCAAGACTTTTAAGGGGCGTGAACTGGCTCCTCCCTCTATATCCCTCCTCCAGACCTCAGTTATAGGAACTGTTTCGAGGAAAGGAATTATAGTTGAACCAAGGCGAGCGTCATACCCGCTCACGCCTTAAGCATGCCGTGTAACATGGCATTCAAATGAACACGTCAACGGACATGAACAAAGTCAGCAACAAGCTGAACAGAAGAGTAACACAACGAGTGTGTGCAACCACAACTAATACCGCAGATACAGTACGCACTGGGACGGGCGCCCAGCATCCTCTACGGACTAAGAGAAAAGGATTTACCGGTAGGTATTAAAATCCTATTTCCTCATATGCCCTAGAGGATGCTGGGGACATTCAAAGAACCATGGGGATTATATCAAAGCTCTAAAACCGGGCGGGAGAGTGCAGACGAGTCTGCAGCACTGATTGACCAAACTTGAGGTCATCATCGGCTAAGGTATCAAACTTGTAAAACTTAGCAAACGTGTTTGACCCTGACCAGGTAGCAGCTCGGCAAAGCTGTAATGCCGAGACACGCCGGGCAGCCGCCCAGGATGAGCCCACCTTTCTAGTAGAATGGGCCTTCACCGATTTCGGTAACAGCAGTCCCGCTGTGGAATGAGCCTGCTGAATCGTACCACAGATCCAGCGTGCCACAGTCTGCTTGGAAGCAGGGTACCCAATCTTGTTGGTAGCACACAGGACAAACAGAGCCTCCGTTTTCTTGATCTAAGCCGTTCTGGCGACATAAATTTTCAAAGCCCTGACCACGTCCAGAGACTTTGATTCAAGTAAGGGGTCAGTAGCCACTGGCACCACAATAGGTTGGTTCATGTGGAAAGACGAAACCACCTTCGGCAGAAATTGTTGACGAGTCCTCAACTCTGCTCTATCATCATGAAAAATCAAATAAAGGCTCTTGTGAGACAAGGCCGCTAACTCAGACAACCGTCAAGGCCAATAACATGACCGCTTTTCAAGTGAGGAATTTCAACTCCACCTTATTTAAAGGTTCAAACCAATGTGATTGAAGGAACTGCAACACCACATTTAGGTCCCATGGGGGCACAAAGGGAGGTTGGATGTGTAACTTCACAAAAGTCTGAAATTCTGGAAGGGAGGCCAACTGTTTTTGAAAGAAAACCGATAAGGCCGAATTCTGAACCTTAATTGAGCCCAATTTAAGGCCCGCATCCACACCCGCCTGTAGAAAATGGAGAAAATGCCCTAATTCAAATTCCGCTGTAAGAGCCTTCCTGGATTCACACCAGGAAACATATTTTCTCCAAATATGGTGGTAATGCTTTGACGTTACCCCTTTTCTGGCCTGAATAAGAGTGGAATGACTTCTTGAGGAATACCCTTACGGCCTAATATCTGGCATTCAACAGCCATGCCGTCAAACGCAGCCGCGGTAAGTCTTGATAGACGCACGGCCCCTGCTGCAGCAGGTCCTCGCAAAGAAGAAGAGGCTGAGGACCTTCTAATAGCAACTCTTGAAGATCCGGATACCAAGCCCTCCTTGGACAGTCTGGGACAATGAGAATCGCTTAAACCTTTGTTCTTCTTATGATCTTGAGAACCTTTGGTATGAGAGGAAGTGGAGGGAATACATTCACCGACTGAAACACCCACGGTGTCACCAGTGCATCCACTGCCACTGCTTGAGGGTCCCTGGACCTGGAACAATATCTCTGAAGCTTCTTGTTGCGACAAAACGCCATCATGTCTATTTGAGGAACTCCCCAAAGATCTGTCACTTCTGTAAAGATCTCCTGATGGAGGCCCCACTCTCCTGGATGGAGATCGTGTCTGCTTAGGAAGTCTGCTTCCCAGTTGTCCACACCTGGAATGAATATTATAGACAGAGCGCTTACATGCTTCTCCGCCCACCGGAGAATCTTTGTGGCCTCTGCCATAGCTGCTCTGCTTTTTGTCCCGCCTTGGCGGTTTATGTACGCTACGGCTGTGATGTTGTCCGCCTGGATCAGAACAGGCAGATCGCAAAGCAGATGTACTGCTTGTAGGAGGCCGTTGTAAATGGCTCTTAATTCCAGAACGTTTATGTGGAGACAACCCTCTTGACTTGACCACCTTCCCTGGAAGTTTTCCCCCTGTGTGACAGCACCCCGGCCTCGGAGGCTTGCATCCGTTGTCACTAGGATCCAGTCCTGGATCCCGAAGCTGCGCCCCTCCAGGACGTGAGAGCTGTGCAGCCACCACAGGAGAGATACCCTGGTCCTAGAGGACAGGAGTATCTGTCGGTGCATGTGCAGGTGGGAACCGGACCATTGGTCCAATAGGTCCCACTGATACACCCTGGCGTGGAAACGACCAAATTGAATGGCCTCGTAGGCCGCAACCATCTTCCCCAGCAACCGAGTGCATTGAAGAATGGAGACTCTTGCTGGTTTCAGAAATTTTACCAGATTCTGAATTTCCAGAGCCTTTTCCACTGGAAGAAAAACCCTCTGGAGATCTGTGTCCAGTATCATTCCCAAGAACGACAAGCGCGTCGTCGGTATCAACTGTGACTTCGGCAAGTTCAGTAGCCAACCATGTTGTTGAAGTGCTGTTAGAGTTAGTGCAATATTTGCTACCAACTGGTCCTTGGATCTCGCTTTTATCAGGAGATCGTCCAAGTACGGGATAATTGATACTCCTTGCTTGCGGAGGAGAACCATAATTTCCGCCATCACCTTGGTGAAAATCCTTGGAGCTGTGGACAGACCAAACGGCAACGTCTGAAACTGGTAATGACAATCCTGAACGGCAAACCTCAGGTAAGCCTGATGCAGAGGATAAATGGGAACATGCAAGTAGGCATCCTTTATGACCAAGGACACCATAAAATCCCCTTCCTCCAGACTGGAGATCACCGCTCGGAGAGACCCCATCTTGAATTTGAATTTTCTGAGGTAGAAATTGAGATTTTTCAGGTTTAGGATCGGCCTGACCGAGCCATCCGGTTTTGGAGCAACGAAGAGGCTGGACTAAAAACCTTCTCCTTGCTGCGACAGGGGAACCTTGAGAATAACCTGGTTGTGACACAATTTTTGTATTGCGTCGAATACTACCTCCCTGTCCGGAAGCGAAGCTGGTAAGGCCGATTTGAAAAACGGGGTAGGGGGAACGTCTTGAAATTCTAGTTGGTACCCCTGGGACACAATTTGTAGAACCCAGGGGTCCAGGTCTGAGCGAAACCAGGACTGACTGAAGAGCTTCAGACGTGCCCCCACCGGAGCGGACTCCAGCAGAGGAGTCCCGGCGTCATGCGTTGGATTTGACAGAAGCCGGGGAGGACTTCTGTTCCTGGGAACTTGATACAGCGGCTGTTCGTTTATCTCTTCCCCTACCTCTGGTAGCAAGGAAGGAAGAACCCCGACCTTTCTTGTACTTATTGGCGCGAAAGGACTGCACTTGGTAGTGGTGCGTTTTCTTTTGTTGTGTAGGAACAGAAGGCAAGAAAGACGACTTACCCGCGGTAGCCGTAGCCACCAAGTCAGTGAGGCCGTCACCAAACAGGGAACCTCCCTTATACGGTAGAGATTCTATATTGTTCTTGGAGTCAGCATCCGCATGCCACTGATTAATTCATAATGGCC
The DNA here is from genome assembly GCF_028390025.1 of Pseudophryne corroboree. Classification (NCBI taxonomy): domain Eukaryota; kingdom Metazoa; phylum Chordata; class Amphibia; order Anura; family Myobatrachidae; genus Pseudophryne; species Pseudophryne corroboree. The sequence continues at coordinate 1,632,187 of NW_026967510.1, read as the reverse complement.
GCTTAGCAGCGACAGACATGGCATTGGCTTTTGCACCCAAAAGGCCACTATCCCTCGCAGCTTCTTTTAGGTACGCTGCAGCATCCCTGATATAACCTAGTGTTAGTAGGATGCTATCTCTGTCTAGGGTATCCAAACCAGATGACAAGTTATCTGCCCACTTTTCAATAGCGCCACTCACCCACGCAGAAGCAATGATAGGCCTGAGTTGCGTACCCATGGTCGTATAAATGGTTTTTAACGTAGTTTCCAGTTTACGATCCGCCGGTTCCTTAAGGGCTGCAGTCCCAGATGACGGCAAAGCCACTTGCTTAGACAAACGTGACAGGGCTCTGTCTACAACGGGGGCAGTTTCCCACTTTTCCCAATCAGCATGTGGGAAATATGCAAGCCACCGGAATCCGTTTGGGAGTCAGGAACTTTTTGTCAGGAGTTTCCCAAATCCTATCAAAGAGATCATTCAATTCATGAGAGGGGAGAAAAGTTACCACAGGTTTCTTCCCTTTATATATACAGACCCTAGTATCTGGGACAGCAGGGTCGTCCGTGATATGCAATACATCTTTAACGGCCACAATCATGTACTGAATGCTCCTTGCCAATTTAGGATCTAACCTGGAATCTGCGTAGTCGACACTGGCATCAGAGTCCGTGTCGGTATCTGTGTCGGCCATCTTACTTTTAAATGACCCCGAAGGGTCCTGTACCTGTGTCAAGATATCTTCCACACTATTTTTCCATATCTGGGTCTGAGCCGTTTATGAATAAGAGCCATATTAGCATTCAAATCATTCAACACAGTCACCCAATCAGCCATCGGCGGTGCCGACAGGGTCGCCCCCCCCCCCCCCCCCCCCTGCATTCAGTGTCCCCAACAAAACGTCCTCCTGGGAGGAACCTTCTACCTCAGACATGTCTTTACAATAGGACAGATCCACACAAAAACCTTTCAGAGAGACACAAAGGGAGTTTGCCGGCTCACAGCCCAGAGCATACAGCAGGACTGAAAAGTTATTTCACAGGACTGCAGCGCTTTGTATATAATATATATAAACAAATATGTCCGCCCCCCCCCCCCCCCTTGGTTGTTTGAAAACCTGTCTGCAGAGTGAGGAAGGACCAGCGTCTCGGGAAATGGCCCCGAGCAGTGTGAGCTGCCGGGATGAAGCTCCGCCCCCTTAATGGTGCGATTCGGACCCACTCATTTTTAAATTAATAAATATACTGGCGGGGGTTAGGACAGTGCCTAGGCACATATGTCCCCTCTCAGCCAGTCATTTCATGAGGAATTATGCTGCCCAGGGCGCCCCCCCTGCGCCCTGCACCCTGCGGTGGTGATGTGTTTGTGGGAGCATGGCGCGCCGTGCTGTGTCGCTGCACGGTACCTCAGAATGGCGTCACAGGAGATAAGTCTTCTTGTCTTCTTCTACTCACCTGTCTTCTGGCTCTGTAAGAGGGTGACGGCAGGCTGCGGGAGTGAGCATCCGAGCGTACCCGGCGTTCAGCACCCTCAGGTAGGAGACCTGTTAGCCAGAAGCAGAGCCCTTGAACTCAATAGAAGTGGGTCTAACTTCTCTCCCCTAAGTCCCACGAAGCAGAGAGACTGTTGCCAGCAGCCTCCCTGAAAATAAAAAACCTAACATAAGTCTTTTCAGAGAAACTCAGTAGAGCTCCCCTAGTGTGTGACCATCTCCCTGGGCACAATTCTAAAACTGAGGTCTTAAAGTGCCCATGTCTCCTGCGGATCCCGTCTATACCCCATGGTTCTTTGAATGTCCCCAGCATCCTCTAGGATGTATGAGAAAATACTACAGAGAAATGGGATGTATTAAAATCACTGCTAATTAATAATACTCGTAAATTTATTCCCACCAGCAGCAAAAAAAGGAATAAAAATCCCAAACCAATGTGGTTTAACAAAAATATAAAGTAATTAATGGACAAAAAAAGACAAGCATTTAAAAAATACAAATCTGAGGGGGATGCGGAGTCATTTCAACACTATAAGGACTGTAACAAAATATGCAAAAAAGGAATAAGAGCGGCTAAAGTAGAAACTGAAAAAGTAGTAGCAAAGGAAAGCAAAGCGAATCCCAATTTTTTTTTAAGTACATCAACAGCAAGAGACTAAAGAAGGAGAGTATAGGCCCTTTAAAGGACAAGAGGGGAGTCTTAATAAAAAATTATAATGACATAGCAAACAAACTAAAAAAGTTTTTTTCAACAGTATTTACCAGAGAGGACCAAATGCTGAGTCTAACACAACATCTCAACAAAGATAATGTCCCACTGCTAAATGCTTATTTATGTGAGGAGGTAGTCTGTGACCGATTAAAAAAGTTAAAGATTAAAAAGTCACCTGGTCCCGATGGAATTCACCCGAGGGTTCTTGTGGAGCTGCACGCTGAACTAGCAAGACCTCTATTTTTGATCTTCATGGATTCAGTTAAACCGTGTATGGTTCCCAAAGACTGGCATATAGCGGAGGTAGTGGCAATATTTAAAAAGGGGAGCAAAGCTGAAACAGGTAATTATAGACCAGTTAGTCTTACATCTATAGTGGGGAAAGTATTGCAAGGTATTCTAAGGGACAGTATTCAAAAGTTCCTTGAAGCAAATAAGGTAATTAAAAGGAACCAACATGGATTTGTGAAGGACAGATCATGTCAGACCAACTTACTTGGCTTCTATGAAACAGTAAGTGCGAACCTGGATTAGGGTAAGGAGGTGGATATAATCTTTTTAGACTTTGCCAAAGCTTTCGACACTGTACCACACATGTGTCTTATCTATAAGCTACAAGAAATAGGGATAGGGAGCACAATATGCACTTGGGTCAGTAATTGGTTAGATAATAGGGAGCAGCACGTTGTGGTCAATGGATCATTTTCAAATTGGACTAAAGTGCTAAGTGGTGTGCCACAAGGGTCTGTACTTGGACCACTTTTGTTGAACATTTTCATCAACGACCTAACAGTAGGTCTAGAGAGCATGGTATCAATTTTCGCAGACCATACCAAATTGTGTAAGGTTATAATACGGAGGGGGATGCTGAGTCTTTTCAGAATGACTTAACTAAACTGGAAGCATGGGCAGCAAAATGGAGAATGAGATTCAACCCAGACAAGTGTAAGGTAATGCACTGCGGTGGCAAGACCAAAAATAACACCAACATACTAAATGGGGTAATATTAGGGGATTCTGTACTGGAAAAAGACTTAGGGGTTCACATAGATAACAAATTAAGCAGCAGTACCCAAAGTAGGAGTGCAGAAAAGAAGGCTAATAAGATATTGGCATGCATAAAACAGGGAATTGATGCAGGGGACGAGAGTATTATACTCCCATTATATAAATCACTAGTGAGGTCACATGTTGAATACTGTGTGCAATTGTGGGCACCATGGCCCTCATTCCGAGTTGTTCGCTCGGAGATTTTCATCGCATCGCAGTGAGAATTCTCTTAGTGCGCATGCGCAATGTTCGCACTGCGCATGCGCCAAGTAACTTTACAAAGAAGATAGTATTTTTACTCACGGCTTTTTCGTCGCTCCGGCGATCGCATTGTGATTGACAGGAAATGGGTGTTACTGGGCGGATGGACGGCGTTTTAGGGGCGTGTGGCTGGAAACGCTACCGTTTCCGGAAAAAACGCAGGCGTGTCCGGAGAAACGGTGGGAGTGCTTGGGCGAACGCTGGGTGTGTTTGTGACGTCAGCCGGGACCGAAAAGCACAGAACTGATCGCACAGGCAGAGTAAGTCTGAAGCTACTCAGAAACTGCTAACTCGTTTGTGATCGCAATAATGCGCATACATCGGTCGCACATTTAAGAAGTTTAGATTCACTCCCAGTAGGCGGCGGCTTAGCGTGTGTAACTCTGCTAAAATCGCCTTGCGAGCGAACAACTCGGAATGAGGGCCCATATTACAAAAAGGATATCCTGGAGCTACAAAAGGTTCAGAGGAGGGCGACCAAACTAATCAAGGGCATGGAGACGCTGGAATACGAGGAAAGGCTTGCAAGGCTAGGCATGTTTACATTGGAAAAGAGGAGACTAAGAAGGGACATGATCAACATCTACAAATATATAAGGGGTCAATACACACAGCTTGGGAGGGACCTGTTTTCTATAAGATCAGCACAAAGAACACGTGGTTAGAGGAGAGGAGTTTCCGCACATTGAGGCAAAAAGGTTTTTTCACAGTAAGGACAATACGTGTTTGGAATTCCCTACCTGAGAGAGTAGTAACTGCGGACTCAGTCAACACCTTTAAGAATGGGTTAGATAAATTCCTATTGGATAAAGATATTCAGGGTTATGGTGTGTAGGCACGCATTATAGTTAATATAACTAGTCCTAACATAAAAATAACTAGTCCTATAATAAGACTGCATAGGAGACCACAAATAGGTTGAACTTGATGGACAATTGTCTTTTTTCAACCTTAGTTACTATGTTACATAACAGGGGTTAATATTCAAGCCTAAGGTCATTGAACCCTCACTGGTGGGTATTCAATTCCAAGGGGGTCTGAGAGCGATGTTCTCGGGTAGAGAAATTCCATTCTGGCCATCTCTCTAGACCTCTCTAAGGTTGCGTTACAGCAATGTCACTTCCAGTTCCAGACACTGCACTTGGCTTCTACAAGACCATGGCAGAAATTAAGCTCATCCTCCGCAAAGGGGTGTGGACATACTTCCATACCTGGACAAATTTAACATCCTCCAGGAAGATGTTATTACAGAGTGGTAATCTCACGAATCTACTATCCCAGGATCTTGGGTAGTTCCTGAATTTTCCTGTTTGATTCGACATGGAGGCTGCCCTTCCTGGGAGTGAGTTTTGACAAAGTGCAGAGGGTGTTTCTACCAGTGGAGAAAGCGTTGGTGTTCCAATCGATGGTCCGGGATGTCCTGAAGCCAACCCTGGTGTCGTATCATCAGCGCATTCGCCTTCTGGGAAAGATGGTTGCCTCCTGCGAGGCTCTAAAGTTTGAAAGATGCCATGCGGGGTCCTTCCTAGACAATTGGTCGGGATCACACCTTCACATGCACCAGCGAATACGACTGTCACCAAAAGCCAGAATTTCACTCTCCTGGTGGCTGCGAACTACTCACCTTCTCGGGGGCCGCAAGTTCGGGATTCAGGTTTGGATCCTTCTGAGATGCAAGTCTCTGTGTTTGGGGAGCAGTCACCCAAGGGGAAAACTTCTAAGGAAGGTGGTCAAGTCTGGAATACGTCCTTCCGATAAATATTCTGTATTTACGGGCCTTATACAACAGCATTTCTTCTGCAAGATCACGCCATTCAGGTTCAGTCGGACAACGTCACGGCAGTGTCCTACATGAAAAGGCGGGGCGGAATGAAGAACGGGGCTGCAGTGTCAGAGGTAACAGAAATCCGCCTCTTGGCGGAAAACCATGCGGTGGCGCTGTCAGCAATCTTCATTCCAGGAGTGGACAACTGGGAAGAGGACTACCTCAGCAGACACGATCTCCATCCAGAAGAATGGGGCCTATACCCGGAGGTGTTCGAGGAGGTAACAAGTCATTGGGGTGTACCTCCAATTGATGTGATGGCCTCCTGCCTCATCAGGATGCTACGGAGGTACCGTTCCAGGTCGAGAGACCCACAGGTAGTGGCGGTGGACGCCCTGGTAGCTCCGTGGGTGTTCCAGTCAGTGTATGGGTTCCCTCCACTTCCGCGCGTCTACGAATTCTCAAACAAATAAGAAGCAAGCGTTCAGGCGATCATTGCTCCGGACGGGCCAAGACTGGCTTGGTACGCGGATCTTCTGGATTTACTGCTGGAGGATCCATGGCCTCTTCCTCTTTGTGAGTACCTTCTGCAACAGGGGCCGTTCGCTTATCAAGACTTACCGCGGCTATGTTTGACGGCATGGAGGTTGGATGCCTGATTTTAGCTCGGGAGGGCATTCTGAAAAAAAGTAATTTCTACCCTGATACAGGCTAGGAAGGGAGTAACGTCTGAACATTACCATCAGATTTTGAAAAAGTGTGGGTCTTGGTGTGAATCCAAGAAGTTTCGTACGGTGGGGTTTCAACTGGGATGGTTTCTCCTCTTTCTTCAAGCAGGTGTGGATGTGGGCCTACGCTTGGACTCCATAGAAGTCCAGATTTCAGCCTTGTCCATTTTATTCCAGAAACAATTGCCTGCTCTCCCTGAGGTCAGACTTTTTTGAAAGGGGTTCTGCACATCCAACCACCGTTTGTGCCGCCTACGGCACCGTGGGATCTTAATGTGGTGCTGCAGTTCCTGCAATCGGATTGGTTTGAGCATTCCCAGAAGGTATAACTCTAGTTTCTTACTTGGTAGGCTGTCACACTGTTGGCATTAGCATTTGCTAGGCGTGTGTCAGAATTGGAGGCCTTGTCCTACAAGAGCCCCTACTTGATTTTCCATGAGGATAGGGCTGAGCTCAGAACGCGTCAGCAATCTCTTCCAAAGGTTGTGTCAGCTTTTCATATTGTCCAACCTATTGTGGTGCCAGTGGCTACTGGCTCCTCAATTACCTCACAGTCCTTGGACGTTGTGAGGGCTTTGAAGATTTACGTGAAGCGTCCTTCTCTTCTCAGGATAGCAGATTCTCTGTTTGCCCTTTATGCTCCCAACAAGGGTGGTCATTCCGAGTTGTTCGCTCTGTAATTTTTTTCGCATCGCAGCGATTTTAAGCTTAGTGCGCATGTTCAATGTTCGCACTGCGACTTCGCCAAGTAAATTTGCTATGCAGTTAGGTATTTTACTCACGACTTTTTCTTCGTTCAGGCGATCGGAGTGTGATTGACAGGAAGTGGGTGTTTCTGGGCGGAAACAGGCCGTTTTATGAGTGTGTGTGAAAAAACGCTACAGTTTCTGGGAAAAACGCGGGAGTGGCTGGAGAAACGGAGGAGTGTCTGGACGAACGCTGGGTGTGTTTATGACGTCAAACCAGGAACGACAAGCACTGAACTGATCGCAGATGCCGAGTAAGTCTGGAGCTACTCTGAAACTGCTAAGAGGTATGTAATCGCAATATTGAGAATCTTTCGTTCGCAATTGTAAGAAGCTAAGATTCACTCCCACTAAGCGGCGGCTTAGCGTGTGCAATGCTGCTAAAAGCAGCTTGCGAGCGAACAACTCGGAATGAGGGCCCAGGTTGGGTGTCCTGCTTCTAAGCGGACGATTTCTCGCTGGATCAGGTTCACTATCCAGTATGCTTATTCTACGGCAGGCCTGCTGTGTCCAGATTCTGTTAAGGCCCACTCTACATGTAAAGTGGGTTCTTCCTGGATGGCTGCCCGGGGGGTCTCGGCTTTGCAGCTTTTCCGAGCAGCTACTTGGTCAGGGTCGAACACGTTTGCTAAGTACTACAAGTTCGATACTTTGGTCGCTGAGGACCTAAAGTTTTGTCAATCAGTTCTGCAGGAGCCTCCGCGCTCTCCCTCCCATTCTGGGAGCTTTGGTACATCCCCATGGTACTAATGTGGACCCCAGCATCCTCTAGGACATAAGATAAAATAGGATTTTCTCGTAGTCCGTAGAGGATACTGGGCGCCCACCAAGTGCTTCGTTTTCCTGCATTTCTACTTGGTTAAGTATTGGTTCAGCTGTTGCTGTTCCTGTTTCATGCTTGGTTAGCAGGGTGTCTTCAGGTTACATGCTGACTGACATGGTTTCTTCCTATTTCATGCTAGATAACATGGTTTCTTCGTGTTCCGTGAGAGTTGGCATGATTTCTTCATGTTTCATCCTGGTTGGCGTGATTTATTCATGTTGCCTGCTGGTTATCGTGGTTTCTTCTTGTTACCTGCTGGTTGGCATGATTTCTTCATATTGGCATGGTTTCTCCATGTTGCGTGCTAGTCAGCATAATTTTTTCAATTTGGTGTGAGCTGGTGTGATTCTCACCACTATCTGTGTATTTCCTTCTCTCGAAGTATGTCCGTCTCCTCGGGCACAGTTTCTAGACTGAGTCTGGTAGGAGGGGCATAGAGGGAGGAGCCAGCCGACACTATTAATCTCGTAAAGAGCCCATTGCTCCCAAAGGACCCGTCTATACCTCATGGTACTAAGGTACACAGCATCCTCTATGGACTACGAGAAAAGGATTTACCGGTAGGTAATTAAAATCCTATTTTTACACCAAAAGGCGTATTTCCAGTACAAATAAGTGTATAGCTCTGGTGCCATTGCAGTGGGCGGAGTTACCTCAGAGCGTGACCAGCGGCTTCTTGACACCTTCCTCTGCTTCCAGCAGCAGGCACACAGTTCCTTCAACACCCCACATACATATAGGAGTGTTAGACAGGGGTACAGCAGCTATTATACTGGTAAATAGAGTCCTGATAAGGACCATACACCAGTGTCCCACTGAGTCACAGTATAAAGTTACAGCCTGCAGTCTCCCTGAGTCTGCTAGGCTTGGTGTGCTGGTCATTTCCTCTGGATCTCCTCACATACCAAGGGCAGGCTTGCTTGTACAGTGTCTGTGTGTTGTGTGTGAGAGTTGTCTCCTGTGAGTATGGTAAACACCATTTATGCACATGCAGATCCCCCCCTCTTCTCATGAACAATGTTACAAGTCCTCACAGGCTTGTGAGGAGGAGGGAGGTGCAGCAGCCATCCTGGTTATACTCCCTGGATGGCGGACATGTTCTCTCAGCCCTCTGCAAATAGTCATAAGACACAGCGACTGCAGCAGGCTGTAGCGGACCTGGCTACAAGAGGCAGAGGACAGACCTCTCTCCCTAGCTCTGGGCCACATACACGTGGGTGACCTGACTTACTCTCAGTAACTGATGAAGAGGAACAGAAGAAGGGGGAGCTGGACACTATTACCGAGGATTCATCTCCTGCACAAGGGCTTGAGCCCCTCATACTTGCTATCAGGGATGTGTTACAACTCCCAGTAGAAGACAATGCACTAAAGCATTGGTTTTCTCCTAACAGAAAAAGGTTAGCGTCACTTTCCCTGATTCTAAGGAATTAGATGATATGTTTAAAGTTGACCTGGAAAAATCCTGATAAAATATTCTAGGTGGCCAGACGCTTCTTAACACTTTCCCATTTTCTCCTGAAGGCAGGAAAAACTGTGAAGATCCCATGGCTGTTGACATCTGTCTCACGCCTGTCTGAAGAGACCGGTCCCTGGCTCCTCGGCTTTGAAGGAGCCTGGGGATAGACTGGTATATCACAAAGACCTGTGATAGCAGGTTGCTGGTTGACACATGTCATTCCCAACTCGACAGGCCAGTTCAAGAGGGCCTTGCGGGGGATATGTCTCTGGTGAGTATGGTTACTCTAATCACACACATTCAGGATACTGCACGCGTCCTGTGCAACTCTATTAAAGAGATAGGCGCTATTAATGCAAATACTACTGCCATGGCAGTGTCGGCGCGCAGAGCTTTATGGCTACGCCAGTGGATAGTGAACACAGATTCCAAGCGTAGTGTGCTGTCTCTCTCTTTCTCAGGGGAGTGGCTATTCGGGGTTGAGTTGGTTTTGTGGATTTCAAAAGCTACTGTGGGGAATTCCACGTTTCTCCCCTCTGGGGCCCCACCGGCTAGGCTCTTACCTGGGGCCATCTACTTCGGACCGCTATGTTTTGATCGTGAACCAGAGGCGCATCAAAATGCTGCGCAAGGCACCAGAGGTAAGGCAAAAAAGGCCAGCAGCTGCAGGTTCCCAGGAAAAAAGCACCAGTTCAGCTTCCCCTAAGGCCTCAGCATGACGGTGCCTGCCCACCCCGAGGGGATCTCGAGGTGGGAGCTCAGCTGCATCACTTCATCTGCATCTGGGAAAGCTACTGCCAGGATACCTGGGTACAGGACTTCATTTCTCAGGGCTACAAGCTGGAGTTCGACGGCGCTCCTCCTCGACAATTTTTCAAATCAAGCTTACCGGCTTTGGCAGTTACGCGTGTTACGCTGCAACAGGCCATCCTAAAATTAGTCCAATTCCAAGTCAATGTTCCAGTGCCTCTTCAATAACAGGGAAAGGGTCATTACTCCAACCTGTTCATGGTACCGAAACCTGATGGTTCGGTAAGACCCATTTTTAATCTGAAATCCTTGAACCCTTACTAAAGGTTTTCGGGTTCAAGATGGAATCCTTGCAAGCAGTGATTGCAGGTCTGGAATAACAGGAGTTCATGGTCTCCCTGGATATCAATGACACCTATCTAGATATCCCAATTTGACCACCTCTCACTTACCTGAGGTGTGCCCTGCTGAATGATCACTACCAGTTCCAGGCGCTACCCTTCGGCCTGTCCACAGCTTCGAGGGTGTTCACAAAGGTGATGGTGGAGATGATGTTCCAACTCCGGGTTCAGGGGGTCAATATTGTCCCTTACTTAGATAAAAGCGAGATCCAGGGAGCTTCTATTGCTCAATATAGGTCACCCTATTCAACTTCTGTCACATCATGGGTGGATCCTCAATTTACAGTCCTACCTGGAGCCAACTCAGCTGCTCCTGGGAATGGTGCTGGATACTGTGGCCCAGAAAGTGTTCCTCCCAGAGGACAAGGCGAGAACACTTCGGGAGATGGTCCGCATGGTTCTCCGGCCTACTCGAATATCCATCCATCTTTGCATAAGATTGTTGGGGAAAATGGTTGCGTCGTACGAGGTGATCTAGTATGGAAGGTTCCATGCCAGAACATTTCAATTGGATCTCCTGAGCAAGTGGGCCGGATCACATCTTCAGATGCGCCGAATAATACGGCTGTCACCTCAGGCCAGGCTTTCCCTCCTGTGTTGGCTGCAGTCCTCCGACCTACTGGAAGGCCAAAGTTTCGGAATTCAGGATTGGATCCTCCTCACAATGGATGCGATTCTGAGAGGATGGGAAGCTGTCACCCAGGGGCTTAGTTCCAGGGCAGGTGGTCAGCCCACGAAGCCCTGCTTCCCATCAACATTCTGGAACTTCAGGCGATCTCCCTCCTGTGGTGACTACAGTCCTCCAACCTACTGGAAGGCCGAAGTTTCGGGATTCAGGATTGGATCCTCCTCATGATGGCTGCGATTCTGAGAGGATGGGAAGCTGTCACCCAGGGTGCTCAGTTCCTGGGCAGGTGGTCAGCCCGCGAAGCCCTGCTTCTGATCAACATTCTGGAACTTCAGGCAATCTACAATGCTCTGATTCAGGCATCTCCCCTCCTCTGGGATCGAGCCATTCAGGTGCAGTCGGACAACGCCACGGCCGTGGCGTACATCAACTGACAAGGAGGGACAAAAAGCAGTGCCTGCATGTGAGAGGTGTCAAAGATACTCCTCTGTTCAGGAAGAAATGCAAGAGCACTGTCCGCAATCTTCATTCCAGGAGTTGACAACTGGGAAGCTGACTTCCTGAGGCGTCACGATCTCCACCCGGGAGAGTGGGGGCTTCACCATCAGGTGTTTCAGCAGATCATCGACTGGTGGGCCTGCCCACAAATAGACATAATGGCTTCTCGACTCAACAAGAAGGTTTGTTGGTATTGCTCACGAACCAGGGACCCTCAGGCGAGGGCAGTAGATGCACTGGCGTCACCTTGGCCTTACCAGCTGGTCTTCCTGTTTCCTCCAATTCCATTGCTCCCAAGGGTGCTCAAGCTAATACAGTGTGAGCCTTGAAGATCTATGTCAAGAGGACGGCTCGGATCAGAAAGACTGATTCCTTGTTCGTGCTATATGATGTGCAGAAAAAGGGTTGCCCTGCTTCAAACCAGTCCATTGCTCGTTGGCTTAGACTTACTATCCAACAGGCCTATTTGTCGGCAGCCTTACCTACAAGATCGGTAGGGTCTTCCTGGGCTGCTGCCCGTGGTGTCTCGGCCTTGCAACTATGCCGAGCTTCTACCTGGTCGGGGATAAACACCTTTGTGAAGTTCTACAAGTTTGATTCCCTGACCAAAGAGGATACCCAGTTTGGGCAGGTGGTGCTGCAGACGTCTCCGCACATTTCCGCCCGTTCTGGAAGCTTTGGGATGTCCCCATCGTACTAGATTCCCCCAATATCCCTTATGGATGCTAGAGAAAATAGGATTTCTGCAGGGAATAACATCGGGGTGTAGAGTAGGATCTTGATCCGTGGCACCAACATGCTAAAAGCTTTGACTGTTCCCAAGATGGTCAGCCTCCTCTATAACCCACCTCTGCGCACTGGAGCTCAGTTTGTAGTTGGTGACTGCAGCGCAGGACACTAACAGGTAGGGGCTGCTCCAGCAGCCCTGAGAAGAGCTTTTTTAAGAAGAAATAGGCGACTTCAAGGGCTGCAGCAGAGGCCCTCTAGTGCTAGATATCATTCTGACATCTCCTGCTGCAGCTCCATCACCTCCCCCAGCGGGGCTGTATACTCCCGCGTCCCTGGTTGCCGGGTACTTATAGCGGAGGCGCTCCGGTCCCATCAGGCACACATACCGCCGCTGCTCTCCTGGATCGCGTGGCCGCAGATGCAGGGAGGAGGTAAGAGGGTCCCCCAGGTGGGACCCGCCGAAAATCGCGATCAGGCGCGGTCTACAGAGACGGACCGCGCCACTGGTGTGGACACTGTGACCGTGCCGGGACCCCACTATATCCACCAGGGCAAGGGGCACGGGTCGGATTTCCTAAGATCCGTTTAGTACAGGCCCCGCAGTACCTGGTGGTGAAGTCCAGCATAGGGGATAAGGCTCTGACCTGTAGCCCCAGCCCCAGGGCGCCATTTAGAGTAAATGTTCCCGCCCCGGAGCTGGATCTCTCTGTCTCTCTCACTCCCTGTAAGAGTTTGGGCAGCAGCCCTGAGAAGAGCTTTTTTAAGAAGAAATAGGCGACTTCAAGGGCTGCAGCAGAGGCCCTCTAGTGCTAGATATCATTCTGACATCTCCTGCTGCAGCTCCATCACCTCCCCCAGCGGCGCTGTATACTCCCGCGTCCCTGGTTGCCGGGTACTTACAGCGGAGGCTCTGGTGCTTCACCCAGGGCACACACACTCACCACTATTCTCCGGGATCGCGTAGCCACATTCAGGCAGTAAGTAAGAGGGTCCCCAGGTGGGACCCGCTGAAAATCGCGATCCGGCGGGCCATTAGGAGGCAGGCAGCGCGCTGGGGTGGACACTGTGTTGGTACAGGGACCCCAATAGACCACCAGGGCAAGGGCACAGGTCAAGTTTCCTCATAAACCAGTTTATTAAGGCCCACAGTACCCGGCTCTGACCTGTAGCCCCTCCCCCAGCCCCTGGGCGCCATTTAGAGTAATTGTTCCCGCCCTGGAGCTGCATCTCTCTGTCTCCCTCACTCCCTGTCAGCGTTTGGGCGCCATTACACATGAGCTGCGCTGATTCCGGGACTGCTGGGTGATGCCTTTTCTGTAAAGCCGCCTGCATCATCAGCGATATGCTTTTACAGGACACTTAAGTATTCTACATGTCGTTTAGACAGTGTTAGTTAAGAAAAAGGGCATACTTCAGGGTTATTTAGTACAAGTACTCTGTGACATTCATCCAGTTTTTACTGTGCATTGATATATCTCTTTATATACATAGCCGTACTCAGTAGTAGTATTGCTAGTCCAGTGCAGTTTTATTGTGTGTTATAATTCCTGCATTGTACATATGACTGTGTGTGTGCATATAGCTGCTGTGTGATCTCCACTCTGTGTATCTCACTCATACTGCTATCCATATATTCTGTACCCTGAGGGGGCTCCGTGCGTCAGGATTATTAGATAATACAGTGCTATCCCTATATTCTGTAACCTGAGGGCTCCGTGCGTCAGGATTATTAGATAATATACTGCTATCCCTATATTCTGTAACCTGAGGGCTCCGTGCGTCAGGATTATTAGATAATATACTGCTATCCCTATATCCTGTAACCTGAGGGCTCCGTGCGTCAGGATTATTAGATAATATACTGCTATCCCTATATCCTGTAACCTGAGGGCTCCGTGCGTCAGGATTATTAGGTAATATACTGCTATCCCTATATTCTGTAACCTGAGGGGGCTCCGTGCGTCAGGATTATTAGATAATATACTGCTATCCCTATATTCTGTAACCTGAGGGCTCCGTGCGTCAGGATTATTAGATAATATACTGCTATCCCTATATTCTGTAACCTGAGGGCTCCGTGCGTCAGGATTATTAGATAATATAGTGCTATCCCTGTATTCTGTAACCTGAGGGCTCCGTGCGTCTGGATTATTAGGTAATATACTGCTATCCCTATATTCTGTAACCTGAGGGCTCCGTGCATCAGGATTATTAGATAATATACTGCTATCCCTATATTCTGTAACCTGAGGGGGCTCCGTGCGTCAGGATTATTAGATAATATACTGCTATCCCTATATTCTGTAACCTGAGGGCTCCGTGCATCAGGATTATTAGATAATATAGTGCTATCTCTATATTCTGTAACCTGAGGGGGCTCCGTGCGTCAGGATTATTAGATAATATAGTGCTATCCCTGTATTCTGTAACCTGAGGGCTCCGTGCGTCAGGATTATTAGATAATATACTGCTATCCCTATATTCTGTAACCTGAGGGCTCCGTGCATCAGGATTATTAGATAATATACTGCTATCCCTATATTCTGTAACCTGAGGGCTCCGTGCGTCAGGATTATTAGATAATATACTGCTATCCCTATATTCTGTAACCTGAGGGCTCCGTGCGTCAGGATTATTAGATAATATACTGCTATCCCTATATTCTGTAACCTGAGGGCTCCGTGCGTCAGGATTATTAGATAATATACTGCTAACCCTATATTCTGTAACCTGAGGGGGCTCCGTGCGTCAGGATTATTAGATAATATACTGCTATCCCTATATTCTGTAACCTGAGGGCTCCGTGCGTCAGGATTATTAGATAATATACTGCTATCCCTGTATTCTGTAACCTGAGGGCTCCGTGCGTCAGGATTATTAGATAATATACTGCTATCCATATATTCTGTAACCTGAGGGCTCCGTGCGTCAGGATTATTAGATAATATACTGCTATCCCTATATTCTGTAACCTGAGGGCTCCGTGCGTCAGGATTATTAGATAATATACTGCTATCCCTATATTCTGTAACCTGAGGGCTCCATGCGTCAGGATTATTAGATAATATACTGCTATCCCTATATTCTGTAACCTGAGGGCTCCGTGCGTCAGGATTATTAGATAATATACTGCTATCCATATATTCTGTAACCTGAGGGCTCCGTGCGTCAGGGTTATTAGATAATATACTGCTATCCCTATATTCTGTAACCTGAGGGCTCCGTGCGTCAGGATTATTAGATAATATAGTACTATCCCTGTATTCTGTAACCTGAGGGCTCCGTGCGTCAGGATTATTAGATAATATACTTCTATCCCTATATTCTGTAACCTGAGGGCTCCGTGCGTCAGGATTATTAGATAATATACTGCTATCCCTATATTCTGTAACCTGAGGGCTCCGTGCGTCAGGATTATTAGATAATATAGTACTATCCCTGTATTCTGTAACCTGAGGGCTCCGTGCGTCAGGATTATTAGATAATATACTGCTATCCCTATATTCTGTAACCTGAGGGCTCCGTGCGTCAGGATTATTAGATAATATACTGCTATCCCTATATTCTGTAACCTGAGTGCTCCGTGCATCAGGATTATTAGATAATATACTGCTATCCCTATATTCTGTAACCTGAGGGCTCCGTGCGTCAGGATTATTAGATAATATACTGCTATCCATATATTCTGTAACCTGAGGGCTCCGTGCGTCAGAATTATTAGATAATATACTGCTATCCCTATATTCTGTAACCTGAGGGCTCCGTGCGTCAGGATTATTAGATAATATACTGCTATCCCTATATTCTGTAACCTGAGGGCTCCGTGCGTCAGGATTATTAGATAATATAGTGCTATCCCTGTATTCTGTAACCTGAGGGGGCTCCGTGCGTCAGGATTATTAGGTAATATAGTGCTATCCCTATATTCTGTAACCTGAGGGCTCCGTGCGTCAGGATTATTAGATAATATACTGCTATCCCTATATTCTGTAACCTGAGGGGGCTCCGTGCGTCAGGATTATTAGATAATATACTGCTATCCCTGTATTCTGTAACCTGAGGGCTCCGTGCGTCAGGATTATTAGATAATATAGTGCTATCCCTATATTCTGTAACCTGAGGGCTCCGTGCGTCAGGATTATTAGATAATATACTGCTATCCCTATATTCTGTAACCTGAGGGGGCTCCGTGCGTCAGGATTATTAGATAATATAGTACTATCCCTGTATTCTGTAACCTGAGGGCTCCGTGCGTCAGGATTATTAGATAATATACTGCTATCCCTATATTCTGTAACCTGAGGGCTCCGTGCATCAGGATTATTAGATAATATACTGCTATCCCTATATTTTGTAACCTGAGGGCTCCGTGCGTCAGGATTATTAGATAATATAGTGCTATCCCTATATTCTGTAACCTGAGGGGGCTCCGTGCGTCAGGATTATTAGATAATATAGTACTATCCATGTATTCTGTAACCTGAGGGCTCCGTGCGTCAGGATTATTAGGTAATATACTGCTATCCCTATATTCTGTAACCTGAGGGCTCCATGCGTCAGGATTATTAGATAATATAGTGCTATCCCTATATTCTGTAACCTGAGGGCTCCGTGCGTCAGGATTATTAGATAATATACTGCTATCCCTATATTCTGTAACCTGAGGGCTCCGTGCGTCAGGATTATTTAGATAATATAGTGCTATCCCTGTATTCTGTAACCTGAGGGCTCCGTGCGTCAGGATTATTAGATAATATAGTGCTATCCCTGTATTCTGTAACCTGAGGGCTCCGTGCGTCAGGATTATTAGATAATATACTGCTATCCCTATATTCTGTAACCTGAGGGCTCCGTGCGTCAGGATTATTAGATAATATAGTCCTATCCCTATATTCTGTAACCTGAGGGCTCCGTGCGTCAGGATTATTAGATAATATACTGCTATCCATATATTCTGTAACCTGAGGGGGCTCCGTGCGTCAGGATTATTAGATAATATACTGCTATCCATATATTCTGTAACCTGAGGGCTCCGTGCGTCAGGATTATTAGATAATATACTGCTATCCCTATATTCTGTAACCTGAGGGCTCCGTGCATCAGGATTATTAGATAATATACTGCTATCCCTATATTCTGTAACCTGAGGGGGCTCCGTGCGTCAGGATTATTAGATAATATACTGCTATCCCTATATTCTGTAACCTGAGGGCTCCGTGCGTCAGGATTATTAGATAATATAGTGCTATCCCTATATTCTGTAACCTGAGGGGGCTCCGTGCGTCAGGATTATTAGATAATATACTGCTATCCCTATATTCTGTAACCTGAGGGCTCCGTGCGTCAGGATTATTAGATAATATACTGCTATCCATATATTCTGTAACCTGAGGGCTCCGTGCGTCAGGATTATTAGATAATATACTGCTATCCCTATATTCTGTAACCTGAGGGCTCCGTGCGTCAGGATTATTAGATAATATACTGCTATCCCTATATTCTGTAACCTGAGGGGGCTCCGTGCGTCAGGATTATTAGATAATATACTGCTATCCCTATATTCTGTAACCTGAGGGCTCCGTGCGTCAGGATTATTAGATAATATAGTGCTATCCCTATATTCTGTAACCTGAGGGGGCTCCGTGCGTCAGGATTATTACATAATATACTGCTATCCCTATATTCTGTAACCTGAGGGCTCCGTGCGTCAGGATTATTAGATAATATACTGCTATCCCTATATTCTGTAACCTGAGGGGGCTCCGTGCGTCAGGATTATTAGATAATATAGTGCTATCCCTGTATTCTGTAACCTGAGGGCTCCGTGCGTCAGGATTATTAGATAATATAGTGCTATCCCTATATTCTGTAACCTGAGGGCTCCGTGCGTCAGGATTATTAGATAATATACTGCTATCCCTATATTCTGTAACCTGAGGGCTCCGTGCGTCAGGATTATTAGATAATATACTGCTATCCCTATATTCTGTAACCTGAGGGCTCCGTGCGTCAGGATTATTAGATAATATACTGCTATCCCTATATTCTGTAACCTGAGGGCTCCGTGCGTCAGGATTATTAGATAATATACTGCTATCCCTATATTCTGTAACCTGAGGGCTCCGTGCGTCAGGATTATTAGATAATATACTGCTATCCCTATATTCTGTAACCTGAGGGCTCCGTGCGTCAGGATTATTAGATAATATACTGCTATCCCTATATTCTGTAACCTGAGGGCTCCGTGCGTCAGGATTATTAGATAATATACTGCTATCCCTATATTCTGTAACCTGAGGGCTCCGTGCGTCAGGATTATTAGATAATATAGTGCTATCCCTATATTCTGTAACCTGAGGGCTCCGTGCGTCAGGATTATTAGATAATATAGTGCTATCCCTATATTCTGTAACCTGAGGGCTCTGTGCGTCAGGATTATTAGATAATATAGTGCTATCCCTATATTCTGTAACCTGAGGGGGCTCCGTGCGTCAGGATTATTATATAATATAGGTATTTCACAGGATATACGTATTCTGTATTTTTCTTTGTGTTTTTCAGTAACATTTTACCTCAGAAATCCTCCGTTTGTGCTGTCACACTGTACGGGGGGGTTTGAGTTAGGTGTTCTATCTCCTGACATTGTACTACGTCGCCCGTGGTTTACGCTTTCATATAATGTCAGCTACATGGGAAGATGGGTCTGGGACTGATTCCGCTGTGCACGGTTATGACGTCCCAGATGCATTAGAGGATAACATGGCTGCGGAACTGGTTAACAAAACTGAGCTCCTGTGCATGGAGGCGGGGTTATAGAGGAGGCGGGGGTTATAGAGGAGGCGGCGCTGAGCATCTTGGGAACAGTCAAAACTTTTAGCCTGTTGGTGCCTCGGATCAGGATCCTACTCTACACCTCGATGTTATTCCCTGTGGAATCCAGTGTACCTTGCAGAAAGAGATTAAACAAAGGTAAGTTCTTACCATAAATCTCCTTTTTAATTACCTACCGGTAAATCCTTTTCTCGTAGTCCATAAGGGATATTGGGCGCCCGCCTCAGTGCGGTGACTTTTCTGCAGGTTCTCTTTTGTACGGTTACCTGTTCAGCTGTTACTGTTTGTTACCAGCCATTGCTGGTTGCTTTATGTTGTGGTGTGCTGGTGTTAATCTCACCACTCATTGTTGTGATCTTCCTTCTCTCAAGTATGTCCTTTCTTCTTCGGGCACTGTTTTCCCTATAACTGCCTGTGGGATGGGGCATAGAGGGTTGGAGCCAGCACAGCCAGTTTAAAGAAATTTAAAGTGCACCGGCTCCTTTGGACCCTGTCTATACCCCATCGTACTAGATTCTCCCAATATCCCTTATGGACTACAAGAAAAGGATT
Organism: Pseudophryne corroboree; assembly: GCF_028390025.1. NCBI lineage: Eukaryota > Metazoa > Chordata > Amphibia > Anura > Myobatrachidae > Pseudophryne > Pseudophryne corroboree. The sequence continues at coordinate 1,612,782 of NW_026967510.1, read as the reverse complement.
TACCGGTAGGTCATTAAAATCCATTTTTTTTGCAGGGGAAGCAGCCTGAGGTGTAATTTTATTATTACTATAAAGGGAAAGCAGAATGGGGTGTTCTGTTGTTATTAGTGTTATACAGGAGAAGCAGGTTTTTGTGTACGGTTGTTATTATTATACAGGAACAGCAGCTTGTGGTGTCCTGTTATTATTATTATACATCGGGAGTGGTGGGGATGTCCTACAATACAAGAGGAATGGTCTGAGGTGTCCTGCTTTTACAGACATCTGTTATTATTTTTATACTGGGGTGCAGCCTTTAGTGTTGTTGTTGTTGTTGTTGTTGTTATTATTACTAATATTAATTTTATTATATGTAATTGTGGGGATTGAAAATATTGCTCAAATTCTAGTATATATTAAAGCAGAGACCATAATACCCCTGGCATGTGTAACAGATGATAATAGGAGCATTATGAAGCAAATGTGACATCACTTATATCTATAGTAATAATACAGGGACATGACTGGGGAGGTGAGGGGATCCGGAAATGTAACAGTGACATCACTTATATCTATAGTCATAGTAAACGGACATGACTGGGGAGGAGAGGGGGTCTAGGAGTGTCACTGTGACATCACTTAAATCTATGGTAAAAATACAATGACAAACTGTGGAGGTGAGGGGACCTGGGAGTGTCACAGTGACACCACTTATATATCTATAGTAATAATACAGGAACATGACTGGGGAGGTGAGGGGATCTGGGAGTGTCACAGTGACACCACCTATATCTATGGTAATAATACAGGGACATGACTGGGGAGGTAAGGGGGTCTGGGAGTGTCACTGTGACATCACTTATATCTATAGTAATAATACAGATACATAACTGGGGAGGTGAGGGGATCTGGGAGCTACACAGTGACATCACTTATATCTAAAGCAATAATAAAGGGGCATGACTGGGATGGTGAGGGGATCTGGGAGCGTCACAGTGACATCACTTATATTTCTATTAATAATACAGGGACGTATTAATAATACTGGGGACGTGAGGGGATCTGGGAGCATCATAGTGATGTCATTTATATCTATAATAATAATACAGGGACATGACTGGGGAGGTGCGGGGATCTGGGAGAGTCACAGTGACATCTGTTATATCTGTAGTAATAATACAGGGACATGACTGGGGAGGTTTGGGGATCTGGGAGTATTTACAGTGATATTGATGTCTCACTAATTTCGCAGGATTACACAGTAGTGTAGAAGACATCTGGTGATTGTGAGACACCCAGCAGCCATCCCCGTGTGTCAGGAGGACTGAGCAGGACCCAGAGCCCCATCACGTTGCCACCACCTCACTGACTGATACATGAGAGGCACAGTGACCAGAAGATCCTGGAATTCACCAACAAGATCATTCAGCTGCTGACTGGAGAGGTGACTGCTGGGAATGGGACATTATACAGTAACACCAGGGGATGTGTCTGGGTGATGACTGGAGAGGTGACAGCTGGGATTGGGGCATTATACAGTAACACCAGGGGATGTGTCTGGGTGATGACTGGAGAGGTGAATGCTGGGAATGGGACATTATACAGTAACACCAGGGGACATGTCTGGGTGATGACTGGAGAGGTGACTGCCGGGAATGAGACATTATACAGTAACACCAGGGGATGTGTCTGGGTGATGACTGGAGAGGTGACTGCTGGGAATGGGACATTATACAGTAACACAGGGGGATGTGTTTGGGTGATGACTGGAGAGGTGACTGCTGGGAATGGGGCATTATACAGTAACACCAGGGGACGTGTCTGGGTGATGACTGGAGAGGTGACTGCTGGGAATGGGACATTATACAGTAACACCAGGGGACGTGTCTGGGTGATGACTGGAGAGGTGACAGCTGGAAATGGGGCATTATACAGTAACACCAGGTGATGTGTCTGGGTGATGACTGGAGAGGTGACTGCTGGGAATGGGGCATTATACAGTAACACCGGGGGTTGTGTCTGGGTGATGACTGGAGAGGTGACTGCTGGGAATGGGACATTATACAGTAACATCGGGGAATGTGTCTGGGTGCTGACTGGAGAGGTGACTGCTGGGAATGGGGCATTATACAGTAACACTGGGGGATGTGTTTGGGTGATGACTGGAGAGGTGACTGCTGGGAATGGGGCATTATACAGTAACACCAGGGGACGTGTCTGGGTGATGACTGGAGAGGTGACTGCTGGGAATGGGACATTATACAGTAACACCAGGGGACGTGTCTGGGTGATGACTGGAGAGGTGACAGCTGGAAATGGGGCATTATACAGTAACACCAGGTGATGTGTCTGGGTGATGACTGGAGAGGTGACTGCTGGGAATGGGGCATTATACAGTAACACCGGGGGTTGTGTCTGGGTGATGACTGGAGAGGTGACTGCTGGGAATGGGACATTATACAGTAACATCGGGGAATGTGTCTGGGTGCTGACTGGAGAGGTGACTGCTGGGAATGGGGCATTATACAGTAACACCAGGGAATGTGTCTGGGTGACGACTGGAGAGGTGTCTTCTGGGAATGGGACATTATAAAGTAACCAGGGGATGTGTCTAGGTGATGACTGTATCACTGTGTGTGTCAGGTTCCTATAAGGTGTCAGGATGTCACTGTCTATGTCTCCATGCAGGAGGGGGAGTATATAGAGGAACACAGGGGTCTGTACAAGGACGTGATGATGGAGAATCACCGGCCCCTCACATCACTGGGTAAGAGGAGACTGTCATGTATTGTACAGGGGAGAGCAGGTATGGGGGCCCCTATATATACACATCATCTGATAATCAAATATATACACTGTACTCAGTCTTTGTGTGTCTCCTACAGATGGGCTCAGTAACAGAGATACCCCAGAGAGATGTCCCCGTGCTCTGTATTCCCAGGATTGTACAGAGGAGAATCACAGGACCCCACAGGAGGATCGGGTAGGTGGAATTTAGGGTCTCGACAATATACCAAAGTGACTGTCACTGTATTATCTGTAGAGAAGCTGTGTGTCTTATACACTGATATTATACTGTTTCACCTCAGTTTAATCTGACTGTATACAGGTAGAACGTCTGTCTAATATTAAAACAGAAGATATAGAGGAAGAAGAAGACACGTATGTGACTGCTATAAAGGCAGAAGATATAGAGGGAGAACAAGACACGTATGTGACTGATATAAAGGCAGAAGATGTAGAGGGAGAAGAAGAGACGTATGTGACTGATATAAAGGCAGAAGATATAGAAGGAGAAGAGATGTATGTGACTGATATAACGGCAGAAGATATAGAGGGAGAAGATGGGACGTATTTGACTGATATAAAGGCAGAAGATACGGAGGGAGAAGAAGAGACGTATGTGAGGGGTGATCAGCAGTGTAAGGAGGAGGAGATCCCTACAGATATCGGCACAGGTGAGTAGTAAACATTTATTACAGAAAAAAGTCACATATTCTCCTTTCTCAGTCACTACAGCAATCTCTTAGCCTACACCCTCCTCTGTCAGTACAAACTAATGAGGAATATGTATTTTTACAGTGGTGGAGTCAGGAACCATCAGCCCCTATTATACTCCTGCTCTCCTCTCACATCATGTCACTGTGTGTTACCAGCCCAGAGATCTGACCAGTCTCCTCCCCACACTCTCTGGTGTATCTCATACATCAGGAGACATCAGCCCCTATTATACTCTTGCTCTCCCCCTCACATCATGTCACTGTGTGTTACCAGCCCAGAGATCTGACCAGTCTCCTCCCCACACTCTATGGTGTATCTCATTAATCAGTATCCATCAGCCCCTATTATACTCCTGCTCGCCCCCTCACATCATGTCACTGTGTTACCAGCCCAGATATCTGACCAGTCTCCTCCCCACACTCTCTGGTATATATCATACATCAGGAGCCATCAGCCCCTATTATACTCCTGCTCTCCCCCTCACATCATGTCACTGTGTGTTTCCAGCCCAGAGATCTGACCAGTCTCCTCCTCACACTCTCTGGTGTATCTCATATATCAGGAGACATCAGCCCCTATTATACTCCTGCTCTTCTCCTCACATCATGTCACTGTGTTACCAGCCCAGATATCTGACCAGTCTCCTCCCCACACTCTTTGGTGTATCTCATACATCAGGAGCCATCAGCCCCTATTATACTCCTGCTCTCCCCCTCACATCATGTCACTGTGTGTTACCAGCCCAGAGATCTGACCAGTCTTCTCCCCACACTCTCTGGTGTATCTCATACATCAGGAACCATCAGCCCCTATTATACTCCTGCTCTCCCCCTCACATCATATCACTGTGTGTTACAGGACGATAGTATAAGGTATATAGTTACGGGAAGAGAAGCATCACATAAATGTCCTGTAAGTTAAAGCGGTATGGACAGTAGATCAATGTTTCCATCAGTAGTTACTGGAGAAGCATCTCCGAGTATTCTCAGACAGCGGGTGTGCCAGGAAAGCAGTGAGATGGTGGCAGAGGTGGGAAAGCTGATATATTGTGTAGAGAGAGTCACCTCACGTGTTCCCATGTATCAGGCTAGGAGAATACAGTGGCTGAATAGCTGAGACTGAGGCAGGATGTTCCAAGGGCCTGGTCCCTACATCAGGAAGTCTTCCAGCTACTGATAGAAAGATTTGGGCTTCTTCAAGTAGACATTATGGCAGCAGCTCATGTCACCTGTAGTAATCCCATGTGATCTCTCTGTGTTAGTTATACTCCAATCCAATCATCCTGGTTTTAATAAAATAAATAAACATAAAAGCAATGCTTACATGTAATAATGTCACTTATAGAATGATATATTGTACCATGTGACACCATGGGTCTCGTCTACTCATTTTATAGTAATTTGCTATTTTTAATTATAATCTTTACAAGATTAAAATTGTTACAGGAAAATGTATATTTCCATAATGTATTTTATTTCCAGCAGACGGACACACAAGCAGGAATATCTCAGAAGGACATCTAATGTTATCCCCGGATTGTGACATAAAAGATAATGACAGTAGACAGGATTCTTCAGGAGATAATCCCATTACACCAGTTATACATCCAGCTTTATCAGCTGATCCCTCTGATCCTGGGAAATGTTCTCCTGATCACTCTGATATTGGTGCATCTGTTACAGCTCTGAGAGTAGATACAGTGTTTCCCTGTTCTATAGATGCCAAATGTTTTACACAGAACACAAAGCCTATTACCCATCAACCAGCTAATGCAGGTGAGAGGCAATTTCCGTGTTCTGAGTGTGGGAAATGTTTTACATACAAAGCAGCTTTTGTTACACATCAGAAAACTCACACAGGTGAGAAACCATTTCCATGCTCTGAGTGTGGGAAATGTTTTACATACAAATCAGCTTTTGTTACACATCAGAGATATCACACAGGTGATAGGCCATTTCCGTGTTCTGAGTGTGGAAAATGTTTTATACAAAAATCACGTCTTGTTATACACGAGAGAAGTCACACTGGTGAAAAACCATTTACATGTTCTGAGTGTGGAAAATGTTTTATTCGAAAATCAACTCTTGTTATACATGAGAGAAGTCACAATGGTGAGAAACCATTTCCATGTTCTGAGTGTGAGAAATGTTTTATATATAAGTCACAACTTGTTAGACATGAGAGATATCACACAGGTGAGAAACCATTTCCATGTTCTGAGTGTGGAAAATGTTTTATTCAAAGCTCAGCTCTTTTTATACATAAGAAAAGTCACACAGGTGAGAAACCATTTCCATGTTCTGAGTGTGGGAAATGTTTTATACATAAGTCACAACTTGTTACACATCAGAGGAGAAGTCACATAGGTGAAAAACCATTTCCATGTTCTGAGTGTGGAAAATGTTTTATGCATAAGTCACATCTTATTACACATCAGAGAAGTCACACAGGTGAAAAACCATTTCCATGTTCTGAGTGTGGGAAATGTTTTGTACACAAATCAGCTCTTGTTAGACATGAGAGAAATCACACAGGTGAGAAACCATTTCAATGTTCTGAGTGTGGTAAATGTTTTGTACAGAAATCAGATCTTGTTACACATGAGAGACGTCACACAGGTGAGAAACCATTTCTATGTTCTGAGTGTGGGAAATGTTTTGCACACAAATCACATCTCGTTAGACATGAGAAAAGTCACATGTTCTGAGTTTGAGAAGTAAATCAGCTGTTTCACACAATAGACATCACACAGGTGAGGAACCGTTATTATCTCATCATCACCATTGCCATGCAATGTTCCTCAAGGTCCTGTCCTATCTCCTATGCTTTTTGCAATATACCTGCTGCCACTAGGTGAATCAATCAGATGTCATGCCCTGGTCTACCACTGCTGTGCCGATTACCTATTTTTTGCTCTGTGTACTCGGAACCCAATACCAATCCTAAGTGGCTGTCTAGCTGAGCTCCAGGTGTGGGTGATACCAGTTGGCTGTGACTAAGTTGTGGTGAAACATCCTTATGATAGAGACTCACCTACAAAGGGCAAGGCTACTGCGTTACCAACCAATATGGGGGAAGCTTTCTGTCTGACCTCTCATTACACAACGTATCCTGATCCCGGCTCTATGTGACCTCTCACATCTATCACTTGTGTCACATTACATCTTATACCTGTAGTTTTATGTTTCTGTTTCCCTGTTACCTGTTCTGTAAGATCACCTGCTCTCATTGTGTGAGGGGGAGGGGGGGTTCACTTTCTAGCATGAGTGGTAGTTTCTGGAATTGGATCGCCCAGAGGAGTGTGGGAGTACCAGCCTGGAGGTGACAGGGGTTAGTTCCTATTACCTAATGATAGGGATACGGTCTGACTGTCACGTTCCTGGTACACACCGCCGCTCTGCCTAATAATGATTGCCACTTTACATATGTGCAGCTGTGCCAGTGTCACCCCAAGCCTGTATCACACAGGCTGTCACATAAGCCCCTATATCTGTTGTAGATGCAGTAATCAGCCTTTGGCACAATTATATATATATATATATATATATATATATACACACACACACACACACACATTCATGGGTTCGCCACTCCCAAAGCCTGGTATACGGCTGCGTTGACTCTGGACTAAATAAAGCACAGTGGACCAACACCAGCTGATGACATGGTTTCCTAAATCAACACAGACTGCGGAAACTTCACACTGGACTTCAAGCATCTTGGACTGTGTGCCTCTCCTTTCTTCCTCCGTACTCTGGGACTTTGGTATTCAAATGAGATGCAAAATTTGCTCTAATCAGAAAAGGACTTTGGACCACTGAGCAACAGACCAGTTCTTTTTTTCTTTAGCCCAGGTAAGATGCTTCTTACTAGGCCATTTTAGAGCACATCACACATCCTTCAGCAGACGAGCTTTATGGAGATGCGGACTTCATTTTCCAGCAGGACTTGGCACCTGCCCACACTGCCAAAAGTACCAAAACCTGGTTCAATGACTTTACTTTCTGTGTTGGATTGGCCAGCAAACTCACATGACCTGAACCCTATAGAGAATCTATGGGGCATTGCCAAGAGAAAGATAAGACATGAGATTGAACAATGCAGAAGAGCTGAAGGCCATAACACCTCAGCAGTGCCACAGGCTGATAGAATCCATGCCATGCCGCATTGAGGCAGTAATTCATGCAAACGGGGCCCAAACCAAGTACTGAGTACATATGTATCATTATACTTTTCAGAGGCCGACATTTCTGTATTTAAAATCCTTTTTTTATTGATTTTATGTAATCTGATTTTCTGAGATTTGGGATCTGGGGTTTTCTTAAGCTGTAAGCCACAATCATCAATATTATAACAAATAAAGGCAAGAAATATCTCACTGCATGTAATGAGTCTAGATAATATATTAGTTTCACCTTTTAAGTTGAATTACTGAAATAAATGAACTTTTGCACAATATTCTAATTTTCTGAGTTTCACCTGTACAGTTCATTATTACTTCTTTCTTTCTGCTGCTGATTCCTCTCCCAATGCAGCCAAGCATCTGACTAGCCTTCCTCATTGCTGTGTTAAGTCACCTGACATAGTGACTCCTAGATCCCATAGCTCCTCAGTAGTTTCCAGTATAGTGCCATTAATACTGTATTTAGCCTTTGGATTTTTGAGACCCAAGTGCATGATTTTGCATTTTTTTGGCATTAAACTGTAATTGCCGCACTCTTGACCATTCCTCTAGTCTACCTAGATCCTCAATCATTTGTTTTACCCCTCCTGGTGTGTCTACCCTGTTCCATACCTTTGTGTCATCTACAAAAAGGCATACTATCCATTTAATGCCATTTTGCAATGTCACAAATAAAGATATTAAAAAGCACTGGTCCAAGTACAGATACCTGGGGTACTCCACTGGTATCATTTCCCTCCTGTGAATGCACTCCATTTACTACAACTCTCTGTTTCTATCATGTAACCAAGATCTTATCCATTCAACAATCTTAGGGGTATATTTACTAACATTCGTAATTTTCGGAAAAAGGTCAAAGTTCAATCACGAATGACATCGAAAGTGTAAAACTGCAACTTTTTGAATTTATTACGACTAATTTACTAAGCTGTCGTATTCGGATTTTTCTTTTGTTCCGATGTCGATGTCATTCGTGGGTTTTTTTTTTATTTTTACGGCAGTGATTAGCAAAACACTGCCGACTTTTTAAAAATGAATCTCGGACGGATCTGTGTGATCCGTGCTGGGGTTCATTTTTTTTTTTTTAATTAAACACTGTAAAATCACAAAAAAAAATGTGTGGGGTCCCCCTCCTAAGCATAACCAGCCTCGGGCTCTTTGAGCCGATCCTGGTTGCAGAAATATGGGGGGAAAAATGACAGGGGTTCCCCCATATTTAAGCAACCAGCATCGGGCTCTGCGCCTGGTCCTGGTTCCAAAAATACGGGGGACAAAAAGAGTAGGGGTCCCCCGTATTTTTAAAACCAGCATCGGGCTCCACTAGCTGGACAGATAATGCCACAGCCGGGGGTCACTTTTATATAGTGCCCTGCGGCCGTGGCATAAAATATCCAACTAGTCACCCCTGGCCGGGGTACCCTGGGGGAGTGGGGAACCCATTCAATCAAGGCCCCCCCCCCCAGCCACCCAAGGGCCAGGGGTGAAGCCTGAGGCTGTCCCCCCATCCAATGGGCTGTGGATGGGGGGTTGATAGCCTTTTGTGAAAATGAAAAGATATTGTTTTTAGTAGCAGTACTACAAGGCCCAGCAAGCCTCCCCCGCATGCTGGTACTTGGAGAACCACAAGTACCAGCATGCGGCAGAAAAACGGGCCCGCTGGTACCTGTAGTACTATTACTAAAAAAATACCCCAAAAAAGACAATACACACACACCTTGAAAGTAAAGATTTATTACATACATCCACACAAACATACATACATACTTACCTATGGCCCCACGCAGGTCGGTCCTCTTCTCCAGTAGAATCCAAGGGGTACCTGTTGAATAAATTATACTCACCAGCTCCAGGGTCCCAGGCTCCTCGGGGAATCCATTTGTAATCCACGTACTTGATTAAAATAAAAAAACGGACACCCGAGCCACGAACTGAAAGGGGACCCATGTTTGCACATGGGTTCCCTTCCCCCGAATGCCAGAAACCCACTCTGACTTATGTTTAAGTGGGTTTCTTCAGCCAATCAGGGAGTGCCACGTTGTAGCACTCTCCTGATCGGCTGTGTGTTCCTGTACTGACTGACAGGCGGCACACGGCAGTGTTACAATGTAGCGCCTATGCGCTCCATTGTAACCAGTGGTGGGAACTTTCTGCCCTGCGGTTGACCGAAAGTGACCTCACCGCTGAGCAGAAAGTTCCCACCATTGGTTACAATGCAGCGCATAGGCGCTACATTGTAACACTGCCGTGTGCCGCCTGTCAGTCAGTACAGGAGCACACAGCCGATCAGGAGAGTGCTACAACGTTGCGCTCCCTGATTGGCTGAAGAAACCCACTTAGACATAAGTCAGAGTGGGTTTCTGGCATTCGGGGAAAGGGGACCCATGTGCAAACATGGGTCCCCTTTCAGTTCGTGGCTCGGGTGTCCGTTTTTTTATTTTAATCAAGTACGTGGATTACAAATGGATTCCCCGAGGAGCCTGGGACCCTGGAGCTGGTGAGTATAATTTATTCTAAAGGTACCCCTTGGATTCTACTGGAGAAGAGGACCGGCCTGCGTGGGGCCATAGGTAAGTATGTATGTATGTTTGTGTGGATGTATGTAATAAATCTTTACTTTCAAGGTGTGTGTGTGTATTGTCTTTTTTTGGGTATTTTTTAGTAATAGTACTACAGGTACCAGCGGGCCCGTTTTTCCGCCGCATGCTGGTACTTGTGGTTCTCCAAGTACCAGCATGCGGGGGAGGCTTGCTGGGCCTTGTAGTACTGCTACTAAAAACAATATCTTTTCATTTTCACAAAAGGCTATCAGCCCCCCATCCACAGCCCATTGGATGGGGGGGACAGCCTCGGGCTTCACCCCTGGCCCTTGGGTGGCTGGGGGGGACGGACCCCTTGATTGAAGGGGTCCCCACTCCCCCAGGGTACCCCGGCCAGGGGTGACTAGTTGGATATTTTATGCCACGGCCGCAGGGCACTATATAAAAGTGACCCCCGGCTGTGGCATTATCTGTCCAGCTAGTGGAGCCCGGTGCTGGTTTTAAAAATACGGGGGACCCCTACTCTTTTTGTCCCCCGTATTTTTGGAACCAGGACCAGGCGCAGAGCCCGATGCTGGTTGCTTAAATATGGGGGAACCCATGTCAATTTTTTCCCCATATTTCTGCAACCAGGATCGGCTCAAAGAGCCCGAGGCTGGTTATGCTTAGGAGGGGGGACCCCACGCATTTTTTTGGGGAAAATAACCACTTTCCCACCCCTTCCCACTGATAGACATGCATGGATCTCATGGATCCCTGCATGCCTATACAATCACGGATCAAAAAAGCAGGTCTGCTTTTTTTTAGAACTTTTTTGCGATTTGTAATTTTTCACGGCAGTGTTTTCCTCTTTTGAGATTTGCACTTTTTAGTAAATGACGAGTTCTACTAATTTGCTGGCGTATTTTGACCGATGGTGTATTCATTCGTATTTTTTTACAACTACTTCCAAAAAAATACGAATGCCCTCATCACTGCCGTGATTTGAGTTTAGTAAATGACCGAGATGACACTTTGAAGAAAAAAAACGTCATCTCGGTCAAAATCGGGACCTTAGTAAATATACCCCTTAGTATCCAATCCCAAGCTTTTGAGTTTATTTAGCAGTCTGCGATGTGGAACAGTGTCAAAAGCCTTGCTAAAGTCTAGATAAGCTATATCTACGGCTCCACCTTTAGCCGGCCCATCACTTTAGTCACACAGTCAAAAAAGTCTATAAGGTTTGTTTGACATGATCTTCCCCCAGTGAATTCATGCTGTTTGGGATTCTGTAAATTGCTGGATTTGAGATAATCTACAACTTTTTTAAGAGTGTTTCATCAATTTCCCTACTACTGATATAAGACTCACTGGTGTTATGATTCCAGCACTCCAGGTCAAAGGAGATCTTATGGCTAGGACCGGAGCACTGGAACGGAATGCTGGGGAAAGGAGCAGGAAAGAACAATAGCCCCTGGCGCCCTAACTCTGTTGTCTCACCCGTGCTGTCAGAAATCCCTTGCATGATTATGGTTTCTTGAGCCCTTGGCAGCCACATTTGAAGGGCGGATTATGTCTGCCCAAGTCCGATGCCCCCCGGTCTTAGTGAGAGACAAAGGATAATCCGAGACAGGATGATGACAAGAGGCCCTCTAACTAAACAACTAGGCCAGGGGCTACGAGCTAACAAAAACCTAAAGTATGTGCGGAGAAACCGCCAGGGAAAATGACAACCAAAATATCCACTTGTCCAATACTCCTACCCGGCACCGCTGAATACCAGAGTAGACCTGTGGAAGCGGAACCCTCCGCAAATGCTCCAAACACAAAATATAATGGGTAAAGCGGTCGAGCCGCTACACACGGCAGAGCCGTGACTCACGAACACCACGGGATGATAACGGTGATCAGTCAGGACTCCAGGGACGAGATGGTAGCTCCCGAGTACAGGACTTCAGAGGACCAGAATGACCGGGTAAAGCAGGACTGGAAACAGACTCTCAGCAAACAAAGACAGCATGCAGGAAGCTATTAACGGCGTCTGTGAGAAGCCCTGGGAGTGTATTTAACAAGAAGTCCTCCAATCAGCTGCTAAAAGGCTGATTGGAGTAAATGCCGTGCAGCTGCCTTGCTGCACGGCCAGAGAGCAGGTAAATATCTTAACCCCTTCAGCCTAGCAACGGGGAACGCGTTCCGCAGGTGGCGTCCCCGTTGCTAGGGTCCGTGCAGCTCAGTGCGCCCGGCGTCAAGCGTTGCTAGGGAGCCGGCGGCTGTACGCGCACGGCGTCTCTAGTTGCTAGGCGCCGGGCCACGCAGACGAGCGGACCCCGGCGCCTAACAGTACCCCCCCCTTGAGGAGGGGTCAAGGAAACCCTAAAGCCAGGTTTCTGAGGAAATTCCCGAAAAAATGCCCTCTTGAGCCCTGGAGCATGAAGATCCTTATCCAGGACCCAAGACCTTTCCTCCGGACCATAGCCTTTCCAGTGAGCTAGAAAATACAGCCGACCCCGGGACAATTTGGAATCGAGAACCTTCTCTACCAAGAACTCCTGTTGTCCCTGTACATCCACTGGAGATCTACCCTGAGAGATCTTCAGAGGAAATCTACTGGAAGAAACGTATTGTTTCAACAGGGAACAATGAAACGTATTTCCAATCCTGAGAGATCTTGGTAAACGCGAAAGGCAAATGGGTTGACTCTTTAAATAATAAGAAATGGCCCAATAAATTTGGGTCCCAGTCTAGCCGAGGATTGTCGAAGCCTGATGTTGCGAGTCGACAACCACACCCTATCTCCCACCTTAAAAGTGCAAGGACGTCGGAGCCTGTCAGAAAATTTCTTCTCACGAAAGGCCGCTTTTCTGAGAGCAAGGTGCACCTTTTTCCAAATGGCTCTGAGATGGGAGGTTAAGGTTAGCGAGGAGACTGAGGAATGATGAAAAAAAGAATTAGCTCTGGGGTGGAAACCAAAAACTGAAAAGAATGGAGATTCTTTCGTGGAGGAATGACAAGAATTATTGTAAGCAAACTCCGCCAACGGAAGAAACTCGGACCAATCATTCTGGAGTTTGGCCGAATACAAACGCAAATACTGTTTCAATGATTGGTTAACTCGCTCGGTTTGCCCGTTGGATTGTGGGTGGTAACCGGATGTTAACGACAACTTCATCTTTAACGAGGCACAAAAACATTTCCAGAATTATGCGATGAATTGTGGACCCCGATCAGAAACAATGTCAGTAGGCAACCCATGAAGTCTGAAAACATGGCGGAGAAACAAAACTGCCAACCCTTGGGCAGAAGGCAATCGGGGAAGAGCAATAAAATGAGCCATCTTGCTAAAACGGTCTGCTACCACCCATATGACTCGGAATCCGGCTGAAAGGGGAAGGTCAACCACAAAATCCATGGAGATATGAGACCATGGCCTGAGAGGAACATTTAAGGGCATGAGTTGCCCGATAGGCAAGGAACGGGGAACCTTATGCTGTGCACAAGCCTGACATGAATAAACAAACTCCTTAACGTCTTTAGAAAGACTAGGCCACCATACTGAGCGAGAGACTAACTCCAAAGTCTTAGAGACTCCCGGATGCCCGGAAACTTTGTTATCATGGAATTCCGTTAAAACAGTTGCTCTCAAAAACTCAGGGACGTAAAAACGACCAGCAGGAGTATTTCCAGGAGCTTGATGTTGAAGCTGTTTTAACTGGGTAAATAAATCTTGTGTGAGGCCTGCCCAGATGACCGAAGATGGAAGTATGGGAGTAACAGGACTGTTATTGTGAACCGGAAGAAAGCTGCGTGACAGGGCATCAGCCTTAGTATTCTTGGAACCAGGCCTGAAAGTGATTATAAATTTAAAACAAGTAAAACATAAAGCCCAACGTGCCTGCCGGGCATTAAGCCGCTTAGCCGATTCGATGTATTGCTGGTTTTTATGGTCAGTAAAAACTGAAATAGTATCTCTAGCTCCCTCCAGCCAATGCCTCCACTCCTCGAAAGCCCACTTTACCGCCAGTAACTCCCGATTACCAACGTCATAGTTGGATTCAGCGGAGGAGAATTTCCTGGACATAAAGGCACAAGGATGTAACTCCAGTGACTCCGGATCCTTTTGAGAAAGGATAGCCCCCACTCCGACTTCCGAGGCATCATCCTCCACAACAAAGGGCAATTCCGGATTGGGATGTCTGAGGACTGGAACCGAGACAAAGGCTTGTTTCAAGGCTCGGAAGGACAACTCAGCTTCACGCGACCAGTTGGTAGGATCCGCTCCTTTCTTTGTCAGAGCTACAATGGGAGCAACCAGGTCAGAAAAAGAATGAATTAACCTCCTATAATAATTCGCAAACCCTAAAAAGCACTGAATTGCTTTTAAATTGGTGGGTTGCGCCCAACTAAGGATGGCCTGGAGCTTCTTTGGTTCCATGGAAAATCCCCGAGGGGAAATAATGTACCCTAAAAAAGATACTTCCGTGACATGAAACTCACACTTCTCCAGCTTGGCATATAAATGATTCTCCCGTAATCTTTGAAGAACCAGACGCACCTGGGTAACATGTTGTTCCATTGATTCAGAATAAATCAGGATGTCGTCTAAGTAAATGACCACGAATGTCCCTAGGAAATCACGGAGCACATCGTTTATGAGGTCTTGAAAAACTGCTGGAGCATTAGACAAGCCGAACGGCAACACCAAGTACTCGTAGTGACCCGACTGAGTACTGAAGGCCGTCTTCCACTCATCTCCAGATTTAATTCGGATGAGGTTGTACGCTCCTCTAAGGTCAATTTTAGAGAAAATCACAGCCGAACGTAACTGATCAAAGAGTACAGAAATCAGCGGCAAAGGATAAGTGTTTTTAACTGAGATCTTATTTAGGGCTCTAAAGTCAATGCAAGGTCTAAGCGAGCCATCCTTTTTCTCCACAAAGAAGAAGCCTGCACTTAAAGGAGATTTTGATGGTCTAATAAATCCTTTCTCTAGGCTCTTCTTAACATACTCATTCATGGCCGCAGTTTCTGGCCCGGATAATGCATATAGTCTTCCCTTTGGCAAAGCGGCACCAGGAATTAGCTCAATAGCACAATCATAAGGCCGATGGGGAGGCAGAATGTCCGCATTGCCTTTGGAAAAGACATCAGCAAACTCCTGGTATTCCACAGGAATGAGTTCTGGAAGGATTGCTGCTACTCTGACTGGAAACGTAATACATTCCTTAGCACAAAAAGTACCCTATTGTGAAATCTCCCCTGAGCGCCAATCAATGGTGGGATTATGAAAGGCCAGCCAAGGGTGACCCAAAACAACTGGAACTGCTGGGCAATAAGTAAGATAGAACTCGATCTTTTCAGAATGTAGGGCTCCTACTGTAAGTAATACAGGGGGTGTACGGAGAGAAATAACCCCATTGGACAGTGGACTCCCATCTAAGCCATGCATGGTGACACACCTACCCAAAGGTAACTGAGGAATGCCTAAGACCTTAGCCCAAGTTAGATCCATAAAGTTTCCTGCAGCTCCACTGTCGACAAAAGCCGACACCAAAGAACTAAGGCTGCCAAAGGAAACCTTAACTGGGACTAAAAGGGAGTTATTCGAGGAGATAAGCTGCAGACCTAGGTGAACCCCCTCACAATTCACATGGTCAAAGCGTCTCCCGACTTGTTCGGACAGTTGCGAGCAAAATGCCCCTTAACCCCACAGTACAGGCAGAGACCAGAATTTTGCCTTCTGGCCCTTTCCTCAGGAGACAGCCGGGAGAGTCCCATCTGCATGGGCTCCTCTACGTCTTCAGGAATGGAATATAAACACGGACTTGATCTTACAGGTGCCCCTTTTTCAGCCCTCCGCTCTCTGAGACGCCGATCAATCTTAATAGAAAGCTCCATGAGTTTATCGAGTGTATCAGGAGCGGGGTACTGGAGGAGACTGTCTTTTATAGACTCTGATAAGCCAAAGGCGAAACTGACTGCGCAGGGCTGGGTCATTCCAGCCACAGTCGTTCGACCAACGGCGAAATTCAGTGCAATAAACCTCTGCAGGATTTCTCCCCTGTTTGAGAGCGCGCAGCTGACTTTCAGCAGACGCCTCTCTGTCTGGGTCATCATACAAAAGCCCTAAAGACTTAAAAAAGGCGTCTACTGACAACAACGCAGGATCCTCTGCCTTTAAACCAAATGCCCAGGTCTGAGGATCCCCCTGGAGTAAAGAAATAACAATCCCAACCCGCTGAGATTCAGTACCAGAGGCAGTTGGTCTTAAACGAAAATAAAGTTTACAGGATTCTTTAAAATGAAAAAATTATTTTCTATCACCAGAAAAATGGTCAGGCAAATGCATCTTTGGTTCAAGGACTACCCTTGGGGAGGCTCGCAAAAGATCTTCCTGCGACTTCACCCGAAGAGATAGATCCTGAACCATCTGAGTAAGTTCTTGAATCTGATTGACTATGAGCTGGCCAGGATTTGGCCCTAAACCAGTCGGATTCATGAGGCCAAAAAACCTTAACAAAACTGAATGAAAATGAAAAAATTAAACCCTGTTTAATTTTAGTTTTTGGTATGGCCGGTGATAATGTTATGATTCCAGCACTCCAGGTCAGAGGAGATCTTATGGCTAGGACCGGAGCACTGGAACGGAATGCTGGGGAAGGGAGCAGGAAAGAACAATAGCCCCTGGCGCCCTAACTCTGTTGTCTCACCCGTGCTGTCAGAAATCCCTTGCGAGACTATGGTTTCTTGAGCCCTTGGTAGCCGCGTTTGAAGGGCGGATTATGTCTGCCCAACTCCGATGCCCCCCGGTCTTAGTGAGAGACAAAGGGAAATCCGAGACAGGATGATGACAAGAGGCCCTCTAACTAAACAACCAGGCCAGGGGCTACGAGCTAACAAAAACTAAAGTATGTGCGGAGAAACCGCCAGGGAAAAGGACAACCAAAATATCCACTTGTCCAATACTCCTACCCGGCACCGCCGAATACCAGAGTGGACCTGTGGAAGCGGAACCCTCCGCAAATGCTCCAAACACAAAATATAAGGGGTAAAGCGGTCGAGCCGCTACACACGGCAGAGCCGAACACCACGGGATGATAACGGTGATCAGTCAGGACTCCAGGGACGAGATGGTAGCTCCCGAGTACAGGACTTCAGAGGACCAGAATGACCGGATACATCAGGACTGGAAACAGACTCTCAGCAAACAAAGACAGCATGCAGGAAGCTATTACCGGCGTCTGTGAGAAGCCCTGGGAGTGTATTTAACAAGAAGTCCTCCAATCAGCTGCTAAAATGCTGATTGGAGTAAATGCCGTGCAGCTGCCTTGCTGCACGGCCATAGAGCAGGTAAATATCTTAACCCCTTCAGCCTAGCAACGGGGAACGCGGTCCGCCAGTGGCATTCCCGTTGCTAGGGTCCGTGCGGCTCAGCGCGCCCGGCGTCTAGCGTTGCTAGGGAGCCGGCGGCTGTACGCGCACGGAGTCTCTAGTTGCTAGGCGCCGGGCCGCGCAGACGAGCGGACCTCGGCGCCTAACAACTGGTCTGTAGTTGTTTACCTCTTCCTTGCTTCCACTTTTGTGCAGTGGGACTACGTTCGCTCTTTTCCAGTCCTCTGGAATTACGCCTGTAGCTTATGACTGGTTGAATAATTCTGTTAATGGTGCTACCAGCACCTCTTTAAGCTCTTTTAGTATCCTTGGATGTATCCCATCTGGCCACAGAGATTTATCCACTTTCAGCTTTAAGAGTTCTGTCAGGACCTTCTCCTCTGTAAATGTACTTGTTTCATTTTCCTGAATATCCCTGCAGCTTAACTGTGGCCCCTTCCCCTCTCTTTCAGTAGTGATCACTGAGCAAAAATAATTAAGATGATCTGCTATTACATTGTCTCCCTCAACAAGACTCTCAGTCTCTGTCTTTTAGTTTTATTTTTCTGCCTTTCAATTTTCTCCTTTTGCTTATATACCTAAAAAAAGTTTTGCCTCCTTCACCCACTTACTGGGCCATTTCCTCCTCAGCTTGTGCCTTTGCACATCTGATTACCTTCATAGACAGGAGAGTAACAAGATATTTCTCCTGCAGGGTCCACCATGGTATCCACAGGATATACCTTTGGATATTAGGTAGCGGCAGTGGAAATGCACCAACGATCTAAGCTTTTCAGACTCCCAGGATGCAATGGGACAGTTCCCTGTATCTTCACCTTTTGGCTCAGGTAATTCAGTTTTTTGTTTGGTGCGACAGGAGCCAGACGACGGTCTATAGGGCTGCTGAGTTTTTGTAGCCATAAGCTTTTTTAATTTATTTTTATAGTATTTCCTTTTTTTTTTGAGTGATCTTTCATAAAGCGTCTTATACGCACATTAGAAAGAGTCGCTCCAACAACTCTCCACCAGGTCGCGACAATGCTTACCACCATGTACAGTACTGTTTTAGCGGGCGTCAGCTAGGATGTAATAGCAAGTCCAGCTGATGTTACCAGGTTATGGCCGGAGAACAGGGAAAAGGTAAGGCATCGGTTCCACTTAGCGGGTTAAGATGCAGGACGCAGCCACACTGTTTTGGGGGGGCCTACCGAACAGTCACGTGTATGGCTGTCACCTCAGGTGCACCAGCACAAGGTTTCAGGGATTATAGGTTCCAGGGATTAGTAAAAGACCACGACCCCAGGGGTTGATGTCAGCAGTGGGGCGTAAGACACTCTCCTGCTCGGCCCTCTTCCCCAGTTCATGACCAGTTTCCTTTGAGGTTCCCGCTTCCGTCTGAGATGGTAGAAATCAAACTAACCCAGTCTGAGCGTGGTGCGGCTGTGTCACTGGTGCGTCTGTGTTCACTAGTAGCGTCTGGATCCACTCAGCGTTTGTAAGCGTAATGATCAATCCTGGAAGTCTCCCTGTATCCCGCTCTCCTGAGGCAGGTGATACAGAACTGAGTCTCTACCTACCCTTTGGGTACTGAGTAGTTGTATAAGTGTCTGATGCCTATGAGTGTTGTAAACATTTTCTGCTGTTTCTTTCACTGTGTGTCTGAATACGTCAAAGTCCTATAGAAAGCAATGCAGTAATATGTTTTCCTACATACCTGAAAGGTGGATTTTGGTACTTACCTGATAAATCCTTTTCTTCGAATCCACAGGGTGCACTGGAGTACTGTTGGGGATATGGATGGGGCATTAGCAGGGATAGGCACATTTAAATATATTTAAATATTTAAATTAGTGACCCTTCATAATCCCAAGATACCACAGTGAGTTTTTTTTTTTTACTGAGGCGAACAGGAGCGATAGGGAGGATGAACAATGGAGAATTACATATAACATAACGGACAACTAGAAAGTTGACTCAACAATAGATAACAATCACCTTAACATTTGAACAAGTCAGTGAGAATGTGTTACCATAAGATTTACTGAATTTACCACAAGACAGGTGAAACTGCTCTGGGAGGGTGTCCAGTGCCCCCTGTGGATTAAAAGAAAAAGATTTATCTGGTAAGTACCAAAATCCTCTTTTCTTTTTCATCCATTGGAGTACTCTTGGGATGTACCAAAGTTTCCCCCTTGAGCGGGAGAGTTGGTAGGCACCGTAACACTAGGTGGTCAAAGCTAGAAGCTGATGCCGCAAACGTGTCAAACTTGTAAAAGCGCACAAATGTGTGCACTAATGACCATGTAGCTGCATGGCAAAGTTTCATCATAGATGCCCCACAACCTGCTGCCCGTGACGTTCCCACAGAACATGTGGAATGTGCTGAAACAGATGTAGTCGGTGTTAGACTAGCATGAAAGTACACCTGACGAATGGTCAGCTTAATCCATCTAGCCAAGGTCTTGTTTGGAAGCTTTACTGCATCATAGAGAACAAACAATGTATCCGTTTTATGTACAGTTGATGTTCGGGCTACATAAACGCTGAGTCGATGTACCACATCCAAATTAGCTGGAGTTACTGAATCCTCTGAACTACAATTGGTTGATTGATGTGAAAAGAAGAAACTACTTTTGGTATAAAAGTGGGATTCGTCCAAAGTTCTGCTCTGTCATCATGAAATACCAGATACAGTGGCTTGCATAACAAGGCAACCAATTCTGAAACACGCCTTGCCGAAGCTAAGGCTAGGAAAAACACTGTTTTCCCGTTATAGAAACTTAACATCCAATTGTTGTAAGGGTTAATAAATTGAAGACTGCAAAAAAATCCAAAACTAGATTCAAGTCCCATGGAGCTGTAGGTGGAGGTTGAACTCTAAGGACACATTGTAGGAAATTGTGAACTGTTCGTAAAAGAGACAAATGCCTTTGAAAGAAAGTTAACAAGGCAGAGACCTGCACTTTTAGTGTAGCTAAACGTAGTCCTCCATCTAACCCCGCCTGTAAAAATAGCAAAAGACTGGATAACTTGAAAGAAGATGTTGGAAACTTCTGAGCTTCACACCAACCAATATAAGCTCATCTAATCCTGTGATAATGAGCTGCTGTAACTGGTTTTGTAGCACGTAACGTGGTTGGTATAACAGAGTCTGGAATGCCATCTCATCTTAAGAGAGCCGTTTCAACAGCCACCCCATGAAACGCAGATGCGTTAAATCTGGGTAAAGGAATGGACCCTGTTGTAGTATGTCTGGACGTAGCGGAAGCGGCCATGGATCATCTGCGAGTAGACCATGGAGATCAGAGAACTATGCTCACCAAGGCCAATGAGGTGCCACTACTATGACGGTCATGGATTCTCTTTTGATCCGCTTTAGCAACTGAGGAGGCAGCAGAAATTGTGGAAACAGATACATGAGGTTGTATTGTGAGAGCATCCACTACCACTGCTTTTGGATCTCTTGTTCTGGACACATACTGGGGTGTTTGATGATTTTGGTAAGATGCCATTAGATCCACCTGTGGGTAACCCCACCGCTGGGCCAACATCTGGAACACCTCTGGATGTAAAGCCCATTTTCCTGGATGAAAATCCTGATGGCTGAGATAATCTTCCCAGTTGTCCGCTCCTGGAATCAACACTGCCGACAATATCACTTGGTGATGCTCGGCCCAATTCAGGATTCAAGCAACTTTGACTTCGAGTCCCTCCTTGTTTGTTGATATATGCGACTTCTGTCACGTTGTCTGACTGAACCTGAACAGTTTCAGACTGGAGCAAGCGAACTGCCTCTCACAGTACATTGTAAATTGCCCTGAGTTCCAGGACATTTGTTGACGGTAATCTTTCTCAGTCTGACCAGATATCCTGAAATTGACGATGTAGGACCACTTCTCCCCAACCTCTGAGACTTGTGTCCATCGTTAGAATTATCAAATTCCAGACTCCGAACCGTTTTCCCACAGTGAGATGCTGTACTTGGAGCCACCAGAGTAGTGATACTCTGGCCCTTGGAGACAACCGAAACATCTGATGAATTTGGAGATGAGAGCCTGACCACCATGCTAGAAGATCTAGCTGAAAAGGACGTGAGTAAAATCTTCTGAACTGGAGTGCTTCAAAAGACGCCACCATCTTTCGTAACAGTCGAATGCACAAGTGCACAGAGACTGTCCGTGGTTTGAGCACTAACTGTACTAGATGACAAATACTTTGTGCTTTCTATTCTGGTAGGTAAATTCATTGATCCACCATATCCAAAATCATTCCTAGGAATTGAACTCTGACACGGAACCAGGTGTGATTTCTAGAAGTTGACAATCCAATCGTGCTGAACTAGTACCTTGGGGTCATTCCGAGTTGTTTGCTCGTTATTTTTTTTTCACTACGGAGCAATTAGTCGCAAACTGCGCATGCGCAATGAACGCAGTGCACCTGCGCCAAGTAAACTTGCACAGTAGTTTGGTATTTTACTCACGGCCTAACAAGGTTTTTTCATCGTTCTGCTGATCGTAGTGTGATTGACAGGAAGTGGGTGTTCTGGGCAGAAACTGATCGTTTTCTGGAAGTGTGCGGAAAAACGCAGGCGTTTCAGGGAAAAACGCGGGAGTGTCTGGAGAAATGGGGGAGTGCCTGGGCGAACGCTGGGTGTGTTTGTGACGTCAAACCAGAAACGAAAAGGACTCAACTGATCGCAGTGTAGGAGTAAGTCTGGAGCTACACTGAAACTGCTAAGAAATTTCTATTCGCAATTCTGCTAATCTTTCGTTTGCAATTCTGCAAAGCTAAGATTCACTCCCAGAGGGCGGCGGCTTAGCGTGTGCAATGCTGCTAAAAGCAGCTAGCGAGCGAACAACTCGGAATGAGGGCCCTTGTACATTAGTAAGGCATTTTGAAGGCGTATGTATTGAGACAGAGCCTTGATGAGAAGGTCTTCTAAGTACGGCACTATTATGACTCCCAGGGATCTGAGATGAGCTATCATCACAGACATCACCTTTGTGAATACCCGATGCACTGATGAGAGGCCAAACGGTAGTGCCTGAAATTGCTAATAGTTTTGTTGTACTGCAAACCTTAAGTACACCTGATGCGCTGGCCAAATTAGAATGTGTAAGTACGCATCCTTAAGATCCAGCGTAATCATTAATTCCTGTGGTTCTAAACCTGAAATTACCGACCGCAGGGATTCCATCTTGAATCTGTAGTAGGTCATGTACTGATTGAGCCCCTTCAGGTTCAATATCGGTCTGACCAAGCTGTCCAGCTTTGGTACTACAAAAAGATTGGAATAATAACCTTGACCTTCTTGATGAACTGGAACCTGAATCAAAACTGCTGAATCTAGAAGAGACTGAATCGCAGTCTGCAGAACAGCCTTTTTGTCTCCTGACACAGACTGGCCTGTCTTGAGAAACCGCATTGGTGGTAGGCAATCAAACTCTATTTTGTAACCTTTGAACACTTAATTGTGGATCCACCCATCTGTGGATGTCTGAATCCATGCCAAGTTAAACATATGAAGGTGTGCTCCCACAACTGACGATCTGAGATGGGCAGGAAGCCTGTCATGCCACCGGTTTGTCAGCTGCCTTTCTGTCCTGATGACGGTTAGGGGTTTGTTGAAAACCACATCCTCTACCATGTCTGCGCTGTATGGTTGTTCCTCTTGCACGGCCTCAAAAAGACTGCGGTCTAAAAGATTTGAATGCTGGTCCAGCGTATTTCCGTTTTAGGAACTGGTACAGGCAATGGCAGGAAAACAGACTCCTACAGTAGCCTGAGAAATCCTTTTGTTCAATTCAGGACCAAATAACATATTGCCAGTGTAAGGCAGTGCTTCTATTCCTTGTTTTTACTTTTCCTCCGCTTGCCAAGAATGTAGCCAAAGCGCCCGTCGGGCTGCAACTAGTGAAGTTGAAAGCCAAGAACTAATCTGGCTGACGTCCATAGAAGACATACCTAAATACTCAGCAGATTCACAGATTTGATCAGCAAGAAGTATAAGCTGGTCTAAGGTAAGATCCTATTGTAGGCACAACTTGAGCTGTGTTGTCCATGCAACTACAGCCTTGTTACCCAAACTCCAACTAAAGCATGTCTAAGCAACACCCCTACTGTATACATTGACTTTAGCATAGCTTCTAGCTTATGCTCTGATGGGTCTTTAAGCGTTATTGCAGCGGGGACTGGAATGGTTAACTTCTTTGAAAGTTTTAAAACTGAGGAATCCACTGTTGGTGGATTTTCCCATTTAGTTGTCAGACTGTGGGAATGGGTAGTTAGACAGAAACCACCTAGGCATAGAAAACCATTTATCTGGATTTTCCATGCTTCCATTAACTGCTTGTAAGAGAATCTGAATAAGGAAAACACCAGTTATCCTCTGGTTTTTAGCAAATAAAACGTCTTCATTTGAAAGAGGTTACTCAGTCTCAGTAAAATGTAGAACCTGGAATACCGCCCTGATGATATTATCAATGGCTGGGTTATCAGTAAAATTATATATATATATATATATATATATATATATATATAAACGCGTTCAAAAAGGACAATCAGCGGCACTCAGAGACTGCAAAAGTCAGGAATAAAGTCCAACGTTTCGGGACGCGAACGTCCCTTTGTCAAGGTGAACAAACATAGAGTGAGTAAACATACAATTTAGTGTTACCTTTATGGTGTGGGAGACCCGGAGGGCGGGAGTAGCAGCAGTGTCCGGAGGAGCGTGGAGCTTCCGTCCCAGTGTGTGTGACATGCAGGCGCCTCAGTCACGTGGTTCTGGCGCGTCATGGGATTCCAACAGTGCCTAGGCAACCAGGCAAGATGTTGCCATGGTTACCCGGCGCTCTGTGCCTTCCCGTTCGGAGGTCCAGTGGCGAGGCTGTGAAACAACAATGCTTAAACGTAATAAGTGAAACATGTGGAACACGTAAAGGGACATAGATGGCATTGCCACGGTTCATGTATAGTAATATCCTAAAGGGACGTTCGCGTCCCGAAACGTTGGACCACCCTTTTTTTGCTGAAATGGATTAAAAGCACTTGCACTTTATTCCTGACTTTTGCAGTCTCTGAGTGCCGCTGATTGTCCTTTTTGAAAGCGTTTGCATGCATCTTCCAGATGGCACCGGAGCACCATTGAATGCACAGGGAGAGTGCCGATCCGAGTATACATCATATATATATATATATATATATATATACATTGATACTCAAGACCAATGATAAGGAGTGCTTTGTAAGTTGGAAAAAATTGAATTAATTAATTAGCAGTTATTATCACATTTCCTTAAAAAAGATCTCTGATTAAAAACATATTATGGACAAATATCAATAAGACCAATCATGTGTAGCGAAAAAGATTTCCAATCGTGTGCTGGGAGCTACATCGCCGCTGTGCAATGCTTTTGTACTTTTGCAGTGGGGGGTCGGGCCAGACATGCGGGGTGGACTAGCCCTGTGCTGAGCATCCCCCCCACATGTCAGTGTGCCTGATCGTAGTCCTGTGCTGAGCATCCCCCCCACATGTCAGTGTGCCTGATCGTAGCCCTGTGCTGAGCATCCCCCCACATGTCAGTGTGCCTGATCGTAGCCCTGTGCTGAGCATCCCCCCGCATGTCTGTGTGCCTGATCGTAGCCCTGTGCTGAGCATCCCCCCCACATGTCAGTGTGCCTGATCGTAGCCCTGTGCTGAGCATCCCCCCCACATGTCAGTGTGCCTGATCGTAGTCCTGTGCTGAGTATCCCCCCCACATGTCAGTGTGCCTGATCGTAGCCCTGTGCTGAGCATCCCCCCTGCAGAATTGTGTAGGGCTACGGTCAGTTCTGAATTAGGCCCAAAGTGCAGATTTCTGAACAGTGCTTTTAGAAGGAACACAAGAAGTGCATAGATCACAGTGATCAGAAGTCCAGGACAATGAGGTCAAGAAACCAACGCTGTGGTACTAATAACCCCAATACAAATCACTTGGAGCAAGAGACTAGGTTAAGGGCAATAACAATTTCTCATACGTCTCCAGAGCCTTTTCCACTGGAAGAAAAACTCTCTGTAGTTCTGTGTCCAATATCATTTCCAGAAATGACAATCTTGTCGTTGGAACCAACTGTGTCTTTGGGAAGTTCAGGACCCAACCATGTTGTTGAAGTACTGTCAGGGAGAGTGCAATGTTCTGCACCAACCTGTCCTTGGATCTCGCCTTTATCAGGAGATCGTCCAAGTACGGGATAACAGTGACTCCTTTCTGGGGAACCATCATCTCCGCCATCACCTTGGTGAAAATCCTCAGAGCTGTGGACAGACCAAACGGCAACGTCTGAAATTGGTAATGGCAATCCTGAATTGCAAACCTCAGGTAAGTCTGATGCGGAGGATAAATGGGAACATGTAAGTAGGCATCCTTTATGTCCACTGAAACCATGAAATCTTCTTCCTCCAGACTGGAGATCACTGCCCTGAGAGATTCCATCTTGAATTTGAATTTCTTCAGGTAGAAATTGAGGGATTTCAGGTTTAGGATTGGTCTGACAGTGCCGTCCGGCTTCGGGACCACGAAAAGGCTTGAATAAAAGCCTTCTCCCTGTTGTGACGGGGGAACCAGTATAATGACCTGATCCTGACACAACTTTTGTATTGCCGCGCTTACAATATGCCTGTCCGGGAGAAAAACTGGCAAGGCCGTTTTGAAAAATCGGCGAGGGGTAACGTCTTGAAACTCCAGTTTGAACCCTTGGGATACTATTTGTAAAACCCATGGGTCCAGGCTCGAATGAACCCAGTACTGACTGAAAAGTTTTAGACGTGCCCCCACCGGTGCGGACTCCCGAAAGGGAGCCCCAGCGTCATGCGGTGGATTTGGCAGAAGCAGGGGATGATTTCTGCTCCTGTGATCCCGATGAGGCCGCAGATCTTTTTCCTCTTCCCCTTCCTCCACTAGCAAGGAAGGAGGAGCCTCTCCCTCTTCTGTATCTATTGGGCCGAAAGGACTGCATCTGATAGTGATGTGTCTTCTTTTTTTTTTTGTTGCGCAGGAACATAAGGCAAGAAGGTTGACCTAACTGCGGTAGCCGCAGAAACCAAATCATCTAGGCCATCACCAAACAAGGCTTCTCCTTTATAGGGGAGAGACTCCATATTCTTTTTGGAGTCTGCATCAGCATTCCATTGGTGAATCCACAAAGCCCTCCTAGCCGAGATCGCCATGGTAGCGGCCCTTGATCCCAAGAGCCCAATATCCCTTGCGGCCTCACATATGTATGCTGCAGCGTCCTTGATATGACCCAATGTTAGGAGAATCTCATCTTTATCTAGTGTGTCTATATCAGATGACAAGTTATCTGACCATTTTTCAATAGCACTACTCACCCACGCACAGGCAATGGCAGGCCTGAGCAGCGTACCATTGGTCACATAAATAGATTTTAATGTAGTTTCCTGCTTACGATCCGCCGGCTCTTTAAGAACCGCCGTGCCCAGTGCTGGGAGAGCTACCTTTTTTGTTAATCGTGACAGGGCCCTGTCCAGAACGGGAGGGGACTCCCACCTTTTCCTGTCCTCTGTTGGAAAGGGATAAGCAACTGGTATTCGTCTGGGAATTTGACATTTTTTTTTTCAGGGTTTTCCCAGACTTTCTCAAAGAGATCGTTCAGTTCATGAGAAGGAGGAAAAGTTACCTCAGCTTTCCTTTCTTTATAGAGACACACCTTCTTGTCAGGTACAGAAGGGGTCTCCGTGACATTTAGGACAACCTTAATAGCCACAATCATGTACTGAATGCTCTTTGACAATTTTGGATCTATTCTGGAATCACTATGGTCGACACAGGAAGTCCATGTCGGTATCAGTGTGTATTAGCTGGGCAAAAGAACATTTATGCGACCCCGAGGAGTCTCCTGTGGAAAAAGAAGCAGAGCCTTGTAACATCACATCCTCCACTGATTTTCTCCATGTCTGTGACTCAGACTTATCCAACCTTTTCCTGATCTGAATCACACTATCACGTAAATCTTTCACCCAGTCAGGTATAGGCGGTGCCGACAGGGCCACCACATCACAATTCTGCGTCCCTAATATAGCGTCCTCTGGGGAAGAACATTCTGCCTCAGACATATCGACACACGTGTACCAAACACCCACAGACACTCCGGGGCTTATAGGGGACAGACCCACAGTAAAATATGTCAGAGGGACACAGAGAGGAATCGCCAGCTCACAACCCCATGCCAATAATACAAAGCCTGTGAAACAATAAATGCTGACAGACCTGCAGCACTTTTATATTGATCAATAAAGCACCAAAATTCACTGCGCCCCCACACCTTTTTGCACCCTCATACTTGTGTCAGTAGTGAAGGAAGGACCAGCGACTCCTCTGCAGCTCTGGATGAAGAGAAATGGCGCAGAGTATTGTGCTGGCTGAGTGAGGAAGAAGCCCCGCCCCCGCAATGAAGCGCTTCTGTCCTGCTCTAAAGTTACCAATATTTCTACTGGCCTGGGTAGGACAGTGCCCTGGCACTATATGTCCCCTCTGTGCCAGTTTTTTGTGAGGTTCTATACTGCCCAGGGGTCCCTCCCCCCTGTGCCCTGCAGTGCCTGTGTATAGTAGGAGGATGGCGCGCAGCATTCCCGCCCGCTGCGCGATACCTCTATCAGCCTTCGCTGGAGAAGTCTTCTTTCTTCTTTACACTCACCTGTCTTCTGACTTCTGGCTCTGACAGCAGGCTGTGGGAGTGAGCATCCGGGAGCGCCCAGCGTTCAGTGCCCTCAGGAGCTAATGGTGTCCTGTCAGCCAGAAGCAGAGCCATGAACTCACAGAAGTTGGTTCCTACTTCTCCCCCCTAAGTCCCACAACGTAGGCCAGCAGGTCTCCCTGAAAATAAAAAAACTAACATAAGTCTTTTCAGAGAAACTCAGTAGAGCTCCCCTGTAGTGCATCTATCTAATCTGCCTGGGCACATTTCTAAACTGAGGCCTGGAGGAGGGGCATAGAGGGAGGAGCTAGTTCACACCCTTGAAAAGTCTTAAAGTGACCATGTCTCCTGCAGAACCGTCTATACCCCATGGTACTAAAGTGGACCCCAGCATCCTCTATGGACGTATGAGAAAATAAGAATTTACTTACCGATAATTCTATTTCTCGTAGTCCGTAGTGGATGCTGGGGACTCCGTAAGGACCATGGGGAATAGCGGCTCCGCAGGAGACTGGGCACATCTAAAGAAAGCTTTAGGACTATCTGGTGTGCACTGGCTCCTCCCCCTATGACCCTCCTCCAAGCCTCAGTTAGGATACTGTGCCCGGACGAGCGTACACAATAAGGAAGGATTTTGAATCCCGGGTAAGACTCATACCAGCCACACCAATCACACTGTACAACTTGTGATCTGAACCCAGTTAACAGCATGATAACAGAGGAGCCTCTAGAAAAGATGGCTCACTACAGCAATAACCCGAATTTTTTTTTTTTTTGGTAACAATAACTATGTACCAGTATTGCAGACAATCCGCACTTGGGATGGGCGCCCAGCATCCACTACGGACTACGAGAAATAGAATTATCGGTAAGTAAATTCTTATTTTCTCTAACGTCCTAAGTGGATGCTGGGGACTTCGTAAGGACCATGGGGATTATACCAAAGCTCCCAAACGGGCGGGAGAGTGCGGATGACTCTGCAGCACCAATTGAGAGAACTCCAGGTCCTCCTCAGCCAGGGTATCAATTTTGTAGAATTTTACAAACGTATTTGCTCCTGACCAAGTAGCTGCTCGGCAAAGTTGTAAAGCCGAGACCCCTCGGGCAGCCGCCCAAGATGAGCCCACCTTCCTTGTGGAGTGGGCATTTACAGATTTTCGGCTGTGGCAGGCCTGCCACAGAATGTGCAAGCTGAATTGTACTACAAATCCAACGAGCAATAGTCTGCTTAGAAGCAGGAGCACCCAGCTTGTTGGGTGCATACAGGATAAACAGCGAGTCAGATTTCCTGACTCCAGCCGTCCTGGAAACATATTTTTCAGGGCCCTGACAACGTCTAGCAACCTGGAGTCCTCCAAGTCCCTAGTAGCCGCAGGCACCAGAATAGGTTGGTTCAGGTGAACGCTGAAATCACCTTAGAGAGAAAATGAGGACAAGTCCTCAATTCCGCCCTGTCCGAATGGAAAATCAGGTAAGGGCTTTTATAGGACAAAGCCGCCAACTCTGACACGCGACTGGCCGAGGCCAGGGCCAATAGCATGACCACATTCCATGTGAGATATTTTAACTCCACAGATTTAAGTGGTTCAAACCAGTGTGACTTTTGGAACCCAAAACTACATTGAGATCCCAAAGTGCCACTGGAGGCACAAAAGGAGGCTGTATATGCAGTACCCCTTTTACAAACGTCTGAACTTCAGGGACTGAAGCTAGTTCTTTTTGGAAGAAAATGGACAGATCCGAAATTTGAACCTTAATGGACCCCAATTTCAGGCCCATAAACACTCCTGTTTGCAGGAAATGTAGGAATCGACCCAGTTGAATTTCCTCCGTCGGGCCTTACTGGCCTCGCACCACGCAACATATTTTCGCCAAATGCGGTGATAATGTTTTGCGGTTACATCCTTCCTGGCTTTGATCAGGATAGGGATGACTTCATCCGGAATGCCTTTTTCCTTCAGGATCCGGCGTTCAACCGCCATGCCGTCAAACGCAGCTGCGGTAAGTCTTGGAACAGAGAGGGTCCTTGCTGGAGCAGGTCCCTTCTTAGAGGTAGAGGCCACGGATCCTCCGTGAGCATCTCTTGAAGTTCCGGTTACCAAGTCCTTCTTGGCCAATCCGGAGCCATGAGAATAGTTCTTACTCCTCTCCGTCTTATAATTCTCAGTACCTTGGGTATGAGAGGCAGAGGAGGGAACACATGCACTGACTGGTACACCCACGGTGTTACCAGAGCGTCCACAGCTATTGCCTGAGGGTCCCTTGACCTGGCGCAATACCTATCCAGTTTTTTGTTGAGGCGGGATGCCATCATGTCCACCTTTGGTTTTTCCCAACGGTTTACAATCATGTGGAAGACTTCTGGGTGAAGTCCCCACTCTCCCGGGTGGAGGTCGTGCCTGCTGAGGAAGTCTGCTTCCCAGTTGTCCACTCCCGGAATGAATACTGCTGACAGTGCTATCACATGATTTTCCACCCAGCGAAGAATCGTGCAGCTTCTGCCATTGCCCCCCTGCTTCTTGTGCCACCCTGTCTGATTACGTGGGTGACTGCCGTGATGTTGTCCGACTGGATCAACACCGGCTGACCTTGAAGCAGAGGTCTTGCTAAGCTTAGAGCATTGTAAATGGCCCTTAGCTTCAGGATATTTATGTGAAGTGATGTCTCCAGGCTTGCCCATAAGCCCTGGAAATTCCTTCCCTGTGTGACTGCTCCCCAGCCTGGCAGGCTGGCATCCGTGGTCACCAGGACCCAGTCCTGAATGCCGAATCTGCGGCCCTCTAGAAGATGAGCACTCTGCAACCACCACAGGAGGGATACCCTTGTCCTTGGTGACAGGGTTATCCGCTGATGCATCTGAAGATGCGACCCGGACCATTTGTCCAGCAGGTCCCACTGGAAAGTTCTTGCGTGGAATCTGCCGAATGGGATTGCTTCGTAGGAAGCCACCATTTTACCCAGGACCCTTGTGCATTGATGCACTGAGACTTGGCTCGGTTTTAGGAGGTTCCTGACTAGCTCGGATAACTCCCTGGCTTTCTCCTCCGGGAGAAACACCTTTTTCTGGACTGTGTCCAGGATCATCCCTAGGAACAGAAGACGAGTCGTCGGAACCAGCTGCGATTTTGGAATATTGAGAATCCAATCGTGCTGCCGCAACACTACCTGAGATAGTGCTACACCGACCTCCAACTGTTCCCTGGATCTTATCCTTATCAGGGAATCGTCCAAGTAAGGGATAACTAAAATTCCCTTCCTTCGAAGGAATATCATCATTTCGGCCATTACCTTGGTAAAGACCCGGGGTGCCGTGGACCATACATACGGCAGCGTCTGAACTGATAGTGACAGTTCTGTACCATAAACCTGATGTACCCTTGGTGAGAAGGGTAAAATTTGACATGAAGGTAAGCATCCTTGATGTCCCGAGACATCATGTAGTCCCCTTCTTCCAGGTTCGCAATCACTGCTCTGAGTGACTCAATCTTGAATTTGAACCTCTGTATGTAAGTGTTCAAAGATTTTAGATTTAGAATCAGTCTCACCGAGCCATCCGGCTTCGGTACCACAACAGTGTGGAATAATACCCCGTTCCCTGTTGCAGGAGGGATACCTTGATTATCACCTGCTGGGAATACAGCTTGTGAATGGCTTCCAAAACTGTCTCCGTGTCAGAAGGAGACATCGGTAAAGCCGACTTTAGGAAACGGCGAGGGGGAGACGTCTCGCATTCTAATTTGTACCCCTGAGATATCACCTGAAGGATCCAGGGGTCTACTTGCGAGTGAGCCCACTGCGCGCTGAAATTCATTGAGACGGGCCCCCCACCGTGCCTGATTCTGCTTGTAAAGCCCCAGCGTCATACTGAGGGCTTGGCAGAGGCGGGAGAGGGTTTATGTTCCTGGGAACTGGCTGATTTCTGCAGCCTTTTTCCTCTCCCTCTGTCACGGGGCAGAAATGAGGAACCTTTTGCCCCTTGTCTACGAAAAGACTGCGCCTGATAATACGGCGTCTTCTCATGTTGAGAGGCGACCTGGGGTACAAACGTGGATTTCCCAGCTGTTGCCGTGGCCACCAGGTCTGAAAGACCGACCCCAAATAACTCCTCCCCTTTATAAGGCAATACTTCCAAATGCCGTTTGGAATCCGCATCACCTGACCACTGTCGTGTCCATAACCCTCTACTGGCAGAAATGGACAACGCACTTAGACTTGATGCCAGTCGGCAAATATTCCGCTGTGCATCACGCATATATAGAAATGCATCTTTTAAATGCTCTATAGTTAATAATATACTGTCCCTATCTAGGGTATCAATATTTTCAGTCAGGGAATCCGACCACGCCAACCCAGCACTGCACATCCAGGCTGAGGCGATTGCTGGTCGCAGTATAACACCAGTATGTGTGTAAATACATTTTAGGATACCCTCCTGCTTTCTATCAGCAGGATCCTTAAGGGCGGCCATCTCAGGAGAGGGTAGAGCCCTTGTTCTTACAAGCGTGTGAGCGCTTTATCCACCCTAGGGGGTGTTTCCCAACGCACCCTAACCTCTGGCGGGAAAGGATATAATGCCAATAACATTTTAGAAATTATCAGTTGTTATCGGGGGAAACCCACGCATCATCACACACCTCATTTAATTTCTCAGATTCAGGAAAACTACAGGTAGTTTTTCCTCACCGAACATAATACCCCTTTTGGTGGTACTCGTATTATCAGAAATGTGTAAAACATTTTTCATTGCCTCAATCATGTAACGTGTGGCCCTACTGGAAGTCACATTTGTCTCTTCACCGTCGACACTGGAGTCAGTATCCGTGTCGGCGTCTGTATCTGCCATCTGAGGTAACGGGCGCTTTAGAGCCCCTGACGGCCTATGAGACGTCTGGACAGGCACAAGCTGAGTAGCCGGCTGTCTCATGTCAACCACTGTCTTTTATACAGAGCTGACACTGTCACGTAATTCCTTCCAACAGTTCATCCACTCAGGTGTCGACCCCCTAGGGGGTGACATCACTATTACAGGCAATCTGCTCCGTCTCCACATCATTTTTCTCCTCATACATGTCGACACAAACGTACCGACACACAGCACACACACAGCGAATGCTCTGATAGAGGACAGGACCCCACTAGCCAGGGCCGTCTTTTCGTATGGGCTCAATGGGCTCTTGCCCAAGGGCCCCAGAAGTATAAGGGTCCTAGGATGATAGCTGAGGGTCCCCTCTTTCCAGGAATACCAGATTTTTTAAAATCGGCCCTGGGGAACTGGAGATATTCGACTTGGAAGCAGTGGTCCCCATCCAAGCCTGTTAATTGCTCTTCCCAGACAGATATCTTGGGTTCTGTCTGAGTTAGAATTTATCTGAGGATATACTCCAAAAGGTGGGACTCTCCCCTTTTGGAGGACATTGGCAGCTTGTCTCAATTATGCCCAGAACCAGAGATATCAGCCTTCCAGCAGCTGGTCCCTGCTCCAGCTCCACACGCCTAATACGCAGTTTTATATTTTTGTTGGTGGATTGCTCTGGCTCCTGAGATCTGATCCCTAAGTCCCTAGTATCTCCTGAAAGGTGGGACTCTCTAGATTTTTTATCCCATTCAAAGCTAAGAAATCTAATTTCAGGAACTTGAGATATCTTCAGTCAAGAAAGCTGCCCTCCCACCAGAAAATTATGAATATTAAGCCCACTCCACTATCCACCCCTCCCCTACGTATTTAACACCCATTACCACCATGGAAGCCATATACAGGGGCCCCTTCATTCAGCCCAATGCCCCCTTAAAGGAGTAATTAGCAGAAATTACTGTTCCATGTCCTACATGCTCAGCAGAAGATAGAACACCCCCTACCGCCCTCGGGACATCAAAGCTGCCGCTGATAGCACCCCCCACCCCTACCGCTGGAGGATGGGTAGGGGGCCCAGTGCATTGCTGTGCCCAGGGGCCTACACTGCTGTTAAGACAGTACTGCCACTAGCCCTTTGGGGAGACAGAGGGAGAGTTTGCCAGCACACACCAGAGCGCTATATATATACAGGGATAACCTTATATAAGTGTTTTTCCCCTTATAGCTGCTGTATTTTTAATACTGCGCCTAATTAGTGCCCCCCTCTCTTTTTTAACCCTTTCTGTAGTGTAGTGACTGCAGGGGAGAGCCAGGGAGCTTCCCTCCAACGGAGCTGTGAGGGAAAATGGCGCCAGTGTGCTGAGGAGATAGGCTCCGCCCCCTTCTCGGCGGCCTTATCTCCCGTTTTTCTGTGTATTCTGGCAGGGGTTAAAATGTATCCATATAGCCCTGGGGGCTATATGTGATGTATTTTCGCCAGCCAAGGTGTTTTTATTGCTGCTCAGGGCGCCCCCCCCCCTAGCGCCCTGCACCCTCAGTGACCGAAGTGTGAAGTGTGCTGAGAAGCAATGGCGCACAGCTGCAGTGCTGTGCGCTACCTTGGTGAAGACAGGATGTCTTCTGCCGCCGATTTTCCAGACCTCTTCTTGCTTCTGGCTCTGTAAGGGGGTCGGCGGCGCGGCTCTGGGACCGGACTCCATGGCTGGGCCTGTGTTCGATCCCTCTGGAGCTAATGGTGTCTAGTAGCCTAAGAAGCCCAATCCACTCTGCACGCAGGTGAGTTCGCTTCTTCTCCCCTTAGTCCCTCGATGCAGTGAGCCTGTTGCCAGCAGTTCTCACTGAAAATAAAAAACCTAAAACTAAACTTTTCACTAAGCAGCTCAGGAGAGCCACCTAGTGTGCACCCTTCTCGTTCGGGCACAAAAATCTAACTGAGGCTTGGAGGAGGGTCATAGGGGGAGGAGCCAGTGCACACCAGGTAGTTCTAAAGCTTTACTTTTGTGCCCAGTCTCCTGCGGAGCCGCTATCCCCCATGGTCCTTACGGAGTCCCCAGCATCCACTAGTACGTCAGAGACAATCAGAATATTGCAAAATCAGAAAAATAGATAATTGATATATCAAAGTTTATTGTGATAGTAATAATAGGATTTTGATAACCTACCGGTAAATCCTTTTCTCCTAGTCCGTAGAGGATGCTGGGGATGACATCAAGACCATGGGGTATAGACAGGATCCGCAGGAGACATGGACACTTCTCTAGACTTTTTATTGGGTGTGAACTGGCTCCTCCCTCCATGCCCCTCCTCCAGACCTCAGTTGTAGGAACTGTGCCCAGGGAGACTGACATTTTGAGGAAAGGAATTACTTAACTAGTGGTGAGATATCTACCAACTCACATCCTCAACCATGCCGCACACATGGCATTCACATAACACACGCCAACAGGCATGAACCAAATGCAGCAACATGCTGAAAGCAAGATAACACAACTTGTATAACTGGAATAACTAAACTGCAGGTAAAGTACGCACTGGGACGGGCAACCAGCATCATCTATGGACTAGGAGAAAAGGATTTAACGGTAGGTTATCAAAATCCTATTTTCTCATATGCCCTAGAGGATGCTGGGGACGACATCAAGACCATCGGGTCTATACCAAAGCTCCAGTATGGGCGGGAGAGTGCGGATGACCCTGCAGCACCGATTGACCAAACTTTAGGTCCTCATCGGCCAAGGTGTCAAACTTGTAGAACTTATCAAATGTGTTTGACCCTGACCAAGTAGCTGCTCGGCAAAGTTGTAATGCCAAGACCCCCTGGGTAGCCGCCCAGGATAAGCCCACCTTCCTAGTGGAGTGGGCCGTGACCGACGTCGGTAACGGCAATCCAGCCGTAGTATGAGCTTGCTGAATCGTATTTCTAATCCAACGTGCAATAGTCTACTTGGAAGCACAGACAGCCAATCTTGTTGTGATCATACAGGAGACACAGAGCTTCTGTTTTCCATATACGAGCTGTTCTAGCAACATAGATTTTCAAAGCTCTAACCACATCTAGAGACTCTGAATCAGTGAATGTGTCAGTAACTACTGGCACCGCAATAGGTTGGTTTATGTGAAAAGCAGAAACCACCTTTGGAAGAAAATGTTGGCGAGTTCGCAACTCTGCCCTATCTTCATGGAAGATCCGGTAAGGGCTCTTGTGAGACAAGGCCCCCAATTCAGACACCCGCCGCGCAGATGCCAATGCCAAAATTATCACCACTTTCCAAATGAGAAACTTCAACTCTATCTTTTGTAGAGGCTCTAAACCAATCCGATTGAAGGAACTGCAATACCACGTTAAGGTCCCATGGTGCACTGGAGGCACGAATGGAGGCTGGATGTGCAGAACCCCTTTCACGAAGGTCTGAACCTCTGGAAGAGAGGCCAATTGTTTTTGGAAAAACACTGACAAGTCCGAAATCTGGACCTTGATTGAACCCAATCGTAGGCCCGTCTCCACACCATCCTGCAAAAGATGGAAAAAACGTCCTAAGTGAAACTCTTCCGTAGGAGCTTTCTTGGAGTCACACCAAGACACATATTTTCTCCAAATACGGTGGTAATGTTTTGACATTACTCCCTTTCTGGCCTGAATAAGGGTGGGGATGACCTCCTTAGGAATACCCTTCCTGGCTAGGATACGGCGCTCAATAGCCATGCCGACAAACATAGCAGCGGTAAGTCTTGGTATACACAGGGCCCCTGCTGCAGCAGGTCCTCCTGAGGATGAAGAGGCCAATGATCTTCTATGAGCAACTCCTGAAGATCTGGATACCAAGCCCTCCTTGGCCAGTCTGGGGCAATGAAGATTGCTCGAACTCTTGTTCTACTTATTATTTTGAGAACTTTTGGAATCAGTAGAAATGGAGGGAAAACATATACCGACCGAAACACCCACTGGGTCACCAGTCCATCCACTGCTATTTCTTGAGGGTCTCTCGACCTGGAACAATATCTCTGAAGCTTCTTGTTTAGACGAGATGCCATTGTGTCTACTTGAGGAACTCCCCAAAGACTTGTCACCTCTGCGAAGACTTCTTGGTGGAGGCCCCACTCTCCTGGATGGAGATCGTGTCTGCTGAGGAAGTCTTGTTCCAGTTGTCCACTCCCGAAATGAAACTTGCTGTCAGAGTTCTAACATGTCTTTCTGCCCAGAGGAGAATCCTTGTCAACTCTGCCATTGCCGCTCTGCTTTTTGTTCCGCCTTACCTGTTTATGTACGCGACTGCTGTTACATTGTCTGACTGGATTTGCATGTGATCTTGAAGATGTACCGCTTTTAGAAGGCTGTTGTAAATGGCTCTCAATTCCAGAACGTTTATGTGAAGGCAGGCTTCCTGACTTGACCATTTTCCTTGGAAGCTTTCCCCCTGTGTGACAGCTCTCCAGCCTTGGAGACTTGCATCCGTGGTTATTAGGACCCAGTCGTGAATCCCAAACCTGCATCCCTCTAGTAGGTGAGAACTGTGTAGCCACCACAGGAGCAAAATCCTGGCTTTGGGGGACAGGATTATTTTCCAATGTATGTGTAGGTGGGATCCGGAACACTTGTCCAACAGGTCCCACTGGAATACTCTGGCATGAAATCGGCCAAACTGTATGGCCTCGTAGGCCGCTAACATTTTCCCCAACAACCGAATGCATTGATGGATCGACGCGCTTGTTGGTTTCAATATTTGTTTGACCATTTTGTGGATTTCCAGAGCCTTTTCCACTGGAAGAAATACTCTCTGTACTTCTGTGTCCAGAATCATACCTAAAAAGGACAATCTTGTCGTCGGTTCCAACTGCGACTTTGGAAAATTCATGATCCAACCGTGTTGTTGGAGTATTGACAGGGAGAGTGCGATGTTCTGCACCAACTGTTACCTGGATCTCGCTTTTATCAAGAGATCGTCCAGATAAGGAATTATATTGACTCCTTTTTAATGAAGGAGGACCATCATCTCCGCCATCACCTTGGTGAATACCCTCGGTGCCGTGGAGAATCCAAACAGCAACGTCTGAAACTGGTAATGGCAATCCTGTACTGCGAATCTCAGATAAGCTTGGTGAGGAGGATAAGTGGGAACATACAGGTAAGCATCTTTTATGTCTACTGACACCATGAAGTCCCCCTCTTCCAGACTGGAAATCACTACCATCAGGGATTCCATCTTGAACTTGAACCTTTTCAGGTAGAGATTCAGATTTTTCATGTGACCTGATCCTGACATCATTTTTGAATTGCTGTTGTTACTGCCTCTCTTTCCGGAAGAGAAGCTGGCAAGGTCGATTTGAAAAATTGTCATGGGGGGACGTCTTGAAACTCTAGTTTGTACCCATGGGACACTATTTGTAAGACCCGTTGGTCCAGGCCAGATTGAATCCAGATTTGGCGGAAAAGTTTCAGACGTGCTCCCACCCGAGCGGACTCCCACAAGGGAGCCCCAGCGTCATGCTGCAGATTTGGCAGAAGCAGGGGATGACTTCTGCTCCTGCGATCCGGGAGATGCTGCGGATTTCTTTCCTTTTACTCTTCCCCTACCTGCAAAAAAAGGGGGAGACCTTTAGCCTTTTTGTATTTGTTGGGCAGAAAGGACTGTCTGTGAGAGTGGTGTCTTTTTCGCCTGTGTAGGAGCATAAGGCAAGAATGTCAACTTACTTGCGGTAGCTGCCGAGACTAATGCATCCAGCCCATCACCCAACAAGGCCTCACCTTTATTCAGGAGAGCCTCCATATTTCTTTTGGAATCTGCATCAGCATTCCACTGGCGAATCCACAATGCCCTCCGAGCCAATACTGCCATGGTAGCGGTTCTTGATCCCAAGAAACCAATATATTTCATGGATTCTAGTACGTACGCAGCAGCGTCTTTGATATGACCTAACGTTAGGAGTATCTCGTCTCCATCTATTGTGTCAATGTCTAATGACAAGTTTTCTGACCACTTTTCAATAGCACTACTCACCCACTCACAGACAATGGTAGGCCTGAGTAGTGTCCCATTGGCCACATCAATAAATCACCTCACTCACTTGCGGTCTGTCGGCTCCTTAAGTGAAGCCATTCCAGGCACAGGGAGAAACACCTTTTCTCTTTTATGACAGGGCCCTGTCTAAAATGTGGGGTGACTCCCACCTTTTTTGGAAAAAGGTAAGCTGCCTGATATCCTTTTGGGAATCAGAAATTTCTTTTCAGGTTAAATCAGACCTGAGGTGGAGGGAAAATAACATTACTTCTTTACTAAAGTAAACCCTCTCCTTGTGGTAAAAGAAGGGGCTTCGTAACTTCTAACACCTTCTTTATAGCTAAAACATGTTTTGAATGCTTTTTTGCTAACTTAGGACCTATTCCCCTGGAATCACTAGTGTCAACACAGGAATCAGAGTCCGTGTCGGTATCATTTTGTACTACTTGTGCAAATTTGTATGTGACCCAGAAAGGTCCCTGTGGATGAAAGGCAGAACTATTAAAAATCACATCTTCAACAGATTATTTTCATTTTCTGTATGAGATTCAGTCCAACCTCTTACTAATATGATTCACACTATCATGTAACCTTTCACCCAGTCAGGCTCTTGGTGTCATTTTACACCTCTGTGTCCCTAACATGTCTCCACAGAGTTCCCTGCCACAGACATGTCACACACGTACAGAACCACACCACAGAAACTCCGGGATTTATAAGGGACAGACCCACAGTAAAATATGTCAGAAGGACACAGATGGGATTTGACAGTTCACAACCCAGCGCCAGTAACTCAATGTCTGTGAACACAAAATGTCCACCGACATTCAGCGCTTTTATAATGTTAATCACACAATTATATAGCACCAAATTCACTGTGCCCCCCCCCTGTTTTGCACCCTGATACTTGTTCAGTAGTGGAGGAGGACCAGTGTTGTCTCTGCAGCCTGAGGAGAGAGAGAAAATGGCGTTGAGCAGTGTGCTGGCTGACTGACGAAGCTCCACTCTTCAATGGTGTGTTTCTCCTCAGCTTTTCTGAGGTAATTTTTTATACTGGTGGGGGTAGGATTGTGCCTCAGCAACTTATGCCCCTTATTTATGCCAATTTCCATAGGTTTCATGCTGCCCAGGGTGCCCCCCCCCCCCCGCTGCTGTGCCTGTGTATGTGTGGGCAACATGGCACACTGCGCTCCCACCAGCTGCGCGGTACCTTTAGCCGTCACTTTCTAGATTGAATATCCAGTCTATCTGGGCACATTTCTAAAACTGAGGTCTGGAGGAGGGTCATAGAGGGAGGAGCCAGTTCACACCCAATGAAAAGTCTTTAGCGTGGCCATGTCTACTGCGGATCCCGTCTATACCCCATGGTCTTGATGTCATCCCCAGTATCCTCTAGGACGTATGGGAAATTATCAATTATAATCTGTTATTCTATGCACTTTGTAAATATACAGGTCGGGGATGCCAGGATATCAGATACTTACTAAGTGATGGAGCCAGTGACTATATTTTCGTGCACACATTGCACTGCATATGTTGTAATTCGACATACTAGTCACATATATGATATTGGAAATATTCTTGTGGAAGGGAAAATGGATGTGTCTTTGTGATACGCCAGCCGCTGTATAGATTGTAGCGTACTTTCTATTTTCCTATCCCCAGGGTCCTTGAGCTGAAAAGACCATGAGGCTGGTAACACCGCCTTCTTAGAGAGGCGGGAGATAGAAACATCAACAGCTGAGGGTTCTTCCCAATATTTTCTACCCTCTGGTGTGAATGGAAAAGAACATAAAATCTTTCTAGTAATCTGACATCTTTTATCAGGATTTTTTTCCAGGCTTGTTTAAAAACCTCATCTAATTCTGGAGAATTGGGGAAGGTGATGTTAACTTTTTTCTGTCCAAGAAAAAACTACGTTGAAGCAGCCTCTTCTAAGGGGTCTTTTAGTACATCCCTGATAGCAAGAATGAGGGGTTCAATATCCTCTGCAGGAGTGGACTCTTCTATATCAGGTTCCAATTCCTCTCACTCTTCCAAAAAATCCTCCTCATCTGCTAGAAGAGCAGGCAGCCCACGCTTAAGTGGCCTTGAACTATGGAGGGTAGGATATCTGTCATCAGCCTTTGCTGCAAGGTCTGCAACAGCCTGTTGTAGTATTGTTTGCTTATTAGCTGGGATGACATGTCAACCATCATAGTCTTAATGGCATGGCCCAAGAAGGCTCCTGACCCTCCCCCCCTAGTCTCCACACAGACCTGAGAAGACTGACTGCAGTGATCACACAATAGGGACCCAGTGGTAGAAGGGGAGAATCTGGTATGACAAACTTTGCATACAGCATGTTTAACCATATTGACACAGAACACTCACAGACAAGTATAACCAGCATGCCTCACTGCGTGTGCGATGGAGACTCAGAGTGAGAGAACAGCACCCCCCCCCCCACTTGTAGTAACAACTGCAAGCTGAAATATATCTATATACCAGTAATACGGATTGTGTATCTTTTAAAGACACTATATTGTGTGCAATAGTGGCTCTCCCCCTGCTAGTACACCCCTGTACCAGTTTCCAGTGTCTCCCGGATCTCTGGAGGAGCTGTGTGTCCTTGAAGCTGCTGCTTACGCAGAGGAAGGCACCAAAATGCCGCTGGTACCGCTCTGACAAGCTCTGCCCCCTATAATGGTGCCGGAGCCGCTGACAATGTTTATATTGGCCAAGTCTCCCACAGTGTGCAAACCTGACAGATTAGCTAGTTTGTACAATCGCTGCCAGTTCTGCACAGGGGGCTGAAGCGGGTAACCCCGTGGAGGGTCCTGTGCGCCGCCATGTTGCCCTGCACCAAGAACCGGGGCCCCAGTTTTTTACTCACCACTCTTCTCACCTTCAGGCAGCATTAGGGGTGTGCAGCGTCCTGCGGTTGTGACCACCAAGGCGCAGTACCCCACAGAACAACCTCTCAGGGCGGTGGCTGTGCAGAAGGGAAGTGGCTCTGACACCTTACAGAGGCCGGTAACCCTCCCCCCAGACTCCCGTGGTGCAGGTATACTGTTGCCCAGACAGTATACCTAAAATAACAAAGTTTAAAACAAAACTGAAGAAAATTTCTCCATAGAAATCTAAAAAATATAGAGAACAAGTACTCGCACAAAAAATAACCCCAGGTGTAAAAAAGATGGAAAAAGGGGGCGTTGGGCGTTCCAGACTGCCCACTCACCAGCCACCTAACCGAGTACATGTCCTCTATGTTTTTTTAATTTTCTATGATTTTTTTTTACTTTGCACTGATTTTTAATAAACTGTAACCCCCTTTTCTATGGACTTGGAATCTGGTATTTGGTTATTTTTCCTGTCTCTGGTATAAAGAAACCTTGATGTGAGTGCAACAGCTTAAATCACTGTGAGTGGGGTACGCACATCCTTATTGAAAAACCATCACTAGCTGATTTCAGTTAAAAGATACCTTTATGTGTTTTCATCTACACTGATAGTGTGAGTTTGGGTACGCACATGTATATACCCACAACTACATCATTTGGGATTTTTCACATCTAAACAAGGATATTTCCATTCAAGAGTGGGTTCCACATAAATATACCATTATATGTTTATTTACCATTTCCACGGAGTGAGTACGGTACACCATCCAGAACCTCCTGATTCACTTCATTCAACACATTTTTTGGAGTCACATCAATCTCTATTGTGGACGTATTACACCATGATGTGTTTTTGTTCTGTTTTATGTTTCCTTTGAGAGTTGATGATCTTACCCAAGATTGAAATCTAGCACAAAGAAGGAACATCTTCATCTCACCTACATTGCTTCCGTCTTACAAGAGGGAAGTATTATTCATTCAGAGAGATTGTGACTTATCTGTGGGGGTAATTCCAAGTTGATCACAGCAGGAATTCTGTTAGCAGTTGGGCAAAACCATGTGCACTGCAGGGGGGGGACAGATATAACATGTTCAGAGAGAGTTAGATTTGGGTGGGTTATTTTGTTTCTGTGCAGGGTAAATATACTGGCTGCTTTATTTTTACACTGCAATTCAGATTGCAGATTGAACTCACCACACCCAAATCTAACTCTCTCTGCACATGTTATATCTGCCTCCCCTGCAGTGCACATGGTTTTGCCCAACTGCTAACAGAATTCCTGCAGCGATCAACTTGGAATTACCCCCTGTGTCCACTATTTTTGTGTATTTCGCTGTGGTATTATGACCTCATGAAATTCACTTTGGAGCAAGAACCAAGGATAAGGCCACAGTGTAATCTGGATCTGGAATCTCCCACTCTTGTGGAATAGGAGGCATCGGAGAGTCTGGATCTGGTAAGTACACACACATTTGAATTGTATTGTACCCACACATTTTTAAATGGAGTTCATTTTTGTTTTATATTGCAGGATATTACACAGGACCTGGAAGTGGAGGCAACTGAAGTGGAAGACCCAACCCCACTGCCATGACCCCTGAAACAGCAGAGGTCGTCCAGAAACCCACTTCTGCCCCATCCAGCTCACAACAGTTTTTTACTCACAGCAAGGAGGTTCTTAATAGGCCCCTGGACTTGGAGCAAACTTTTGGCAATTATATCA
This sequence comes from Pseudophryne corroboree, assembly GCF_028390025.1. NCBI lineage: Eukaryota > Metazoa > Chordata > Amphibia > Anura > Myobatrachidae > Pseudophryne > Pseudophryne corroboree. The sequence goes on along the minus strand of NW_026967510.1, from coordinate 1,569,089 downwards.
TGGCAGAGATGCGACTGATGGAGGATAAAAAGATCTTCAAGCGTCTGGTTCTTGATGCTACCTCACGTGCAAATGACAAAGCTCTTGTCGAGGTATGTGAGATAACACCACCTGCAAGGTGCTGTCTCCCAAGTGTGCCCCCACCCACATCACCAACCCATGCAATATGTGCTGGGAAACCCTCAACGGATGAGCTATTTTCCGCTGGGACCCATACAGCCCACCCCCTCCTCCCATTCCAGCGCATTATCCAGTGGTACGTACTTAGACATGCTGAGTACACAGTCCTCTGTACTGGACGATCCTCATTTTTTAAATTTAGATTAGTTTTTTTTAGTTAATGCAAGTCGTTTTGAGGGGAAATCAAAGGCGATACTACACAATTAAAACAAGGTAGAGGAAATATACATCACATGAAATCTCGACGAACTGGTGATAATTTAAATTTCTTTCACGTCCAATGTCTATAATAGGTCTTTTTCAATTCAAATCAATCTCCAACGCGAAATTCATAGGAAACAAAAATGGAAAAGAGGCATACAATGTGTAATATTGTTTGTCATCAGACAATATGAACAAGTCCTGTGATTTCTCCAACAGGAAAGGAACCCTATATGGTGAAATTCTTGATAGCTGAGAAAGGGATAGTTCCTCACCACCTTTTCATTTAAGGATGAACGTACCAAAACTCACTTAAAATAGTGTAGAATCATACATATCAAGGTATCTTTAAAAGTAGAGGGCAATAATACAAATAAAGATTTGTTCAATTTGAACGTACCACACTCACTTTCTTGGAGTGTGGGTATCCTCACGTAACGGTTTCTTTAGAATGGATATAAATACAGCCGTTTCTTTTCCAAAAAAAGGTTTGTTTATTGTCACAGTTAAAAAAATGTATCTAAAAAATTTTTCCTTATATATTACCATCACAAGGTATGTACACAAAGGGTGGGTCAGATGAAATGAGACTAACATAGGTGAATTCCGGACTAACACCTAGGTAACACCCATGTACTATACCTTCACAATGTGGATGGTAACAGGAGGATGCTGTAAAAACACGGTGCTCCCAGACAGTGATTTATCCGTGTTTTTACAGCATCCTCCTGTTACCATCCACATTGTGAAGGTATAGTACATGGGTGTTACCTAGGTGTTAGTTCGGAATTCACCTATGTTAGTCTCATTTCATCTGACCCACCCTTTGTGTACATACCTTGTGATGGTAATATATAAGGAAAACATTTTTAGATACATTTTTTTAACTGTGTGACAATAAACAAACCTTTTTTTGGAAAAGAAACGGCTGTATTTATATCCATTCTAAAGAAACCGTTACGTGAGGATACCCACACTCCAAGAAAGTGAGTGTGGTACGTTCAAATTGAACAAATCTTTATTTGTATTATTGCCCTCTGCTTTTAAAGATACCTTGATATGTATGATTCTACACTATTTTAAGTGAGTTTTGGTACGTTCATCCTTAAATGAAAAGGTGGTGAGGAACTATCCCTTTCTCAGCTATCAAGAATTTCACCATATAGGGTTCCTTTCCTGTTGGAGAAATCACAGGACTTGTTCATATTGTCTGATGACAAACAATATTACACATTGTATGCCTCTTTTCCATTTTTGTTTCCTATGAATTTCGCGTTGGAGATTGATTTGAATTGAAAAAGACCTATTATAGACATTGGACGCGAAAGAAATTCAAATTATCACCAGTTCGTCGAGATTTCATGTGATGTATATTTCCTCTACCTTGTTTTAATTGTGTAGTATCGCCTTTGATTTCCCCTCAAAACGACTTGCATTTTCTATTATTTTGTGTGGTTTAAGATTGGGTAGACTACAAGAGGAGTGAAATTGGGCTGACACTTTAAACCGCGCCAGAATATACACATCACATTTTGTTCTTAGTTTTTTTTAGTTGAAAAATTGTTGTTGTTGCCCTTACCCTAGTCTCTTGCTCCAAGTGACCTGTATTGAGGTCATTAGTACCACAGCGTTGGTTTCTTGACCTCATTGTCCCGGACTTCTGATCATTGTGATCTATGCACTTCTTGTGTTCCTTCTAAAAGCACTGTTCAGAAATCTGCACTTTATCTTCTCTCCCCAATGTATGGTGGCAGCACTGATATTCTGTGGGATACGCCTGATTCCTCTACTGGTTACTGGTGGTATAGTCCTTCCTAAAACGGCTCTTGTTCTCGTGATAGAGTCAATGAGTCCAGACCAGAATTGGTGATTTTCTTCTATTTTTTTATATATAAAGTTTTTGTTTTTAAATTGCGTTTTTCTTGTTCAATTAATGGTTGTTAATGCAAATGTCATTTTGTGTAACATATTTTTGTAAAAATCAGAGGGTCAGCGAGACGTTATGGAGCCAATGTATCATTTACTATTTGCTGCTAATTCCCCCAAAACAACCGGACCTCCCAAATGTAAGTAGATGGGACTGCAGCAGGTATCTCCCATACCTTCATACATGGACATCTCCAGGCAAGTTTATTAGTTAAATACAACAACCCTAATTCACCTACAAGTAAAAAAAACAACACAGAACATTGGAATAGACATAATTTATTTAAAACCAACAAATGATAAAACTATTTAATTACACAGAGACCCCTACATTTCTCCGTAATATCAATCCCACTATTCAAATGCGCTGTCAAAATCGGACATAGCCAAAATTGCACCAGAAATCTTTTGCTTCTAAACGACTTTATTTCATATCTTTAATACACATATTTTTGTCTATATTTTAAACTTACTAAATACTTCACTCTGCACAACAAACTATCGGGGTCATTCAGACCCAACCACAATAGTGGCCCGCAGCAGTTTACCCGGTGGTGGCAAAATGTACATGCGCAGTGGCCACACACATAGCGGTCGCATCTCCAAGGGGTGAACGCGGGCCAGCCGGGACCATTTTCCAGGGGAAAGGGGGGGGGGGTTTGGCTGCATGATGTCACATTTGCGTTCATCTCTGATTACCCCTATAAGCTTCCAGAGTGCACCTCATATCTCATCTTTTCCAAGTTACTACAAATGATGAGATCGGTAGCAGCACTACTTTCAGGATTATTACACAGAACACACATAAAGGCTGACACAGCAAATAACAGTAACACATACAAGGGATTCATTAGAAATAAGGAAGCATAATAATCATTAAGTCTAATTATCAACTGGTTCTGTGCAGGAATCATACACCTCTTTACTGCCTCCAGCAGCCCCTGGTACTGCACTGCGGCCATCCGCCCTGTCTCCCCCCACTACTGCCACCACCATTTCCCCCCAGTACTAACATCCACCGTCTCCCCCCCACTACTGCCACCATGCCTCACCTCCCTACTGCCACCCACCCTGTCTCCCCCCACTACTGCCACCCACCCTACCTCCCTCTACTAGTGACATCCGCCCTGTCTCCCTCTACTACTGCCACCCGCCCTGTATCCCCCCTACTGCCACCCACCCCGTATCCCCCCCCCCACTACTGCCACCTGCCCCGCCTCCCCACTTCTGCCACCTACACTGTTTTCCCCCCACTACTGCAAGCCACTGTGTCTCCCCCCGACACCTCAGCACTGCTTGAGGACAATATTACCCACTGACAGTGCCTTCGGCAGGCCCCACTACAGCAATAGTTCCACCACTCTGTCTCCCCCTGACATGTCAGCACTGCTCGGGGATTCTTGGTACTGCTGGTAACCGTCCTTCATCTCCACATGGAAGCAAGCAGGGCAGTAAGGAGGCAGAAGCTGCTTCTGGTACCATGGACCCTGGTCATGTAGGGCTGAGAGTCAGTAAGATTATGTAATAGAGTCACCATCTTACAGGCAGCCGGTGAAGGGAGCAGAGAATGGGTGTTATGTGGCAGGAACGGGCTGGTTAGGTAACAGCCTGGCTGCTGCATTCTGTACAAGCTACAACCGATGCAATTCTTTTGCTAGGAGACCCAGGTAGAGGACATTACAGTAGTCTATGTGTGATAATGCAATGCATGTATGACTGTAGGTAGATCTTCTGAGGGAAATAAGTGCTGGAGTCTAGCTATGTTCCTCAGATGAGGATCTGATTGTGGCTGATACCTGATGTCTGAGTGTCACTCCACAATCCAGGACACCAAGATTCCGCACAGGATCAGCATTTTGTAACTCTGAACATCCAAGCACAAGTCTGGTTGGTTTGCAAAGCTGAGCTGTAGCCCTGCCCTTTGTTGGTGAGCTTCTATCATAAGGACGATTCACCAGGTCTGAGTCACAGCAAACTTGCATCACCCACACCTGGAGCTCAGCTAGACATTTAGGATTGGTATTGGGTTCTCAGTACTTGGAGCAAAAGACAGGTCATCTGCATAGCAGTGGTAGATGAGGGCATGACACCTGATTATTTCACCGTGCGGGAGCATGTATAGTGCAGAAAGCATAGGAGATAAGATAAGAACCTTGAAGAACAACATATGGCAATGATAAGTATACTCCAGAAGATTAAAATGGCTTCTCACCTGTGTGACTTCTCTGGTGTGTAACAAGATGTGATTTCTCTGTAAAACATTTCCCACACTCAGAGCAACAATATGGCTTCTCACCTGTGTGACTTCTCTGATGTATAATAAGAACTGATTTGTGTGCAAAACCTTTCCCACACTCAGAACATGGAAATGGCTTCTCACCTGTGTGAATTCTGTGATGTATAAAAAGAGCTGATTTGACTGCAAAACCTTTCCCACACTCAGAACATGGAAATGGCTTCTCACCTGTGTGACTTCGTTGATGTCTAACAAGATGTGATTTCAGTGTAAAAAATGTCCCACACTCAGAGCAAGAAAATGGCTTCTCACCTGTGTGACTTCTGCGATGTATAACAAGAGCTGATATTACTGCAAAACATTTCCCACACTCAGAACATGGAAATGGCTTCTCACCTGTGTGACTTTGTTGATGTCTAACAAGATGTGATTTCAGTGTAAAAAATTTCCCACACTCCGAACATGGAAATGGCTTCTCACCTGTGTGACTTTTGCGATGTATAACAAGAGCTGATTTGACTGCAAAACATTTCCCACACTCAGAACATGGAAATGGCTTCTCACCTGTGTGACTTCTGCGATGTATAACAAGAGCTGCTTTGAGTGCAAAACATTTCTCACACTCCGAACATGGAAATGGCTTCTCACCTGTGTGACTTCGCTGATGTGTAACAAGTTGTGATTTCCGTGTAAAACATTTCCCACACTCAGAACAGGAATATGGTTTCTCACCTGTATGTATTCTCTTATGTATTACAAGAAGTGATTTGTATGTAAAACATTTTCCACACTCAGAACACGGAAATGGCTTCTCACCTGCCATAGCTGGCTGATGGGTAATAAGCTTTGTGTTCTGTATAAAACATTTGGCATCTATAGAACACGGAAACACTGTATCTACTCTCAGAGCTGTAACAGATGCACCAATATCAGAGTGCAGGAAAACATTTTCCAGGATCAGAGGGATCATCTGATAGAGCTGGATGTATAATTGGGGTAATGGGGTTAGCTCCTGGAGAATCCTGTCTACTGTCATTATCTTTTATGTCACAATCCGGGGATAACATTAGATGTCCTTCTGTGATATTCCTGCTTGTGTGTCCATCTGCTGGAAATAAAATATATTATGGAAATGTGACATTTTCTGTAACAATATTAATCTTGTAAACAATAGGTGAAGACGACTCTCTGGGACACTTAATTGTAAATGTGTGTGTGTATTAAAACACAACTTTTAAAGAAGGCTTTATAATATTGTGTATCAGACTATCATTGTGTCCACCCTCCTGAGAACACTCACAATAACAAATGTAATATTATAATAAGACTTAGATATATCTCTCTCTTGTACTGGTAACTAACCATGAAGTATACATGAAGATACAGTCACTCGCCAAGTCCTATGTCAGCACCAATGTAAAACAATGGATGGGGAACATATCGTATGAATTGGAGATTCTAGATGAACAATAACATCAGTCATATGAGCTGATGGATCAGAGAAATGTCTCCTAACGTTACTCCTGGAAGCATTGGTAAGGTAGCATTCCTTTATGTGTGTGCTCATACGCTGGTAAGCCTGTACACGTGTTACTCACCCTTATATAAGGTATATTGCTACAGCAGAGTAGGTGTGGAACAAGGTACTTTACATGCAATACACCATATAATACCCTGTAATCATCATCTGCTAGGTTATAATCCACTGTTACACCCCCATCATCAGTGTCTTACCTCTATTCTCTCAATAGTAATAAGGATGATGTCTGTACGGTAAGTATGATACAGAGAATTACATATCAGAATCTATACAGCTGCCGCCATACTTCTGCTTCTCATACATGTGCAACTGGCAGCAATGAACATCTGAGTGAGAGTGGAGGGAAGTCAGCAGAGTCTGATGAGAGATTGGATCTGCCTTTGCAGGGATGTACCACACCTGTCACCCCTGTTAGTATATAAAATAATAAATAAGAGGAGCGTGGTCCATCGAGACGTGTTTTCTGGACCTCTCCTCACTAAGTGGCTTCTTATCTACCCTACCTGATAGCTCTCAGTCGCCGCTGGGACCAAGACCCAATCTATTAAGTCCACTACTCCTACTGCCCTAAAGCCGCTCGCTCCGCTCACCGTTCACTGCCGCAGCCTAGTGACGCAGCTGAAGCCATAGGCCGTATTCTGGGGCTAAGTGTGCCCAGTCTTTCCTGCACACTCCGGATACCTGACTTGGAGGCGCTTTTGCCTCAGGTGGGAGCACTGGCTCTTCCGCTACTGCTGGGGACAGAACGGGCTACGCATAGTCACCGGAGCCCAGCAGTGATAGTGGAAAGTGAGGTGATGATCAAGCACTCTTGCTCCGTTGCCCTTTCTCCTAATTCCACTAGCCGATCTGCTAAAGTATCCATGTCGCCCCCCCGGGACGTTGGACCTCTGGCCCTGCTAGGTATGAAACATGGCTGCTGCTAGTAAGAGATGGTGAAGATTGTGGGACTCACCGGTTCTGTACGAAGGTCCACTGGTAGACCGACCTCTTTGATGCCAACGCCCTTAGCACGCTCTACCTCCACCCGGCGGGACTCCTGCGCTGTAGTTACTCCTCTCCTAACTCTGCTTCTCCAGTCAGGTGACAGAAAAGCCACCTGGGATTATCCCACCGCTATGCCAGCAATTTCTGTGACCGAATGGTTCTGTATGAAAGCCATTGCCCTGCCTTGCATCCCGCCCCAGTCACAGAATGGATGTTTAGGTCACACAGGATCTGGCCAAATAGAGGATTCCCACTTACCATCAGTAACCGCCTACTACTGACTCAATGACGAATCACCACTAGTCACTGGACTGGGCCTCTGCATGGTAGCTGGTGGGAGGTGGAGCTTGCTGAGTGCACCCTGGACAGCCGGAAAACAGAACTATGGCATAGCACTGCAGGTCACAAGATGAAGCAGTCGTCTTGAGGCAGATGATTATTCACCCAGTCTTAAAAAAGACTTCTCTATTGCTAGGGGCAACAGCAATACAGCAAGATGTTTACAGCAGCGTGAAAATGGTATAATAGCTCTGGAGGCTCACAGGCCTCCTCTTTTTATCTTACTCCAAAACACATACCACAGGGGGTAAGACCACCGTGCTGTTCTCAACCAAACATTGTTTATCCATGTGATGTGCATGCCTTGGTCACATGCACAGCTATCATTGTCCTCCCTGGATGGTGGGGAGTAGTCACTCTCCTTTGATCGGAGGGTTGGTATCCACCCTGGAGATGCTCAGTCTAGGCTGGGGGAAGTTTTCCCATCTAAACTACTTCCAGGAATCTGCCCGGGTACCCAGCTCACCATCTCCAGCCTAAAATTGGGCTCCAGAGACGGGCAGCTTAGGTCCCTGTCAGGGTTTCCTGCCCACAGAGGGTGATCCCTATGGAGCTCCAGAAAATCACTCAGCTTGTTTTAAAGCTGAGCTGCTCCTCTCTCTCCCCATGATACTTCCATGTGGGAGGCAAGAGAGGAAGGAATTCCATTTTGGGGGAAAAGTACTGGGGGAATCCAACAGCCTACACCAGAAACGTCTTTTTGGAGCCAAAATTTACGTCAGACACAACCCCGCAAATGCCTGCGTTTTTCCAAACACAACCAGAAAATGGTCAGTTGCCACCCACAAACGTCCTCTTCCTGTCACTCACCTTGTGATCGCCGTTGCAAATGGATTCTTCGTTAAATCCATCGCTCAGCAATGATTTGCTTTGTACCCGTGCGACACGCCTGCGTATTGTGGTGCATACGCATGCGCAGTAGTAATGTATTCGCGTTCGCTGCAAAAAAAATGCAGCGAGCGATCAACTCGAATTAACTCCTAAATCCAGTCTAGGGTTTCTGTTATAGCAGCACCATAAACCCATTACATATATAAAATGTGTATAACGTGCTCTATCTGCTGCAATGTGTATAACGTGCTCTACCTGGCGCAATGTGTATAACGTGCTCTACATGGCGCAATGTGTATAACGTTGCTCTACCTGCTGCAATGTGTATAACGTGCTCTATCTGCTGCAATGTGTATAACGTGCTCTACCTGCTGCAATGTGTATAACATTCTCTACCTGCTGCAATGTGTATAACATTCTCTACCTGCTGCAATGTGTATAACGTGCTCTATCTGCTGCAATGTGTATAACGTGCTCTGCCCGGCGCAATGTGTATAACGTGCTCTACCCGGCGCAATGTGTGTAACGTGCTCTACCTGCTGCAATGTGTATAACATTCTCTACCTGCTGCAATGTGTATAACGTGCTCTACCTGGTGCAATGTGTATAACATTCTCTACCTGCTGCAATGTGTATAACGTGCTCTATCTGCTGCAATGTGTATAACGTGCTCTACCTGCTGCAATGTGTATAACATTCTCTACCTGCTGCAATGTGTATAACGTGCTCTACCTGCTGCAATGTGTATAACGTGCTCTGCCCGGCGCAATGTGTATAACGTGCTCTACCCGGCGCAATGTGTGTAACGTGCTCTACCTGCTGCAATGTGTATAACATTCTCTACCTGCTGCAATGTGTATAACGTGCTCTACCTGGTGCAATGTGTATAACATTCTCTACCTGCTGCAATGTGTATAACGTGCTCTATCTGCTGCAATGTGTATAACGTGCTCTACCTGCTGCAATGTGTATAACATTCTCTACCTGCTGCAATGTGTATAACATTCTCTACCTGCTGCAATGTGTATAACGTGCTCTACCTGGTGCAATGTGTATAACATTCTCTACCTGCTGCAATGTGTATAACATTCTCTACCTGCTGCAATGTGTATAACATTCTCTACCTGCTGCAATGTGTATAACGTGCTCTATCTGCTGCAATGTGTATAACGTGCTCTACCTGCTGCAATGTGTATAACGTGCTCTACCTGGTGCAATGTGTATAACGTGCTCTACCTGGAGCAATGTGTATAACGTGCTCTACCTGCTGCAATGTGTATAACGTGCTCTACCTGCTGCAATGTGTATAACGTGCTCTACCCGGCGCAATGTGTGTAACGTGCTCTACCTGCTGCAATGTGTATAACATTCTCTACCTGCTGCAATGTGTATAACGTGCTCTACCTGCTGCAATGTTTATAACGTACTCTACCTGCTGCAATGTGTATAACGTGCTCTACCTGGTGCAATGTGTATAACGTGCTCTACCTGGTGCAATGTGTATAACGTGCTCTACCTGGTGCAATGTGTGTAACGTGCTCTACCTGCTGCAATGTGTATAACGTGCTCTACCTGGTGCAATGTGTATAACGTGCTCTACCTGGTGCAATGTGTATAACGTGCTCTACCTGCTGCAATGTGTGTAACGTGCTCTACCTGCTGCAATGTGTATAACGTGCTCTATCTGCTGCAATGTGTATAACATTCTCTACCTGCTGCAATGTGTATAACGTGCTCTACCTGCTGCAATGTGTATAACGTGCTCTACCTGCTGCAATGTGTATAACGTGCTCTACCTGGTGCAATGTGTATAACGTGCTCTACCTGCTGCAATGTGTATAACGTGCTCTACCTGGTGCAATGTGTATAACGTGCTCTACCTGGTGCAATGTGTATAACGTGCTCTACCTGGTGCAATGTGTATAACGTGCTCTACCTGGTGCAATGTGTGTAACGTGCTCTACCTGCTGCAATGTGTATAACGTGCTCTACCTGGTGCAATGTGTATAACGTGCTCTACCTGGTGCAATGTGTATAACGTGCTCTACCTGCTGCAATGTGTGTAACGTGCTCTACCTGCTGCAATGTGTATAACGTGCTCTATCTGCTGCAATGTGTATAACATTCTCTACCTGCTGCAATGTGTATAACGTGCTCTACCTGCTGCAATGTGTATAACGTGCTCTACCTGCTGCAATGTGTATAACGTGCTCTACCTGGTGCAATGTGTATAACGTGCTCTACCTGCTGCAATGTGTATAACGTGCTCTACCTGGCGCAATGTGTATAACGTGCTCTGCCTGCTGCAATGTGTATAACGTGCTCTACCTGGTGCAATGTGTATAACGTTCTCCAACTGCTGCAATGTGTATAACGTGCTCTACCTGCTGCAATGTGTATAACGTGCTCTACCTGCTGCAATGTGTATAACGTGCTCTACCTGGAGCAATGTGTATAACGTGCTCTACCTGGAGCAATGTGTATAACGCGCTCTACCTGCTGCAATGTGTATAACGTGCTCTACCTGCTGCAATGTGTATAACGTGCTCTACCTGCTGCAATGTGTATAACGTGCTCTACCTGCTGCAATGTGTATAACGCGCTCTACCTGCTGCAATGTGTATAACATTCTCTACCTGGCGCAATGTGTTTAACATGCTCTACCTGGTGCAATGTGTTTAACATGCTCTACCTGGCGCAATGTGTATAACGTGCTCTACCTGCTGCAATGTGTATAACATTCTCTACCTGGCGCAATGTGTATAACGAGCTCTACCTGGTGCAATGTGTATAACATTCTCTACCTGGTGCAATGTGTTTAACATGCTCTACCTGGCGCAATGTGTATAACGTGCTCTACCTGCTGCAATGTGTATAACGTGCTCTACCTGCTGCAATGTGTATAACATTCTCTACCTGGCGCAATGTGTATAACGAGCTCTACCTGGTGTTATGTGTATAACATTCTCTACCTGGTGCAATGTGTTTAACATGCTCTACCTGGCGCAATGTGTTTAACATTCTCTACCTGGTGCAATGTGTTTAACATGCTCTACCTGCTGCAATGTGTATAACGTGCTCTACCTGCTGCAATGTGTATAACGTGTTCTACCTGCTGCAATGTGTATAACGTGCTCTACCTACTGCAATGTGTATAACGTGCTCTACCTGCTGCAATGTGTATAACATTCTCTACCTGCTGCAATGTGTATAACGTGCTCTACCTACTGCAATGTGTATAACGTGCTCTACCTGCTGCAATGTGTATAACATTCTCTACCTGCTGCAATGTGTATAACGTGCTCTACCTGCTGCAATGTGTATAACATTCTCTACCTGGTGCAATGTGTATAACGTGCTCTACCTGGCGCAATGTGTTTAACATGCTCTACCTGCTGCAATGTGTATAACGTGCTCTACCTGCTGCAATGTGTATAACATTCTCTACCTGGCGCAATGTGTATAACGAGCTCTACCTGCTGCAATGTGTATAACATGCTCTACCTGCTGCAATGTGTATAACGTGTTCTACCTGCTGCAATGTGTATAACGTGCTCTACCTGCTGCAATGTGTATAACGTGCTCTACCTGCTGCAATGTGTATAACGTGCTCTACCTGCTGGAATGTGTATAACGTGCTCTACCTGCTGCAATGTGTATAACGTACTCTACCTGCTGCAATGTGTATAACGTGCTCTACCAGGTGCAATGTGTATAACGTGCTCTACCTGCTGCAATGTGTATAACGTGCTCTACCTGCTGCAATGTGTATAACGTGCTCTACCTGCTGCAATGTGTATAACGTGCTCTACCTGGTGCAATGTGTATAACATGCTCTACCTGCTGCAATGTGTATAACGTGCTCTACCTGCTGCAATGTGTATAACGTGCTCTATCTGCTGCAATGTGTATAACGTGCTCTACCTGCTGCAATGTGTATAACGTGCTCTACCTGCTGCAATGTGTATAACATTCTCTACCTGCTGCAATGTGTATAACGTGCTCTACCTGCTGCAATGTGTATAACGTGCTCTACCTGCTGCAATGTGTATAACGTGCTCTACCTGCTGCAATGTGTATAACGTGCTCTAACTGCTGCAATGTGTATAACGTGCTCTACCTGCTGCAATGTGTATAACGTGCTCTACCTGCTGCAATGTGTATAACGTGCTCTACCTGCTGCAGTGTGTATAACGTGCTCTCCCAGCTGCAATGTGTATAACGTGCTCTACCTGGTGCAATGTGTATAACGTGCTCTACCTGCTGCAATGTGTATAACGTGCTCTACCTGCTGCAATGTGTATAACGTGCTCTACCTGCTGCAATGTGTATAACGTGCTCTACCTGCTGCAATGTGTATAACATTCTCTACCTGGCGCAATGTGTATAACGTGCTCTACCTGGCGCAATGTGTATAACGTGCTCTACCTGCTGCAATGTGTATAACGTGCTCTACCTGCTGCAATGTGTATAACGTGCTCTACCTGCTGCAATGTGTATAACGTGCTCTACCTGCTGCAATGTGTATAACGTGCTCTACCTGCTGCAATGTGTATAACGTGCTCTACCTGGTGCAATGTGTATAACGTGCTCTACCTGCTGCAATGTGTATAACGTGCTCTACCTGCTGCAATGTGTATAACGTGCTCTACCTGCTGCAATGTGTATAACGTGCTCTACCTGCTGCAATGTGTATAACGTGCTCTACCTGCTGCAATGTGTATAACGTGCTCTACCTGCTGCAATGTGTATAACGTGCTCTACCTGCTGCAATGTGTATAACGTGCTCTACCTGCTGCAATGTGTATAACGCGCTCTACCTGCTGCAATGTGTATAAAGTGCTCTACCTGCTGCAATGTGTATAACGTGCTCTACCTGCTGCAATGTGTATAACGTGTTCTACCTGGCGCAATGTGTTTAACATGCTCTACCTGGCGCAATGTGTTTAACATGCTCTAGCTGGCGCAATGTGTTTAACATGCTCTAGCTGGCGCAATGTGTTTAACGTGCTCTACCTGGCGCAATGAGTATAACGTGCTCTACCTGGCGCAATGTGTATAACGTGCTCTACCTGCTGCAATGTGTATAACGTGCTCTACATGGCGCAATGTGTATAACATTGCTCTACCTGCTGCAATGTGTATAACGTGCTCTACCTGGTGCAATGTGTATAACGTGCTCTACCTGCTGCAATGTGTATAACGTGCTCTACCTGCTGAAATGTGTATAACGTGCTCTACCTGCTGCAATGTGTATAACGTGCTCTACCTGCTGCAATGTGTATAACGTGCTCTACCTGCTGCAATGTGTATAACGTGCTCTACCTGCTGCAATGTGTATAACGTGCTCTACCTGCTGCAATGTGTATAACGTGCTCTACCTGCTGCAATGTGTATAACGTGCTCTACCTGCTGCAATGTGTATAACGTGCTCTACCTGCTGCAATGTGTATAAAGTGCTCTACCTGCTGCAATGTGTATAACGTGCTCTACCTGCTGCAATGTGTATAACGTGTTCTACCTGGTGCAATGTGTATAACGTGCTCTACCTGCTGCAATGTGTATAACGTGCTCTACCTGGTGCAATGTGTATAACGTGCACTACCTGCTGCAATGTGTATAACGTGCACTACCTGGTGCAATGTGTATAACGTGCTCTACCTGCTGCAATGTGTATAACGTGCTCTACCTGCTGCAATGTGTATAACGTGCTCTACCTGGCGCAATGTGTTTAACGTGCTCTACCTGCTGCAATGTGTATAACGTGCTCTACCTGCTGCAATGTGTATAACGTGCTCTACCTGCTGCAATGTGTATAACGTGCTCTACCTGCTGCAATGTGTATAACGTGCTCTACCTGCTGCAATGTGTATAACGTGCTCTACCTGGTGCAAAGTGTATAAAGTGCTCTACCTGCTGCAATGTGTATAACGTGCTCTACCTGCTGCAATGTGTATAACGTGCACTACCTGGTGCAATGTGTATAACGTGCTCTACCTGGTGCAATGTGTATAACGTGCTCTACCTGCTGCAATGTGTATAACGTGCACTACCTGGTGCAATGTGTATAACGTGCTCTACCTGCTGCAATGTGTATAACGTGCTCTACCTGGCGCAATGTGTTTAACGTGCTCTACCTGCTGCAATGTGTATAACGTGCTCTGCCTGCTGCAATGTGTATAACGTGCTCTACCTGGCGCAATGTGTTTAACGTGCTCTACCTGCTGCAATGTGTATAACGTGCTCTGCCTGCTGCAATGTGTATAACGTGCTCTACCTGCTGCAATGTGTATAACGTGCTCTACCTGGTGCAATGTGTATAACGTGCTCTACCTGGTGCAATGTGTATAACGTGCTTTACTTGCTGCAATGTGTATAACGTGCTCTACCTGCTGCAATGTGTATAACGTGCACTACCTGCTGCAATGTGTATAACGCACTCTACCTGGTGCAATGTGTATAAGCAGCACTACTGAGTGGTGCAATGTGTATAACGTGCTCTACCTCGTGCAATGTGTATAACGCGCTCTACCTGGTGCAATGTGTATAACGCGCTCTACCTGGTGCAAATGTGTTTAAGCAGCACTACTGAGTGGTGCAATGTGAATTGGTACTATGATGTGGCCACGCCCCTTCTCCACAAAGTCATGCTCCTAAATTTTTGCTTTACACTATGGGAGGGGGAGCACCAATTCACTTTCTGACAAAATGTCTAGTGCCATCTCTGGTGCAGAGTATCCGGTATAGCTACACAGCCCAGCAGCACTGTCACCTCCTCCCTCCCCCTTGCAGCACTTTTGTAGTGTCCAAATCAAGTCTGAGTTTTTATATTTAAATCATTAATAATAACCTTAATTCCAATGGAACCAAGAAGAGGACAGGTAGGACCCCAATTTTGAAAAGTGAGGAGTCCCTGGGACCCACTTTTTTTTGGATCATTGCGATCACTCCCTGGAGCGCTGAGGTGCCGGGAGTATAGCTCCTGGACCCCAGCGCCCTACTACTACCTGCCGCATAGGGAGGGGAGGGTTTCCCTCACTGCCGCGGTCGCCGGAAAGGTCCACACATTTTAAAGATGGCACCTAGCGCCAGTATACACTACCGTTCAAAAGTTTGGGGTCATCAAAATTTTGTGTTTTCCATGAAAACTCAGTTATTTATCAATTGAGTTGCACAATGAATAGAACATATAGTCAAGACATTGCCAAGGTTAGAAATAATGATTTTTATTTGAAATAATAATTTTCTCCTTCAAACTTTGCTCCCTCTGCAGCAATTACAGCATTGCAGACCTTTGGCATTCTAGCTGTTCATTTGTTGAGGTAGTCTTAAGAAATTTCACCCCACGCTTCCTGAAGCTCCTCCCACAAGTTGGATTGGCTTGATGGGCACTTCTTGCGTACCATACGGTCAAGCTGCTCCCACAACAGCTCAGTGGGGTTGAGATCTGGTGACTGTGCTGGCCACTCCATTAGACAGAAAACCAGCTGCCGGCTTCTTCCATAAATAGGTCTTGTATAATTTGGAGGTGTGCTTTGGGTCATTGTCTTGTTGTAAGGGGAAATTGGCTCCAGTCAAGCGCTGTCCACAGGGTATGGCATGGCACTGCAAAATGGAGTGATAGCCTTCCTTATTCAAAATCCCTTTTACCTTGTACAAATCTCCCACTTTACCAGCACCAAAGCAGCCCCAGACCATCACATTACCTCCACCATGCTTGACAGATGGCGTCAGGCACTCTTCCAGCATCTTTTCACTTGTTCTGAGTCTCACAAATGTTCTTCTGTGTGATCCAAACACCTCAAACTTCAATTCATCTGTCCATAACACTTTTTTCCAAGCTTTCTCTGTCCAATGTCTGTGTTCTTTTGCCCATATTAATCTTTTCCTTTTATTGGCGTTTTCTTTGCCACTCTGCCTAGAAGGCCAGCATCCCGAAGCCGCCTCTTCACTGTAGACGTTGACACTAGTGTTTTGCGGGTACCATTTAATGAAGCTGCCAGTTAGGACCTGTGAGGCATCTATTTATCATACTAGAGACTCTAATGTACTTGTCTTCTTGCTCAGTTGTGCACCAGGGCCTCCCACTTCTCTTTCTACTCTGGTTAGAGCCTGTTTGTGCTGTTCTCTGAAGGGAGTAGTACACACCGTTGTAGGAAATGTTCAGTTTCTCAGCAAGTTCTCGCATGTTATAGCCTTCATTTCTAAGAACAAGAATAGACTGTCGAGTTTCACATGAAAGTTCTCTTTTTCTTGCTACTTTCAGAGTATAATCGAACCCACAAATGTGATGCTCCAGACACTCAACTAACTTAAAGGAAGGCCCGTGTTATAGCTTCTCTAATGAGCAAACCCGTTTTCAGCTGTGCTAACATAATTGCACAAGGGTTTTCTAATCATCCATTAGTCTTCTACCGCGATTAGCAAACACAATGTACCATTAGAACACTGGAGTGATGGTTGCTGGAAATGGGCCTCTATACACCTATGTAGATATTCCATTAAAAACCAGACATTTGAAGCTAGTATAGTCATTTACCACATCAACAATGTATAGTGTGTTTCTGATTAATTTAATGTTATCTTCATTGAAAAAAACGGTGCTTTTCCTTAAAAATAAATAAATGTCTAAGTGACCCCAAGCTTTTGAACGGTAGTGTATGATCTGGTGCATCTGAAGATGTGAACCGGACCACTAGCTCAGGAGATCCAATTAAAATGTTCTGGCATGGAACCTTCTGTACTGGATCGCCTTGTATGAGGCTAACATCTTTCCCAACAATCTTATGCAAAGATGGATGGAGACCCGATTCGGTCGTATAACTGCTCGGACCACATCCTGGAGCGTCCTTGCCTTGTCCTCTGGGAGGAACACTTTCTGAGCCACTGTATCCAGAATCATTCCCAGGAATAGGAGCCACTGAGTAAGCTCCTGTTCCTGGGAATGTTTCTCAGAAGTAAGGACTTCTGTCAATTGAGGATCCACCCATGTTGTGACAGAAGCTGAATAGTGCGGTCTATATTGAGCAATAGAAGCTCCCTGGATCTCACTTTTATCAAGAGCTCGTCTAGGTAAGGAACAATACTGATCCCCTGGACTCGGAGCTGGAACATCATCTCCGCCATCACCTTTGTGAAGACCCTTGGAGCTGTGGACAGACCAAAGGGTGGCGCCTGGAACTGATAGCGACCGTTCAACAGGGCTAACCGTAGGTAAGCCTGGTGAGACGGCCATATCAGTAAATGGAGATGAGCATAATTTATATCAAACAAAACCATGAACTCCTGTTCTTCCAGACCCGCAATCACTGCTCACAAGGATTCCGTTGTCAACTTGAAAACCTTTAGTGAAGGATTCAAGGATTTTAGATTCAAAATGGGCTTTAACGAAACCGTCCGGTTTTGGTACCACAAACAGGATGGAGTAGTAACCCAATCCCTGATATTGTAGTGGCACTGGAACAATGACTTAGGACTGGGCCAACTTTAGGATGGCCTGTTGCAGCGTTATTCGTGTATCCTCCAAAACTAGTAAACTTGATTAGAAAAATCGTTGGGGAGGAGCACTGCTGAACTCCAGCTTGTAGCCAAGAAATTAGTTCCTTTACCCAGGCATCCTGGCAGGAGCTTTCCCAGATGCGGCTGAAGTGACACGTCAGTGTCCGGAGCCTTAACTCCGGCGCGGTCTCCTTGGTGATGCGGTCCTGGTGGTTGGCGCAGTTCCGGCGGCGCGGAGCTGCTTGCAGTGGGTCCTTGGGCACATGTGCGGCTTCCGGAGGTCAGGGGCCGGTGACCCATATGCTGTGGCGGGTAGTTGCTGCAGCAGAGCCCTCTGGTGGTGAATCTGTCTCAGGAAGTCAAGGCCGGAGCTGGGTTAGCTTAAGTGCTGCAGCTGAGAATGTCCCCAGTGCTGGGGGTGACCATGTTGAAGACCTGAGATCTGCTAATTGAATCTACACTCTGTGTCCAGCCAATCTGGTATAGTCTTCCCTTATAAAGGGGGGCTGGCTCAGGGAGAGAGTGCCAGTGCCTCAAGTTACTTTTCCTGTGAAAGGTGCTCCAGCTCTGTGCTCCCAGGCTGCTCCTGGTTCCGGTTGCCATCATCTGTCATGACCTATCACTGCTGCAGTCCTGTCGCTTAACCCGTCGCCACTCGTGGAGGCGCTCACGGGGCTCCCGGTCGTAAAGGAGCTTCGGGTGCTAAACGTTGGTTCATGCGAGCGTCTTGCAAGCTCAAGCCACAGTCTTCACTTCTTCCAGATCTGAGTTCTTCAGCCGCGCTTTCCAAGCCCAAGCCAGTCTTAATTTCTTCAAAGTCAGAGTTTCTCAGCCTCGTCTACCAGTCACAAGCCACAGTCTTTCAGTTCTACAAAAACCCAGTCTCCTTCAGCCTTGTCTACCAATCGCAAACTACAGTCTTTCAGTTCCTCAAATACCGGTGATCTTAAGCTCCTTTCCTCAACTTGTTTAATCACAGACTTCAGTTCATTATTCCGTGTCTTTCAATTCCTCAAGTATCGGTGTACAGTTGTTTCTTCATTAAAAACACAGTTATCCATCTACAGAGTTCTCATTCTTTTTATGGCCTCCAGCCAACTCTAACACCCACTAGGCCTCCACTTCATGAGGAAGAACTACATTCAACCTCCTTGTCTACTTCCTACACAGTCAGCTGTCCTCCCAGCCCAAGCTCGATTGTCGGAACCCCAATCTCCGCCGAGCATGACAACGCAGTCGAAATCCCACCTCGAGATCCCCTCAAGGTGGGGGGGGGTACCATCATGCTGAGGCCCTAATGGAAGCTGAACTGGTGCTTTGTTCCCGAGAACCTGCGACGGCTGGTTTTCTTGTCTTGCCTCTGGTGCCTTCCACCGCGTTTGAGGTGCCTCGGCTCTTGATCTGAACCTGGCAGTCCGAAAGGGGTAGGAACGCCTAGCCAGTGGGGCCCCAGAGGGGAGAAACGTGGATTTACCCACAGTAACCTTTGAAATCCATGTATCCAACTCAACCCCGAATAGCCACTCCCCTGAGAAAGGAAGAGACTCCACACTCTGCGCTTGGAATCTGCGTCCGCTATCCACTGATGCAGCCACAAAGTTCTGCGTGCCGACACTGCCATAGCAGTAGATCTAGCGTTAATAGCACCTATCCCCTTGAGAGAGTCACTCAGGAGGCGTGCAGTGTCCTGAATGTGTTTTATGAGAGTCACCAGGGACGTATCTCCAGCAAGGCTTTCTTGAATTTGAGTCGCCCATGTATGAATGGCATGTGTCATCCAGCAACCCGCTATGACAGGTCTTTGTGATACACCAGCTGCTGTGTAAATAGACTTTAATGTAGTCTCTATTTTCCTATCCCCAGGGTCCTTTAATGCAAAGGAGCCAGGGACTGGTAATAGCACTTTCTTTGATAGGAGACTGATACGTCTACTGCCGGGGGCTCTCCCAGTGTTTCCTGCCTTCTGGAGTAAATGGGAAAGTGTGCAGAAACCGATTTGTCACCTGGTATTTTTTTATCAGGATTTTTCCAGGTTAACTTAAACATGTCATCTAGTTCCTTAGAATCAGGGAAAGTGACACTAGTTTCTTTTTCTGTGCTAAGAAAAATGACTGCTGTACTGAAGCGTCTTCCAAAAGGGACTTTTATCCCCCTTATACCCTGTGCAGAAGGTGAATCCTCTGTAATAGATTCTGAGAGTAAATCAGGTAGCCCACGCTTATGTGGCCCTGAACTAGGGAGGGGGGGCTGTTTATCATCTGCCCTTGCAGCTAGGTCTGCTACAGCCTGCTGCAGTTATTGTGTCTTTTGATTATTAGCAGTGACCTGGGATGACATGTCCGCCATCATGGTTTTTATAGCACTGAGCCAGGATGGCTCCTGACCCTCACCCCAGTCTCCTCACTAACTTGGGAGGACTGGCTGCATTGTTCACATGAGAGGGAACCAGCCGCAGAGGGAGAGAATCTGGTGTGACATACACTGTATAATTGGTTTTATCATTTACACTATACAAACACACACACACACACACACACACACACACGTGTATATATAGCAAGCCTGCCCTTACTGTATGTGAGAAGGAGACACAGAAAGAGGAACAGTACACCCAGGCCCAGCAGACTCAGTGAGACTGCAGGCTGTCTGTATCACGGTACAGCACTGGAGTTCTTGTCCTTTTCAGAAGCGTGTATAATAGCATCTCTCCCCCATATTGACACCCCTGTACCAGTTTCCTGTGTATCCCGAGTGTCTGCAGGAGCTGTGTGTACTTGCTGCTGCAGCTGTAAGCAGAGGAAGTGTGCCGCGACCAGTTGCAAGGTGTTCCGCGGAGCCAGGGCAGCTTCCTGCACCTTCAGAGTGAACTGTTGGCCCGGGCTCTTCTTAGAGGATCAGTCATGCTCCGGTCGTGATGTATGCCTTGAAGACGCGGTGGTGTGATATCATAGGTCACGGCCGACGCTTCTCACCACCCTGCCAGCCCACCCGCCTGCATACACATCTTTCCAGTTCCTGCCCTCCACACGTTTATCCGTAGGCTCTTTTAGAGACGTGACGGTGGTGACAGGTAGAGCTGAGGAAACCCCCATCCTAGCCACATGTGAGTCCACTGGAGGAGGCGTTTCCCAAATCTTAGACAGCTCTGGCGCGAGGGTATAGTGAGTCAGCATCTTCTTTTGAGGCACAAACTTCGTACCCGGGTTTTCCCAGGGTTCCTGACGTATATCCACTAGGTGATCAGAGTGAGGTAAAACCTGTTTAACCACCTTCTGACGCTTGAACCAATCTGGTTTCTTAGGAGGGACGGATGGTTCGGGATCATCCGTAATCTGCAGAATTCACTTAATAGCCTCCAAAAGATCAGGAACATCCACATGTGAACTACCCTCCCCATCAGCCGAATCTGAGTCAGAACCTGTGTGGTCAGTATATGTGCCGTCTTCATCCGACCAGGTGTCAGTGACAGCAGTGGATTGTGAGGAGACAAGGGCTCGCTTAGAGGACCTCTTGGACTTAGGCGAGCGATGATCAGACTTTTTAGTAGTCACGGACTGGTTCAACTTCTTCAATTGAGCAGATAAATCGTCCGCCCACGGCTGGTTAGCTGCAGGGACCACATACAGTTGTACCGGCATTGGGGGTCCCACAGGGGGTGTTAGTTTATGAACTAGCATATGCAGAAGCGTGGAAAAAAACGGCCCACGGTGGGTCAGTATGTGCCTCCGCTGCCACAGTCCTACTGGGGGGCAAGGAGCCCCCTGAACCAGAGCCCACAGCTGCTATATTCTCCTTATATGTGTCTGTGGCTTCCGCAACACCGGCAGTGTTTCCAACCCCAGAACCGTTACCCTCAGAAGCAGACATGATATAACTTGCAGTATGAGGTAACACAGTACAATTATCAGCAGCACTATACCTCTAAACCCAAACCCCTGCGCAGCGTAGTCAGCACCAGCAGAGATAAAAGAGAGATATGGTGACTAAATCACAGAGAAAAAATAAGAATTTACTCACCGGTAATTCTATTTCTTGTAGTCCGTAGTGGATGCTGGGTACTCCGTAAGGACCATGAGGAATAGACGGGCTCCGCAGGAGACTGGGCACTCTTAAAAGAAAGATTATGTACTATATCTGGTGTGCACTGGCTCCTCCCTCTATGCCCCTCCTCCAGACCTCAGTTAGGGAAACTGTGTCCGGAAGAGCTGACATTACTAGGAAAGGATTTGGAATCCAGGGTTAGACTCATACCAGCCACACCAATCACACCGTACAACTTGTGATAACTATACCCAGTTAACAGTATGAACAACAAATGAGCCTCATTTAACAGATGGCTCATAACAATAACCCTTTAGTTAAGCAATAACTATATACATGTATTGCAGAGAGTCCGCACTTGGGACGGGCTCCCAGCATCCACTACGGACTACGAGAAATAGAATTACCGGTGAGTAAATTCTTATTTTCTCTGACGTCCTAGTGGATGCTGGGAACTCCGTAAGGACCGTGGGGATTATACCAAAGCTCACAAACGGGCGGGAGAGTGCGGATGACTCTGCAGCACCGAATGAGAGAACTCAAGGTCCTCCTCAGCCAGGGTATCAAATTTGTAGAATTTTGCAATTGTGTTTGCCCCTGACCAAGTAGCCGCTCGGCAAAGTTGTAAAGCCGAGACCCCTCGGGCAGCCGCCCAAGATGAGCCCACCTTCCTTGTGGAATGGGCTTTTACAGATTTAGGCTGCGGTAATCCCGCCGCAGAATGCGCCAGCTGAATAGTGCTACAAATCCAGCGAGCAATAGTCTGCTTAGAAGCAGGAGCACCCATCTTGTTGGGTGCATACAGGATAAATAGCGAGTCAGTTTTCCTGACTCCAGCCATCCTGGAAAAATACATTTTCAGGGCCCTGACTACGTCCAGTAACATGGAATCCTCCAAGTCCCTAGTAGCCGCAGGCACCACAATAGGTTGGTTCAAGTGAAAAGCTGAGACCACCTTCGGGAGAAACTGAGGACGAGTCCTCAACTCTGCCCTATCCATATGGAAAATCAGATAAGAACTTTTACAAGACAAAGCCGCGAAATCTGATACACGCCTGGCTGAAGCCAGAGCCAACAGTATGACCACTTCCCACGTGAGATATTTCAAATCCACAGTCTTAAGTGGCTCAAACCAATGTGATTTCAGGAATTCCAAAACTACATTGAGATCCCAAGGTGCCACTGGGGGCACAAAAGGAGGCTGAATATGCAGAACTCCTTTGACAAAAGTCTGAACTTCAGGCAGTGAAGCCAGTTCTTACTGAAAAAAATTAGACAGAGCCGAAATCTGGACCTTAATGGACCCCAATTTTAGGCCCAATGTCACCCTTGTTGATCAAGGTAGGGATGACTTCCTCCGGAATGCCTTTTTCTTCAGGATCCGGTGTTCAACCGCCCTGCCGTAAAACGCAGCCGCGGTAAGTCTTGGAACAGGCAGGGCCCCTGCTGCAGCAGGTCCTGCCTTAGCGGTAGAGGCCATGGGTCCTCTGAAAGCATCTCTTGAAGTTCCGGGTACCAAGCTCTTCTTGGCTAATCCGGAACCACGAGTATAGTTTTCCCTCCTCGCCTTCGTATTATGCTCAGTACCTTGGGACTGAGAGGCAGAGGAGGAAACACAGAAAACCAACTGGTACACCCACGGTGTTACTAGAGCGTCCACAGCGATCGCCTGAGGGTCCCTTGACCTGGCGCAATATCTTTTCAGCTTTTTGTTGAAGCGGGACGCCATCAAGTCCACCTGTGGTCTTTCCCAACGGTTTACTAGCATTTGGAAGACTTCTGGATGAAGTCCCCATTCTCCCGGGAGGAGGTCGTGCCTGCTGCGGAAGTCTGCTTCCCAGCTGTCCACTCCCGGAATGAACACTGCTGTCAGTGCTAACACGTGATTTTCCGCCCATCGGAGAATCCTTGTGGCTTCTGCCATTGCCCACCTGCTTCTTGTGCCACCCTGTCTGGTTACATGGGCGACCGCCGTGATGTTGTCTGATTGGATCAGTACCGGCAGGTTCTGAAGCAGGGGTCTTGCTTGGCTTAGGGCATTGTAAATGGCCCTTTGCTCCAGAATATTTATGTGAAGTGAAATCTCCTGAGTTGACCACAGTCCTTGGAAATTTCTTCCCTGTGTGACTGCACCCCAGCCTTAAAGGCTGGCATCCGTGGTTACCAGGACCCAGTCCTGTATTCCTAATCTGCGTCCCTCTAGTAGATGAGCCCTCTGCAGCCACCACAGCAGTGACCCACGGTCCTCGCAAACAGGGTTATCCGCCGCTGCATCCGGAGATGGGACCCGGACCATCTGTCCAACAGGTCCCACTGGAAGATCCTTGCGTTGAACCTTCCGAATGGAATTGCTTCATACGAAGCTACCATTTTTCCCTGGACTCGTGTGCATTGATGTACTAACACCTGTCCTGGTTTTAGGAGGTTTCTAACTAGAGATGACAACTCCTCGGCTTTTTCCACTGGAAGAAACACTTTTTTCTGGTCTGTGTCCAGAATCATTCCCAGGAACAGAAGACGTGTCGTCGGGACCAGCTGTGACTTTGGAATATTAAGAATTCAGCCCTGCTGTTGCAGCACTTCCCGAGAAAGTGCTACCCAGACTATCAACTGTTCCTTGGACCTCGCCGTTATCAGGAGATCGTCCAAATAAGGGATAATTAAAACACCCTTCTTGCGAAGGAGTATCATTATTACGGCCATTACCTTGGTAAAGACCCTCGGTGCCGTGGATAACCCAAACGGCAGCGTCTGGAACTGATAGTGACAGTTCTGTACCACGAATCTGAGGTACTCCTGGTGAGGAGGGTAAATGGGGACATGCAGGAACGCATCCTTGATGCCCAGGGAGACCATGTAATCCCCCTCGTCCAGGCTTGCAATAACCGCCCTGAGCGATTCCATCTTGAACTTGAATCTTTAGATATAAGTGTTCAAGGATTTTAAATTTAAGATGGGTCTCACCGAACCGTCCGGTTTCGGTACCACAAACATTGTGGAATAGTAACCCTTTCCTTGTTAAAGGAGGGGTACCCTGACAATCACTTTCTGTGAATACAGTTTTTGAATAGCCACCAACACTGCCTCCCTGGCAGAGGGAGTTGCCGGTAAGGCAGATTTTAGGAAACGGCGGGGGGGAGACGTCTCGAATTCCAGCCTGTACCCCTGAGATACTACTTGAAGGACCCCGGGATCCACCTGTGAGAGAGCACACTGTGCGCTGAAATTTCTGAGATGGGCCCCCACCATACCTGGGTCCGCCAGAGCAGCCCCAGCTTCATGCTGTGGACTTACCGGACGCAGGGGAGGACGTCTGCTCTTGGGAACTAGCTGTGTGCTGCAGCTTTGTCCCTCTACCTTTGCCTCTCGGCAGAAAGGATGAGCCTCTAGCCCTCTTGCTTTTCTGGGGCCGAAAGGACTGTACCTGATAATACGGTGCTTTCTTTTGTTGTGGGGTAGCCTGTGGCAAAAAAGTCGATTTCCCAGCAGTAGCTGTGGAAACGAGGTCTGAAAGACCATCCCCAAACAGTTCCACCCCTTTATAGGGCAAAACTTCCATGTGCCGATTCGAGTCGGCATCGCCTGACCATTGCCGAGTCCAAACCCCCGTCTGGCGGCAATGGACCCAGCGCTTATTTTTGATGCCAGCCGGCAAATATTCCTCTGTGCATCACGCATGTATAAGACTGCGTCTTTTATATGCTCTATTGTCAGCAAAATATTGTCCCTATCCATTAGTTATCCAACAGGGAATCTGACCACGCAGTGGGAGCACTGCACCTCCATGCCGAAGCAATGGCTGGTCGCAATATAATGCCCGTGTGTGTATATAGCTTTTACGGTAGCCTCCTACTTTTTATCAGCAGGTTCCTTCAGGGCGGCCGTATCCGGAGACGGTAGTGCCACCTTTTTTGATTAGCGTGTAAGTGCTTTATCTACCCTATGGGATGTTTCCCAACGTGACCTATCCTCTGGCGGGAAAGGGTACGCTGCCCATAACCGTTTAGAAATTATCAATTTCTTATCGGGGGAAGTCCACGCTTCCTCACACACCTCATTTAATTCTTCAGATGCAGGAAAAACTACAGGTAGTTTTTTCTCACCAAGCATAATACCCTTTTTTGTGGTACCTGGGGTATTATCAGAAATGTGTAATACATTTTTCATTGCCTCAATCATGTAACGGGTGGACCTATTGGAGGGTACACTAGTCTCATCGACGTCGACACTGGAGTCGGTATCCGTGTCGACATCTGTGTCTGCCATTTGAGGTAGCGTGCGTTTTAAAGCCCCTGATGACATTTCAGACGCTGTAACAGGCACAAGCTGAGTAGCCGGCTGTCCTATGTCGTCAACCTTTTGTGTAAGGAGTTGACACTTTTACGTAATTCCTTCCATAAGTCCAACCACACGGGTGTCGACCTCGCAGGGGGTGACATCACATTCACAGGCATTTGCTCCGCTTCCACATCATTTTCCTCTTCATACATGTCGACACAGCAGTACCGACACACAGCACACACACGGGGAATGCTCTGACAGAGGACAAGACCCCACAAAGCCCTTTGGGGAGACCGAGGGAGAGTATGCCAGCACACACCAGAGCGCTATATACCACAGGGATATCACTATACAGAGTGTTTTCCCTTATAGCTGCATATATATTTTATACTGCGCCTAAATTTGTGCCCCCCCTCTTTTTAACCCTTTCTGTAGTGCAGGACTGCAGGGGAGTGCTAGGGAGCGATCCTTCCAGCGGAGCTGTGAGGGAAAATGGCGCCAGTGTGCTGAGGGAGATGGCTCCGCCCCTTTCTCGGCGGGCTTTCTCCCGCTTTTTTAGTAATTCTGGTAGTGGTATTTTTACACCTATATAGCCCCTGGGGTTATATATGGTGTTAGTTTTGCCAGCCAAGGTGTAAATATTGCTGCTCAGGGCGCCCCCCCCGGGCGCCTGCACCCATCAGTGACCGCAGTGTGTGGTGTGCATGAGGAGCAATGGCGCACAGCTGCAGTGCTGTGCGCTACCTTGGAGAAGACAGAAGTCTTCAGCCGCCAATTTTCCGGACCTTCTTGCTTCTGGCTCTGTAAGGGGGACGGCGCCGCGGCTTCGGGAACGGACGACGAGGTCGGGTCCTGTGTTCGATCCCTCTGGAGCTAATGGTGTCCAGTAGCCTAAGAAGCCCAAGCTGGCTGCAAGCAGGTAGGTTCGCTTCTTCTCCCCTTAGTCCCTCGATGCAGTGAGTCTGTTGCCAGTAGGTCTCACTGTAAAATAAAAAACCTAAACTATACTTTCTTTCTAGGAGCTCAGGAGAGCCCCTAGTGTGCAACCAGCTCGGCCGGGCACAGAAATCTAACTGAGGCTTGGAGGAGGGTCATAGAGTCAAATCAGTCCTTTCCACAGCGATTTAGGCAGGAGCATCAGAGACCTGTTTAGGTGATAAGAACACACATG
The DNA here is from genome assembly GCF_028390025.1 of Pseudophryne corroboree. Lineage (NCBI taxonomy): Eukaryota > Metazoa > Chordata > Amphibia > Anura > Myobatrachidae > Pseudophryne > Pseudophryne corroboree. The sequence goes on along the minus strand of NW_026967510.1, from coordinate 1,541,858 downwards.
CACACCCTTCCATACAAGAAGGAAGAGGTTTAGTGTTTAGTGTTTGTCTAGATCCTCAAATCAGGTGCGTCTGGGTGGGATCCCTGTGGATACCTGTGGACATAAGAGAAATCACGTTATCAACGGTAAATTCTTACCATAACGTCTATTTCTCTGGTTGGGTCCACAGGATAACATAGGGATTCCCAAAGCCAATTCTAGTGGTGGGGACGCTCCTGATTACCCAGGAGGACCTTTCACCCGAAGTCTGCGTCATGAGAGGCAAAAGTATCCAAGGCATAATGTCTAATGAATGTGTTTCTGGAAGACCATGTGGCTGCCTTACATGTAAAACAAAAATTAAAAGATAATCCTAGACGGAAAATCGATACAGGCGCTTTAGAATTAAGACCACTCTATTGATAATTAATAAATGCTGCTCTCAATAGGTATTCTGCTATACCTGAGTACACAAATAAACTATAGATAACTATGATAGAGAGCGCAAACATACATAATAGTAAAAACAATTTATTATTATAGACAGCATTAAATTCAATTTGCTATACTCATATACAGCGGAGCTAGAGAGCCATATGCCCATATAGGTAAACACTAGATCATATCATATCATCAATTCATAATCAATTCGGATAAATATATTGATGTAATCCCTTTATTAACTCCTGTGATTATTGATCCAGTAAATGGGAAAAAGAAGAAGTTCCTTAATATCCAAGACAATTAATATTCAGCTGAATCCCTGTTATTATATGCAGTGCCTGTAGTGTTGTTAATTGCCTCCTTCGATGGTACAGGTAATCATGCAATGGTGCGCAATGATTCTCCAACCAAAAGATGATTTAGACTCCTTTACCAGCATACTTATGAAACCCCTCTGCCGTTAATAGGGTATATTCTCACCATACATGCAGTTCTTAGTGCCGTGTCCTATTGCACAAGGACGAAGCGGCTGCAGCGGCGGTGGATGTTTGATGTTGGTGCCGGGTCCTATCGCACAAGGACCAGACGGCATATGCAGAAGTGGCAGCAAGCCAGGCTGGAGAATACAACAGAGAGGCGCACCTGGATGGACACTGCAGGTCTTAAGTGCAGCTGGGTAAAGATGTTCTGGATATAAAGAGTTAATATTACGGCTCCGTAGCTCCGTGTCACTGCCCCTTGACGCGTTTCTCCGACTTAGCTCGTGTCGGTTTCTTCAGACCTGCAGTGTCCACCCAGGTGCGCCTCTCTGTTGTATTCTCCAGCCTGGCTTGCTGCCACTTCTGCATATGCCGTCTGGTCCTTGTGCAATAGGACCCGGCACCAACATCAAACATCCACCGCCGCTGCAGCCGCTTCGTCCTTGTGCAATAGGACACGGCACTAAGAACTGCATGTATGGTGAGAATATACCCTATTAACGGCAGAGGGGTTTCATAAGTACGCTGGTAAAGGAGTCTAAATCATCTTTTGGTTGGAGAATCATTGCGCACCATTGCATGATTACCTGTACCATCGAAGGAGGCAATTAACAACACTACAGGCACTGCATATAATAACAGGGATTCAGCTGAATATTAATTGTCTTGGATATTAAGGAACTTCTTCTTTTTCCCATTTACTGGATCAATAATCACAGGAGTTAATAAAGGGATTACATCAATATATTTATCCGAATTGATTATGAATTGATGATATGATATGATCTAGTGTTTACTTATATGGGCTTATGGCTCTCTAGCTCCGCTGTATATGAGTATAGCAAATTGAATTTTAATGCTGTCTATAATAATAAATTGTTTTTACTATTATTATGTATGTTTGCGCTCTCTATCATAGTTATCTATAGTTTATTTGGCTGCCTTACATATCTGTTCTGCTGATGCACCCTGTTGTGCTGCCCATGAAGGACCTACCTTACGTGTAGAGTGTGCAGAGACATTAGCCGGAATAGGGAGATCTGCATGAGAATAAGCTTCTGATATTACCATTCGGAGCCATCTCGCCAGCGTCTGTTTACTAGCAGGCCATCCTCTTCTATGGAATCCGTAGAGGATGAAGAGAGAATCTGTTTTTCTGATGGCACTAGTACGATCTATGTAGATTCTTAACGCCCGGACCACGTCCAGTGACCCTTCTCCCGCAGATAGTCCCGATACCTGAAAAGCTGAGACTACAATCTCTTCATTCAGGTGAAACTTTGACACCACCTTTGGAAGATAACCAGATCTCGTTCTGAGAACTGCTCTGTCTGGAAAAAAACTTAGGAAAGGAGACTTACACGATAACACTCCTAAATCTGACACTCTTCTGGCTGACGCCAATGCCAGTAGAAAAAGTACTTGAGCAGTTAGCCACTTAAGATCTGCTCTCTTAAGTGGTTCAAACGGAGGACCCTGGACGAATTTTAGAACTAAATTCAAATCCCAGGAAGCTGCAGGAGGAACAAATGGAGGTTGAATATGTACCATTCCCTGAAAGAAAGTACGTACATCTTGTGATTCAGCAATCTTTCGCTGAAACCATACAGTTACTGCTGATACTTGAACTCTCAAAGAAGCAACCTTCAAACCCTTATCCAACCCTGCTTGAAGGAAATCCAAAATTCTGGATACTTTAAAAGATCTTGGATTCAAATTTTTTCCAGTCCACCAATGAATATAGGCTTGCCAAATTCTATGATACACACGCGCTGAAGAAGGCTTTCTTGCTCTAAACATAGTCTGGATTATTTGTACCGAAAATCCTCTAGCTTTTAAAATAGAGGTTTCAACAGACACTCCGTCAAAGACAGGTGATCCAGATGACTGTAGCAACAAGGACCCTGCATTAACAGATCTGGACGTTGAGGGAGCAATATCAGTGCTTCCACGGACATTCTTAGCAGATATGTGTACCAATGTCCTCTTGGCCAAGCTGGAGCTATCAGAATTATCGCTCCCTTTGCTTGCTTTATTTTTCTCACTACTCTGGGTAACAGAGATATTGGAGGGAACAGATATGCCAGATGAAACTTCCATTCTACTGACAGTGCATCTACAAGGACCGCTCCTGGGTCCCTTGTTCTCGATCCGTACCTTGGAACTTTGTTGTTTAGACGAGACGCCATAAGGTCTATCTCTGGTAGACCCCATCTGTTCACTAGTGTCTGAAACACTTCTGGGTGTAATGCCCATTCGGTTTCCTGAATGGTGTGTCGACTGAGAAAACCCGTTTCCCAGTTCAGAACACCTGGGACAAACACCGCTGATAATGCTGGGAGATGGAGTTCTGCCAATCTTAGAATGGGAGTCACTTCCTCCATCAATCTTTTGCTGTGAGTTCCTCCTTGATGACTGAGGTACGCTACTGCTGTCACATTGTTTGAGCGGATCTGGACCGGTCTTCCTCGCAGACTGTCCTTTGCCTGAACTAAAGCCCTGTAAATGGTCTTATTTCTAACAGATTTATCGGCAGGCGACTTTCCCTTGCAGTCCATTTTCCCTGGAACCACAGGCTTCCAAGTACCGTACCCCAGCCTTGCAGGCTGGAATCTGTTGTCAGGACTTGCCACTCTTTTATCCAAAAGGGTCTCCCCTTGTTTAAATGGTCGATCTGTAGCCACTACGCTAGAGACCTTTTTACATTAACTGGAAACTGTATCATCTGCTTTATTATCGTCTGATGATTTCCGTTCCATTTGGTCAGAATAAGGTGCTTCAAGTGGTCTGGAGTGGAATTGCGCATATTCCACCATGTCGAAGGTTGATACCATCAGACCCAACAGTCGCATTGCTGCATGGACTGACATTGTCTGGGCTTGCAACGCTTCCTGAGCCATGACCTGCACAGTGACTATCTTTTTCTCTGGTAAGACACTTTCTGTAGGTCTGAATCCAATATGGCTCCCAAATGAACCATCCGCTGTGACGGATTCAGAGACGACTTCTCCCAATTTATGAGTCACCCATGTCTCTGTAGACAAAGTATCGTCTGTTGGAGATGGCTCAAAAGTAAATCTTGCGAATGTGCTAAGATTAACAGGTCGTCGAGGTATGGGAATATTCTTATCCCCTGTTTGCGCAGACAAGCTGCCATAACCACCATGATCTTGGTAAACACCCTGGGTGCTGTTGCTAGCCTGAAGGGCAGAGCTTGGAACTGAAAATGTTCCTGGAGGATGGCAAACATGAGGTAACACTGATGAGACAGTGTTATAGGCACATGTAGGTAAGCATCCCGTACACCCAGAGATACCATGTAATCTCCCGGTTCCATGGCCAACATTATGGAGCGCAACGTCTCCATGTGGAACTTCGGGATCCAAATGTATTTGTTTAACATTTTTAGATTGGGAATTGGTCGATATGACCCATTTGGCTTCTGGATCAGAAATAGATTGGAGTAAAACCCCTGTCCCCTTTGTGATGAGGTACTGGGACAATCACACCAGACTGCAGTAATTTTTGGACTGCTTCTTGCAGGGCATTGGCCTATACGAGACGGGCTGGTGCAAAAAAATCTTTGAGGAGGCTGCCTCCTGAATGGGAACCCATACCCCTGAGATACCACCTTCTGCACCCAAGCATCTGTTGTTGACTGTTGCCATATGTGTGCAAAATGAAGGAGTCGGCCCCCAACCCTGGAATCCTCCAGGCGGAGGCCCGTCTCTTCAGGCTGATGGCTTCTGTTCAGGCTTGGAAGCTGGCTTTTTGCCCGCCCACTGCTTCCTACCCCTGGTTTTGAACTGGGGTTGCTTAGACTCCTCTTTAGCTTTCGCCTTACTTTGCCAACGAAATGAGCAAAACTTTATACCCTTGGACTTAGGGTTATAAATAGCCGGAAATCTGACCTTCTTTGATTCAGCCTCTGATTCTAGGATATCAGAAAATGATTTCCCAAACAATATATTACCAACGAAAGGCAATGCTTCCAATTCTTTCTTGGATTCCGCATCTGCTTTCCAGGTACGTAGCCAAACTGCTCTGTGAGCGACTACTGTCAAGGCTGAAGCTTTAGAAGCAACTGTACCCATATCAATTGCTGCTTGTTCTAAGTATTGGGCAGATTGTCGCAAACGGCTTAAAAGGTACTCTTGCTCCGAAGTAGGAGAAGAGATGTCATTTCTAGTTCCTCTATCCATTCGCCCATTGCCTTTGCTACCCAGGCCGAAGCCATAGCAGGTCTTACCACTGCTCCTACTAGAGAAAATAAATTTTTCAAAAAAAACTATCTACCCTTCTGTCTGTGACATCATTTAGCGAGGTAGATGACAGTGGTAAAGCAGATTTATGCACAATCGCAGAACATGTGCATCTACTTTTGGAGGTACTTCTCTTTTCGAACAATCCGCAGCTGGAAATGGATAATAAGAATTCCATCTTTTCGGAATCTTATATTTCTTACTGGGCGTCGCCCAAGACTCATCCATCATTTCTGTCAGTTGGGAATTCAGTTTTCACTGATTTTGTTCGTTTAAACACAGGTGCTTTAGATGTTAACACTGTTTTAGCTGGCTCTTCCAAAGACAGAACAGCCTCCACAGCACCAATAAGTTCAGCTACATCCTCTGAACTAAAACTCTGCGACTGATCATCATACGGAGTATTTGAATATACTGTATCTGTTAGGCGCCGGGGTCCGCGATGTCCTCGCGGTCCGGCGCCTAGCAACTAGGGACGCCGAGCGTGCTAGCCGCCGGGTCCCTAGCAATGCTGGGACGCCGTGCGTGCGTAGCTACCGGCTCCCTAGCATTGCAGGGACGCTGGGTGCGATTAGCGGACGCCACAGGCGGACCGCGTTCCCCGTTGCAGGGTCAATTTAGTACACACACACACACACTGGTCTTCTGGGCATGCAGCAGGGCAGCTGCACAGCATTTAGGGCAATCAGACTGAACATTTGATTGGAGGACTCCTTGCTAAATACTTTCTCAGTGCTTCACACAGACGCCGGTAATAGCTTCCTGCATGCTGCTTAGGTTTGCTGAACGTCTGTTCCAGTCCTGCTGTGTCCGGTCATTCCTGTCCTCAGAGTCCCTGAACCTTGGAGTTCTCATCTCATTCCAAGAAGTCTTCTGGTCCCCTATTGTCCGCAACGGTCGCCAGAGAATCTCGTGTGGTGTTCGTGAGTTGCGGCTCTGCCGTGTGCTGCGGCTCAGCCTGCTTTATTTTGTATTCTGTTTTGGAGCATTTGCGGAGGGTTCCGCTTCCACAAGTCCTCTCCGGAACTCGGCGGTGTAGGGTAGGAGAGTGGACAAGTGGGTATTTTGGTTGTCCTTTTCCCTGGCGGTTTTTCCGCACATATTCTAGTTTTAAGTTAGCTTGTAGCCCCTGGCTTTGTTGCTGAGTTAGAGGGACCCTTGTTATCACCCTGTCTCGGATTTCCCTTTGTCTCTCATTAAGACCTGAGGGGGCATCGGAGTTGGGCAGACGTAATCCGCCCTTCAAACGCGGCTGCCATGGGCTCAAGCAACGATAGTCTCGCAAGGGATTTCTGACAGCACGGGCGAGACAACGGAGTTAGGGAGCCAGGGGCTATTTTCCATTCCCGCTCCCTTTCCCAGCATTACGTTCCAGTACTCAGTACCTTGTTATATGATCTCCTCAGACCAGAGTGCTGGAATCATAACATTATTACCAGCCATACCAAAACTTAAAATTAAACGGGGTTTAATTTTTTCTCATTCTGTTTTTGTGAGAGTTTATCGGCCTCATGAATCCGACAGGTTTAGGGCCAAATCCCGGTCAGCTCTTCGTCAACCAGATTCAAGAACTTACTCAGATGGTTCAGGATCTTTCTCTTCGGGTGAGATCGCAGGAAGATCTTTTGCGAGCCTCCCCGAAGGTAGTCCCTGAACCAAAGATGCATTTGCCCGACCGTTTTTCTGGTGATATAAAATATTTTTTAAATTTTAAAGAATCCTGTAAACGTTATTTTCGTTTAAGACCTACATCCTCCCGTAATGAATCTCAGCGGGTTGGGATTATTATTTCTTTACTCCAGGGGGATCCTCAGACCTGGGCATTTGGTTTAAGAGCAGAGGATCCTGCATTGTTATCTGTAGACGCCTTTTTTAAGTCTTTAGGGCTCTTGTATGATGACCCAGATAGAGAGGCGTCCGCTGAGAGTCAGCTGTGCGCTCTCAAACAAGGTAGAAATCCTGCGGAGGTTTATTGTACCGAGTTTCGCCGTTGGTCGAACGACTGTGGCTGGAATGACCCGACCCTGCGCAGTCAGTTTCGCCTCGGTTTTATCTGAATTTATTAAAGACAGTCTCCTCCAGTACCCCGCTCCCGAGACTCTCGATAAACTCATGGAGCTTGCTATAAAGATTGATCGTCGTCTCCGAGAGCGGAGGGCTGAAAGAGGAACATCTATAAGGTCTAGTCCTTGTGTATATTCCTTTCCAGAGGACGTCGAGGAGCCCATGCAGATGGGTCTCTCCCGGCTGTCTCCTGAGGAAAAAAACAGAAGACAAAATTCCGGTCTTTGTCTATACTGTGGTGGTAAGGGACATTTTGCTCGTAATTGCCCGAACAAGTCGGGAAACGCTTTGACCAGGTGAATTGTGAGGGGGTTCACTTAGGTCTGCAGCTTATCTCCTCGAACAACTCTCTTTTAGTCCCTGTTAAGGTTTCCTTTGGCAGCCTCAGTTCTTTGGTGTCGGCTTTTGTCGACAGTGGAGCTGCAGGAAACTTTATGGATTTAACTTGGGCTAAGGCCTTAGGCATCCCACAGTTACCATTAGATAGATGTATCACCATGCACGGCTTAGATGGGGGTCCACTTTCCAATGGAGTAATTACTCACCATACACCTCCAGTAGTACTTACAGTAGGAGCCTTACATTCCGAAGATATTGAATTCTACCTTACACATTGCCCGGCAGTTCCCATTGTTCTAGGTCACCCTTGGCTTGCCTTTCATAATCACACCATTGATTGGCGGTCCGGGGAGATTTCCCAATGGGGTACATTTTGTGCTAAGGAATGTATTTTGTATGCAGTCAGAGTTGCAGCAATCGTTCCAGAGCTCATTCCTGTGGAATACCAAGAGTTTGACGATGTCTTCTCCAAAGGCAATGTGGACATTCTGCCTCCCCATCGGCCTTATGATTGTGCAATTGAGCTAGTTCCAGGTGCCACTTTGCCTAAGGGGAGATTATATGCCTTGTCCGGGCCTGAAACTATGGCCATGAATAATTATATTCAGGAAAGCCTAAAGAAGGGATTTATTAGACCATCAAAATCTCCTTTAAGTGCAGGTTTTTTCTTTGTGTAGAAAAAAGATGGCTCGCTTAGACCATGCATTGATTTTAGGGCCCTGAATAAGATCTCCGTTAAAAACACCTATCCTTTGCCGTTAATTTCTGTACTTTTTGATCAGTTACGTTCTGCTGTGATTTTTTCTAAAATTGACCTTAGAGGAGCTTACAACCTCATCCGAATTAAATCTGGGGATGAGTGGAAGACGGCTTTCAGCACTCAGTCGGGTCACTACGAATACCTGGTGATGCCGTTCGGCCTGTCTAATGCTCCGGCAGTTTTTCAAGACCTCCTTAACGATGTTCTCCGTGACTTCCTAGGGAAATTCGTGGTCGTTTATTTAGACGACATCTTGATTTATTCTGAATCAATGGAACAACATGTTACCCAGGTGCGTCTGGTTCTTCAAAAGTTACGTGAGAATCATTTATATGCCAAGCTGGAGAAGTGTGATTTTCACGTCACGGAAGTATCTTTTTTAGGGTACATAATTTCTCCTCAGGGATTTTCCATGGAACCAAAGAAGCTCCAGGCCATCCTTAATTGGGCGCAACCCACTAATTTAAAAGCAATTAGCGCTTTTTAGGGTTTGCGAATTATTATAGGAGGTTCATTCATTCTTTTTCTGACCTGGTTGCTCCCATAGTAGCTCTGACAAAAAAAAGGAGCGGATCATACCAACTGGTCGCATGAAGCTGAATTGTCCTTCCAGGCCTTGAAACAAGCCTTTGTCTTGGCTCCAGTCCTTAGACATCCTAATCCGGAATTGCCCTTTGTTGTGGAGGTTGATGCCTCAGAAGTTGGAGTGGGGGCTGTCCTTTCTCAAGAGGATCCGGAATCTCTGGAGTTACATCCTTGTTCCTTCATGTCCAGGAAATTCTCCTACGCTGAATCCAACTATGACGTTGGTAATCGGGAATTACTGGCAGTAAAATGGGCTTTCGAGGAATGGAGGCATTGGCTGGAGGGAGCTAGAGATACTATTTCAGTTTTTACTGACCATAAGAACCTGCAATATATTGAATCAGCTAAACGGCTTAATGCTCGGCAGGCACGTTGGGAATTATTTTTTACTCGTTTCAGGTTTATAATCACGTTCAGGCCTGGTTCCAAGAATACAAAAGCTGATGCCCTGTCACGTAGCTTTTTTCCGGTTCACAATAGCAATCCTGTTGTTACCCCCATACTTCCATCTTCGGTCATCCGGGCAGGCCTCACACAGGATTTATTTACCCAGTTAAACCAGCTTCAACACCAAGCTCCTAGACTTACTCCTGCTGGTCGTCTTTATGTCCCTGAATTTTTGAGAGCCACTGTTTTAACTGAATTTCATGACAACAAAGTCTCAGGGCATCCGGGAATCACTAAGACATTGGAGTTAGTCTCTCGCTCAGTGTGGTGGCCTAGTCTTTCTAAGGACGCTAAGGAATTAGTTCATTCATGTCAGGTTTGTGCACAGCATAAGGTTCCTCGTTCGTTGCCTATCGGGCAACTCATGCCTTTAGCTGTTCCTCTCAGGCCATGGTCTCATATTTCCATGGATTTTGTGGTTGACCTTCCCCTTTCAGCCGGATTCCGAGTAATTTGGGTGGTAGTGGACCGTTTTAGTAAATTGGCTCATTTTATTGCTCTTCCCCGATTGCCTTCTGCTCAAGGGTTGGCAGTTTTGTTCCTTCGCCATGTGTTCAGGCTTCATGGGTTGCCCACTGATATTGTTTCTGATCGGGGTCCACAATTCATTGCACAATTCTGGAAATGTTTTTGTGCCTCATTGAAGATGAAACTGTCTTTAACATCTGGTTACCACCCACAGTCTAACGGGCAAACCGAACGAGTCAACCAGTCATTACAACAATATTTACGTTTGTATTCAGCCAAACTCCAGAATGATTGGTCCGAGTTTCTCCCTTTGGCTGAATTTGCTTACAATAACTTGTCATTCTTCCACCAAAGAGTCTCCATTCTTTTCAGTTTTTGGTTTTCACCCCAGAGCCAATTCTTTTTTTCATCATTCTCCAGTCTCCTCGCTAACCTTGACCTCCCATCTCAGAGCAATTTGGAAAAAAGTGCACATTGCTCTCAGAAAAGCGGCCTTCCAAGAGAAGAAATTTTCTGACAGGCTCCGACGTCCTTGCACTTTTAAGGTGGGAGATAAGGTGTGGTTGTCAACTCGCAACATCAGGCTTCGACAATCCTCGGCTAGACTGGGACCCAAATTTATTGGACCGTTTCTTATTATTAAGAAGGTCAACCCAGTTGCCTTTCGGCTACGTCTACCAAGATCTCTCAAGATTAGAAATACTTTTCACTGTTCCCTGTTGAAACAATACGTTTCTTCCAGTAGATTTCCTCGGAGGATCTCTCAGGGTAGATCTCCAGTGGATGTACAGGGACAACAGGAGTTCTTGGTAGAGAAAGTTCTTGATTCCAAATTGTCCCGGGGTCGGCTTTATTTTTTAGTTCACTGGAAAGGCTATGGTCCGGAGGAAAGGTCTTGGGTCCTAGATAACGATCTTCATGCCCCTAGGCTCAAGAGGGCGTTTTTTTTCGGGAATTTCCTCAGAAACCTGGCTTTAGGGGTTCCTTGACCCCTCCTCAAGGGGGGGGTACTGTTAGGCACCGGGGTCCGTGATGTCCTCGCGGCCCGGTGCCTAGCAACTAGGGACGCCGAGCGTGCTAGCTGCCGGGTCCCTAGCTACGCTGGGACGCCGTGCGCGCGTAGCCGCCGGCTCCCTAGCAACGCTGGGATGCCGTGCGCGCGTAGCCGCCGGCTCCCTAGTAACGCAGGGACGTCGGGCGCGATTTGCCGCCTGGACCCTAGCAACGGGGACGCCACGGGCGGACCGCGTTCCCCGTTGCAGGATCAATTTAGTACACACACACACACACTGGTCTTCTGGGCGTGCAGCAGGGCAGCTGCACAGCATTTAGGGAAATCAGACTCTGAACATTTGATTGGAGGACTCCTTGCTAAATACTTTCTCAGTGCTTCACACAGACGCCGGTAATAGCTTCCTGCATGCTGCTTAGGTTTGCTGAACGTCTGTTCCAGTCCTGCTGTGTCCGGTCATTCCTGTCCTCAGAGTTCCTGTATCTTGGAGTTCTCATCTCATTCCAAGAAGTCTTCTGGTCCCCTATTGTCCGCAACGGTCGCCAGAGAATCTCGTGTGGAGTTCGTGAGTTGCGGCTCTGCCGTGTGCTGCGGCTCAGCCCGCTTTATTTTGTATTCAGTTTCGGAGCATTTGCGGAGGGTTCCGCTTCCACAAGTCCTCTCCGGAACTCGGCAGTGTAGGGTAGGAGAGTGGACAAGTGGGTATTTTGGTTGTCCTTTTCCCTGGCGGTTTTTCTGCACATATTCTAGTTTTAAGTTAGCTTGTAGCCCCTGGCCTGGTTGTTTAGTCAGAGGGCCCCTTGTTATCACCCTGTCTCGGATTTCCCTTTGTCTCCCATTTAGACCTGGTGGGGCATCGGAGTTGGGCAGACGTAATCCGCCCTTCAAACGCGGCTTCCATGGGCTCAAGCAACCATAGTCTCGCAAGGGATTTCTGACAGCACGGGCGAGACAACGGAGTTAGGGCGCAGGGGCTATTTTCCATTCCCGCTCCCTTTTCCAGCATTGCGTTCCAGTGCTCAGGTCCTTGTTATAAGATCTCCTCAGACCAGAGTGCTGGAATCATAACAGTATCATCATCTGTTGTATCATCTTATGTAGTCTGCCACATAGACGCATCAGTCTTAGTCTTACCTGTCCCTTGGTTGCTTATATAGGCTACTGGAACCAAGCCGTCGGAAGGGAGCTGCATGTATGGGTTAATAGTGTAACCTAACCCTTGAGGTGCTGCTACCGGAGCTAACCTGTCCGCTGTAGAAGATAGAGTCTTTGCGACAATATTCCATGGTTGCTCTGTTGGTGGTTGAACCAACTCCTGTTTTTTACTTTGCTGAAAAGCAAAACAGTTCGCACACAAACCCTCATAAGTGACTAATTGATCCACATCAATTAACCCTGTCTTATAAGATAAGCATGTTAGGGCTGTAGGAGTGCTTGATAAATTCTCCTTGTCGCTCACAGACATGGTAATAATCTGTTAATGACTACACAATTTGTGACTGAAAATCACCCTATATGTAAGTATATAGAGGTGAGATCAATCTGACCACAGTGCACCTGATTTGAGGGTCAGAACAGGACTGACATTACACAGAAAAGTCAGCACACATACTAGCAGTCAGTCACATGTTAAGGCATTAGACATTGACATATGAGAATACAACCTCCATAACAACTTATACATAAGTAGGAAAATTGTACTTCTGTTTTTAACTGGTTATTTTCCAACATAACATGCAGAAAACACAGTAATATACAGGTCTCATATGCAATAGGTACTAAAAATTAACAATGCATACTAAGAAGTAGAAGGAATTTGTAGTACTGTATACCCTGCCTCTGTAGAGCGGGATACAGGGAGACTCACCACACTTCCATATCCAAACAAATGCGCTCGCAAGACGCTGAGTGGATTCAGACCCTACTGGTGTACACTGCCGCTCCTGATAACTGACACAGTCGCTGCTGCGGACACGGACGCTCTGCGACTTCCATGTGTATGCAGACGCTAAGGCATGCGACTCAGTCTAGGCGGGATCTCTAGTGTACACAACCGCAGCGTCTAAGCTGCGACCGAGTACCCTCGTGGTAGCGTCTGAGCCGGAAGTGAGGTCATTCAATTCATGAAACGAGAGACGCGCGGAAACTGGTCATGAACTCGGAGGAGGGGCGGCCAGGAGAGCGTCTGAATCCCCCTGTTGACTCAAACCCTAAGGATCGCGGCCTCTACCTAGTCCTGGCGCCTATGATCCCTAGAGCGCAGCGCTGTCGCACTCAAGATGTTTGGCGCATCAACACACTATTTGTAGTCTCCACCAAAAGCAGTATAGCTGTGTCCTGACCTCTCTAGTAAGAGGAAGTCCATAGACTTACCTTCTTCCCCATGCTCTGGCCACAGCCTGGTAACGTCTGCTGGACCTGCTAGAACATCAGACACAGACGCCGGTCCAGACAACACTGTACCGCGAAGGTAAGTGTTGTTGCGACCCAGTGGGGAGTTGTTGGAGCGACTCTTTCCAGTATGCGTTTAAGACGCTATTAACAAAAGTCGCTCAAAAAAAACATAGTAAGTCTATAAAAATTAAATAATAAAAGCTTGAGGCTGCTTTATTCACAGCAGCCCTGTGACCATGTGGCTTCCTGCCGCACCAAGCAAAAAACTGATTTGACTGAGTCAGTGGGCGGGACTATATGGTGAAGGCCCCGATGCATCCTGGGAGGCCAGAAAGATTGTGACCGTGTTGGTGCCATTTCCGCTGTCCCTCAACCATATCCCAATGTTATCCTGTGGATAATCCTGTGGACCCAGCCAGAGAAAGTCACAGTTTGTACAATGCAGGGGTTATTACTGACAATAATACTGCACTGGACTAGCTTATATTGCTAAATAGTCAATAGATATAACACTGCACAGTAAGAACTGGATGTATATCACAGGGTAACTGTTCTATAAAACCCTGACTAAATGCACTCTTTCTTAACTATCATGGTCTAAAAAGGCAGGTAGAATACTTAAGTGTCATGTAAAGTCACAGCGCTGACAACCAGGTGGCTTTACATAGGAGGATTTGCCCAAGCAGTCCCAGGAACAGTGAGCTGAGGGATAATGGCGCCGCAGACACTGACAGGGAGTGAGGAAAAGACAGAGATGCAGCTCCAGGGCGGGAACACTTGCTGGAAATGGCGCCCTGGGGCTGGGGGAGGGGCTTCAGGTCTAAGCCTTATCCCCTCTGCTGGCAAAACCACCGGGTACTGTGGGCGATATAAAAACCAGTTTTAAGAGAAAACCTGACCTGCGCCCATGCCCTGGTGATCTAGTGGGATCGCCTGTATCCACAGTGTCCACCGCCAGCGCGTGCGGCCCGCCTCCCACTGACCGCACCGGATCGCGATAAAGTCAGGGTCCCGCAAGCGGGACCCACTTACCACCTCCGAAGCGCAGCCACGCGATCCTGGAGAGCCCCAGCCGTGTGTGTCTAACATGAAGAAAACTGGAGCCTCCGCTGTAGGTACCCGGCAACCAGGGCTCGGGAGTGTACAGCACCGCTGGGGAGAGCTGGAGCTGCAGCAGTGAATGTCACAAGACATTTACCACCGCAGCTGCCCTTGAAGTCTTCACTTTTTACTTCAAAAAAGCTTTTCTTAGGGCTGCTTGGAGCAGCCCCGCTGTTAAGTGCCTGCTTACTGCAGCACCAACTTACAAAACTGAGCTCTGTGCAGGGAGGCGCGGTGATATAGGAGGCGGCGCTGTGCATACTGGGAACAGTCAAAGCTTTGAGCCTGTTGGTGCCTCGGATCAAGCGCCTACTCTACACCCCATTGTCCAATCCTTGTGGAGCCCAGTGTACCCCGCAGCTGAAATCCTGTTTTCTCATACATCCTAGAGGATGCTGGGGTCCACTTCATGACCATGGGGTTTATACCAAAGCTCCAGAACGGGCGGGAGAGTGCGGATGACCCTGCAGCATCGATTGACCGAACTTGAGGTCTTCATCGGCCAAGGTGTCAAACTTGTAGAATTTAGCAAATGTGTTTGACCCTGACCAAGTAGCTGCTCGACAAAGTTGCAATGCCGAGACAACCCGGGCAGCCGCCCAGGAGGAGCCCACCTTCCTAGTAGAATGGGCCTTCACTGACTTCGGTAACGGCAATCCAGCTGTAGAATGAGCTTGCTGAATCGTACCTCTGATCCAGCGTGCAATAGTCTGCTTGAAAGCAGGACACACAATTTTGTTGGGAGCATACAGGACAAAGACTCTGTTTTCCGTATTCTAGCTGTTCTAGCGACATAAATCTTCAAAGCCCTAACCACATCTAGATACTTTGACTCAGTGAATGTGTCAGGAATTACTGGCACCACAATAGGTTGGTTTATGTGGAAAGAAGAAAACACCTTTGGAAGAAAATGTTGACGAATTCTCAACTCTGCCCTATCTTCATGGAAGATCAGGTAAGGGCTCTTGTAAGACAAAGCCCCGAACTCCGACACCCGCCTTGCGGATGCCAATGCCAAAAGCATCACCACTTTCAAAATTAGAAACTTCTACTCTATCTCTTGTAGAGGCTCAAACCAATCCGATTGAAGGAACTGCAACACCACATTAAGGTCCCATGGTGCCACTGGAGGCACAAATGGAGGCTGGATGTGCAGAACCCCTTTCATGAAGGTCTGAACCTCTGGAAGAGAGGCCAATTGTTTTTGGGAGAACACTGACAAGCCCGAAATCTGGACCTTGATTGATCACATTCGCAGGCCCGCCTCCACACCAGCCTGCAGAAAATGGAGAAAACGTCCCAAATGATACTCTTCCGTAGGAGCCTTCTTGGATTCACACCAAGATACATATTTTCTCCAAATACGGTGGTAATGTTTCAACGTTACTCCTTTCCTGGCCTGAATAAGAGTGGGGATGACTTCCTTGGGAATACCCTTTCGGGCTAGGATTCGCCGCTCAACAGCCATGCCGTCAAACGTAGCCGCGGTAAGTCTTGATACACGCACGGCCCCTGCTGTAACAGGTCCTCGCGAAGAGGTAGAGGATCTTCTATGAGCTACTCCTGAAAATCTGGGCACCAAGCCCTCCTTGGCCAGTCTGGGGCAATGAAGACTTCTAATGATCCTGAGCCCTTTTGGGATCAGCGGAAGTGGAGGGAAGACATACACTGACCGGAAAACCCACTGGGCCACTAGCGCATCCACCGCTAATGCTTGAGGTTCTCTCGACCTGGAACAATATCTCTGAAGCTTCTTGTTGAGACGAGATGCCATCATGTCTACTTGAGGAACTCCCCAAAGACTTGCCACCTCTGCGAAGACTTCTTGGTGGAGGCCCCACTCTCCTGGATGGAGATCATGTCTGCTGAGGAAGTCTGCTTCCCAGTTGTCTACTCCCAGAATGAAAATTGCTGACAGATCCTTTAGATGTCTTTCTGCCCAGAGGAGGATCTTCGTCATCTCTGCCATTGCCGCTCTGCTTTTCGTTACACCCTGCCTGTTTATGTACGCGACTGCTGTTACATTGTCCGACTGGATCTCCATGGGATGATCTTGAAGATGTACCGCTTGTTGAAAGCCGTTGTAAATGGCTCTCAATTCCAGCACGTTTATGTGAAGGCAGGCTTCCTGACTAGACCATTTCCCTTGGAAGCTTCCTCCCTGAGCGACAGCTCCCCAGCCTCGGAGACTTGCATCCGTGGTCACCAGGAGCCAGTCCTGAATCCCGAATCTGCGTACCTCCAGTAGGTGAGAGCTGTGTAACCACCACAGGAGTGAAATCCTAGCTTTTGACGACAGGATTATCTTTTGGTTCATGTGTAGGTGGGAACCCGACCATTTGTCCAACAGGTCCTACTGGAAAACTCTGACATGGAACCTGCCAAACTGTATGGCCTCGTAGGCCACCACCATTTTCCCCAACAACCGAATGCACTGATGGATCGACACACTTGTTTCGAAAGGGCTTTCTACGTAATCTATTGTACAGTCATACTAACCTACAGTTTCTTAGATCTTTAAATTGCGGACGTTATAGAGAATGAAAATACACAGACATTTTCACCAGAGAATTTTAGTATCATTTAATTTTTCTCCAGACGAATGATCCGCTATAAATGGGAGATTAACTAGGCTTTTTTACTGATCACCTGCTGCCCAGGGGCCTGACCGGATCGTTCCTCTAGCCAGGGGCAAAACCGGACCGTTCCTCCTGCCAGGGGCAAAACCGGACCCCATGCTCTAGCCCAGAGGCAAAACCGGAACGATCCTCTAGCCAGGGGCAAAACAGGACCGTTCCTCTAGCCAGGGGCAAAACAGGACCGTTCCTCTAGCCAGGGGCAAAACCGGACCGATGCTTTAGCCCAGGGGCCAAACCGGAACGATCCTCTAGCCCAGGGGCAAAACCGGACCGATCCTCTAGCCAAGGGACGTAACAGGACCGATCCTCTAGCCAAGGGACGTAACAGGACCGATCCTCTAGCCAAGGGGCGTAACCAGACCATTCTTCTATCAAGGTGTCGATCCCTCTCTACATGATCTCAACTCTGTATAACAGGGATTGTCTAGATAACTTCTCCAGGACATCTGTACAGAATACCACTCCCCATAATCAATCTGTTTGCTCATGAAGGATGAACTTTTCTATCTATGAGGTCTCTACTTGCAGACATACTAGCAATGAAGTACCTATATTAAGGAATGAAGACCATCCTGTCACATACACTTCCCATTACTCTGCTTTAGAAAATAAGAACTATTAAGAGGTTCCAATTCTTAATTAAAGCATGGTCCACTGAATCCAGTGACCTCCTATTATGCATTACTCATCCGTGTGCTGAAGACCAATGTCACGGCCTACTCGAAAAAGGAGACTCAGCTTGCCTTCTTATTGCCGAGACTCAACACCATGTTAGTTACAGAAAACAAATCCTACCTGACCTCAGTAACATGATACGAAGACTATGGGATTAATATGTGCTGATGGCTCCTGATGTATGAGATATACCAGAGAGTGTGGGGAGGAGACTGGTCAGATCTCTGGGCTAGTAACACACAGTGACATGATGTGAGGAGGAGAGCAGGAGTATAATAGGGGCTGATGGCTCCTGATGTATGAGATATACCAGAGAGTGTGGGGAGGAGACTGGTCAGATCTCTGGGCTGGTAACACACAGTGACATGATGTGAAGGGTGAGAGCAGGAGTATAATAGGGGCTGATGGCTCCTGATGTATGAGATACACCAGAGAGTGTGGGGAGGAGATTGGTCAGATCTCTGGGCTGGTAACACAGTGACATTATGTGAAGGGGAGAGTAGGAGTATAATAGGGGTTGAAGGCTCCTGATGTATGAGATACACCAAAGAGTGTGGGGAGGAGACTGTTCAGATCTCTGGGCTGGTAACACAGTGACATGATGTGAAGGGGAGAGCAGGAGTATAATAGGGGCTTAAGTCTTCTGATGTATGAGATACACCAGAGAGTGTGGGGAGGAGACTGGTCAGATCTCTGGGCTGGTAACACACATACATGATGTGAGGCGGAGAGCTGGAGTATAATAGGGGCTGATGGCCACTGATGTACAATACACCCCAGAGAGTGTGGGGAGGAGACTGGTCAGATATCTGGGCTGGTAACACACAGTGACATGATGTGAAGAGGATAGCAGGAGTATAATAGGGGCTGATGGCTCCTGATGTATGAGATATGCCAGAGAGTGTGGGGAGGAGATTGGTCAGATCTCTGGGCTGGTAACACAGTGACATTATGTGAAGGGGAGAGTAGGAGTATAATAGGGGTTGAAGGCTCCTGATGTATGAGATACACCAAAGAGTGTGGGGAGGAGACTGTTCAGATCTCTGGGCTGGTAACACAGTGACATGATGTGAGGGGGAGGCAGGAGTATAATAGGGGCTGATGGCCACTGATGTACAATACACCCCAGAGAGTGTGGGGAGGAGACTGGTCAGATCTCTGGGCTGGTAACACAGTGACATCATGTGAGGGTGAGAGCAGGAGTATAATAGGGGCTGATGTCTCCTGATGTATGATACACCAGAGAGTGTGGGGAGGAGACTGGTCAGATCTCTGGGCTGGTAACACACAGTGACATGATGTGAGGCGGAGAGCTGGAGTATAATAGGGGCTGATGGCCACTGATGTACAATACACCCCAGAGAGTGTGGGGAGGACACTGGTCAGATATCTGGGCTGGTAACACACAGTGACATGATGTGAGGAGGAGAGCAGGAGTATAATAGGGGCTGATGGTTCCTGATGTATGAGATACACCAGGGAGTGTGGGGAGGAGACTGGTCAGATCTCTGGGCTGGTAACACACAGTGACATCATGTGAGGGTGAGAGCAGGAGTATAATAGGGGCTGATGTCTCCTGATGTATAAGATACACCAGAGAGTGTGGGAAGGAGACTGGTCAGATCTCTGGGCTGGTAACACACAGTGACATGATGTGAGGAGGAGAGCAGGAGTACAATAGAGGCTGATATCTCCTGATGTATGAGATACACCAGAGAGTGTGGGGAGGAGACTGGTCAGATCTCTGGGCTCGTAACACACAGTGACATGATGTGAGGGGGAGAGCAGGAGTATAATAGAGGCTGATGGCTCCTTATGTATGAGATACACCAGAGAGTGTGGGGAGGAGACTGGTCAGATCTCTGGGCTGGTAACACACAGTGACATGATGTGAGGGGAGAGCAGGAGTATAATAGAGGTGATGGCTCCTGACTCCACACTGGGAAAAAACAAATTCCTCATTAGTTTTTACTGACAGGAGGGTGTAGGATAAGAGATTGCTGTAGTGACTGAGGAAGGAGAATATGTGACACTTTCCTGTAATAAGTGTTTATTACTCACCTGTGCTGATATCTGTAGGGATTTCCTCCTCCTTAGACTGCTGATCACCCCTCACATACGTCTCTTCTTCTCCCTCTGTATCTTCTACCTTTATATCAGTAACATACGTCTCCTCTTCTCCCTCTGTATCTTCTGCCGTTATATCAGTCACATACGTCTCTTCTTCTCCCTCTATATCTTCTGCCTTTATATCAGTCACATACGTCTCTTCTTCTCCCTCTGTATCTTCTGCCTTCATATCAGTCACATACCTCTCTTCTTCTCCATCTATATCTTCTGCCTTTATATCAGTCACATACGTCTCTTCTTCTCCCTCTGTATCTTCTGCCTTTATATCAGTCACATACGTCTCTTCTTCTCCATCTATATCTTCTGCCTTTATATCAGTCACATACGTCTCTTCTTCTCCCTCTGTATCTTCTGCCTTTATATCAGTCACATACGTCTCTTCTTCTCCCTCTATATTTTCTGTCTCTCTATCAATCCCACCTACCTGATCCTCCTGTGGGATCCTGTGATTCTCCTCTGTACAATCCTGGGAATACAGAGGACGGGGACATCTCTCTGGGGTATCTCTGTTACTGGGTCCTTCTGTAGGAGACACATAGTGACTGAGTACAGTGTATATATGTGATTATCAGATGATGTGTGTATATAGGGGCCCCCATACCTGCTCTCCCTTGTACAAAACATGACAGTCTCCTCTTACCCAGTGATGTGAGGGGCCGGTGATTCTCCATCATCAAGTCCTTGTACAGACCCCTGTGTTCATCTATATACTCCCCCTCCTGCATGGAGACATAGACAGTGACATCATGACACCTTATAGGAACCTGACACACACAGTGATACAGTCATCACCCAGACACATCCCCTGGTGTTACTGTATAATGTCCCATTCCCAGCAGTCACCTCTCCAGTCATCAACCAGACACGTCCCCTGATGTTACTGTATAATGTCTCTGTTAGGCGCCGGGGTCCGCTCGGCCGTGCGGCCCGGCGCCTAGCAACCAGGGACGCCGGGCGCGTTCAGCCGCCGGCTCCCTGGCAACGCTGAGACGCCGGGCGCACGGAGCCGCCTCTGGCCTTAGCAACGGGGACGCCACGTGCAGCCGCGTTCCCCGTTGCTGGGTCTATCCTCATTGCCCTGATTATGTGCTGGCCGTGCAGCATGCAAGCTGCACGGCATTTCTTTTGATTGTCCTGTCTGGATCCTGATTGGAGGATGCCTGAATAAAGGCATCCTCAGGACTTCCTACAGACGCCGGTGATAGTTTCCTGTTTGCCTTGTCTGCTGCAGAGAGTTCCCAGTCCCGGTCTATTCGGTTGTTCCTGTCCTCAGAGATCCTGTACTCGGAAGTTACCATCTGTTCCTGGAGTCTGACCGAGCACCTTTAACATCTGGTGGTGTTCGTGAGTCGCGGCGCAGCCGTGTGTTGCGGCTTGTCCGCTACTGTTTATTATTTTGTTTATATTGTGTTCTGGAGTTTTGCGGAGGATTCCGCTTCCACAGATCCACTCTGGTGTCCAGCGGTGCCGGATAGGAGTGTCGGATCAGTGGATCTTTGGTTGTCCTTTTCCCTGGCGGCTAGTCCGCACATACCTTTTGGTTTAGTTAGTCAGCTTGTAACCCCTGGCCGTGTTGCTTAGTCAGAGGGCCCCTTGTTATCACCCTGTCTCGGACTTCCCCTTGTCTCCCATTAAGACCTGCGGGGGCATCGGGGTTGGGCAGACATAATCCGCCCTTCGAACGCGGCTGCCATGGGCTCAAGCAACCATAGTCTCGCAGGGGATTTCTGATAACACGGGCGAGACAACGGAGTTAGGGTGCCAGGGGTTACTAGGCCTTCCAGCTCCCACAACCAGCTTATTTTCCTGAACTCGGATCCCTGTCATAAGATCTCCTCCGGTCTGGAGTTCAGGAATCATAACATTATCACCGGCCAGACAAAAGAAAAAATTTGAACAAGAGTTAATTTTTTCACTTATTCAGTTGGGAGAATTTTGTCGGCCTCATGAATCCCACCGGGGTTGGGCCAAATCCTGGCCAGTTTCTAGTTAGTCAGATTCAGGAACTTACTCAGATGGTTCAGGATCTGTCCCTCCGGGTGAGCTCACAGGAAGATCTGTTACGGACCTCCCCGAGGGTCGTCCCTGAACCAAAAATGCATCTGCCTGACCGTTTTTCTGGGGATAGAAAGCAGTTTTTTTAATTTTAAAGAATCTTGCAAACTGTATTTTCGTTTAAGACCAGTTACCTCAGGTACAGAGGCTCAGCGGGTTGGGATTATTATTTCTCTGCTCCAGGGGGATCCTCAGACCTGGGCTTTTGGTTTAAAGACAGACGATCCGGCCTTATTGTCTGTAGACGCCTTTTTAAAATCTTTAGGGCTATTGTATGACGACCCTGATAGAGAGGCATCCGCAGAAAGTCAGTTGCGTACTCTTAGACAGGGTAGGAATCCCGCAGAGAATTATTGTACGGAGTTTCGCCGTTGGTCGAACGACTGTGGCTGGAATGACCCAGCCCTGCGCAGTCAGTTTCGCCTCGGCTTATCTGAATCTATAAAAGACAGTCTCCTCCAGTATCCCGCTCCTGCGACCCTCGATAACCTCATGGAGCTCTCTATTAAGATAGATCGTCGGCTCAGAGAGCGGAGGGCTGAAAAAGGGGCATCTGTCGGGTCCTCTTTCTGGGTTCCTTCCATTCCTGTAGACATAGAGGAGCCTATGCAGATAGGTCTCTCCAAATTGTCTCCGGAAGAAAGAACCAGGAGGCAAAATTCTGGTCTGTGTTTATACTGCGGAGGTAAGGGACATTTTGCCCGTAGTTGTCCAAACAAGTCGGGAAACTTCCTGACCAAGTGAATTGTGAGGGGGTTCACTTTGGTCTGCAGCTCATCTCCTCAAATAATTCACTGTTGGTTCCTGTTAAAGTTTCCTATGGCAGCCTCTGTTCCTCGGTCTCTGCTTTTGTGGACAGTGGAGCTGCAGGAAACTTTATGGATTTAACATGGGCCAAGGCCTTAGGTATTCCTCAGCTAACCTTGAATAGGTGTATCACCATGCATGGTTTAGACAGGAGTCCCTTGTCCAATGGGGTTATTTCTCTATGTACACCTCCAGTTTTGCTCTCGGTGGGAGCTTTGCATTCTGAAAAGATTGAGTTTTTCCTTACCCATTGTCCAGCAGTTCTGGGTCACCCTTGGCTGGCCTTTCATAATCCCATCATAGATTGGCAGTCCGGGGAGATCCTACAATGGGGTACCATCTGTGATAAAGAATGTATTACGCTTCCTATCCGAGTAGCTGCCGCCGGTTCCGCACATATTCCTGGGGAATACCAGGATTTTGTTGATGTGCTTTCCAAGGGCAATGCGGATATTTTGCCTCCCCATAGGCCTTATGATTGTACCATTGAGTTAATTCCTGGTGCCACGTTGCCTAAAGGAAGGTTATATGCATTGTCCGGACCTGAAACTGTGGCCATGAATGAGTATGTGAAAGAAAGTCTTGAGAAAGGGTTTATCAGGCCATCTAAATCCCCTTTAAGTGCGGGGTTCTTCTTCGTAGAGAAGAAGGACGGTTCACTCAGACCCTGCATTGACTTTAGAGCTCTGAATAAAATCTCAGTAAAGAATACTTACCCTCTGCCGCTGATCTCTGTCATCTTTGATCAGCTACGTTCGGCTGTTATTTTCTCTAAGATTGATCTGAGAGGAGCATATAACCTCATCAGAATCAAGTCAGGGGATGAGTGGAAAACAGCATTTAGTACTCAGTCAGGCCACTATGAGTATCTGGTCATGCCATTCGGCCTATCTAACGCTCCGGCAGTTTTCCAGGATCTCATTAATGATGTGCTCCGTGAGTTTCTGGGAAGATTCGTCGTGGTCTATTTAGACGATATTTTGATATATTCTGACTCCGTGGAACAGCATGTTACCCAGGTGCGTCAGGTGCTAAAGAAATTACGTGAAAATCACTTATATGCCAAACTGGAGAAGTGTGAATTTCATGTCACAGAAGTATCCTTTTTAGGGTACATTATTTCCCCTCGGGGATTCCGAATGGAACCAAAAAAGCTCCAGGCCATCCTTAGTTGGGCGCAACCCACCAATTTAAAAGCAATTCAGCGCTTTTTAGGGTTTGCAAACTACTATAGAAGATTTATTCACTCTTTCTCTGACCTAGTAGCTCCTATTGTGGCACTTACTAAGAAGGGAGCAGATCCTACCAATTGGTCATGTGAAGCTGAGTTATCTTTTCAGGCCTTAAAACAAGCCTTTGTCTCAGCCCCTGTCCTTAGACATCCCAACCCAGAATTACCTTTCATTGTTGAGGTTGATGCCTCGGAGGTTGGAGTAGGGGCTATCCTGTCTCAGAAGGATCCAGATTCCCTTGAGTTACATCCTTGTGCCTTTATGTCCAGGAAATTCTCATCTGCAGAATCCAACTACGACGTTGGTAACCGGGAATTGCTGGCTATTAAATGGGCTTTTGAGGAGTGGAGACTTTGGCTTGAAGGAGCGACCCATACCATTTCAGTTTTGACTGATCACAAAAATCTTCAATACATTGAATCGGCTAAACGACTGAATGCCCGACAGGCTCGTTGGGCTTTATTTTTTACTCGTTTCAAATTCATTATCACCTTCAGACCAGGTTCCAAGAATACCAAGGCAGATGCCCTGTCACGCAGTTTCCTTCCGGTTCAAGACAACAGTCCTGTTACTCCCATACTTCAGTCTTCAGTCATTCAGGCAGGTCTCACACAGGATGTATTTTCCCAATTAAAGCTGCTTCAACATCAAGCTCCTGGAAATACTCCTCCTGGTCGTCTTTTTGTCCCTGAGTTTTTGAGAGCAACTGTTTTGGCAGAGTTTCATGATAGCAAAGTTGCCGGGCATCCTGGAATCGCCAAGACTTTGGAATTGGTATCCCGCTCAGTATGGTGGCCTGGTCTTTCCAAAGACATTAAAGAGTTTGTTTTTTCGTGTCAGGTCTGTGCACAGCATAAAGTTCCTCGTTCTTTGCCTATTGGTCAACTTATGCCCTTGAATGTTCCCCTTAGGCCATGGTCGCATATCTCCATGGATTTTGTGGTGGACCTCCCTCTGTCAGCAGGATGCCGAGTCATATGGGTAGTTGTGGACCGTTTTAGCAAAATGGCCCATTTCATTGCTCTTCCCCGATTGCCATCTGCCCAGGGATTGGCAGTCCTGTTCCTCCGTCATGTTTTCAGACTCCATGGATTACCCACCGATATTGTTTCTGACAGGGGTCCACAATTCATTGCGCAATTTTGGAAATCTTTTTGTGCTTCGTTAAAGATGAAATTATCATTAACCTCCGGCTATCATCCACAATCCAATGGACAGACTGAGCGAGTTAACCAATCTCTAAAACAATATTTGCGTTTGTACTCGGCCAAACTCCAAAATGACTGGTCTGAGTTTCTTCCATTGGCGGAGTTTGCTTATAATAATGCCTGTCATTCCTCCACCAATGTGTCTCCATTTTTTGCAGTTTTTGGTTTCCACCCCAGAGCTAATTCATTTTTTCAACATTCCTCTGTCTCCTCTCTGGCTCTGACCTCTCATCTTAAACTTATTTGGAAAAAAGTGCACCTGGCTCTCAGAAAAGCAGCTTTCCGGGAAAAGAAATTTTCTGACAGGCTCCGGCGGCCGTGCACTTTTAAAGTAGGAGACAGGGTGTGGTTGTCGACTCGCAACATCAAACTTCGACAAACTTCAGCCAGATTGGGTCCTAGATTTATTGGACCATTTCTCATTATCAAAAAAGTCAATCCAGTTGCTTTCCGGTTACGTTTACCAAAAACTTTACGGATCGGAAATACCTTCCATTGCTCATTGCTTAAACCATATGTTTCGTCCAGCAGATTTCCTCGTAAAAAATCTCAGGGGAGATCACCAGTAAATGTACAGGGTCAGCAAGAGTTCTTGGTTGAGAAGTTTCTCGATTCCAAGTTGTCCCGGGGTCGGCTTTATTTTTTGGTGCATTGGAGAGGTTATGGGCCAGAGGAAAGGTCGTGGGTCCTGGATGAAGACCTTCATGCCCCGAGGCTGAAAAGGGCATTTTTTCATGAATTTCCTCGGAAACCTGGCTTTGGGGGTTCCTTGACCCCTCCTCAAGGGGGGGGTACTGTTAGGCGCCGGGGTCCGCTCGGCCGTGCGGCCCGGCGCCTAGCAACCAGGGACGCCGGGCGCGTTCAGCCGCCGGCTCCCTGGCAACGCTGAGACGCCGGGCGCACGGAGCCGCCTCTGGCCTTAGCAACGGGGACGCCACGTGCAGCCGCGTTCCCCGTTGCTGGGTCTATCCTCATTGCCCTGATTATGTGCTGGCCGTGCAGCATGCAAGCTGCACGGCATTTCTTTTGATTGTCCTGTCTGGATCCTGATTGGAGGATGCCTGAATAAAGGCATCCTCAGGACTTCCTACAGACGCCGGTGATAGTTTCCTGTTTGCCTTGTCTGCTGCAGAGAGTTCCCAGTCCCGGTCTATTCGGTTGTTCCTGTCCTCAGAGATCCTGTACTCGGAAGTTACCATCTGTTCCTGGAGTCTGACCGAGCACCTTTAACATCTGGTGGTGTTCGTGAGTCGCGGCGCAGCCGTGTGTTGCGGCTTGTCCGCTACTGTTTATTATTTTGTTTATATTGTGTTCTGGAGTTTTGCGGAGGATTCCGCTTCCACAGATCCACTCTGGTGTCCAGCGGTGCCGGATAGGAGTGTCGGATCAGTGGATCTTTGGTTGTCCTTTTCCCTGGCGGCTAGTCCGCACATACCTTTTGGTTTAGTTAGTCAGCTTGTAACCCCTGGCCGTGTTGCTTAGTCAGAGGGCCCCTTGTTATCACCCTGTCTCGGACTTCCCCTTGTCTCCCATTAAGACCTGCGGGGGCATCGGGGTTGGGCAGACATAATCCGCCCTTCGAACGCGGCTGCCATGGGCTCAAGCAACCATAGTCTCGCAGGGGATTTCTGATAACACGGGCGAGACAACGGAGTTAGGGCGCCAGGGGTTACTAGGCATTCCAGCTCCCACAACCAGCTTATTTTCCTGAACTCGGATCCCTGTCATAAGATCTCCTCCGGTCTGGAGTTCAGGAATCATAACATTATCACCGGCCAGACAAAAGAAAAAATTTGAACAAGAGTTAATTTTTTCACTTATTCAGTTGGGAGAATTTTGTCGGCCTCATGAATCCCACCGGGGTTGGGCCAAATCCTGGCCAGTTTCTAGTTAGTCAGATTCAGGAACTTACTCAGATGGTTCAGGATCTGTCCCTCCGGGTGAGCTCACAGGAAGATCTGTTACTGTATAATGTCCCATTCCCAGCAGTCACTTCTCCAGTCATCACCCAGACACATCCCCTGGTGTTACTGTATAATGTCCCATTCCCAGCAGCCACCTCTCCAGTCAGCAACTGAATGATCTTGTTGGTGAGTTCCAGGATCTTCTGGTCATTGTGTCTCTCATGTATCAGTGAGTGAGGTGGAGGCACTGGGATGGGGCTCTGGGTTCTACTCAGTCCTCCTGACACACGGGGATGGCTGTTGAGTATCTCACACTCACTGGATGTCTTCTTCACTACTGTGTAATCCTGTGTAATGGAGGAGACATCAAATATCAATATATACACTCCCAGACCCCCCCCCCCCATCACCTCCCCAGTCCTGTCCCTGTATTATTATTATTATAGTATTATTACTATAGACATAAGTTACATCACAGTGACGCTTCCATATCCCCTCACCTCACTGTATTATTACTATAGATATATGTGATGTCAATGTGACACTCCCAGATCCCCTCACCTCCCCAGTCATGTCCCTGTATTATTACTATAGATAAGTGATGTCACTGTGATGCTCCGAGATTCCCTCACCTCCCCAGTAATATACCTGTATTAGTACTATAGATATAAGCGATGTCACAGTGAGGCTGCCAGATCCCCTCACCTCCCAATTCAGGTCCCTGAATTATTACTATAGATATAAGTGTTGTTAATGTGACACTCCCAGATCCCCTCACCTCCCCAGTCATATACCTGTATTATTACTATAGATATAAGTGAGGTTACTGTGCCAGTCCCAGATCCCCTCACCACCCCCAGTCATGTCCCTGTATTAGTACGATAGATATGTGATGTCACTGTGACGCTCCCAGATCACCTCACCTCCCCAGTCATGTCCCTGTATTATTACTAGATATATGTGATGTCTCTGTGACACTCCCAGATTCACTCACCTCCAGTTATGTCCCTTTATTATTACTATAGATATAAGTGATGTCACTGTGACGTTCCCAGATCTCCTCATCTCCCCAGTCATGTCCCTGTTTTATTACTAAAGATATCAGATCATAATGATGCTCCCATATCCTCTCACCTCCCCAGTCATGTCCCTTTATTATGACTATAGATATTAGTGATGTCACTGTGACGCTCCCAGATCCCCTTACCTCCCCAGTCATGTCCCTCTATTATGACTATAGATATTAGTGATGTCACTGTGACGCTCCCAGATCCCCTCACCTCCCCAGTCATGTCCCTGTATTATTACTAGAGATATATGTGATGTCACTGTGACACTTCCAGATCCAGTCATGTCCCTGTATTATTACTAGAGATATATGATGTCACTGTGACACTTACAGATCCCCTCAACTCCCCAGGCATGTCCCTGTATTATTACAGGAGATATATGTGATGTCACTGTGACACTTCCGGATTCCCTAACATTCCCAGTATTATTACTATAGATGTAAGTGATGTTACTGTGACACTCCCAGATTCCCTCACCTCCCCGTCATATACCTATATTATTACTATACATATAAGTGATGTTACTGTGACACTCCCAGATCCCCTCCCCTCCCCCAGTCATGTCCCTGTATTAGTACGATAGATATGTGATTTCACTGTGACGCTCCCAGATCACCTCACCTCCCCAGTCATGTCCCTGTATTATTACTATAGATATAAGTGATGTCTCTGTGATACTCCCAGATCCCCTCACCTCCCCAGTCATGTTCCTGTATTATTACTATATATAAGCGACGTCACTGTGCCTCCTAGTTTCCCCTCACCTCCCCAGTCATGTCCCTGTATTGCTATAGATATTAGTGATGTCACTGTGACACTCCCAGATCCCCTCACCTCTCAAGTCATATACGTATTATTAATATAGATATATGGTCACAGTGGCGCTCCCAGATTCACTCACCTCCACAGTCATGTCCCTTTATTATTACAATAGATATAAGTGATGTCACTGTGACATTCCCAGATCCCCTCACCTCCCCAGTCATATACCTGTATTATTACTATAGATAACAGTGACATCACTGTGACGCTCCCAGATCCCCCTCACCTCCACAGTCATGTCTCTGTTTTATTACTATAGATTTAAGTGATGTCACTGTGACACTCCCAGTACCCCTCACGTCCACAGCCATGTCCCTGTATTATTACTAGAGATAAATGTGATGTCACTATGACACTTCCAGATCCAGTCATGTCCCTGTATTATTACTAGAGATATATGATGCCACTGTGGCACTTACAGATCCCCTCAACTCCCCAGGCATGTCCCTGTATTATTACAGGAGATATATGTGATCTCACTGTGACACTTCCAGATCCCCTAACATCCCCAGTCATGTCCCTGTATTATTACTATAGATATAAGGTCACTGTGACACTCCCAGATCCACTCACCATCCCAGTCATGTCCCTGTATTATTACTATAGATAAGTGATGTTACTGTGACACTCCCAGATCTCCTCATCTCCCCAGTCATGTCCCTGTTTTATTACTATAGATTTAAGTGATGTCCCTTTGACACTCCCAGTACCCCTCACGTCTACAGTCATGTCCCTGTTTTATTACTATAGATAATAAGAATTTACTTACCGATAATTCTATTTCTCGTAGTCCGTAGTGGATGCTGGGGACTCCGTAAGGACCATGGGGATCAGCGGCTCCACAGGAGACTGGGCACAAAAGTAAAGCTTTAGGACAACCTGGTGTGCACTGGCTCCTCCCCCTATGACCCTCCTCCAAGCCTCAGTTAGGATACTGTGCCCGGACGAGCGTACACAATAAGGAAGGATTTTGAATCCCGGGTAAGACTCATACCAGCCACACCAATCACACCGTATAACTTGTGATCTAAACCCAGTTAACAGCATGATAACAGAGGAGCCTCTAGAAAAGATGGCTCACTACAGCAATAACCCGATTTTTGGTAACAATAACTATGTACCAGTATTGCAGACAATCCGCACTTGGGATGGGCGCCCAGCATCCACTACGGACTACGAGAAATAGAATTATCGGTAAGTAAATTCTTATTTTCTCTGACGTCCTAGTGGATGCTGGGGACTCCGTAAGGACCATGGGGATTATACCAAAGCTCCCAAACGGGCGGGAGAGTGCGGATGACTCTGCAGCACCAATGAGAGTACTCCAGGTCCTCCTCAGCCAGGGTATCAAATTTGTAGAATTTTACAAACTTATTTGCTCCTGACCAAGTAGCTGCTCAGCAAAGTTGTAAAGCCGAGACCCCTCGGGCAGCCGCCCAAGATGAGCCCACCTTCCTCGTGGAGTGGGCATTGACAGATTTTTGGCTGTGGCAGGCCTTCCACAGAATGTGCAAGCTGAATTGTACTACAAATCCAACGAGCAATAGTCTGCTTAGAAGCAGGGGCACCCAGCTTGTTGGGTGCATACAGGATAAACAGCGAGTCAGATTTTCTGACTCCAGCCGTCCTGGAATATATATATTCAGGGCCCTGACAACGTCTAGCAACTTGGAGTCCTCCAAGTCCCTAGTAGCCGCAGGCACCACAATAGGTTGGTTCAGGTGAAACGCTGAAAACCACCTTAAGGAGAAACTGAGGACGAGTCCTCAATTCCGCCCTGTCCGAATGGAAAATCAAATAAGGCTTTTACAGGATAAAGCCGCCAATTCTGACACGCACCTGGCCCAGGCCAGGGCCAACAGCATGACCACTTTCCATGTGAGATATTTTAACTCCACAGATTTAAGTGGTTCAAACCAATGTGACTTTTGGAACCCAAACTACATTGAGATCCCAAGGTGCCACTGGAAGCACAAAAGGAGACTGAAGCTAGTTCTTTTTGGAAGAAAATTGACAGGACCGAAATTTGAACCTTAATGGACCCCAATTTCAGGCCCATAGACACTCCTGTTTGCAGGAAATGTAGGAATCGACCCAGTTGAAATTCCTCCGTCGGGCCTTACTGGCCCCGCACCACGCAACATATTTTCGCCAAATGCGGAGATAATGTTTTGCGGTTACATCCTTCCTGGCTTTGATCAGGATAGGGATGACTTATCCGGAATGCCTTTTTCTGCTAGGATCCGGCGTTCAACCGCCATGCCATCAAACGCAGCCGCGGTAAGTCTTAGAACAGACAGGGTCCTTGCTGAAGCAGGTCCCTTCTTAGAGGTAGAGGCCACGGATCCTCCGTGAGCATCTCTTGAAGTTCCGGTTACCAAGTCCTCCTTGGCCAATCCGGAGCCACGAATATAGTGCTTACTCCTCTCCGTCTTATAATTCTCAGTACCTTGGGTATGAGAGGCAGAGGAGGGAACACATACACTGACTGGTACACCCACGGTGTTACCAGAGCGTCTACAGCTATTGCCTGAGGGTCCCTTGACCTGGCGCAATACCTGTCGAGTTTTTCCCAACGGTTTATAATCATGTGGAAGACTTCTGGGTGAAGTCCCCACTCTCCCGGGTGGAGGTCGTGTCTGCTGAGGAAATCTGCTTCACAGTTGTCCACTCCCGGAATGAATACTGCTGACAGTGCTATCACTGCCATTGCCCTCCTGCTTCTTGTGCCACCCTTGTTTACGTGGGTGACTGCCGTGATGTTGTCCGACTGGATCAACACCGGCTGACCTTGAAGCAGAGGTCTTGCTAAGCTTAGAGCATTGTAAATGGCCCTTAGCTTCAGGATATTTATGTGAAGTGCTGTCTCCAGGCTTGACCATAAGCCCTGGAAATTTCTTCCCTGTGTGACTGCTCCCCAGCCTCGCAGGCTGGCATCCGTGGTCACCAGGACCCAGTCCTGAATGCCGAATCTGCGGCCCTCTAGAAGATGAGCACTCTGCAACCACCACAGGAGGGACACCCTTGTCCTTGATGACAGGGTTATCCGCTGATGCATCTGAAGATGCAACCCGGACCATTTGTCCAGCAGGTCCCACTGGAAAGTTCTTGCGTGGAAACTGCCGAATGGGATTGCTTCGTAGGAAGCCACCATTTTTCCCAGAACCCTTGTGCATTGATACACTCTTGGCTCGGTTTTAGGAGGTTCCTGACTAGCTCGGATAACTCCCTGGCTTTCTCCTCCGGAAGAAACACCTTTTTTTGGACTGTGTCCAGGATCAACCCTAGGAACAGAAGACGAGTCGTCGGAACCAGCTGCGATTTTGGAATATTGAGAATCCAACCGTGCTGTCGCAACACTACCTGAGATAGTGCTACTTCGACCTCCAACTGTTCTCTGGATCTTACCCTTATCAGGAGATCGTCCAAGTAAGGGATAACTAAAACTCCCTTCCTTCAAAGGAGTATTATCATTTCGGCCATTACCTTGGTAAAGACCCGGGGTGCCGTGGACCATCCAAACGGCAGCGTCTGAAACTGATAGTGACAGTTCTGTACCACAAACCTGAGGTACCCTTGGTGAGAAGGGTAAAATGGGACATGAAGGTAAGCATCCTTGATGTCCAGAGACCATGTAGTCCCCTTCTTCCAGGTTCGCAGTCACTGCTCTGAGTGACTCCATCTTGAATTTGAACTTCTGTATGTAAGTGTTCAAAGATTTTAGATTTAAAATCGGTCTCATCGAGCCGTCCGGCTTCGGTACCACAACAGTGTGGAATAATAATACCCCTTTCCCTGTTGCAGGAGGGGTACCTTGATTATCACCTGCTGGGAATACAGCTTGTGAATGGTTTCCAAAACTGCCTCCCTGTCGGAGGGAGACGTCGGTAAAGCCGACTTTAGGAAACGGCGAGGGGGAGACGTCTCAAATTCCAATTTGTACCCCTGAGATACTGTGACAGTCCCAGATTCCCTCACCTCCCCGTTATATACCTATATTATTACTATACATATAAGTGATGTTACTGTGACAGTCCCAGATCCCCTCCCCTCCCCCAGTCATGTCCCTGTATTAGTACGATAGATATGTGATGTCACTGTGACGCTCCCAGATCACCTCACCTCCCCAGTCATGTCCCTGTATTATTACTATAGATATAAGTGATGTCTCTGTGATGCTCCCAGATCCCCTCACCTCCCCCGTCATGTCCCT
Source organism: Pseudophryne corroboree (assembly GCF_028390025.1). Lineage (NCBI taxonomy): Eukaryota > Metazoa > Chordata > Amphibia > Anura > Myobatrachidae > Pseudophryne > Pseudophryne corroboree. Next base: position 1,508,769 of record NW_026967510.1, on the reverse strand, counting down.
GTATTATTACTATATATAAGCGACGTCACTGTGCCTCTCCTAGATCCCCTCACCTCCCCAGTCATGTCCCTGTATTGCTATAGATATTAGTGATGTCACTGTGACACTCCCAGATCCCCTCACCTCTCAAGTCACATACGTATAATTAATATAGATATAAGGTCACAGTGGCGCTCCCAGATTCACTCACCTCCACAGTCATGTCCCTTTATTATTACAATAGATATAAGTGATGTCACTGTGACATTCCCAGATCCCCTCACCTCCCCAGTCATATACCTGTATTATTACTATAGATAACAGTGACATCACTGTGACGCTCCCAGATCCCCTCACCTCCCCAGTCATGTCTCTGTTTTATTACTATAGATTTAAGTGATGTCACTGTGACACTCCCAGTACCCCTCACGTCCACAGCCATGTCCCTGTATTATTACTAGAGATAAATGTGATGTCACTGTGACACTTCCAGATCCAGTCATGTCCCTGTATTATTACTAGAGATATATGATGCCACTGTGACACTTACAGATCCCCTAACATCCCCAGTCATGTCCCTGTATTATTACTATAGATATAAGTGATGTCACTGTGACGCTCCCAGATCTCCTCTTCTCCCCAGTCATGTTCCTGTTTTATTATTATAGATATAAGTGATGTCACTGTGACACTCCCAGTACCCCTCACGTCTACAGTCATGTCCCTGTTTTATTACTATAGATAAAAGTGATGTCACAGTGATGCTCCAAGATCCCCTCACCTCCCCAGTGATGTCCCTGTATTATTACTATAGCTATAAGGTCACAATGATGCTCCCAGATCCTCCCAGCTCCCCAGTCATGTCCCTGTATTATTACTATAGATATAAGTGATGTCACTGTAGTGCTCCCAGAATCCCTCACCTCCCCAGTCATGTCCCTGAGTTATTACTATGATATAAGGTCACAGTGATGTTCCCATATCCTATCACCTCCCCATTCATGTCCCTGTATTATTACTATAGATATAAGGTCACTGTGACGCTCCCAGATCCACTCACCTCCCCAGTAAGCAGGTAGATGATCTCCAGGGTGATTTTTATTATGCTCTCAGTCCTGTGACTACTGTCCTTGTCCATCCTCCGTCAATCAGAGATAATACAGAACGTGTGATGTGTAATAAAGACTCCGTTCCCCACAGCTGGAGTTCCTGGAATAAATAGAACACATAAAACATATTGCACATGTAACATAGTAAATGTGGAATAGAGTGGTCATTTAATCTCCTATTTCCCCACAGCCATAGAGTCCTGGTCAGTGTCTCCGTGGTTCCTGTGACCCAGCCCCATAAGGCTGTACTGCATAGTGGGCCTGATCTAGACTGTAGCGCTATTGTGGGTGGAGTAACAATGAACTGATGTTCAGTACATTGTGAACGGACAGGGTCTCCTGGAAAGGCGGCCGGAGACAGGCAAGGGGTGGCAGGGGACAGGCAGGGGGAAGGCAGCTGGAGACAGGCAGGGGGAAGGTGGCAGGAAACAGGCAGGGGAAAGGCGGCAGGAGACAGGCAGGGGAAAGGCGGCAGGAGACAGGCAGGGGAAAGGCGGCAGGAGACAGACAGGGGAAAGGTGGCAGGAGACAGGCAGGGGAAAGGTGGCAGGAGACAGGCAGGGGAAAGGCAGCCGGAGACAGACAGGGGGAAGGCAGCCGGAGACAGACAGGGGGAAGGCAGCCGGAGACAGACAGGGGGAAGGCAGCCGGACACAGACAGGGGAGCAGCCGCATGGAGTAACATGAGTTGGGGCTTGGACGGGGTCAGCAGCAGCAGCCATGAGCGGGGTACAGTGCCAGCTGCCTGCAGGCTATAACCCGGCCCTCCCATACCAGAGGCTCCTGCCATGCTACACCCGCAGCCCCCTGCCTCCTACCCACACCCTCTGCAGTCTAGGAAGGATGAGCTGCCGGGAGCCCCCTGAGGCGGGTGAGCGAGGAAGCCCCCTGGAGGAGTAAGTGCCGCTCTCTGGGCTGCTTCTAGATGCTGCCCTCCCCTACTTGCTGCATGGGTGCAGATGTTGGCAGCGCACTCAGCATGAAAACACAAGGTTTGTTGGCGCTGGGCAGGTCTGTGATGGAATACACCTTAGGATTAGCAGCCACCTGGAGAGGGGTAGCCGGCCTCCTCATACAGAGACAAATGTGGGGAATACCAGGTAGGCGCTCTATCCAAATGATGCAGCCAAAACATAATGAAAAAATAAGAATTTACTCACCGGTAATTCTATTTCTCGTAGTCCGTAGTGGATGCTGGGAACTCCGAAAGGACCATGGGGAATAGCGGGCTCCGAAGGAGGCTGGGCACTCTAAAAAAGATTTATGACTACCTGGTGTGCACTGGCTCCTCCCACTATGACCCTCCTCCAAGCCTCAGTTAAGACACTGTGCCCGGACGAGCGTACACAATAAGGAAGGATTTTGAATCCCGGGTAAGACTCATACCAGCCACACCAATCACACCTGGATACTATATCCAGTTAAACAGTATGAAAACACTGAGCCTCTCAACAGATGGCTCAACAATAACCCTTTAGTTAGCAATAACTATGTACAAGTATTGCAGACAATCCGCACTTGGGACGGGCGCCCAGCATCCACTACGGACTACGAGAAATAGAATTACCGGTGAGTAAATTCTTATTTTCTCTGACGTCCTAGTGGATGCTTGGAACTCCGTAAGGACCATGGGGATTATACCAAAGCTCCCAAACGGGCGGGAGAGTGCGGATGACTCTGCAGCACCGAATGAGAGAACTCAAGGTCCTCCTCAGCCAGGGTATCAAATTTGTAGAATTTTGCAAATGTGTTTGCCCCTGACCAAGTAGCCGCTCGGCAAAGTTGTAAAGTTGAGACCCCTCGGGCAGCCGCCCAAGATGAGCCCACCTTCCTTGTGGAATGGGCATTTACAGATTTTGGCTGTGGCAGGCCTGCCACAGAATGTGCAAGCTGAATTGTATTACAAATCCAACAAGCAATAGTCTGCTTAGAAGCAGGAGCACCCAGCTTGTTGGGTGCATATAGGATAAACAGCGAGTCAGATTTTCTGACTCTAGCCGTCCTGGAAACATATATTTTCAGGGCCCTGACCACGTCTAACAACTTGGAGTCCTCCAAGTCCCTAGTAGCCGCAGGCACCACAAATGGCTGGTTCAGGTGAAACGCTGACACCACCTTAGGGAGAAACTGGGGACGAGTCCTCAATTCTGCCCTATCCATATGGAAAACCAGATAAGGGCTTTTACAAGACAAAGCCGCCAATTCTGATACTCGCCTGGCAGAAGCCAAGGCCAATAACATGACCACCTTCCACGTGAGATATTTCAGATCCACGGTTTTTAGTGGCTCAAACCAATGTGATTTTAAGAAACTCAACACCACGTTGAGATCCCAAGGTGCCACAGGGGGCACGAACGGGGGCTGAATATGCAGCACTCCTTTTACAAATGTCTGAACTTCAGGTACTGAAGCTAGTTCTTTTTGAAAGAAAATCGACAGAGCCGAGATCTGTACCTTAATGGAGCCCAGTTTTAGGCCCATATTCACTCCTGCTTGCAGGAAATGCAGAAATCGACCTAGTTGAAATTCCTCTGTTGGGGCCTTTACGGCCTCACACCAAGCAACATATTTCCGCCATATGCGGTGATAATGATTTGCTGTAACCTCTTTCCTGGCTTTAATAAGCGTAGGAATGACTTCCTCCGGAATGCCCTTTTCCTTCAGGATCCGGCGTTCAACCGCCATGCCGTCAAACGCAGCCGCGGTAAATCTTGGAACAGACAGGGCCCCTGCTGTAGCAGGTCTTGTCTGAGCGGCAGAGGCCACGGGTCCTCTGAGATCATCTCTTGAAGTTCCGGGTACCACGCTCTTCTTGGCCAATCCGGAACCACGAGAATTGTGTTTACTCCTCGCTTTCTTATTATTCTCAATACCTTTGGTATGAGAGGCAGAGGAGGGAACACATAAACTGACTGGTACACCCACGGAGTCACCAGAGCGTCCACAGCTATCGCCTGAGGGTCTCTTGACCTGGCGCAATACCTCTAGTTTTTTGTTTAGGCGGGACGCCATCATGTCCCCCTGTGGACGATCCCACTGATTTACAATCATTTGGAAGACTTCTGGATGAAGTCCCCACTCTCCCGGGTGGAGGTCGTGCCTGCTGAGAAAGTCTGCTTCCCAGTTGTCCACTCCCGGAATGAACACTGCTGACAGTGCTAGTACGTGATTTTCCGCCCATCGGAGAATTCTTGTGGCTTCTGCCATTGCCATCCTGCTTCTTGTGCCGCACTGTCGATTCACATGGGCGACTGCAGTGATGGTGTCTGACTGGATCAGCACCGGCTGATGTAGGAGCAGGGATTTTGCTTGACTTAGGGCATTGTAGATGGCCCTTAGTTCCAGAATATTTATGTGAAGAGAAGTCTCCTGACTTGACCATAGTCCTTGGATGTTTCTTCCCTGTGTGACTGCCCCCCAGCCACGAACGCTGGCATCCGTGGTCACCAAGACCCAGTCCTGTATGCCGAATCTGCGGCCCTCCAGAAGATGAGCACTCTGCAGCCACCACAAAAGAGACACCCTGGTTCTTGATGACAGGGTTATCAAGCGATGCATCTGAAGATGCGATCCGGACCACTTGTCCAACAGGCCCCACTGAAAGATTCTGGCATGGAACCTGCCGAATGGAATTGCTTCGTAAGAAGCTACCATCTTTCCCAGGACCCGCGTGCAGTGATGCACCGATACCTGTTTTGGTTTCAGGAGGTCTCTGACTAGAGAAGACAACTCCCTGGCTTTCTCCTCCGGGAGAAACACTTTTTTCTGGACTGTGTCCAGAATCATCCCCAGGAACATTAGACGAATCGTCGGAACCAGCTGTGACTTTGGGATATTCAGAATCCAGCCGTGCTGGTGCAGCACTTCCTGAGATAGTGCTACTCCCACCAACAACTGTTCCTTGGACCGTGCCTTTATTAGGAGATCGTCCAAGTACGGGATAATTAAAACTCCCTTTTTTCGAAGGAGTATCATCATTTCCGCCATAACCTTGGTAAATACCCTCGGTGCCGTGGAGAGTCCAAACGGCAGCGTCTGGAATTGGTAATGGCAATCCTGTACCACAAATCTGATGTACTCCTGGTGAGGATGGTAAATGGGGACATGCAGGTAAGCATCCTTGATGTCCAGGGATACCATGTAATCCCCCTCGTCTAGGCTTGCAATAACCGCCCTGAGCGATTCCATCTTGAACTTGAATTTATATATGTATGTGTTCAAGGATTTCAAATTTAAAATGGGTCTCACCGAACCGTCCGGTTTCGGCACCACAAATAGTGTGGAATAGTAACCCCGGCCTTGTTGAAGTAGGGGTACCTTGATTATCACCTGCTGGGAATACAGCTTGTGAATTGCCGCAAGCACCGCCTCCCTGTCTGAGGGAGCAATCGGCAAGGCAGATTTTAGGAACCGGTGGGGTGGAGCCTCCTCGAATTCCAGCTTGTACCCCTGAGATACTATTTGAAGGATTCAGGGATCCACCTGTGAACGAGCCCACTGATCGCTGAAATTCTTGAGGTGGGCCCCCACCGTACCTGGCTCCGCCTGTGGAGCCCCACCGTCATGCGGCGGACTTGGAAGAAGAAGCGGGGGAGGACTTTTGCTCCTGGGAACCTGTAGTTTGTTGCAGCCTTTTTCCCCTACCTCTGCCTCTAGACAGAAAAGACCCTCCTTTTCCACGCTTGTTTTTCTGGGTCCGAAAGGACTGCACCTGATAAAATGGCGCCTTCTTAGGCTGTGAGGGGACATGGGGTAAAAATGCTGACTTCCCAGACGTTGCTGTGGAAACTAGGTCCGAGAGACCATCCCCAAATAATTCCTTCCCCTTATAAGGCAAAACTTCCATGTGCCTTTTGGAATCTGCATCTCCTGTCCACTGGCGAGTCCATAAGCATCTCCTAGCAGAAATGGACAATGCACTTACTTTAGATGCCAGCCGGCAGATTTCCCTCTGTGCATCTCTCATATATAAGACTGAGTCTTTGATATGGTCTATGGTTAGCAGAATCGTGTCTCTGTCTAGTGTGTCAATATTTTCTGACAGTTTATCTGACCACGCAGCGGCAGCACTGCACATCTATGCTGACGCAATAGCTGGTCTAAGTATAATGCCTGAGTGTGTATATACAGACTTCAGGATCGCCTCCTGCCTTCTATCAGCAGGTTCCTTAAGGGCGGCCGTATCCTGAGACGGTAGTGCCACCTTTTTAGACAAACGTGTGAGCGCTTTATCCACCCTAGGGGGTGTTTCCCAACGTGACCTATCCTCTGGCGGGAAAGGGAACGCCATTAGTACCTTCTTAGGAATTACCAATTTTTTATCAGGGGAAGCCCACGCTTCTTCACACACTTCATTTCATTCCTCTGATGGGGGAAAAACTACGTGCAGTTTTTTCTCCCCAAACATAATACCCTTTTTTGTGGTACCTGGAGTTATATCAGAAATGTTTAACACCTCTTTCATTGCCTCAATCATGCAGTGAATGGCCTTAGTGGGCATTAGATTAGACTCATCGTCGTCGACACTGGTGTCAGTATCAGTGTCGACATCTGTCTGAGGTAACGGGCGTTTTACAGCCCCTGAAGACCTTTGAGACACCTGGACAGGCACGAGCTGAGAACTCGGCTGTCCCACATTTGGCATGTCGTCAAATTTTTTATGTAAGGAGTCTATACGTGCACTCATTTCTTTCCATAAGCTCATCCACTCAGGTGTCTGCCCCGCAGGGGGTGACATCCCTTCCAAAGGCATCTGCTCCGCCTCCACATCATTATCCTCATCAAACATGTCGACAGAGCCGTACCGACACACCACAGACACACAGGGAATGCTCTAATAGAGGACAGGACCCACAAAAGCCCTTTGGGGGGACAGAGTGAGAGTATGCCAGCACACACCAGAGCGCTATATAATGCAGGGACTAACTGAGTTATGTCCCCTATAGCTGCTCTTTCTATATAAATATATACTGCGCCTAAATTTAATGCCCCCCCCCCCCCCTCTCTTTTTTACCCTTTTCTGTAGTGTAGTCTGCAGGGGAGAGCCAGGGAGCTTCCTTCCAGCGGAGCTGTGAGGGAAAAATGGCGCCAGTGTGCTGAGGAGATAGCTCCGCCCCTTTTCCGCGGACTATTCTCCCGCTTTTTTAAGGAATCTGGCAGGGGTAATTACCACATATATAGCCTCTGGGGCTATATATTGTGGTCTTTTTGCCAGCCAAGGTGTTTTTATTGCTGCTCAGGGCGCCCCCCCCAGCGCCCTGCACCCTCAGTGACCGGAGTGTGAAGTGTGTATGAGGAGCAATGGTGCACAGCTGCAGTGCTGTGCGCTACCTTGGTGAAGACTGATGTCTTCTGCCGCCGATTTTCCGGACCTCTTCATGCTTCTGGCTCTGTAAGGGGGACGGGGGCGCGGCTCCGGGACCGAACATCAAGGCTGGGCCTGCGGTCGGTCCCTCTGGAGCTAATGGTGTCCAGTAGCCTAAGAAGCCCAAGCTGGCTGCAAGCAGGCGAGTTCGCTTCTTCTCCCCTTAGTCCCTCGCTGCAGTGAGCCTGTTGCCAGCAGGTCTCACTGAAAATAAAAAGCCTAAAACTATACTTTCTTTCTAGGAGCTCAGGAGAGCCCCTAGTGTGCATCCAGCTCGGCCGGGCACAAAAATCTAACTGAGGCTTGGAGGAGGGTCATAGTGGGAGGAGCCAGTGCACACCAGGTAGTCTAAGATCTTTCTAGAGTGCCCAGCCTCCTTCGGAGCCCGCTATTCCCCATGGTCCTTTCGGAGATCCCAGCATCCACTAGGACGTCAGAGAAAATAAGAATTTACTTACCGATAATTCTATTTCTCGTAGTCCGTAGTGGATGCTGGGACTCCGTCAGGACCATGGGGAATAGCGGCTCCGCAGGAGACTGGGCACAAAAGTAAAAGCTTTAGGACTGCCTGGTGTGCACTGGCTCCTCCCCTATGACCCTCCTCCAAGCCTCAGTTAAGATACTGTGCCCGGACGAGCGTACACAATAAGGAAGGATTTTTGAATCCCGGGTAAGACTCATACCAGCCACACCAATCACACCATATAACTTGTGATCTAAACCCAGTTAACAGTATGATAACATGAGGAGCCTCCAGAACAGATGGCTCACTACAACAAAACCCGAATTTTTGGCAACAATAACTATATACAAGTATTGCAGACAATCCGCACTTGGGATGGGCGCCCAGCATCCACTACGGACTACGAGAAATAGAATTATCGGTAAGGAAATTCTTATTTTCTCTGACGTCCTTGTGGATGCTGGGACTCCGTCAGGACCATGGGGATTATACCAAAGCTCCCAAACGGGCGGGAGAGTGCGGATGACTCTGCAGCACCGAATGAGAGAACTCCAGGTCCTCTTCAGCCAGGGTATGAAATTTGTAGAATTTTACAAACATGTTTTCCCCTGACCACGTCGCTGCTCGGCAAAGTTGTAAAGCCGAGACCCCTCGGGCAGCCGCCCAAGATGAGCCCACCTTCCTCGTGGAATGGGCATTGACAGATTTTGGCTGTGGCAGGCCTGCCACAGAATGTGCAAGCTGAATTGTACTACAAATCCAACGAGCAATCGTTTGCTTAGAAGCAGCAGCACCCAGCTTGTTGGGTGCATACAGGATAAACAGCGAGTCAGATTTCCTGACTCCCGCCGTCCTGGAAACATATATTTTCAGGGCCCTGACTACATCCAGCAACTTGGAGTCCTCCAAGTCCCCAGTAGCCGCAGGCACCACAATAGGTTGGTTTAGGTGAAACGCTGAAACCACCTTAGGGAGAAATTGAGGACGAGTCCTCAATTCCGCCCTATCCGAATGAAATATCAGGTAAGGGCTTTTATAGGATAAAGCCACCAATTCTGATACGCGCCTGGCTGAAGCCAGGGCCAACAGCATTACCACTTTCCATGTGAGATATTTTAAATCCACTGTGGCAAGTGGTTCGAACCAATGTGATTTTAGGAATCCCAAAACCACATTGAGATCCCAGGGTGCCACTGGAGGCACAAAGGGAGGCTGTATATGCAGTACCCCCTTGACAAAAGTCTGGACTTCAGGAACTGAAGCCAATTCTTTCTGGAAGAAAATCGACAAGGCCGAAATTTGAACCTTAATGGACCCTAATTTTAGGCCCATGGACAGTCCTGTTTGCAGGAAATGCAGGAAACGACCTAGTTGAAATTCCTCTGTCGGGGCCTTCCTAACCTCGCACCACGCAACATATTTCCGCCAAATACGGTGATAATGTTGTGACTTCATCTGGAATGCCTTTTTCCTTCAGGATCCGGCGTTCAACCGCATGCCGTCAAACGCAGCCGCGGTAAGTCTTGGAACAGACAGGGTCCTTGCTGAAGCAGGTCCCTTCTTAGTGGTAGAGGCCACGGATCCTCCGTGAGCATCTCTTGAAGTTCCGGGTACCAAGTCCTTCTTGGCCAATCCGGAGCCACGAGTATAGTTCTTACTCCTCTCCGTCTTATAATCCTCAGTACCTTGGGTATGAGAGGCAGAGGAGGGAACACATACACTGATTGGTACACCCACGGTGTTACCAGCGCGTCCACCGCTATTGCCTGAGGGTCCCTTGACCTTGCGCAATACCTGTCTAGTTTTTTGTTGAGGCGGGACGCCATCATGTCCACCTTTGGTTTTTCCCAACGGTTTACAATCAATTGGAAGACTTCTGGATGAAGTCCCCACTCTCCCGGGTGGAGATCGTGTCTGCTGAGAAATTCTGCTTCCCAGTTGTCCACTCCGGGAATGAACACTGCTGACAGTGCTATCACATGATTTTCCGCCCAGCGAAGAATCCTTGCAGCTTCTGCCATCGCTCTCCTGCTTTTTGTGCCGCCCTGTCTGTTTACGTGGGCGACTGCCGTGATGTTGTCCGACTGGATCAACACAGGCTGACCCTGAAGCAGAGGCCTTGCTTGACTTAGGGCATTGTAAATGGCCCTTAGTTCCAGGATATTTATGTGAAATGACGTTTCTTCCCTGTGTGACTGCTCCCCAGCCTCTCAGGCTGGCATCCGTGGTCACCAGGACCCAGTCCTGAATGCCGAATCTGTGGCCCTCTAGAAGATGAGCACTCTGCAACCACCACAGGAGAGACACCCTTGTCCTTGGAGACAGGGTTATCCGCTGATGCATCTGAAGATGCGATCCGGACCATTTGTCCAGCAGATCCCACTGAAAGGTTCTTGCATGGAATCTGCCGAATGGAATCGCTTCGTAAGAAGCCACCATTTTTCCCAGGACCCTTGTGCATTGATGCACTGACACTTGGCCTGGTTTTAGGAGGTTCCTGACTAGCTCGGATAACTCCCTGGCTTTCTCCTCCGGGAGAAACACCTTTTTCTGGACTGTGTCCAGAATCATCCCTAGGAACAGCAGACGTGTCGTAGGAATCACCTGCGATTTTGGAATATTTAGAATCCACCCGTGCTGTCGTAGCACTACTTGAGATAGTGCTACTCCGACCTCTAACTGTTCCCTGGACCTTGCCCTTATCAGGAGATCGTCCAAGTAAGGGATAATTAAGACGCCTTCTCTTCGAAGAAGAATCATCATTTCGGCCATTACCCTGGTAAAGACCCGGGGTGCCGTGGACAATCCAAACGGCAGCGTCTGAAACTGATAATGACAGTTCTGTACCACAAACCTGAGGTACCCTTGGTGAGAAGGGCAAATTGGGACATGGAGGTAAGCATCCTTGATGTCCAGAGACACCATATAGTCCCCTTCTTCCAGGTTCGCAATCACTGCTCTGAGTGATTCCATCTTGAACTTGAACCTTTGTATGTAAGTGTTCAAAGATTTCAGATTTAAAATCGGTCTCACCGAGCCGTCCGGCTTCGTTACCACAAACAGCGTGGAATAATACCACTTTCCCTGTTGAAGGAGGGGTACCTTTATTATCACCTGCTGGGAGTACAGCTTGTGAATAGCTTCCAATACCGCCTCCCTGTCGGAGGGAGACGTTGGTAAAGCAGACTTCAGGAACCGGCGAGGGGGAGACGTCTTGAATTCCAATTTGTACCCCTGCGATACTACCTGCAGGATCCAGGGGTCCACTTGCGAGTGAGCCCACTGCGCGCTGAAATTCTTGAGACGGCCCCCCACCGTACCCGAGTCCGCTTGTAAGGCCCCAGCGTCATGCTGAGGACTTGGCAGAAGCGGGGGAGGGCTTCTGTTCCTGGGAAGAGGCTGCCTGCTGCAGTCTTTTTCCCCTTCCTCTGCCCCGGGGCAGAAATGAGTGGCCTTTTGCCCGCTTGCCCTTATGGGGACGAAAGGACTGAGCCTGAAAAGACGGTGTCTTTTTCTGCTGAGAGGTAACCTGGGGTAAAAATGTGGATTTTCCAGCCGTTGCCGTGGCCACCAGGTCCGATAGACCGACCCCAAATAACTCCTCCCCTTTATAAGGCAATACTTCCATATGCCGTTTGGAATCCGCATCACCTGACCACTGTCGCGTCCATAACCCTCTTCTGGCAGAAATGGACAGCGCACTTACTCTTGATGCCAGGGTGCAAATATCCCTCTGTGCATCACGCATATATAGAAATGCATCTTTTAAATGCTCTATAGGCAATAATATATTGTCCCTGTCAAGGGTATCAATATTTTCAGTCAGGGAATCCGACCAAGCCACCCCAGCACTGCACATCCAGGCTGAGGCGATTGCTGGTCGCAGTATAACACCAGTATGTGTGTATATACTTTTTAGGATATTTTCCAGCTTCCTATCAGCTGGCTCCTTGAGGGCGGCCGTCTCAGGAGACGGTAACGCCACTTGTTTTGATAAGCGTGTGAGCGCTTTATCTACCCTAGGGGGTGTTTCCCAACGCGCCCTAACCTCTGGCGGGAAAGGGTATAACGCCAATAAGTTTTTTATCGGGGGAAACCCACGCTTCATCACACACCTCATTTAATTCATCTGACTCAGGAAAAACTACGGGTAGTTTTTTCACACCCCACATAATACCCTTTTTTGTGGTACTTGTAGTATCAGAAATGTTCAAAACCTCCTTCATTGCCGTGATCATGTAACGTGTGGCCCTACTGGAAAATACGTTTGTTTCCTCACCGTCGACACTGGAATCAGTGTCCGTGTCTGGGTCTGTGTCGACCATCTGAGGTAACGGGCAATTTAAAGCCCCTGACGGTGTCTGAGACGGCTGTACAGGCACTAGCTGATTTGCCGGCTGTCTCATGTCGTCAACAGTCTTTTGTAAAGTGCTGACACTATCACGTAATTCCTTCCATAAGACCATCCAGTCAGGTGTCGACTCCCTAGGGGGTGACATCACTATTACAGGCAATTGCTCCGCCTCCATACCATTTTCCTCCTCATACATGTCGACACAAACGTACCGACACACAGCACACACACAGGGAATGCTCTGATAGAGGACAGGACCCCACTAGCCCTTTGGGGAGACAGAGGGAGAGCTTGCCAGCACACACCAGAGCGCTATATATATATATATATATATATATATATACAGGGATAACCTTATAGAAGTGTTTTTCCCTTATATAGCTGCTGTATTGAATAATCTGCCAATTTAGTGCCCCCCCTCTCTTGTTTTACCCTGTTTCTGTAGTGCAGGATTGCAGGGGAGAGTCAGGGAGACGTCCTTCCAGCGGAGCTGTGAGGGAAAATGGTGCTTGTGTGCTGAGGAGATAGGCTCCGCCCCCTTCTCGGCGGCCTTTCTCCCGCTTTTTTATGGAAAAGCTGGCAGGGGTTAAATACATCCATATAGCTCAGGAACTATATGTGATGTATTTTTAGCCATTAAAAGTATTTTCATTGCGTCTCAGGGCGCCCCCCCAGCGCCCTGCACCCTCAGTTACCGGAGTGTGAAGTGTGCTGAGAGCAATGGCGCACAGCTGCAGTGCTGTGCGCTACCATGTTGAAGACAGGATGTCTTTTGCCGCCGATTTCCCGGACCTCTTCCGTCTTCTGGCTCTGTAAGGGGGCCGGCGGCGCGGCTCCGGGACCCATCCGTGGCTGGGCCTGTGATCGGTCCCTCTGGAGCTAATGTCCAGTAGCCTAAGAAGCCCAATCCACTCTGCACGCAGGTCAGTTCGCTTCTTCTCCCCTTAGTCCCTCGGTGCAGTGAGCCTGTTGCCAGCAGGACTCACTGAAAATAAAAAACCTAACTTAAACTTTTACTCTAAGCAGCTCAGGAGAGCCACCTAGTGTGCACCCTTCTCGTTCGGGCACAAAAATCTAACTGAGGCTTGGAGGAGGGTCATAGGGGGAGGAGCCAGTGCACACCAGGCAGTCCTAAAGCTTTTACTTTTGTGCCCAGTCTCCTGCGGAGCCGCTATTCCCCATGGTCCTGACGGAGTCCCAGCATCCACAAGGACGTCAGAGAAACACTGTTTATTACACACAAGAGCCGGTCTGCATTATCAACTTTGTGCCGCAGAGACTACCAACACTGGTGCAGTGACTACTAACCACCATCACATCTATACACATGTAACTCACTTTGTTGTTACACCGGAACTAAGCGGATGGACAATTACCATATAAAGGTCATTCTGGTTCAGGACACATTCCTGTATGAACCATATCAGCTGGAGGATTTCTTCTCACTCACACTGTGCGCTGCTAATTTACTATAAGAGACTGACAAATCCTCTGAGAGTCTCCCATGTAGAAGGATCAGCGTTTTCCTTTTACATTGATTTTATCAGTGATACCTTTGTGTATACTCATTGTGTATATTATATATACCAGAGATATCATACACCTCAGGGTAACACCCATTAGTATATGTTTTGCTCTATATTGCTGTTTATATTGTTTTTATGTTTTGGCTGCATCATTTGGATAGAGCGCCTCCCTGGTATTCCCCACATCTGCACACAGCACGGGGCTCAGTAACAGGCCGGCTGCTGCAGAAACTCTTGTTACATACGTGACGTCAGTCTCTTCTGATACCGGCATTATATAATACAACCCGGTGTCTCTACAGCAGATGGCCGTCGTTATACGTGTGGCGCCTCCTAGCGGGAATGTCACATGTTACACCATTATAGTGACGTGACTGCTGGGGGGGGGGGGGGGGGAGGGGGGCGGCTCAGCCTGCAGCTGTCACACTGCCAGTGGTGTAGTAATGCTCTGCAGCTGTCACACTGCCAGTGGTGTAGTAATGCTCTGCAGCTGTCACACTGCCAGTGGTGTAGTAATGTTCTGCAGCAGTCACAGTGCCAGTGGTGTAGTAATGCTCTGCAGCTGTCACACTGCCAGTGGTGGAGTAATGCTCTGCAGCTGTCACACTGCCAGTGGTGTAGTAATGCTCTGCAGCTGTCACACTGCCAGTGGTGTAGTAATGCTCTGCAGCTGTCACACTGCCAGTGGTGTAGTAATGCTCTGCAGCTGTCACACTGCCAGTGGTGTAGTAATGCTCTGCAGCTGTCACACTGCCAGTGGTGTAGTAATGCTCTGCAGCAGTCACACTGCCAGTGGTGTAGTAATGCTCTGCAGCTGTCACACTGCCAGTGGTGTAGTAATGCTCTGCAGCTGTCACACTGCCAGTGGTGTAGTAATGCTCTGCAGCTGTCACACTGCCAGTGGTGTAGTAATGCTCTGCAGCTGTCACACTGCCAGTGGTGTAGTAATGCTCTGCAGCTGTCACACTGCCAGTGGTGTAGTAATGCTCTGCAGCTGTCACACTGCCAGTGGTGTAGTAATGCTCTGCAGCTGACATCATAATAATAACAACAACAACAACAACAACAGGACACCACAGGCTGCTTCTCTTGTATAATAATAAATAAGATTTTAAACCTACCTACCGGTAAATCTATTTCTCCTAGTCCGTAGAGGATGCTGGGGACTCCATAAGGACCATGGGGTATAGACGGGCTCCGCAGGAGATAGGGCACCCAAAAAATAACTGACTATGGGTGTGCACTGGCTCCTCCCTAAATGCCCCTCCTCCAGACCTCAGTTAGAGAACTGTGCCCAGAGGAGATGGACAATACAAGGCAGGATTTAGAAATCCAAGGGCAAGATTCATACCAGCCCACACCAAGCATACATAACCATGGATCATACATGGATCATACATAACCAGTTAACCGTATGAACAACAACAGTAATGGTCCAAGACCTATTCCAACTGTAACATAACCCTTATGTAAGCAACAACTATATACAAGTCTTGCAGAGTTTCCGCACTGGGACGGGCGCCCAGCATCCTCTACGGACTAGGAGAAATAGATTTACCGGTAGGTTTAAAATCTTATTTTCTCTTACGTCCTAGAGGATGCTGGGGTCTCCGTAAGGACCATGGGGTTTATACCAAAGCATCCAATCGAGCGGGAGAGTGCGTATGACTCTGCAGCACCGACTGAGCAAACGCTAGGTCCTCATCAGCCAGGGTATCAAACTTGTAGAATTTAGCAAAGGTGTTTAACCCCTGACCAAGTCGCCGCTCAGCAAACTTGTAATGCCGAGACGCCTCGGGCAGCCGCCCAAGAAGAGCCCACCTTCCTAGTGGAATGGGCCTTAACCGAATTTGGTACCGGCAATCCAGCCGTAGAATGAGCCTGCTGAATTTTATTGCAGATCCAGTGAGCAATAGTCTGCTTCGAAGCAGGTGCGCCAATCTTATTGGCAGCATACAGGACAAACAGAGCCTCTGTTTTCCTAATTCTAGCTGTCCTGGCTACATAAATCTTTAAGGCCCTGACTACGTCCAGTGATCCGGAATCCTCCAGGTCACTTGTAGCCACAGGCACCACAATAGGTTGATTCACATGGAATGAAGAAACCACCTTAGGCAAAAATTGCGGACGTGTCCTCAATTCAGCTCGATCCACATGAAAAATCAAGTAGGGGCTTTTGTGTGACAAAGCCGCCAATTCTGACACTCGTCTTGCTGATGCCAAGGCCAACAACATGACCACCTTCCAAGTAAGAAACTTCAACTCAACCTTGTTAAGCGGTTCAAACCAGTGTGATTTTTGGAACTGCAACACCACGTTGAGGTCCCATGGTGCCACTGGAGGCACAAAAGGAGGCTGGATGTGTAGCACTCCCTTCACAAACGTCTGGACTTCTGGAAGAGAAGCCAATTCCTTCTGAAAGAAAATCGAGAGGGCCGAAATCTGTACCTTAACAGAGCCTAATTTCAGGCCCATATCCACTCCTGTCTGTAGGAAGTGGAGAAAACGACACAGATGAAAATCTTCCGTAGGTGCATTCTTGGTCTCACACCAAGACACATACTTTCGCCAGATACGGTGATAATGCTTAACCGTCACGTCCTTCCTAGCCTTTATTAAAGTAGGGATGACCTCTTCCGGAATCCCCTTTTTCGCTAGGATTCGGCGTTCAACCGCCATGCCGTCAAACGTAACCGCGGTAAGTCTTGAAATAAACAGGGCCCCCGTTGCAACAGGTCTTCCCTCAGAGGAAGAGGCCAGGGATCTCCTGTGAGCATCTCTTGTAGATCTGAGTACCAGGCCCTTCGAGGCCAGTCTGGGACAACGAGTATCGTCTTTACTCTTCTTTGCCTTATGATCCTCAACACTTTTGTGATGAGAGGAAGAGGAGGAAACACGTAGACCAATTTGAACACCCACAGTGTTATCAGAGCGTCTACTGCCACTGCCTGAGGGTCCCAAGACCTGGCACAATACCTCCAAAGCTTTTTGTTGAGGCGTGACGCCATCATGTCTATTTGAGGAGTTCCCCAAAGACGTGTTATGTTTGCAAAGACTTCTTGATGAAGTCCCCACTCTCCTGGATGGAGATTGTGTCTGCTGAGGAAGTCTGCTTCCCAGTTGTACACTCCCGGAATGAAGACAGCCGACAGAGCACTTACATGATTTTCCGCCCAGCGAAGAATTCTGGTGGCTTCCGCCATCGCGACTCTGCTTCTTGTCCCGCCTTGGCGGATCACATGAGCCACTGCTGTGATATTGTCTAATTGAATCAGAACCGGTAGGTTTAGAAGAAGACTCTCCGCTTGTCGAAGGCCGTTGTAAATAGCCCTGAGTTCCAACACATTGATGTGTAGACAGGACTCCTGGTCTGACCAAAGTCCCTGAAAATGTTTTCCCTGTGTGACCGCGACTCATCCTCGGAGGCTCGCGTCCGTGGTAACCAGGATCCAATGCTGAATTCCGAACCTGCGACCCTCCAGCAGGTGAGCACTTTGCAACCACCACAGGAGAGACACTCTGGCCCCTGAGGACAGAGTTATTTTCCGATGTAAGTGCAGATGGGACCCGGACCACTTGTCCAGAAGGTCCCATTGAAAAGTCCTTGCATGGAACCTACCGAAGGGCATGGCCTCGTAGGCCGCCACCATTTTTCCCAGAACTTGAGTGCATTGGTGAACTGACACCCTTTTCGGTCTTAGCAGGTCTCTGACCATGTTCTGGATGTCCTGGGCTTTCTCTATGGGGAGGAAGACCTTCATTTGTTCCGTATCCAGTATCATACCTAGGAACGGTAGTCGAGTTGTCGGAATCAACTGTGACTTCGGTAGATTTAGAATCCAACCGTGTTGCTGGAGCACTCTCAGAGAGAGCGCCACACTGCTCAGCAATTTCTCTCTGGATCTCGCTTTTATCAGGAGATCGTCCAAGTATGGGATAATTGTGACTCCATGCTTGCGCAGGACCACCATCATCTCCTCCATTATCTTGGTGAAAATCCTCGGGGCCATGGAAAGTCCAAATGGCAACGTCTGAAATTGGTAATGACAATCCTGTACAGCGAATCCCAGGTATTCCTGATGGGGGGCATATATGCGGACATGAAGGTACGCATCCTTTATGTCCAGAGACACCATAAACTCCCCCACCTCCATGTTGGCTATTATCGCTCTGAGTGATTCCATTTTGAATTTGAATCTTTTTATGTACAGGTTTAGGGACTTTAGATTCAAAATAGGTCTGACCGAACCGTCCGGTTTCAGGACCACAAATAGGGTTGAGTAGTAACCTCTTCCCTGCTTGTGCAGGGGAACCTTGATTATCACTTGCTGTATACACAGCGTTTGAATTGCAGCTAACACTACATCCCTTTCCGATGTGGAAGCTGGTAGGGTCGATTTAAAAAATCGGCGCGGGGGCACCTCCTCGAATTCCAGTTTGTAACCCTGGGAAACTATTTCCAACACCCAGGGATTCAGGTCTGATCTGACCCAGGTCTGACTGAAAAGTCGAAGATGTGCCCCCACCGGTGCGGACTCCCTCAGGGGAGCCCCAGCGTCATGCTGTGGGCTTTGGAGTAGCCGGGGAGGACTTTTGTTCCTGGGCACCTGCAGAAGCAGGTGCTCTTTTGCCTCTGCCCTTACCTCTGGTGAGGAAGGAGGATCCCCGACCTCTTCTGGACTTGTGCGACCGAAAGGACTGCATCTGATAGGGTGGTACTTTCTTTTGCTGTTGGGGAATATATGGTAAAAAATTTGATTGACCTGCCGTAGCTGTGGAAACCAGGTCCGTCAGCCCATCCCCAAACAATACATCTCCCTTATAGGGTAGTACTTCCATATGTTTTTTGGGGTCCGCATCAGCCGTCCATTGGCGAGTCCATAAGGATCTACTCGCCGAGATAGACATGGCATTGGCCCTAGAAGCTAGCAATACAATGTCCCTTTGAGCATCCCTCATAAATAAGACTGCGTCTTTAATATGGGCTAGAGTTAAGAATATAGTATCCTTATCCATCTTATCAAATCGATCTGTCAGCTCATCTGTCCAAGCTGCAATTGCGCTACATACCCATGCCGACGCAATGAGAATAAATACACTTTAAGGTAGTATCTTGCCTGCGATCTGCAGGGTCCTTAAGTGCCGCTGTGTCAGGAGACAGTAGCGCCACTTTCTTGGACAAGCGCGTCAGGGCCTTGTCCACAGTGGGGGGTGATTCCCAAATCTCCCTGTCCTGCTTAGGGAAGGGGTATGCCATATAAATTCTTTTGGGTATCTTTTCCGGAGTCTCCCAAGCTTTTCCAAAGAAATCATTTAATTCATGAGATGTGGGAAAGTTAATAATCTGTTTCTTTCCCTTAAACATGTGTACCCTTGTGTCGGGGACCGAGGGTTCATCCTCAATATGCAACACATCCCTTATTGCCACAATCATACACTGAATGGTTTTAGTCACCCTAGGGTGCAATTTTACTTCGTCATAGTCGACACTGGAATCAGAGGCCGTGTCGGTAGTAGTGTCTTGTGTTAAGGGACGCTTTTGAGACCCCGACGGGCCCTGTGAGTCGGTCCAATATGAAGATTGACCCCCTGATGTCCCCCGTAATTCAGCCTTATCAAGCCTTTTATGTAAAGATGTCACACTTGCATTCAACATATACCACATGTCCATCCATTCCTGAGTCGGCACAACCGACGGGAACACCACTCATTTGCTCCACCTCCTCCTTGGAGAAGCCTTCCGCTTCAGACATGTTGACACCACGTACCGACACCCCCCACACACAGGGATTACCTATAAGGGGACAAAACCCCAACCAGGCCCTTAGGAGAGACAGAGAGAGAGTATGCCTGCACACACCCAGCGCTTAATAACACTGTGGAAAAATATGACCAGATAGCACTTTTTTATATATAATATTCCAATTCCCACTCACTGCGTCGCCATGTTCAGCATGCAGCTTCTGTGGAGAAAATGGCGCTGGTTAGTGCTGAGGATCAAGCCCTGCCCACCCGACGGCGGGCTTCAGTCCAAGTGTGTTTTTTATTAAAATGTCGGGGGATTCTTGGATTTCCATCTTAACATGCCCAGAAGTGAGGAATATTGCTGCCCAGGGCGCCCCCCCCCCCAGCGCCCTGCACCCTTCAGTGCTGCTCTGTGTGTGTATAGTGGGAGCAATGGCGCGCAGCTTGCCGCTGCGCACCTTACCTCATGAAGATCTGATGTCTTCTGCTGCCTATGATGTCTTCTGCCTTCTCATACTCACCTGGCTTCCATCTTCTGCATCTGTGAGGAGGACGGCGGCGCGGCTCCGGGACGAACCCCAGGTGAGACCTGTGTTCCGACTCCCTCTGGAGCTAATGGTATCAAGTAGCCTTAGAAACAGTGCCCAACCGTAAAGCCAGCTCTGCTACTCTCTCCTCAGTCCCACGATGCAGGGAGCCTGTTGCCAACAGGACTCCCTGAAAATAAAAAACCTAACAAATTCTTTTAAAACAGAAAACTCTGGAGAGCTCTCTGCAGTGTACCCTTTCTCCTCTGGGCACAGAATCTAACCGAGGTCTGGAGGAGGGGCATAGAGGGAGGAGCCAGTGCACACCCATAGTCAAAAGTTCTTTTTAGGTGCCCTATCTCCTGCGGAGCCGTCTGTGAGGAAACCACGCTTCACTGGGATGGTGGTTACCCTCTGTGGGATTCAATTCACTCGGGCAGATCAGAATATATAAAAAATAAGTCTTTATTATGACAGCACAACACCATAAAATAGTCACATGTTACAGGGTAATTGGTAGCACATATCCTCCAGCAGACTCTTGCAGTCAGCATCCATAAGTAGCAATAGAAGTAATCTGTATCCTTACCACTACCTCTTGCTAGACAGTCCTGTGTCCCCCAGCCTGGGGTACTGGCTCACACTGACCCTGTCCTGGTAGGGTTTCCTCTGGTGGCACAATGATGCCCAGCTCAGAGTGTTTCCTGCTGATGTCTGATTCACAGGATCCACCACAATAGACTCCCTTCCATTGAGACCTGCTCTCCTTATATACCTGACTGGCAGATCCCCTCTGGTGCCAAACAGTCTACTCAAGAGGTTGGGTCAGGATATTCCAAGGCTATATCAGCCAGTATAGTGCTGTGGAGAGCCATTGTACATCCTCTGGGAGTTCTAACCTAATTACCTCCCAGATGACCTGATGACCTAGATACATAACTTGGGCTGGCAGCTAGCTATCTTGCCAGTCACTCAGTCATTGTTCTGATTACATTACCAGCAACACCTATCACACCTCACACAATGGACTCACATATGTGATACAAATGGTAATGAACTAGCACAGCTGCCTGGCTGTCCTCCTGTCACACATTATGACCTGTCCTGCTATAGGCACACAGTATGGCAATTGTCTTTATATCTCCAATACATACCATATTGCAGGTAATAGCAAGACACTAAATACCTAATAACATGAAATAACACATGATACACCTATGCTCTGGTGTATGTACCTAGACTGGGCCAAGGATTAAAAAGTACATTATACTGAGAGAAACGAGTGATGAATAAAAAGGTTCTCAGTCCAAGTCCATCTCGTTTCGTTACATATAACTCCCCCACTTTTTAAACTTGAGCCCCAGTCTCTTCTACAGACACTACTGCAGGTTGTATGTTGACCTCCGCATGTTGAAACAATTCCTGCTGGTCTGTGCACCACTTTCAGCGTTTACTTGTTGTCCCATGTTGTTCTCTTGTAACCACCAGCACCAGTCAGTTCCCCGAACCTCTGAAGGAAGTCTCTGTCTCCTTCTCCAGTAGCTAGTCTGAGCCCTACTGTCTGAGTGACCTACCCACTGCCTTTCCTTGGTTGCCTGGGGCCCTGCCTGGCTGCGCCTCCACCTCCCCCAGTTCCTATCTGTCCTGGGGTTACTTATTTCCCCAGTCTGCGCCCGCTTGTGGACTGACTGCCTGCAGGATTCCTGCTGCTCTTTACCTCCCCCAGGGACTACTGACAGTGATAGCACACAGTCCTCAATGTCTTGCTGTCTATGCTGCCTACCCTCCTCCTGTGTCTGACTGTCACTGATGCAGCCGTGCTGTAACTTATTCTGGCAATCTGCACAGTTGGCTATGTAGCGATCTACATCCCTTGCTAAACCTAACCACATGAAATGCTGCCTGAGCCGGGCTCTTGTTCTTCGTTTTCCCCAATGACTGGTACCTGCCCTATGGGCCTGAGCTAGGAACAGACCCCGATATTCGGGTGGGACTACCAGCCTGTACTTATGATTTGGACCGGACACGGTATGCAGTAATCCATCCATCCAAACACATTCCTCTGGCATCCCGGTCTCATATGCCCTATCTGCAATTGCCCGCATCCCATCTAGCTCTGGATCTAGTAACTGGGCTTCTTGCAGTCTAGACTTCGCCTCCTCCCCTAGGACTAACACCCCCTCAGGATGGTCTTGGCTACTCACCCTCAGAGGTCCGGAGGTGGGGAAAATGGGTTGCTGATACCCAGTTGTCACTGGTGAGTAGTGGTGAAAGTTCTTCCTTTGCCTGTTGCTTTGCTTTTCACCAACAATAACATTGCAAGTGGCATTTACCCCCCTCGCCTCTGGCGCATCAGGGAGGTAATGTTTGGTTTCCCAATCATGGCTCCTGCCAACAACACCTGTGGTTGGGGATTGATCCAACTGACCTCTCTTTCTGGGACACTCCCGACGGAGATGCCCCCAATGTCCACATCGATGGCACCGCTTCCAGACTTCTTCCAAGTGTCCTCGGTTGCTGGGTCGCATTGGGCCTTCCTTCTGCCCCTGTTGTGGCTTTTCCTGGGACTGTGGCTTCCACTTGGCCACCCAATCCTGAAGGTTGAGTAAAATGTCAGGCAGCCATGCTTTTACTGACCCAAGACCTTTTTTTAAGATCCACCCACTCAGAACTTCCTGCAGCTCTCGGCAAAGCTGATCGTAGTCACAGCTTCCACTGCGCACTGCTGACTGGCCTGTGGTGGGTTTGGTCTGCACGGTAGCTGCGATCTCAGGAATCTTTACTGGCTGTTCCTGAAAGAGTAGTGCCAGGTCTGTGGACTCCAGTGGCGTCTGCTCCTCAGGAAGTGAGGTGGTGTAGTAACTCACCCCAGTTTCCTTGGACCATTCCCCCACCACTTCTGGGAAGTTCTCCTGCCTTTCCTTAATAACGCTCACCTCAGATGGTTTTGCAAATAGCATGGCTCCATCACTCAGTACCAACATACGGGGTTGCTCCTTGTCCACACCTGATTGCCTGGCATCCAGAATCTCTGCTACATGAGTCCCAACTTTAGAGAATTCTATCGCTGGGACCTCCACTGTTTTCATACCGATTGCCTCATCGAGTAGGGACATGTCCCATTGGTGTAGTTTTCCCACTAGCTGTGTCCTGGAGTCATCACGGGTAGTAGAAATTTTCCTTGCCCGGCATATTTCCTGGATCCGCTTCAGGTTTAGGGAGCTGTATCTCTTCATGGCTCACGTTTCTTATAAGTCCTCTGACTGGCTTTCTCTGAGTGCTGTGTTTCCCGTGTTGTGCTGTCCCTGCAAGGCTCTTGGACTGCAAACGCTTGCATTCCTCGCAGCCTCCCGGTTCTTGTGATACCGGACCGAGTGATCCCACTGCTGCCGCCAATTGTGAGGAAACCACGCTTCACTGGGATGGTGGTTACCCTCTGTGGGATTCAATTCACTCGGGCAGATCAGAATATATAAAAAATAAGTCTTTATTATGACAGCACAACACCATAAAATAGTCACATGTTACAGGGTAATTGGTAGCACATATCCTCCAGCAGACTCTTGCAGTCAGCATCCATAAGTAGCAATAGAAGTAATCTGTATCCTTACCACTACCTCTTGCTAGACAGTCCTGTGTCCCCCAGCCTGGGGTACTGGCTCACACTGACCCTGTCCTGGTAGGGTTTCCTCTGGTGGCACAATGATGCCCAGCTCAGAGTGTTTCCTGCTGATGTCTGATTCACAGGATCCACCACAATAGACTCCCTTCCATTGAGACCTGCTCTCCTTATATACCTGACTGGCAGATCCCCTCTGGTGCCAAACAGTCTACTCAAGAGGTTGGGTCAGGATATTCCAAGGCTATATCAGCCAGTATAGTGCTGTGGAGAGCCATTGTACATCCTCTGGGAGTTCTAACCTAATTACCTCCCAGATGACCTGATGACCTAGATACATAACTTGGGCTGGCAGCTAGCTATCTTGCCAGTCACTCAGTCATTGTTCTGATTACATTACCAGCAACACCTATCACACCTCACACAATGGACTCACATATGTGATACAAATGGTAATGAACTAGCACAGCTGCCTGGCTGTCCTCCTGTCACACATTATGACCTGTCCTGCTATAGGCACACAGTATGGCAATTGTCTTTATATCTCCAATACATACCATATTGCAGGTAATAGCAAGACACTAAATACCTAATAACATGAAATAACACATGATACACCTATGCTCTGGTGTATGTACCTAGACTGGGCCAAGGATTAAAAAGTACATTATACTGAGAGAAACGAGTGATGAATAAAAAGGTTCTCAGTCCAAGTCCATCTCGTTTCGTTACACCGTCTATACCCCATGGTCCTTACGGAGTCCCCAGCATCCTCTAGGACGTAAGAGAAAACTATAGTTAATGAAGAAAGTAGTGGAATTGGTAGAAGAATGATATAGGTTATTATATGCAAACTCAGCAAATGGGAGGTAATCCATCCAGTCTTCCTGAGCAGGGGACATGAACGTCCGTAAGAAAGTTTCCAGATCTTGGTCGACTCTTTCAGTCTGTCCATCAGTCTGGGGATGGTAGGCTGAAGAGAAATACAACTTGATTCCTAGGACAGAGCTGAGAGCTTTCCAGAACTTGGTGACAAATTTAGGACCCTGATCAGAAACTATTTCCTGTGGAAGGCCAAGCAAATGAAAAATCCATGAGAAAAACAATTTGGATAGCTGAGGAGCAAAGGGAAGACCAGTGAGGGGTATGAAGTGAGCCTTCTTCGAAAATCATTCCACAATGACCCAAATGGTGTTGTGCCCTCTGGAGACTGGCAAATTGGTTATGAAATTCAGAGAGATGCGAGTCCAAGGCTTTTGAGGTGTTGGAAGTGGATGAAGAAGACCCGAGGGAGATGTTCGTGGACTTTTATGTTGAACACACTTGCAAAAGGCTGCTACAAATTCAAGGACATCCGTTTTAAGATGAGGACACCAGTAGAATCGCTGAATGAATTTGAGAGTCTTAAGACCACCGGCATGACCCATGAAATATAAAGAATGAGCCCACGTAAGTAATTTCATGCAAAATTTTGGTGCTACAGAAGTTCTCCCCGGAGGAGGTAGAGGAACAATACGAGTTGAAGCAAATGAAGCCGGATTCAGAATAAATTGTTTCTCAGAGGAATTGAGTGAATCATCCGTTTAAAAAGAATAAGAAAGTGCATCTGCTCTTCGATTGAAGGTTCCTTGGCAGTTAAAGAGTTTGAATGAGAACTGAGAGAAGAAAATAGCCCACCTGGCTTGCTATGGGTTTAAACAACGAGTTTAAACAATGGGTTTAAGCCATCATGGAAGGACTTGGAGAAGACGGGATGGGAGAAGATTCTGAATTATCAGGACTGGGGCTCAATGTTAGTTGATTAGGAAGAAGAAAAGGTCTCAAGTCAGTTTGAGAGGTTTCCTGTTGAGGACGAGGTTTAACTTTCTTATGAGATGATTCTCCAGCTCTGCCCATTCTTCAGCATAACATTACGGAGATTAGAGAACAAGGTCAGGAGGCCAGTAGCGACATAGATGAAGTTTAGAAGTGTTGAAATAGGGAGGCATCAGTGAGCACAGACCCACAGTGGCCATCGGTTACAGAAACATTGTGAGGTCAGTTGTTTATGGGTAATCGCAAGAAGGTGCCATCCTTGAGCGGTAAAGTAATTTATAGGAGCCAGCAACTGGAGCCTGCTACTGTCCTGGACACATGGACTGTTACACCGTAGCTATACTGATGCCCCAAGAGCTCGAATTGGATCTTGCGGGGATTGAGGGGAGCAGGAGGGGAAAAAAAACCTAGCAGCAGTCAAACAGTACAGAGGATGTTGTCAGCACAGTCTGCCACCAGAGGGAGTCGACAGAGCAGGAGTGGAGGCCAGGCATCAGACGCCAGGAGAGCAGCTCCACTCCGTGTCTCCCACCACGGTCACAGCTGATCCCCAGTCAGCCTCTCCACACGACTCCAACAGCACGGCTAGGCACAAGAGTGGACAGGGCGCACAGCCCTCGGTGAGTAGCAGCGCTACCTCGCTGTGGTCCGGTCCGCGGTGGGATCACTGCACAACTTTACTCGCGGCTTTGGATCTGGGTGTAGGCCGCAACCTGCAAAAGCCAAATTAATGGCTCCCCGGCTCCGCAACCTACAAAACACACAGAGGGGCAAGAAAGGGCCCGAAATAGCCCGTAGGACAGATGTAAAAGGCAGAAAGGACCTATATAAGCAGGAGATCCTTTATCCTGCTGCCTTTCCAGTCAGGCCACACCCCCCGTGACATCATTTATTGATGTTGAAAACAAAAGTAATGTAGATTTTCGCACCAATCTAAGACCTGCGACTCTACTTTGGGAGCCACCTCCCTTCTTTTTTTTAAACAGTCCCCAGCTGGACGAGGATAACTGGAATGCCATTTCTTGGAATTCTAACTTCCTACTGGGCGTAACCCAAAATTTCCATCAGCTGTTTTGGGATGTTTTAAACACAGTTGCCTTAGTTTTTAACACAGGCTCTACTGCCTCTTCTAAGGAGAGAATGGCTTACATAGCACTAATTAGCTCAGGTATGTCCACTGAGCGGAGACCTTCCGAAGGATGCTGAGGTCCATATTAGTACCATGGGGATGTACCAAAGCTCCCAGAACGGGCGGGAGAGCGTGGAGGTTCCTGTAGAACCGCTTGACCAAACTTGAGGTCATCAGAGGCCAAAGTATCAAACTTGTAAAACTTAGCAAACGTGTTCGACCCAGACCTAGTATCTGCTCGGCAAGTTGCAGCGCCGAGACACCCCAGGCAGCCGCCCAGGAAGAACCCACTTTATGAGTAGAGAGGGCCTGAACAGATTTTGGACACTGCAATCCTGCCGTAGAATATGCATGCTGGATGGTGAACTTGATCCAACGAGAAATCCTCTGTTTAGAAGCAGGACACACAATTTTCTTGGGATCATACAGGACAAACAGAGAGTTCGATTTTCTGTGACGAGCAGTCCTCTTCACACAGATCTTCAAAGGCCTCACAACATCCAAGGCATTTGAAGCAATTGAGGAGTCAGTAGCCACTGGCACCACAATAGGTTGGTTGATATGAAAAGCCGACACAACCTTAGGAAGGAACTGTTGACGTTCCTGAGTTCCGCCCTATCTTCATGGAAGACCAAACACGGACTTTTACAGGACAAGGCCCCCAATTCCGACACACATAGCGCAGAAACTAAGGCCAACAAAGTGACAGCCTTCATTTGAGAAACTGGACCTCAACCTCCTGTAGAGGCTCAAATCAATCTGATTCCAGGAAATGCAACACCACGTCAAAATCTCAGGGTGCCGTCGGCGCCACAAAGAGAGGCTGGATGTGCAGAACCGCTTTCAAAATGGTCTGAACCTCAGGGAGGGCAGCCAATTGTTTCTAGAAGAAAATGTATAAAGCCGAAATCTGGACTATGAGGAATCCCAATCTCGGGCCCATATCCACACCTGCTTGCAAGAATAGGAGAAAACGCCCCAGTTCAAACTCCACCACAGGAAACTTCTTGGATTCATGCCAAGACACATACTTTTGCGATGGTAATGTTCAGACGTTACACCATACCTAGGAATAACAGAGCTCGGAATACCCTTCCGAGCTAAGATCAAGTGCTCAACCATGATGCCGTCAAACGTAGCCGTGGTAAGTCCTGATAGGCGAACGGCCCCTGTAGTAGAAGATCATCCTGAAGAGGCAGAGGTCTTGGATCTTCCAATAGCAGATCCGTGTACCAAGCCCCCTTTGGCCAGTCCGGAGCAAAGAGGACTGCCAGAACCCTTGTTCTTCTTACTAGCTGTAGAATTTGTGGAATGAGAGGAAGTGGAGGGAACACATACACAGATGGGAACACCCATGGTGTCACCACTGTGTCTACCGTCACTGCCTGCGGGTATCTCGACCTAGAACAGTACCTCCGCAGCTTCTTGTTGATGCGGGAGGCCATCATGTCTATGTGAGGAACCCCCCACCAACCGGTTACCTCCTCGAACACCTCCGGGTGGAGGCCCCATTCTCCTGGATGGAGATCGTGTTTGCTGAGGAAGTCTGCTTCCCATTTGTCCACTCCCGGAATGAAGATTGCAGACAATGTCATTGCGTGTCTTTCCGCCCAAAGGAGGATCCTTGACACCTCTGACATTGCAGCTCTGCACTTGTCGGTTTATGTAGGCCACCGTGGTCACATTGTCTGACTGCACCTGGACCATCCAATCCTGTAGAAGGCGTGCTGCTTGAAGAAGGCCATTGTACACGGCTCTTAGCTCCAGGATGTTTATTGGAAGAAGGGACTCCTGATTTGATCATCTTCCTTGGAAGGTTTCCCCTTGAGTGACTGCTCCGCAACCTCTAAGACTTGCATCCGTGGTTAGAAGGATCCAGTCCTGAACTCCGAACCGTCAGCCCTCCAGAAGGTGAGGCAGTTGAAGCCACCAGAGGAGTGAAATCCTTGTGACAGACGTATCCTCTTGTGCATGTGTAGGTGAGAGCCCGACCACTGGTCCAGGAGATCCAGTTGAAAGGGTCTTGCATGAAATCTCCCGTTATGCAGGAGGAGGCAACAATCTTTCCCAGAAGGTGGATGCATTGATGAACCGATACCCGGGTAGGCTTCAAGACATCCCAGACCATAGATTGTATCACCAACACGTTCTCCTCTGGGAGAAACACCCTTTTCACTTCCGTGTCGAGGATCAGCCCCAGGAAAGACAGCCTCGTTGTCGGTTCCAGATGAGATTTGGGAAGGTTGAGGATCCAACTGTACTCCCTGAGCAGCTGCATCAGGGGAGTACAGTTGGAGGACACCTTGATCAGGAGATCGTCAAGATATGGAATTATGTTCACCCCCTGCTTGCGGAGGAGAACCATCATCACCTTGGTGAAGACCCTCTGTGCTGTGGTGAGACCGAACAGCAGTGCTTGAAACTGGTAGTGATCGTCTAGCAGTGCAAACCGGAGAAAAGCTTGATGCGGCGACCAGATCAGAATGTGGAGGTACGCATCCTTGATATCCAGGGATACCAGGAATTCCCCCTCTTCCAGACCTGATATCACCGCCCTGAGAGACTCCATCTTGAACTTGAACTCCTTTAGAAAGGGGTTCAGCGATTTTAGGTTCAGAATGGGCCTGACTGAACTATCCGGCTTCGGTACCACAAAAAGGTTCGAATAGTAGTTCACACTCAAAATTACAGGACTTTATATGGGCTTTACCGACTCTGTGGAATGCCCTCCCACGCACAATAAGACTCGCCTCTAGTCTCCAAACCTTTAAACGTTCCCTGAAAACTCAACTCTTCAGACAAGCCTATCAAATTCCAGACCCACCCACATAACCTTCACTGCTTCCCTATCTAATTACATCCTCTCTGTACAGTATACATAACATCACATATCTTGTCTTTCTTTACTCTCACACCCTCCTGACACTTGGCCAACATTACGGGGTATCATCGTACAACGCATTAAGAACCTAGCAATCTGGTGGACCATTATGCAATAGATAGCATCTATCCTTGTGTATCTATGCCCATTTCGCTATAGATTGTAAGCTTGCGAGCAGGGCCTTCCTACCTCCATGTCTGTCTGTTTTTACCCAGTTTTGATTTATTAATGTTGCTCTAATTGTAAAGCGCAATGGAACATGCTGCGCTATATAAGACACTGTTAATAAATAAATAAAATAATAGTAGCCTTTGGTTTGCATGAGAGGAGGTACCGGTACAATGACCTGTGCCTCCACTAGCTTTCGGACAGCGTCTTGTAACACAAGATAATGCTGTCTGCCAACAGAGTCGGTGAGCCTGATTTGAAGAAACGATGAGGGGGGAGGTTCTGAAATTCCAGCTTGTATCCCTGGGATAAAATATTTAACACCCAGGGATCCAGGCCGGACGCAACCCAGACGTGACTGAAGTGTCTGAGTCTCGCACCTACCGGCCCCACCTCCCGGCTACGCGGTCCACAGTCATGCGGAGGACTTTGGTGCAGCAGATACCCGATTTTTTCCTGTGAACCAATAGCGGCAGGTTTCTTGGACTTAACCCGACCTCCTTTAAAAAAGGTATTGGACTTTCTAGACTTGTGAGGCCGAAAGGACTGCATAGCAGAAGAGGAAAAATACTTTCTGCACGGGCGCTGCGGAGGGAAGAAACGGAGACTTACCCGCCGTAGCCGTGGATATCCACGCATCCAGAGCTTCTCCAAAGAGAGCCTGACCTGTATAGGGTAGGGACTCCACACTTTTTCTGGACTCCGCGTCGGCCGACCACTGGCGTAGCCACAGACCCCGAGCTGAAACAGGCATGGAAGAAATTCCCGTAGCCATGGAACCCAGGTCTTTCATGGACTCTAACATAAAACCTGCTGAATCATGTATGTTGTATAAATACAATGCCACATCATCCTTATCCATCGTATACAAATCCACAAGTAAGGTAGCCGACCACATTACTACAGCCTTGGCAATCCATGCACTAGCAATAGTGGGACGCAAGATGGCCCCTGCAGCAATGTACATTGATTTAAGCGTGTTATCAATCTTCCTATCAGCCGGCTCCTTTAAGGCGGTAGATCCTGGAACAGGTACAACCACCTGTTCTGAGAGTCTAGACACAGATGCGTCAACAATTGGCGGGTTTTCCTATTTTTTCCTATCCGCCTCAGGGAAAGGAAACACCACCAATAACCTTTTAGGGATCTGGAATTTTTTCTCAGGGTTTTCCCATGCTCTCTCAAATATAGCATTCAATTTCTTTGACGCAGGGAAGGTTAGCGAGGTCTTTTTATTGTCAGTGAAAAAAGCCTCCTCAACCTGCTCAGGTGTGGTATCAATAACATTCAACACATCACTGATAGCCTCTATCAACAGTTGCACCCCCTTTGCAAGAGATGCGGACCCCCGCAACGTATCCCCTTCACCGTCGGAATCAGACTTGGTATCCGTGTCATCTTGTGTGATCTGTGCAAGTGCAGGTTTATGGGGGTATATAGCGGAGCGTCCCGAGGTACCAGAACCTGGCCAAACTGTCACAGACCCCTGTAACACCTGGGATGCTGATTCAGTACTAGCAACCCTGTCAGAAATCTGAGAAATCCAAGATTTGATAGAGGAAAACCACTCTGGTTACTTTACCAGAATAAGTGCTAAACCAGGGCTATCCTGATTACTTGGAATGGGATCATCCTGGGAGGATAAATCATCTACAGCATATGACACAGTGTCCCTGGACATAGTGAAATGAGACCACCAAACACACCACACACACACACACACAAACACACACACACACACACACACACACACACACACACACACACACACACAAATACACATACACGGGTCAGACAGAGTTTCCCCCCCAAGAATGGTAAGAGAGACACAGAGATTGGAGCCAACCCACACACACGCTATTTATAAAGGGAGACCCCCTGTCAGCGCTGACTGTGCTCCTCAATAAAACACACAGTCTAATTACAGCCCCCCCCCCCTTCTACAACCCCCTGGTACCGCATACAGATAGCTGCAGCTGCTGTGGAGGGACCTGTTCTGTTTCCCAATGCTGTGCACACAGGAAAATGACGCTGGAACGCTGCCGGGTCCGCTCTGAGAAGCTCCGCCCCTTCAATGGCGCCGTCTTCCCACTCTTCTAGGATTATACTGGCCTGAAGTGATAATCGCTGGCTGAGATCCGCAGACCCCGCCAGACTTGGTGACCAGTGTGGGGGTAAGCGCTGGACCAGGGTGCCCCTCACAGAGCCGCACCATGTGCCGCTGAGCCTATTAATACCGTGCTCCCTCCCCATGCCGCCATCGTCACACCGGCCCCCCGCTTGCTGGGGCTGGGGGGGGGGGGGGTGGGTTCGGTGACTCACTCACCACTACTTCAGCTCTGTGAGGAGTTGGCGGCGGCATGCTGCTGGGGCGAGCGGTCCCCTGTGGCGGAGAACGATCCGACCCCTCTGGGGCTCAGTGTCCAGTCAGCGGATATAGTGGGTCAGACCCCGTAGGGCGGACACTGCTCCTCACCTCAGTCCCACGCTGCATGCAGGCTGTTGCCAGCAGCCTCCCTGTAAAATAATAAACTCTAGATAAACATTTTCTAAGAAAGCTCTGTAGAGCTCCCCTAGCTGTGACCGGCTCCTCCGGGCACATTTTCTAAACTGAGTCTGGTAGGAGGGGCCTGGAGGGAGGAGCCAGCCCACACTGTTAAACTCTTAAAGTGCCAATGGCTCCCAGTTTATACCCCATAGTACTAATATGGACCCCAGCATCCTCTAGGACGTAAGAGAAAACCTGTGGACCCTGCCAGAGACAGATATATATATCTAAGAGGATAGAATTTGATTGGTGTTGTTACACTGTTTTGTTGGCAGGTTACTTGATACTTTTGTCCTCATTGGTTACTATAGGTCACGTGGATGAGGTTCTCTCCGTGTCCCCGGACGTAGCGTGTGTCAGATGACGTCACTTTGATGCACCGGAGTGCGCGACAGATGGCGACATGGATGGTTCCACCGGGTATATTAACGACACGGTACGTGCACATGGGTGTAGATGGTGACACTAAAACTACTGGATGATCACTGTGAATGTCTGAGGTATTGATATAATGTATAATTTGTAATATAATGCAAATTTGTTGAGATATTGTTTCTTTTTCAGATGGAACCATGGGTCGTGCACGTGATGCGACTGGCAAAAGGGAGCCATTGGTTGTGGCCGAGACCGGCATTTGTTTGTTGGTGATCTCTTGTAGACAGTGAGTAGTATCCATCTACAGTGGAAGAAGCATGGACACCAAGAATCTCAGCGGCAGAACAGTGGCCGAAAGTAGATCATGACAAATCGGGACCACAGGCATTTAGGGCGCCTAGCAACCACCAATCATTCCAAACGCATCAGGAACTGCACCAACAGTACAATGCCGGACCCAGCCAAACAGCCCCACAGTCCCAGATCTGGTGAAATGGAGGGCCATGTGAGATGTGGTGGCATGTCAGACTGGTGCTCTGAAAACCAATCCAAGCCTTTCAGCCACTGTTCCGTCGCTGAGAGCATACCTAAAGTCTAACACTAATGTGATAGCTGTTTTTATGGTAATTATTTTGAGCAATAGAGTAAGACCTGCAGTATAGTGGGGTCACTTGTCAGGGGCTGCAGGCTTAAATGCACTGAGCAATACATGAACTAATACTCCACTGTTTATTATAGAAAGTTAAAATACTGAGTGCAAGACACATTTATGTATGTAGTAAGGCTACTGGGAGACCTTAGATTGAGCAATATTGGATCTGACAATTAAATTCCCTAAAGTCATAACCTCAGAACTGCACAGAGCAGGAACTATTATTCACAAGTAATTAGGAATGTGTTCATCATGAACAAGTCCACAATTACCGTCTGAAGGTTACACAATTATTTCAGGTCTACACAACTGATATTTGAGGATAAAGTCTTTAACAGAAAACACCCCTGAAGAAGTCACTATTGATGAAACGCGTTGGATGATACGCAATTTGTATTTAGAGTAAAATTGGAGTGGATAAGAACAAGCCCGCCCATGCAAGGGTGACAACAAGTGCAAAACGCTTGTCTTATGATTATACAGATATGTACTTGTCATAAGCTTTTAATCTGTTTTACTTGAAGTTCTAGATTCAAATTTCATTTTATTTCTGAATCTTATACGAACTGTATTTGGTGAGCTCAGGTCTACTGTATAGCAGGAAATATTTCATACCTGCATCATCTAACAAAATGCATATAAATTTGGCACTCCACAAAAAACAATACTAATTATATACATACATATATACACATTTACATATAATCACTAATAATAAACTTCTAATTTGTACTTTTAATAACATTATAGTGTTGTGTGTAATAACTCTCTACATGTGATATTTGTCATGGATAGCCTTGTGTTAGAAACACCAAACTGAGAACAGGGCTGATGGCGGAGGAGGGTGTAGGATAAGAGATTGCTGTAGTGACTGAGCAATGAGAATATGTGACTTCTGTAATAAGTGTTTATTACTCACCTGTGCTGATATCTGTAGGGATCTCCTCCTCCTTACACTGCTGATCACCCCTCACATACATCTCTTCTTCTCCCTTTATATCTTCTGCCTTTATATCAGTCACATACGTCTCTTCTTCTCCCTCTATATCTTCTGCCTTTATATCAGTCATATACGTCTCTTCTTCTCCCTCTGTATCTTCTGCCTTTATATCAGTCACATACGTCTCTTCTTCTCCCTCTGTATCTTCTGCCTTTATATCAGTCACATACGTCTCTTCTTCTCCCTCTGTATCTTCTGCCTTTATATCAGTCACATACGTCTCTTCTTCTCCCTCTGTATCTTCTGCCTTTATATCAGTCACATACGTCTCTTCTTCTGCCTCTATATCTTCTGCCTTTATATCAGTCACATACGTCTCTTCTTCTCCCTCTGTATCTTCTGCCTTTATATCAGTCACATACGTCTCTTCTTCTCCCTCTGTATCTTCTGCCTTTATACCAGTCACATACGTCTCTTCTTCTCCCTCTGTATCTTCTGCCTTTATACCAGTCACATACGTCTCTTCTTCTCCCTCTATATCTTCTGCCTTTATATCAGTCACATACGTCTCTTCTTCTCCCTCTGTATCTTCTGCCTTTATACCAGTCACATACGTCTCTTCTTCTCCCTCTATATCTTCTGCCTTTATATCAGTCACATACTTCTCTTCTTCTCCCTCTATATCTTCTGCCTTCATATCAGTCACATACATCTCTCCTTCTCCCTCTATATCTTCTGCCTTTATATCAGTCACATACGTCTCTTCTACTCCCTCTATATCTTCTGCCTTTATATCAGTCACATACGTCTCTTCTTCTCCCTCTGTATCTTCTGCCTTTATATCAGTCACATACGTCTCTTCTACTCCCTCTGTATCTTCTGCCTTTATATCAGTCACATACGTCTCTTCTTCTCCCTCTATATCTTCTGCCTTTATACCAGTCACATACGTCTCTTCTTCTCCCTCTATATCTTCTGCCTTTATATCAGTCACATACTTCTCTTCTTCTCCCTCTATATCTTCTGCCTTCATATCAGTCACATACGTATCTTCTTCTCCCTCTGTATCTTCTGCCTTTATATCAGTCACATATGTCTCTTCTACTCCCTCTGTATCTTCTGCCTTTATATCAGTCACATACGTCTCTTCTTCTCCCTCTATATCTTCTGCCTTTATATCAGTCACATACGTCTTTTCTTCTCCCTCTATATCTTCTGCCTTTATATCAGACAGACGTTCTTCCTAAATAACCCAAAAAATAGGATTTTAATACCTACCGGTAAATCCTTTTCTCTTAGTCCGTAGAGGATGCTGGGGTCACATCAAGAATCATGGGGTATAGACGGGATCCACAGGAGACATGGGCACTTTAAGACTTTCAAAGGGGTGTGAACGGGCTCCCCTCTCTATGCCCCTCCTCCAGACTCCAGTTATAGGAACTGTGCCCAGGGAGACGGACATTTAGAGGAAAAGGATTTATAGTTAAACTAAGGTGAGATACATACCAGCACACACCTCAAGCACGCCGTGCAACATGGCATTTAACACAACGCAAGTCAACGGCATGAACATCATCAGCAAGAGGCTGACTATAAACGTAACACAACATGTGTGTAACCACAAATAATAACTGCAGATAAAGTACGCACGGGCGCCCAGCATCCTCTATGGACTAAGAGAAAAGGATTTACCGGTAGGTATTAAAATCCTATTTTCTCATACGTCCTAGAGGATGCTGGGGTCACATCAAGAACCATGGGGTTATACCAAAGCTCTAGAATGGGCGGGAGAGTGCGGATGAATCTGCAGCACCGAATAACCAAGCATGAGGTCATCATTAGCCAGGGTATCAAACGTGTAGAACTTCGCAAAGGTGTTTGAACCTTACTAAGCAGCTGCCCAGCAAAGTTGTAATGCCGAGACCCCCCGGGCAGCCCCCCAGGACGAGCCCACCTTTCTGGTAGAATGGGCCTTCAACGATTTCGGTAACGGCAATCCGGCCATAGAATGAGCCGGCTGAATTGTATGACAGATCCAGCGCGCAATAGTTTGCTTGGAAGCAGGAGCCCCAATTTTATTGTGAGCATACAGGACAAACAGAGCCTCTGTTTTCCTAATCTGCACCGTTCTGGCGACATAGATTTTCAAATCTCTTACTACATCGACAAACATCGATTCCAGCAAGGCGTCAGTAGCCACCGGCACCACAATAGGTTGGTTCAAGTGGAACGACGAAACCACTTTCGGCAGAAACTGCTGACGAGTCCTCAATTCTGCTCTATCTTCATGGAAGATCAAATAAGGGGTCTTGTGAGACAAGGCCACCAACTGCATGACCACTTTCCAAGTAAGACATTTTAACTCTACCTTCTGCAAAGGTTCAAACCAATGAGATTGAAGGAATTGCAACACCACGTTAAGATCCCACGGTGCCACAGGGTGCACAAAGGGAGGTTGGATGTGCAACACGCCTTTCACGAAGGTCTGAACTTCTGGAAGAGAGGCCAATTGTTTTTGGAAGAAAACCGTTAAAGCTGAAATTTGAACTTTCATTGAGCCCACTTTAGGCCCGCATACACACCGGCTTGTAGAAAATGGAGAAAACGTCCTAAATGAAATTCTTCCGTAGGAGCCTTCCTGGATTCACACCAAGACACATATTTTCTCCAAATATGGTGGTAATGTTTGATCGTTACTTCCTTCCTGGCCTGAATAAGAGTGGGGATAACTTCCTCGGGAATACCCTTCCGGGTTAGGATCCGGCGTTCAACCTCCAAGCCGTCAAACGAAGTCGCGGTAAGTCTTGGAACACGCACGGCCCCTGCTGTAACAGATCCTCCCTCAGAGGAAGAGGCCAGAGATCTCCTACGAGTAATTCCAGAAGATCCGGATACCAAACCTTTCTTGGCCAGTCTCGAACAATGAGGATCGCTTGAACCTTTGTTCTTCTTATGATCTTTATCACTTTTGGAATGAGTGGAAGCAGAGGAAACACGTACACCGACTGAAACACCCACAGTGTCACTAGGACATCCACTGCTATTGCTTGAGGGTCTCTTGACCTGGAACAATATCCTGAGGTTTCTTGTTGAGGCGAGACGCCATCATGTCTATTTGAGGAATTCCCCAAAGACTTGTCACTTCTGCAAAGACCTCTTGATGAAGACCCCACTCTCCTGGATGGAGATTGTGTCTGCTGAGGAAGTCTGCTTCCCAGTTATCCACTCCTGAAATAAAGATTGCTGACAGAGCGCTTGTATGCCTTTCCGCCCAACAGAGCACCTTTGTGGCCTCTGCTATTGCCGCTCTGCTCTTTGTTTCACCCTGGCAGTTTATGTACGCTACTGCTGTTATTTTGTCCGACTGAATCAAAACGGGCCGATTACGAAGATGTTCCTCTTGCAGAAGGCCGTTGTGAATGGCCCTTAACTCCAGAACGTTTATGTGTAGACACATTTCCTGGCTTGACCATCTTCCCTGGAAGCTTTCCCCTTGCGTGACTGCTCCCCAGCCTCGGAGACTCGCATCCGTGGTCACTAAGATCCAGTCCTGGATCCCGAACCTGCATCCCTTTAGGAAGTGAGAACTGTGCAGCCACCACAGGAGTGAGATTCTGGTCTTGGAAGACAGGTTTATCCATCGGTGCATGTGCAGATGGGACCCGGACCACTTGTCCAACAGGTCCCACTGAAACACTCTGGCATGGAATCTGCCAAACTGAATGGCCTCGTAGGCCGCCACTATCTTTCCCAGCAGCCGAGTGCATTGATGGATGGACACTCTTGCTGGTTTCAGCAATTGTTTGACCAGACATTGAAGTTCCAGAGCCTTTTCCACTGGAAGAAAGACTCTCTGTAATTCTGTGTCCAGAATAATTCCCAAAAACTACAGCCGTCTCGTCGGAACCAACTGTGATTTTGGCAAGTTTAGGAGCCAACCATGTTGCTACAGAATTGTCAGGGAGAGGATAATGTTCTGCATCAACTGGTCCCTGGATCTCGCCTTTATCAGGAGATCGTCCAAGTACGGGATAATCGTGACTCCTTGGTTGTGTAGGAGAAGCATCATTTTGGCCATTACTTTGGTCAAAACCCTCGGAGCCATGGACAGACCAAACGGCAACGTCTGAAATTGGTAATGACAATCCCGAACTGCAAACCTCAGGTAAGACTGATGTGGGGAATAAATGGGAACATGCAAGTAGGCATCCTTTAGGTCTACCGACACAATAAAATCCCCCTCCTCCAGACTGGAGATCACTGCCCGGAGAGATTCCATCTTGAATTTGAATTTTTTTAGGTAGAAATTTAGGGATTTGAGGTTCACGGTTGGTCTGACTGAGCCGTCTGGCTTCGGGACCACAAACAGGCTTGAACAAAAGTCTTTTTTGTATTGCGGCGCATACCACCTCCCTGTCTGGAAGAGAAGCTGGTAAGGCTGATTTGAAAAATCGGTGAGGGGAGACGTCTTGAAACTCCAGTTTGTACCCTTAGGACACTATTTCTAAAACCCATGGGTCCAGGGCCGAACGAGCCCAGAACTGACTGAAGAGCCTGAGACATGACCCCACCGGTGCGGACTCCCGCAGAGGAGTCCCAGCGTGATGCGGTGGACTTGGCAGAAGCCGGGAGGACTTCTGCTCCTGGGAACCGGCCATGGCCGGTGATCGTTTACCTTTTCCCTTTCCTCTCATAGCAAGGAAGGAAGACGCTCGGACCCTTCTGTATTTATTGGGCCGAAAGGACTGCATCTGATAGTGGTGTGCTTTCTTTTGTGGTGCAGGCACATAAGGTAAAAATGATGATTTACCCGCGGTAGCCGTAGATACCAAATCAGCGAAGCCGTCACCAAACAACACACCACCATTATATGGTGGAGACTCCATAGCTTTCTTAGAGTCAGCATCAGCATTCCATTGATAAATCCACAATGTTCTCCTAGCTGAGACTGCCATGGCATTGGCTCGTGATCCCAAGAGGCCAATATCTCTCGCAGCTTCTTTTAGGTAGACTGCAGCGTCCCTGATATGACCTAGTCCTAGTGTCAAAAGAATGCTATTCCTATCTAGGGTATCCAATTCAGACGACAGGTTATCTGCCCATTTTTTGAAAGCACTACTCACCCACGCAGAAGCAATGGCTGGTCTGAGTAGCGTACCCGTGGTGACATAAATGGATTTCAATGTATTTTCCTGCCTACGATCCGCGGGATCCTTTAGGGCTGCCGTGTCAGGGGACGGGAGAGCCACCTTTTTGGACAGCCGTGACAGAGCTTTGTCCACAATGGGGGGTGACTCCCATTTTTCCCTATCCCCAGAGGGAAACGGATATGCCATTACAATCCTTTTGGGAATCTGAAACTTTTTGTCAGGACTTTCCCAAACCTTTTCACAAAGCGTGTTCAGTTCATGAGAGGGAGGAAACGTTACCACAGGTTTCTTTCCTTTATACATACAGACCCTAGTATCAGGAACAGCAGGGTCCTCAGTGATATGTAACACGTCTTTTATTGCCACAATCATGTACTGAATGCTCTTTGCCAGTTTTAGATCTAATCTGGCATCACTATAGTCGACACTTGAGTCAGTGTCCGTGTCGGTATCCGTGTTTGTCAGCTGGGCAAATGAACGTTTTTGTGACCCCGAGGGCGTCTGGACTTGAAACAACACATCCTCTATGGATTTCTTCCAAGCCTGGTTCTGGGACTCAGATTTATCCAATCTTTTATTTATCATTTAAAGCACTCAAAACATTCACTCCATCAGGTGTCGGCGGTGCCAACAGGGTCACTCCCACAGCCATTTGTGTCCCTAACATAGTCTCCTCCTGGGAAGAGCACTCCGCCTCAGACATGCCGACACACGTGCACCCACCACACGCAGATACACTGGGCCTATAGGGGACAGACCCACAGTAAAGCCTGTCAGAGAGACACAGAGGGAGATATTGCTAGCTCACATCCCAGCGCCCAAACCGGTCTGAAAATACTACAGAAAATGTCCCAGACCTGCAGCGCTTTTATAAATTACATACAATGCACCAAAATCACTGTGCCCGAACCTCCCCCCCCCATTTTGCACCCTGTTACTTGTACAGCATTGTGAGGAAGGACCAGCGTCTCTGCAGCCTGTGTAGAGAAAATGGCGCCGGGCTGGGTGCTGTGAGGGCTAAGCTCCGCCCCCGTAATGGCGCGCTTCAGACCTGCTCTTTTTAAACTTTTTTATACTGGCGGGGGTCCGGACAGTGCCCTGGCACTATGTCCGCTCTTGCCAGTCAGTTATTTTGAGGTTAAAATGCTGCCCAGGGCGCCCCCCCCCCCCCCTGCACCCTGTAGTGCCTCTGAGTGTGGGAGCATGGCGCGCAGCGTGGCCGCTGTGCTGTACCTCAAAGCCGTCACTGAAGTCTTCTGATCTTCTTCTACTCACCTGTCTTCTGACTTCTGGCTCTGCAAGGGGGGTGACGGCGGGCTCTGGGAACGAGCATCTAGGCGTACCTAGCGATCAGACCCTCAGGAGCTAATGGTGTCCTGTAGCCAAAGAAGCAGAGCCTTGAAACTTACAGAAGTAGGTCTGACTTCTCTCCCGTAAGTCCCACGAAGCAGGGAGACTGTTGCCAGCAGCCTCCCTGAAAATAAAAAACCTAACATAAAGTGTTTTCAGAGAAACTCAGTAGAGCTCCTCAGTGTGCATCCAGTCTCACTGGGCACAGAATCTAACTGGAGTCTGGAGGAGGGGCATAGAGGGAGGAGCCAGTTCACACCCCTTTTAAAGTCTTAAAGTGCCCATGTTTCCTGTGGATACCGTCTATACCCCATGGTTCTTGATGTGACCCCAGCATCCTCTAGGACGTATGAGAAAATAATACAATGGCATTTGCATAGTGTTAGATTAAACTGAGGTGAAACAGTATAATATCAGTGTATAAAACACACAGCTGCTCTAAAGATCATATAGTGACAGTCACTTTGGTATATTGGGGAGACCCTAAATCCCACCTACCTGATCCTCCTGTGGGATCCTGTGATTCTCCTCTGTACAATCCTGGGAATACAGAGGACGGGGACATCTCTCTGGGGTATCTCTGTTACTGGGCCCATCTGTAGGAGACACACAGTGACTGAGTACAGTGTATATATGTGATTATCAGATGATGTGTGTATATAGGGGGTCCCCATACCTGCTCTCCCCTGTACAATACATGACAGTCTCCTCTTACCCAGTGATGTGAGGGGCCGGTGATTCTCCATCATCACGTCCTTGTACAGACCCCTGTGTTCCTCTATATACTCCCCCTCCTGCATGGAGACATAGACAGTGACATCCTGACACCTTATAGACACCCAACACACACAGTGATACAGTCATTACCCAGACACATCCCCTGGTGTTACTTTATAATGCCCCATTCCCAGCAGTCACCTCTCCAGTCATCACCCAGACACATTCCCTGGTGTTACTGTATAATGCCCCATTCCCAGCAGTCACCTCTCCAGTCATCACCCAGACACATTCCCTGGTGTTACTGTATAATGTCCCATTCCCAGCAGTCACCTCTCCAGTCATCACCCAGACACGTCCCCTGGTGTTACTGTATAATGTCCCATTCCCAGAAGTCACCTCTCCAGTCATCACCCAGACACATCCCCTGGTGTTACTGTATAATGTCCCATTCCCAGCAGCCACCTCTCCAGTCATCACCTAGACACAGCCCCTGGTGTTACTGTATAATGTCCCATTCCCAGCAGCCACCTCTCCAGTCATCACCCAGACACATCCCCTGGT
Source organism: Pseudophryne corroboree (assembly GCF_028390025.1). Classification (NCBI taxonomy): domain Eukaryota; kingdom Metazoa; phylum Chordata; class Amphibia; order Anura; family Myobatrachidae; genus Pseudophryne; species Pseudophryne corroboree. The sequence goes on along the minus strand of NW_026967510.1, from coordinate 1,466,794 downwards.
GTTACTGTATAATGTCCCATTCCCAGCAGTCACCTCTCCAGTCATCACCCAGACACATCCCCTGGTGTTACTGTATAATGTCCCATTCCCAGCAGTCACCTCTCCAGTCATCACCCAGACACATCCCCCGGTGTTACTGTATAATGTCCCATTCCCAGCAGTCACCTCTCCAGTCATCACCAAGACACGTCCCCTGGTGTTACTGTATAATGTCCCATTCCCAGCAGTCACCTCTCCAGTCATCACCCAGACACATCCCCTGGTGTTACTGTATAATGTCCCATTCCCAGCAGTCACCTCTCCAGTCATCACCCAGACACATCCCCTGGTGTTACTGTATAATGTCCCATTCCCAGCAGTCACATCTCCAGTCATCACCCAGACACGTCCCCTGGTGTTACTGTATAATGCCCCATTCCCAGCAGTCACCTCTCCAGCCATCACACAGACACATCCCCTGGTGTTACTGTCTAATGTCCCATTCCCAGCAGTCACCTCTCCAGTCATCACCCAGACACATCCCCTGGTGTTACTGTATAATGCCCCATTCCCAGCAGTCACCTCTCCAGTCATCACCCAGACAAGTCCCCGGGTGTTACTGTATAATGTCCCATTCCCAGCAGTCACCTATCCAGTCATCACCCAGACACGTCCCCCGATGTTACTGCATAATGCCCCATTCCCAGCAGTCACCTCTCCAGTCATCACCCAGACACATCCCCTGGTGTTACTGTATAATGTCCTATTCCCAGCAGTCACCTCTCCAGTCATCACCCAGACAAGTCCCCGGGTGTTACTGTATAATGTCCCATTCCCAGCAGTCACCTATCCAGTCATCACCCAGACACGTCCCCCGATGTTACTGCATAATGCTCCATTCCCAGCAGTCACCTCTCCAGTCATCACCCAGACACATCCCCTGGCGTTACTGTATAATGTACCATTCCCAGCAGTCACCTCTCCAGTCATCACCCAGACACATCCCCTGGCGTTACTGTATAATGTACCATTCCCAGCAGCCACCTCTCCAGTCATCACCCAGACACATTCCCTGGTGTTACTGTATAATGTCCCATTCCCAGCAGTCACCTCTCCAGTCATCACCCAGACACATCCCCTGGTGTTACTGTATAATGTCCCATTCCCAGCAGTCACCTCTCCAGTCATCACCCAGACACATCCCCCGATGTTACTGTATAATGTCCCATTCCCAGCAGTCACCTCTCCAGTCATCACCCAGACACATCTCCTGGTGTTACTGTATAATGTCCCATTCCCAGCAGTCACCTCTCCAGTCATCACACAGACACATCCCCCGGTGTTACTGTATAATGTCCCATTCCCAGCAGTCACCTCTCCAGTCATCACCCAGACACATCCCCCGGTGTTACTGTATAATGTCCCATTCCCAGCAGTCACCTCTCCAGTCATCACCCAGACACATCTCCTGGTGTTACTGTATAATGTCCCATTCCCGACAGTCACCTCTCCAGTCATCACCCAGACACGTCCCCTGGTGTTACTGTGTAATGTCCCATTCCCAGCAGTCACCTCTCCAGTCATCACCCAGACACATCCCCCGGTGTTACTGTATAATGTCCCATTCCCAGCAGTCACCTCTCCAGTCATCACCCAGACACATCCCCCGGTGTTACTGTATAATGTCCCATTCCCAGCAGTCACCTCTCTAGTCATCACCCAGACACATCCCCTGGTGTTACTGTATAATGTCCCATTCCCAGCAGTCACCTCTCCAGTCATCACCCGTACACATCCCCTGGTGTTACTGTATAATGTCCCATTCCCGGCAGTCACCTCTCCAGTCATCACCCAGACACATCCCCTGGTGTTACTGTATAATGTCCCATTCCCAGCAGTCACCTCTCCAGTCATCACCCAGACACATCCCCTGGTGTTACCGTATAATGCCCCATTCCCAGCAGTCACCTCTCCAGTCATCACCCATACACAGCCCCTGGTGTTACTGTATAATGTCCCATTCCCAGCAGTCACCTCTCCAGTCATCACCCAGACACATCCCCTGGTGTTACTGTATAATGTCCCATTCCCAGCAGTCACCTCTCCAGTCATCACCCAGACACATCCCCTGGTGTTACTGTATAATCCCCCATTCCCAGCAGTCACCTCTCCAGTCATCACCCAGACACGTTCCCTGGTGTTACTGTATAATGCCCCATTCCCAGCAGTCACCTCTCCAGTCATCACCCAGACACGTCCCCTGGTGTTACTGTGTAATGTCCCATTCCCGGCAGTCACCTCTCCAGTCATCACCCAGACACGTCCCCTGGTGTTACTGTATAATGCCCCATTCCCAGCAGTCACCTCTCCAGTCATCACCCAGACACATCCCCCGTGTTACTGTATAATGTCCCACTCCCAGCAGTCACCTCTGCAGTCATCACCCGGACACAACCCCTTGTGTTACTATATTGCCCCATTCCCAGCAGTCACCTCTCCAGTCATCACCCAGACACATGCCCTGGTGTTACTGTATAATGCCCCATTCCCAGCAGTCACCTCTCCAGTCATCACCCAGACACATCCCCTGGTGTTACTGTATAATGTCCCATTCCCAGCAGTCACCTCTCCAGTCATCACCCAGACACATCCACTGGTGTTACTGTATAATGTCCCATTCCCAGCAGTCACCTCTCCAGTCATCACCAAGACACATCCCCTGGTGTTACTGTATAATGTCCCATTCCCAGCAGTCACCTCTCCAGTCATCACCAAGACACATCCCCTGGTGTTACTGTATAATGTCCCATTCCCAGCAGTCACCTCTCCAGTCATCACCCAGACACTTTCCCTGGTATTACTGTATAATGCCCCATTCCCAGCAGTCACCTCTCCAGTCATCACCCAGACACATCCCCTGGTGTTACTGTATAATGTCCCATTCCCAGCAGTCACCTCTCCAGTCATCACCAAGACACATCCCCTGGTGTTACTGTATAATGTCCCATTCCCAGCAGTCACCTCTCCAGTCGTCACCCAGACACATCCCCTGGTGTTACTGTATAATGTCCCATTCCCAGCAGTCACCTCTCCAGTCATCACCCAGACACGTCCCCTGGTGTAACTGTATAATGTCCCATTCCCGGCAGTCACCTCTGCTTGCGTGGCATTAAGAAGTGTGTTATCAGAACAGTTAAATAAACAGTTGAACAAACATTGAGCAACATTAAGGAAAGGTAACTTACTTAAACCACTTAACCCAAAATGATCTCACAAACGACCACAGCATGTTCATCAAACTACTGTTTCTTATTTCAATTCATGGAATTCTCACCAAAATTAACACATTCTACACTCACCCTCTGTACACATTACAGCTTCTATTCTCCACTCCCCTCTTCTAAACACTCATGAGCTTTATACTTACTTCTCTGCAAGTACTTTGACAACCACAATTGGCCACCAGAATAAACACTAGCAGACATCCAATATTTATCTCACTCTTCTGCTTTTATTAGCTGGTGCCATATCACCAAATCCAGGCCCCAGCCACCTGTCTCTCTCACACTCAGCTATTTCAAAACAACATACAAATCCATCTAACCTCATAAATATCACCTGTCTCCCATCCCCCTACAAGTTACTAAAATGTGGCTTATGGAACGCACGCTCTGTTTGTAACAAATTATCATCCAAACATGATCTCTTCATATCTCACAACTTTAATCTGCTGGCTATAACAGAAACCTGGCTCACACAATCAGACACGGCCTCCCCTGCAGCACTGTCACACAGTGGTTTCCACTTCACACACTCCCCCAGGCCTGGTAATAGTAAAGGTGGTGGGGTTGGAATCTTACTGTCCCAATTTTCCACATACACTTTTCTACCTCAGGTTCCATCACTCGCATTCACATCATTTGAAGTTCACTCTATCAGGATTCCCCCCTCCCCCTTCTCCCTGCGTGTTGAAGCTATCTATTGCCCTCCTGGGCAACTCGAGCAACAATTTCTAGAAGATTTTTCTGCCTGGCTCCCTCACTTCCTCCAAACTCCTCTCTCTAACCTCCTCTCTTGGCCTCACCCAATGGTCTGACATCGCTACACACCAGAAGGGCCACTGCCTTGATCTTGTATTCACCGGGCTCTGCTCAGTTTCTGAATTCATTAACCCTACTTTCCCTCTCTCTGATCACAACCTGATCACCTTCACAATCTCTTCTATTACTCTAAATTCTATGACACTAAAACCTAGCAAGCCTCCTCTAACACGCAGAAATACTAACAATATACATTTTCAACAACTTTCCACTTCTCTGCAACAACTTCTCTCATCAATCTCTACATTTACCACATCTGACACTGCTGTATCCCACCTGCACAAGACCCCAGAGAGAGTGCCCTTGATGAAGTGGCTCCACCTACCCATCACACTCCACGTAGGCTTAGATGTCAACCGTGGCACTCTAAATCAACAAGACACCTACAAAAACTGTCATGTAAAGTAGAATGTCAGTGGCGAAAATCTCAGAATCCAAGTGACTTCCTCATATATAAGACCACCTACCACTCATATCATCAGGCTCTGGTCACTGCCAAAGAAACATACTTCTAATCTCTCATCTCTTCTCATGCCACCAACCCCAAGTGACTTTCTAATACATATAAATCACTTCTTTACCCTCCCTCACCTCCCCCACTAGCTACTATCAGTGCATAAGAACTTGCCTCCTACTTCAAGGATAAGAATGATAAAATCTGAGATGAAATGGTATGCTCTTCCTCAGCCAGTGACCTGCTCAATTCCCTACCTGAACCCTCTGGCACTTTCTCTTCATTTGATCCTACAAGTGAAGATGAAGTATCAACACTCTTTCCATCCTCCTACTCCACTACCTCTCCTCTTGATCCTATACCCTTACAAGTCAGTAAAACTTTGTCTCCTGTGCTTATCCCAACCTTAACTAAAATCTGTAATCTCTCTCTCTCTCTACTGGTATCTTTCCCTCTCTGTTTAAGCATGCAGTGATTACTCCCATTCTAAAAAAACACAACTCTGACCCAAACACACTCTCTAACTACCGTCCCATTTCTCAGCTACCAGGTCCCTCCAAGCTACTTGAGAGACTTGCCTACACTTGCCTCACACACATTCTTAACTCCCACAACTTATTGGACCCACTTCAGTTAGGCTTTCATGCCCAACACTCCACAGAGACGGCACTGACCAAAGTAGTGAATGATCTAGTCACTGCTAGATCTAAAGCCCACTACACACTACTCATTCTTCTAGATCTCTCTGCTGCTTATGACTCTGTTGACCACTCTCTTCTCATACAAATACTACAATCTCTAGGTCTTCAGGACACAGCCCTCTCCTGGTTCTCATCCTACCTATCTAATCGCTCTTTCAGTGTTCACTTCTCTGATTCTATCTCTTCTTCTCTACCTCTATCAGTTGGAGTAACGCAAGGCTCAGTCTTGGGTCCTCTGCTGTTCTCAGTCTGTACCTCATCTCATCACTGGGTGATCATATCATACAACCCATTAAGAACCTAGCAAGCTGGTGGACCATTATGCAACAGGTAGCATCTATCCTTGTGTACTAATGCCTATTTCCCCATAGATTGTAAGCATGCGAGCTGGGCCTTCCTACCTCTATGTCTGTCTGTTTTTACCCAGTTTGTTCCATTACTGCTGTTCTAATTGTAAAACGCAACGGAATATGCTGCGCTATATAAGAAACTGCTAATAAATAATAAATACAACACAGGCCGCTCCCCCTGTATACTATGACAGCACAGAAAGCTACCCCTGTATATTATGACAACACATGCCGCTCCCCCTGTATACTATGACAGCCCAGGAAGCTACCCCTGCATATTATGACAACACAGGAAGCTCCTTTGTATACTATGACAGCACAGGATACTACCCCTGTATATTATGACAACACAGGCCGCTCCCTCTGTATATTATGACAACACAGGCCGCTCCTCTGTATACTATGACAGCACAGGATACTACCCCTGTATATTATAGCAACACAGGCAGCTCCCTTTGTATACTATGACAGCACAGGATGCTACCCCTGTATATTATGACAACACAGGCCACTCCTTCTGTATAGAAAGCCAATAAATGCTGCTCACCCTATATAATAATAGTAGCAAGACACCACAGGCTGCTCCCCCTGTATACTATGACAGCACAGGCCACTCCCCCTGTATACAATGACGGCACAGGATGCTACAACTGTATACTATGACAATACAGGCTGCTCCTCCTGTATACTATGACAGCACAGGATGCTACCCCTGTATATTATGAAAACACAGGCCTCTCCCCCTTTATACTATGACAGCACAGGCCACTCCCCCTGTATACAATGACGGCACAGGATGCTACAACTGTATACTATGACAATACAGGCTGCTCCTCCTGTATACTATAACAGCACAGGATGCTACCCCTGTATACTATGACAGCACAGGCCACTCCTTCTGTATAGAAAGCCAATACATGCTGCTCACCCTATATAATAATAGTAGCAAGACACCACAGGCTGCTCCCCCTGTATACTATGACAGCACAGGCCGCTCCCCATGTATACAATGACGGCACAGGATGCTACCCCTGTATACTATGACAATACAGGCCGCTCCTTCTGTATAGAAAGCCAATACATGCTGCTCACCCTATATAATAATAGTAACAAGACACCACAGGCCCCACCGCCTGTCTATTATGACAACACAGGTCGCTCCTCCTGTATACTATGAAAGTACAGGACGCTGCCCCTGTATATAAAGTCACTACCCCTGTATACAATGACGGCACAGGATGCTACCCCTGTATATTATGACAACACAGGCCGCTCCACCTGTATACTATGACAGCAGAGGATGTTACCCCTGTATATTATGTAAACACAGGCCACTCCCCCTGTATACTATAACAGCATATGATGCTACCCCTGTATATTATGAAAACACAGGCCGCTCCACCTGTATACTATGACAGCATATGATGCTACCCCTGTATATTATGTTAATACAGGCCGCTCCCCCTGTATACTATAACAGCATATGATGCTACCCCTGTATATTATGAAAACACAGGCCGCACCCCCTGTAGACTATGACAACACAGGCTGCTAACCTTGTATATTTTAGCAACACAGGCCGCTCCCCCTGTATACTATGACAGCACAGGATGCTACCCCTGTATACAATGACAGCACAGGCCACTCCTTCTGTATAGAAAGCCAATACATGCTGCTCACCCAATATAATAACAGTAACAAGACACCACAGGCTGCTCCCCCTGTATACTATGACAGCACAGGCCGCTCCCCCTGTATACGACGGCACAGGATGCTACCCCTGTATATTATGACTATACAGGCCGCTCCTCCTGTATACTATGACAGCACAGGATGACAACACAGGCCGCTCCTCCTGTATACTATGACAGCACAGTAGTGTTCACTCTAGGATTTTTTTAGGGCAGGGTGCTGAGCATTGTAGAGGGCACATTTTTATTTTGAAGGGCACATTTTTGATGTGACTCTTTGCGCACAAAGCACAGCGCATATGTTTATAGTTTTTGTACATACATTTTGCCCAGTAAATCATATACCCATGCATACATATAAGACACCTAACATATGTACTGAGAAACATTCTGTATATGTCCAGTCTTCTTGAAAGATCGGCTGTAGCATATACATAAGTAGATAATTATAAATGTCTTTTCCAGTGCTGAAGTAGTTAATAATCCGTATGTGTTATAAAACAGAAAAGTTAAACCATGAGTTAAAATATATAGGAAACAAATAAGTCTGTTCTACTATGGAAATACTGTAAGCAGTACATGCTCACTGCTTACTCTGTTCTTTCCCTCTTTATCAGAGTGCTGTGTTATTTACAGTGCCTCCTCTGCCATCCAGTTGGCTAAGGATAGAAATTGTGTTCCAATTTCAGAGGTGGGAAAGGAGTAGACGACAACATTGTAACATGCACTCTGTTGCATTCTGTATACAAGGGGCGATTTATGGTCCTGCAGGGTGCACTGAAAAAGGGCAGGGTGCTTTTTCACATTTCAAAAATGGGCAGGGTGCAGCACCCTGCTGAAACAGCCTAGAAGGAACACTAGCACAGGATGCTACCCCTGTATATTATGACAATACAGGCCGCTCCCCCTGTATACTATGACAGTACAGGATGCTATCCCTGTATGTTATGACAACACAGGCCACTCCCCCTGTATACTAGGACAGCACAGGATGCTAATATAGAAAGCCAATACATGCCGCTCACCCTATATAATAATAATAAGACACCACAGACCCCTCCACCTGTATATTATGACAACACAGGTCGCTCCACCTGTATACTATGACAGTACAGGCCGCTACCCCTGTATATTATGACAACACATGCTGCTCCCCTGAATATTAATACAGCTCCCCTGAATATTAATACAACACAGGCCGCTCCCCCTGTATAGTACAATGCCAAAGGACACAACACCTGTAATGTTCCATTTATGGAAATACAGTAACGGACGGGTCAGTGCCACCTGTATTACGGTAACGGCGGGGTCTGCGCCACCTGTATTACGGTAATGGCAGGGTCTGCTCCACCCGTATTACGGCAACGGTGTGGTCTGCGCCATCTGTATTACGATAGCGGCGGGGTCTGCGTCACCTGTATTACGGTAACGGCGGGCTCTGCGCCACCTGTATTACAGTAACGGCGGGCTCTGCGCCACCCGTATTACGGTAACGGCGGGATTTGCGCCACCTGTATTACGGTAAAGCTGGGGTCTGCGCCACCTGTGTTACGGTAACGCCGGGGTCTTTAACTCCAGGGTCTGCGCCGCTTGTATTACGATAATGTCGGGGTCTGCGCCACCTATATTACGGTAACGGCGGGGTCTGCGCCGCCTGTATTACGGTAACGGCGGGGTCTGCGCCACCTGTATTATGGTAATGCCGGGGTCTTTAACTCCAGGGTCTGCCCCACCTGTATTACGGTAACGGCGGGGTCTGCGCCACTGTATTACGGTAACGGCGGGGTCTGCGCCACCTGTATTACGGCAACGGTGTGGTCTGCGCCATCTGTATTACGATAGCGGCGGGGTCTGCGCCACCTGTATTACGGTAACGGCGGGATCTGTGCCATCTGTATTACGGTAACGGCAGGGACTGCGCCACCTGTATTACGGTAATGGTGGGGTCTGCGCCCCCTGTATTACGGTAAAGGCGGGCTCTGCGCCACCTGTATTACGGTAACGGCGGGCTCTGCGCCACCTGTATTACGGTAACGGCGGGATTTGCGCCACCTGTATTACGGTAAAGCTGGGGTCTGCGCCACCTGTGTTACGGTAACGCCGGGGTCTTTAACTCCAGAGTCTGCGCCGCTTGTATTACGATGTCGGGGTCTGCGCCACCTATATTACGGTAACGGCGGGGTCTGCGCCGCCTGTATTACGGTAACGGCGGGGTCTGCGCCACCTGTATTACGGTAACGGCGGGGTCTGCGCCACCTTTATTACGGTAACGCTGGGGGTCTGCGCCACCTGTATTACGGTAATGGCGGGATCTGCACCCCCTGTATTACGGTAACGGCGGGGTCTGCGCCACCTGTGTTACGGTAACGGCGGGGTCTGCGCCTCCTGTATGACGGGAACGGCGGGGTCTGCGCCTCCTGTATTACAGTAATAGGACACTAGAGTGTCAGCCACCTATACAGGGATAATGCAGCACCAGAGGCTGCTCCAGCTGCACTATAACAAGGCACCAGAGGCTGCTCCCCCTGTAGTACAGAACCTGACACCAGAGCTGCTCAGCCTATAGAATAATAATAATAATAATAATATCATTACCTGCTGCCAGACACAGCAATGGCTGCTCTCTGCTCCTGCTGCCTTGTGGGAATGATAGAAGGAAGGCGGAGCTCAGACCAGGGGAAAATGGCCGCCGCTCCTGACGTCACTACACGGCCAGGGAACCTATTGCTGCTGCCGGACTGGTCTACAAGAAAATGGCCGCCGGCCTCCTGCACTGAGGACTTTTATGGTTTTAGTATTTACTGGGGGAGGAGCTGCGGGCGGGGTGTAGGAGGGGAGGGGCCAGTAACAAGGAAGCTGCCTTTGCCAATCATGCCCTACTTCCTGCCTGTGCGGTCCACCTTACTTCCGGAAAATGCGTTCCACATGCAGGAAGTGAGTTTTCATCGACTGCTGCAGCCTCCCAGTGTCCGTGGAGATCAGGTAATGGCGTCTTACTACACAGGGGGAGCAGCCTGTGGTGTCCTGTTATTATTATTATTGTTATACAGGAGGAGCAGCCTTTGGTGTCCTGTTATTGTTATTATTATTATTATTATTATTATTATTATACAGGGGGAGCAGCCTGTGGTGTCCTGTTATTATAATTTTTTACAGAGGGAGCGGCCTGTGGTGTCCTGTTTTTATTATTATACAGTGGGAGCGGCATTTGGTGTCCTGTTATTATTATACAGGGGGAGCGACTTGTAGTGTCCTATTATATTTTTTCTGGTGGAGCAGCCTATTGTGTGATTTTATTATTAATATAAAGGGAGAGCAGAATGGGGTGTGCTGTTGTTATTAGTGTTATACAGAGTGAGCAGGTTTTTGTGTACAGTTATTATTATACAGGGACAGCATCTTGTGCTGTCCTGGTATTATTATTATACATTGGGAGTGATGGTGATGTCCTACAATACAGGAGGAATGGTCTGAGGTGTCCTGCTTTTAAATACATCTGTTATTATCTTTATACTGGGGTGCAGCCTTTAGTGTCGTTATTATTATTACTACAGGTTGAGTTTCCCATATCCAAATATTCAGAAATACAGACTTTTTTGAGTGAGAGTGAGATAGTGAAACCTTTGTTTTTTGATGGCTCAATGTACACAAACTTTGTTCAATGCACAAAGTTATAAAAAAATATTGGCTAAAATGACCTTCCGGTTGTGTGTATAAGGTGTATATGTAACATAAATGCATTCTGTGCTTAGACTTGGGTCCCATCACCATGATATCTCATTATAGTATGCAATTATTCCAAAATACGGAATAATCCGATGTCCAAAATACCTCTGGTCCCAAGCATTTTGGATAAGGGATACTGTGGGGATTGAAAATATTGCTCAAAATCTAGGATGTATTAGAGCAGAGACCGTAATATCCCTGGCATGTGTAACAGATGATAATTGGAGCAGTATGAAGAGAATGTATATCACACTCCTGGGAGTGTCACTATGACATCACTTATATCTACAGTAATAATACAGGGACATGACTGGGGAGGTGAGGGGATCTGGGAGTATCACAGTGACGTCACTTAATCTATAGTAATAATACAGGGACATGACTGGGGAGGTGAGGGCATCTGGGAATATCACAGTGACATCACATATCTATAATAATACAGGGACATGACTGGGGAGGTGAGGGAATCTAGGAGCATCATAGTGACATCACTTATCTCTATAGTAATAATACAGATGCATGACTGGGGAGGTGAGGGGATCTGAAAGCGTCACATTTACATCACGTATATCTATAGTAATAATACAGGTATATGACTGGGAAGGTGATGGGATCTGGGACCATCACAGTGACATCACTTATAGCTAAAGCTATAGTTATAGTACAGGTACATGACTGGGGAGGTGAAGGGATCTGGGAGTGTTACTATGACATCACTTATATCTATAGTTATAATACAGAGCTATCACTGGGGAGGTGAGGGGATCTGTGAGCATCACAGTGACATCACTTATATCTCTAGTAATAATACAGGGACGTGACTGGGGAAGTGAGGGGATCTGGGAGTATTTGCAGCGATATTGATGTCTCCCCCATTTCGCAGGGTTACACAGTAATGAAGAAGATCTCTGGTGAGTGTGAGATACCCAGCAGCCATCATCGTGTGTCAGGCGGACTAAGCAGGACCCACAGCCCCATCACAGATCCTGGAACTCACCAACAAGATCATTCAGCTGCTGACAGGAGAGGTGGCTGCTGGGAATGGGACATTATACAGTAACACCAGGGGACGTGTCTGGGTGATGACTGGAGAGGTGACTGCTGGGAATGGGGCATTATACAGTAACACCAGGGGATGTGTCTGGGTGATGACTGGAGAGGTGACTGCTGGGAATGGGACATTATACAGTAACACCGGGGGAAGTGTCTGGGTGATGACTGGAGAGGTGACTGCTGGGAATGGGACATTATACAGTATCACCAGGGGAAGTGTCTGGGTGATGACTGGAGAGGTGACTGCTGGGAATGGGACATTATACAGTAACACCAGGGGATGTGTCTGGGTGATGACTGGAGAGGTGACTGCTGGGAATGGGACATTATACAGTAACACCAGGGCACGTGTCTGGGTGATGACTGGAGAGGTGACTGCTGGGAATGGGACATTATACAGTAACACAAGGGGACATGTCTGGGTGATGACTGGAGAGGTGACTGCTGGGAATGGGACATTATACAGTAACACCAGGGGACGTGTCTGGGTGATGACTGGAGAGGTGACTGCTGGTAATGGGGCATTATACAGTAACACCAGGGGATGTGTCTGGGTGATGACTGGAGAGGTGACTGCTCGGAATGGGGCATTATACAGTAACACAAGGGGATGTGTCTGGGTGATGACTGGAGAGGTGACTGCTGGGAATGGGACATTATACAGTAACACCGGGGGAAGTGTCTGGGTGATGACTGGAGAGGTGACTGCTGGGAATGGGACATTATACAGTATCACCAGGGGAAGTGTCTGGGTGATGACTGGAGAGGTGACTGCTGGGAATGGGACATTATACAGTAACACCAGGGGACGTGTCTGGGCGATGACTGGAGATGTGACTACTGGGTATTGGACATTATACAGTAACACTAGGGGATGTGTCTGGGTGATGACTGGAGAGGTGACTGCTGTGAATGGGACATTATACAGTAACACCAGGGGACGTGTCTGGGGGATGACTGGAGAGGTGACTGCTGGGAATGGGACATTATACAGTAACAACGGGGGACGTGTGTGGGTGATGACTGGAGAGGTGACTGCTGGGAATGGGACATTATACAGTAACACCAGGGGACGTGTCTGGGTGATGACTGGAGAGGTGACTGCTGGGAATGGGACATTATACAGTAACACCAGGGGATGTGTCTGGGTGATGACTGGAGAGGTGACTGCTGAGAATGGGACATTATACAGTAACACCAGGGGACGTGTCTGGGTGATGGCTGGAGAGGTGACTTCTGGGAATGGGGCATTATACAGTAACACCAGGGGATGTGTCTGGTGATGACTGGAGAGGTGACTGCTGAGAATGGGACATTATACAGTAACACCAGGGGACGTGTCTGGGTGATGGCTGGAGAGGTGACTGCTGGGAATGGGGCATTATACAGTAACACCAGGGGACGTGTCTCGGTGGTGACTGGAGAGGTGACTGCTTGGAATGGGGCATTAAACAGTAACACCAGGGGATGTGTCTGGTGATAACTGGAGAGGTGACTGCTGGGAAAGGGAAATTATACAGTAACACCAGGGGACGTGTCTGGGTGATGACTGGAGAGGTGACTGCTGGGAATGGGACATTATACAGTAACACCAGGGGATGTGTCTGGGTGATGACTGGAGAGGTGACTGCTGGGAATGGGACATTATACAGTAACACCAGGGGATGTGTCTGGGTGATGACTAGAGAGGTGACTGCTGGGAATGGGGCATTATACAGTAACACCAGGGGAGGTGTCTGGGTGATGACTGGAGAGGTGACTGCTGGGAATGGGACATTATACAGTAACATCAGGGGATGTGTCTGGGTGATGACTGGAGAGGTGACTGCTGGGAATGGGGCATTATACAGTAACACCAGGGGAGGTGTCTGGGTGATGACTGGAGAGGTGACTGCTGGGAATGGGACATTATACAGTAACACCAGGGGATGTGTCTGGGTGATGACTAGAGAGGTGACTGCTGGGAATGGGGCATTATACAGTAACACCAGGGGAGGTGTCTGGGTGATGACTGGAGAGGTGACTGCTGGGAATGGGACATTATACAGTAACACCAGGGGATGTGTCTGGGTGATGACTGGAGAGGTGACTGCTGGGAATGGGGCATTATACAGTAACACCAGGGGACGTGTCTGGGTGATGACTGGAGAGGTGACTGCTGGGAATGGGACATTATACAGTAACACCGGGGGATGTGTCTGGGTGATGACTGGAGAGGTGACTGCTGGGAATGGGACATTATACAGTAACACCAGGGGATGTGTCTGGGTGATGACTGTATCACTGTGTGTGTCAGGTTACTATAAGGTGTCAGGATGTCACTGTCTATGTCTCCATGCAGGAGGGGGAGTATATAGAGGAACACAGGGGTCTGTACATGGACGTGATGATGGAGAATCACCGGCCCCTCACATCACTGGGTAAGAGGAGACTGTCATGTATTGTACAGGGGAGAGCAGGTATGGGGGCCCCTATATACACACATCACCTGATAATCACATATATACACTGTACTCAGTCACTGTGTGTCTCCTACAGATGGGCCCAGTAACAGAGATACCCCAGAGAGATGTCCCCGTCCTCTGTATTCCCAGGATTGTACAGAGGAGAATCACAGGACCGCACAGGACGATCAGGTAGGTGGGATTTAGGGTCTCACCCATATACCAAAGTGACTGTCCCTCTGATCTGTAAAGAAGCTGTGTGTGTATTATGCGCTGATGTTATACTTTCTCCTGCAGGGTCCACAGGTTATCCATCGTATAACTTTGGGACATGAGGTAGCGACAGCTGATTGGCACCAACGATCAAAGCTTTTGGCCTTCTAGAATGCAATGGGCCTATATCCTATTCTATCTCCTATATCCCCGCCTCCTGGCTCAGGCAAATCAGTTTTTTGTTTGGTGCGGCAGGAGCCAGACCATGGTCAGAGGGCTTCTGTTTTTTTATTTTTAGAGTCTTACTCTTTTTTGAGTGATTCGCACCTTAGAAAGAGTCGCTCCAACAATTCCCGCTGGGTCGCAAAAACGCTTACCCATGAGTACATTGCTGTTTCGGAGGGCGTCTGTGTAGGATGTACGAGCAAGTCCAGCAGACATTACCAGGCTGTGGCCGGAGCACAGGGAAAAGGTAAGGCATCGGTTCTGTTAAGCGGGAAACGCAAGACACAGCCGCACTGTTTTGGGAGGAGACTACCAAACAGTCTCTGATGCGGCTGCCACCCTGCGTGCACCAGCGCTAGGCCTCAGGTATTATAGGCTCCAGGAGTAGTATGAGGCCGGGATCCCTGGGGTTGATGTCAGCAGTGGGGAGTAAGACGCTCCCCCGGTTCATGACCAGTTTCCTCCGAGTTTCCCACCATGAATTGATTTCCCGCTTCCGTCTGAGACGCTGTGTATCTAAAGGACCCAGTCGCAGCTTAGGCGGCTGTGTGACTTGTGTGTCGGTGTTCATTTGGGCGTCTGTTCACTGTAGGTCACTAATAGCGTCTAGATCCACTCAGCGTTCACTAACGTATTGATCAATCCTGGAAGCGGGGTGACGTCTCCCTGTATCCCACTCTCCTGAGCCAGGTGATACAGCACTGAGTCTCTATCTACCTTTGAGTACGAATATTTGGATACTGTAAGTGCTTGATGCATATGAGTCTGTAATCTATTGCTGCTGTTTCTTTCGCTGTGCGAGAATACGTTTAAAGTCCTATATAAGGTAATGCACTAATGTTTCTCCTATATACCTGAAATGTGTCTGTAGTTGAATATGTGCTCATATTGCTTACTATACCAATGTATAACCTGTGACTGATTGCTTGTATGATTGCTGACTTTACTATAATTCTGTCAGTTTTCTGTGTATTTCAATCCTCAATGCTAGTGCAAAGCAGGGAGGGATCGGATTGTATGTCACTTTAATAAGTATTAAAGTGATTTCAGTCACAAATTGTGTAGATAACACTGTACAGGTGTGTGATTTGTTTATCATGTCTAAAAGAGGCAAGGGTGAGGAGGATACACTCTCCACAGCAGCACCAACACTAATTTCATGTTTGTCTTGTAAAGCTGTGTTAACCTCTCAGGATTTGGTTCAAAATGGATTATGTGCAAATTGTTTTAGCTCTCACCAAAGCTTCTTAAATAATCCAAGGCAGGCACAGGTTGAAATGGAACCCCCATGTGCTACGTTTGTACAGTCATTACCCAGTATAGCTGAGAAGATAATGCCATCTCCCATACCAGGGTTAGGTTATCCTATTAACCCTTACATGCAACATTCCACCTGGGGTTTATCATATCAGTACAGGTATTTGCAGCCTTTCAACAAAAACAGGCTGAAACGCTGATGGAAAGTAAATCACATAGACATGAAACAACATCTTCACAGTCTACACATGTTTCAGATGGGGATACTTCGGAGGATGAGAACTCATCGCACTCCGGGTCTGCATACAGAGATGAGGATAAAGGTCTCAGCTCAGTGTACAAACCTGAGCTAATTATTGCTATGAAGGCCTTTCTATCCTTAGAAGAAGCAGCAGAGCCTTTGTTAAAATTCAAGGCACCTGTGTTTAAACGTCCCAAAACAGGACCGAATTTCCTGGGTCAGAGCAGCTGATGGAAATTATGCAAGAGGCTTGGGTAACACCCAGTAAGAAGTTTAGAATTCCAAAGAAAAGGAATTCTCATTATCCTCTTCCAGGTGGGGACTGTTTAAAAAAGAGAGGTGGCTCTCAAAGTTGATACACGTCGTTCAACTGGTGCGAAAATCTACATGACCTCTGCCTTCAACATCATTAAATGATGTCATGGATAGGAAAATAGATGGGTTTTTTTAAAACCATTTTCTTCCTGTCTGAGGCAGTCATAAGACCAGCCATGGCTTCAGCCTGGATGGCAAAAGCCGTGGCGGCCTGGGCTGATGCATTGGAGGATGATCTCTCATTGGCATCTAGAGAGCAAAAATCCCATATTGCACATATTAAACAGGCGGCTATGTTTATGGAAGAAGCAGCCTTAGACATGGGTACTATTGTCTCTCAAGCATCAGCCTCAGCAGTAGCAGCTCGCAGAGCGGTCTGGCTACGTACATGGGAAGCTGTCTCAGAGTCCAAGGAGGTTCTAGAGTCTTTGCCTTTTACTGGAGATATTCTTTTTGGTAAAGAATTAAACATTATTTTGTAGTCAGAGGCAGACTCCAAGAAAGTGAAGTTTCCTTCCACACACAAATCCAAACCTAGGTTTCCAGCTTTTCTGCCCTTTTGGACTCAAGGAAAAGGAAAGGGTTATGGCAAACAGTCCCAATCTGACAAATCTGGGAAGACTGGGAGTGATAATTCCAGTTCCCCTGCACAACGAGGACAAGTTTTTTATTTCAACCTGTTTCTAGTTCAGAAACAGAAAATTGAGATTGACCATACTCAATCTCAAGATGCTGAACAAGTACATTTGGGTGCTTCGGTTTCATATGGAAACTTTACGTTCCATTATTTTGACCATGGAGCTGAAGGATTTATGGTATCTCTAGATATCCAGGATGATTACCTGCATGTTCCTATAGCACTGTCCTATCAGTGCTATCTCAGGTTTACCATCCTCCAGCAATATTTTCAGTTTCAGGCCCTGCCATTTGGACTGGACACAGCTCCCAGAGTATTCAGCAAAATTATGGTGGTAATGGCGGCTTATCTCCGTCGACAAGGGATAAGGAGTTTTCCATACCTCTACAACCTATTAATCCTGGCACAATCTGAGGAATTGCTTCAGTGTCGTCTGCAACAGACGATAGCTTGTTTACAGAGACACGGTTGGCTCATAAATTGGGCAAAGTCGTCCCTGGTTCCGTCACAGCGGATGACTCACTTGGGGGCTGTGTTGGATTCAGGTCTTCAGAGAATAATTTTACCTCTGAACAAAATGTACAAAATTCAGTAAAGGATTCAGGAGCTACTACACAGTCAAAGGGTGTCCACTCACGCAGCAATGCGTGTGATTGGTTTGATGGTGTTGACATTCGACATGGTGAAGTATGCTCAGTTCCATTTGAGGCCTCTACAACGTCTGATCCTTTCCAAATGGAATGGTTTTCATCAGACAATAAAAACTCAGACTATGGTCCTTCCTCTGGAATTAAGGAGGTCATTAGCGCGGTGGCTACAGACAACCCATCTGGACAAAGGGAGACCCTTTTGGATATCATATTGGGAAATTCTGACAACAGATGCCTGTCTTCAGGGTTGGGGAGCAGTGTCAGGAAGAAGTTGCTTCCAAGGGCAGTGGACCAAGAAAGACAGTTGCCTGACAATAAATATATTGGAACTTCGGGCCATTTGTATAGCACTCATTCAGGCAAAGGACATTCTTTAAGGGAAACCAGTTGAAATTCGCTCGGACAGTGCAACAATAGTAGCGTACCACAATCATCAAGGAGGAAGTCGTAGCCAAAAAGCAGTGAAGGATGTAAGCCGCACGTTAAGGTGGGCAGAACTTCATCATCCAGCCTTGTCTGCAGTGTTTTTTCCGGGAGTCCTAAATTGGGAAGTAGATTTTCTCAGTCGACACGCCATTCATGCAAACGAATGGGCCTTACACCCCGAGGTGTTCCAGATTCTGGTAGACAAGTGGATGTTACCGGAGATAGATCTCATGGCATCCCGTCAGAAGAATAAAGTTCACGCGTACGGGTCAAGAACAAAGGATCCCAGGACGACCTTTGTGGATGTCAGTGAAATGGGAATTTTGTCTGACCTATGTGTTTCCACCAATCGCCCTGTTACCTAGGGTGATGCGATAGGCAAAACAGGGAAAGGGCGCCATGATACTAATAGCTCCTGCTTGGCACAGAAGACATTGCTACACAGATCTGCAGAGGATGTCGATGGATGCTCCATTTCTACTTCCTCAACATCCAGATCTACTGTCTCAGGGTCCTTGCTATTACAAGCACCTGGATCAACTGTCTTTGACGGCGTGGCTCTTGAGACTTCCATTCTGAAAGCAAGAGGATTCTCACAACTGCTAATTCAAACAATGCTTAAAGCAAGGAAACCTTCCTCAGCTCGTATTTATCAACGAATATGGCAAGTCTATATTCAATGGTGCAGTGACCGGAAATTTGACCCTAGGTCTTTCAGAGTTTCCAGAGTCCTAACATTCCTTTAGGCAGGAATGGATAAAGGTCTACGGGTGGCTTCCTTGAGAGTTCAGGTGTCAGCATTGTCTGTATGGTTCCAAAAGAAAATTGCTAACCTACAGGATGTTTGCACTTTCTTCCAGGAAACGCTTCACATCCAACCTCCCTGCAGTGCCTTGGGATTTAAGTTTAGTCCTAAAGGACCTTCAAGTTGCTCCATTTGAACCACTAATGCAGGTGGTTTTTAAATGGTGGACAGCTAAAGCTCTCTTTCTACTGGCTATTGCTTCAGCTAGAAGAGTTTCAGATAAGGGCATTTTTATTCTGATTTTTCATCCAGATACAGCGGATCTTAGAACCAAATCTTGTTATCTTCCTAAGGTGGAGTCTAAATTCCACCTTAATGAAGAAATTGTTGTCCCAGCCTTCCAAGGGCCGGACCTTTCTGCAAAAGATGCATTATTGGACATAGTGCTTGCCTTAAGGATCTACGTGGATCATATCAGTGCCATCAGAAAGACAGACACTCTCTTTGTTCTGTACGGATTTTACAAGAGAGGATGGCCTGCTGACAAGCAGACACTGGCGAGGTGGCTTCGGATGATGATTTCACAAGCATATATTCAAGCTGATCACCGTATTCCGGCTAATGTCTCTGCTCACCCTACTCGTAAGGTAGGTCCATCATGGGCAACAAAGTGTGGTGCTTCAGCTAAACAGATATGTAAGGCATCCATAACTATTATTTTTCACCTCAGTTTAATCTGACTGTATGCAAATGTCATTATAGTGGGGTTTTTTTGTGTTTTTAGGTAGAACATCTGTCTGATATTAAAACAGAAGACATAGAAGGAGAAGAAGTGACTGATATAAAGGAAGACGATACAGAGGGAGAAGAAGAGACGTATGTGACTGATATAAAGGCAGAAGATATAGAGGGAGAAGAAGAGACATATGTGACTGATATAAAGGCAGAAGATACAGCGGGAGAAGAAGAGACGTATGTGACTGATATAAAGGCAGAAGATATAGAGGGAGAAGAAGAGACGTATGTGACTGATATAAAGGCAGAAGATACAGAGGGAGAAGAGACATATGTGACTGATATGAAGGCAGAAGATACAGCGGGAGAAGAAGAGACGTATGTGACTGATATAAAGGCAGAAGATATAAAGGGAGAAGAAGAGACGTATGTGACTGATATAAAAGCAGAAGATGTAGAGGGAGAAGAAGAGACATATGTGAGTGATATAAATGCAGAAGATATAGAGGGAGAAGAAGAGACGTATGTGAGGGGTGATCAGCAGTGTAAGGAGGAGGAAATCCCTACAGATACCAGCACAGGTGAGTAAAAAACACTTATTACAGAAAAGAGTCACATATTCTCGTTACTCGTTACAGCAATCTCTTATCCTACACCCTCCTCTGTCAGTACAAACTAATGAGGGAAATATATTTGCCCAGTGAGGGACTGCGCAGCCATCATCCCCTATTATACTCCTGCTCTCCCCTCACATCATGTCACTGTGTGTTACCAGCCCAGAGCTCTGACCAGTCTCCTCCCCACACTCTCTGGTGTATCTCATACATCAGGAGCCATCAGCCCCTATTATACTCCTGCTCTCCCCTCACATCAGGTCACTGTGTATTACCAGCCCAGAGATCTGACCAGTCTCCTTCCCACACTCTCTGGTGTATCTCAAACATCAGGAGCCATCAGCACCTATTATACTCCTACTCTTCCCCTCACATCATGTCACTGTGTGATACCAGCCCAGAGGTCTGACCAGTCTCCTCCTCACACTCTCTGGTATATCTCATACATCAGCAGCCATCAGCCACTATTATACTCCTGCTCTCCCCCCCTCACATCATGTCACTGTGTTACCATCCCAGAGATCTGACCAGTCTCCTCCCCACACTCTCTGGTGTATCTCATACATCAGGATCCATCAGCCCCTATTATACTCCTACTCTTCCCCTCACATCATGTCACTGTGTGTTACCAGCCCAGAGATCTGACCAGTCTCCCCACACTCTCTGGTGTATCTCATACATCAGGAGCCATCAGCCCATACTATACTCCTGCTCTCCCCCTCACATCATGTCACTGTGTTACCAGCCCAGATATCTGACCAGTCTCCTCCCCACACTCTCTGGTGTATCATATACTTCAGGAGCCATCAGCCCCTATTATACTCCTGCTCTCCCCCTCACATCATGTCACTGTGTGTTACCAGCCCAGAGATCTGACCAGTCTCCTCCCCACACTCTCTGGTGTATCTCATACATCAGGAGCCATCAGACACTATTATACTCCTGCTCTCCCCCTCACATCATGTCGCTGTGTGTTACCAGCCCAGAGATGTGACCAGTCTCCTCCCACACTCTCTGGTGTATCTCATACATCAGGATACATCAGCCCCTATTATACTCCTGCTCTCCCCTCACATCATGTCACTGTGTGTTACCAGCCCAGAGATCTGACCAGTCTCCTCCCCACACTCTCTGGTGTATCTCATACATCAGGAGCCATCAGCCCCTATTATACTCCTGCTCTCCTCCTCACATCATGTCACTGTGTTACCAGCCCAGAGACAGTCTCCTCCCCACACTCTCTGGTGTATCTCATACATCAGGAGCCATCAGCCCATACTATACTCCTGCTTTCCCCCTCACATCATGTCACTGTGTGTCACCAGCAGCCATACTGTGTGCTAGCAGTGCCTCTGCCTATGGTATTACATGCCAGGTATTCCCTGAGAGTGTCACTATTAGCACACGCCGATCTATATATAAACCACTCCTTTTCTCCAGGGTCCACAGTAGTATCCACAGGATATACATTGGGATATGAGGTAACGACAGCATGCATGCAATCGGGTTGAAATGACGCCCTATGTCCTTCACACTCGGTCAAAGGTGAAAGACCACTGTGGAGCTTAGCATGAAACTATATTTCTAACTGGTGCCTAAAGCACAAATCCTAATAAAATGTACATATGTAAAGCAATGAGGTCATACATATACAAAATGGAGTTAGCCGTGGACAAAATGGCATCTAAAAAGTACTTAAAAATATGACCCCCATGGGGGCGTGGCTTAACGACAACTTGTGCAGACGTGCTTTTTCAGAGCTCCCGGCCGGCCGGCATATATGTGTGTGTGTGTATATATATATATATACTCCCAACGGCGGCACTCCGGACAGGTGAAATAATTTCGAATAAACTGCATTTCTTTGCAATGTTTCAGCTCATTTATTGAGCTTTTTTCAAGCAGGTAACATACAAAACTGTGGTGCATCTCAGTTAAATACCCTCCACCTGAGCACAAACATGACGTCAGTACAATGGTTCCGGCCTCCAAATACCTCAAAATCAGTACCTGAGTCCGCCCCAAACACCTGGGATAGCTAAATCATTGTACATACATATAAAAAAATATACAGAAAGAAAAACAAAAAATACAAACTAAACTTTAAAACAACAACACTGACATAGACTATATAGGATATTACTATTTTACTCCAATCTTTTGGACGTCATTTTTGTGCTCAGGTAGAGGGTATTTAACTGAGATGCACCACAGTTTTGTATGTTACCTGCTTGAAAAAAGCTCAATAAAGGAGCTGAAAAGTTGCAAAGAAATGCAGTTTATTTGAAATTATTTCACCTGTCCGGAGTGCCGCCGTTGGGAGTTTATATGAGACATGCCATTTGACATGTTCTCTGGAGGGCACCCGGTAAAGCTACAAATTTGATCTTGTGGAGTGCCGGATCTTGGGAGATATATATATATATATATATATATATATATATATATGTATTTTTTTTTCTTTCTGCACTGGGCACGAGTTGTTGCAGACTCCAGTTCGCCTATATATTTTTTTCAAAACAGCCTGCCCGTATTAGGTGTTTCAGCTCTCGGAGCCGGGAGATGCCTCCTGCATCTCTGCAGGTTGAGGTCTGTACACTCTGTTGACGCCGGGGGCTAGATTTGTGTTGGTGTTTGGTGTTTCCTGTGTCCCTTAACCACGGGAGTCTGGCGTTCCCCCTGCCCTGAGGACCTGCTGCTGCCTTCTTTTACCTGCTGCCTCGGCTACTGGACTGTGGACCCGACTGTCTGCTGCTGCAGTGGTGCGGCGTCGATCCCCGGCGCCAGCGGCCAGAAGTGCTGCACCCGAAGATAGCTGTCTCCTCTCTCCTTCTACGGGTCTCTGTCTACAGCGGCTGCTGCCTCTGAGCCCCGGCCGGCTCCTGAGACGCAGCGTGCAGGCTGGTCCACGCGCCTGTCCTCTGACCGGGCGCACTGTATATATCTGCAGGACGGTGGTGAGTCTCCCCTGAGCGCTCCGCTGTGATCATGCTCTCCCTGTTTATTTCTCCCCACATTGTTCAGCTGATAGGGCGCCCCCCTGTTAGTGTTCCCAGGCACTGTCAGTAACGTGGGGTCAGCTTAGAATTTACAGTGTGCTCTTTACAACCCAAGTCCTCACTCCATGTTTTAGATGGTGGGGCTCCCTCTTGTGGCCAGCTCCTGTCACTATGCCACTACTTGGCTACTGTTTCCACTTACTCCTCCTGTTCACAATTGTTACAGTCAGCAGATTCTTAGTTACCGTATTTGGGGTGTCTGCAATTTACACACGTGGCCAAAGTGTCACTCGTCTATCTTGGATCTGGCGGCTGCCTCCCTGGTATGGGCTGTGTGGCAGCTGAAGACACATCTGTGAAGGGGACCCTTTCCATTGTGCACGCAATGTAACGTCATGATTCTAGATACACCACCCATGTAACATATCGCATGCGCCTTTTTAATAGTTGCCTGTTTTTTCATTCTACTCATCAAGGCGGTGAAGTTTGTTTGGAAATTGTCTGTTGTTACCATGCCTCCTAAGAAAGCCAAAGGGGTGCTTCCCCCTCGTGTGTCTTTTCCTACTCAGCAGATGAAACGTACGTCCTCTTCTCCATCTGGTGCGTCCTCACCTGCAAGTGCGTCATTGAGTAGCTCTAAAAGTCCTCTTTCGGTTAGGGGAGTTGATTGTGATTCGGACGCTCCTCTCACAGTTAAATCACTCTGCCATATTCTCTCGGTCTTTAAAGAGGACCTATCTAAAGATTTAACAGCTGCTTTTCGGGATATTAAGACTGAACTGGTAGTTATTGGGGACTGTACCGATCATTTGGAAAGGAAAATGGAGGAGTTGGTGTCCTCACATAATGACCTCATAACTTCCCATGATCTTCAACAAACTGAGTTCGACGCATTTAAAAACAAGTTTGCGGATTTGGAGGACAGGTCCAGGTGGAACAATATTAAAATTTGTGGTTTACCAGATTCGGTCTCCAATTCTGAATTAGAGGATTATGGGTCTAATTCCGATCTGTTCGCTCGCTAGCTATTTTTCTATTCATATTTATAATGAATTTTCCCAACTGGAATCAAATATCTACCATTGCAATCCACCCACTTGCTTTCCAGGTGAAAGGGGCAGGATCTATTAGAAAGGATGGCTACACCACAGGGTGGACACAATGATAGTCTGAGACACAATATTATAAACCCTTCATTAAAAGTTATGTTTTATTATATACACACATTTACAATTAAGTGTCCCAGAGAGTCGTCTTCTCCTATTGTTTACAAGATTAATATTGTTACAGAAAATGTCACATTTCCATAATGTATTTCTGCTGCCGGGTACACTGGGCTCCACAAGGATAGACATTGGGGTTTAGAGTAGGATCTTGATCCGAAACACCAACAGGCTCAAAAGCTTTGACCTTCTTCCCAAGATGCATAGCGCCGCCTCCTATATCACCCCGCCTCCGTGCACAGGAGCTCAGTTTGTAGTTGGTGCTTGCAGTGCAAGCCTGTAACAGGAAGAGTTGCTCACAGCAGCTCTATAAAAGCTTTTTCTGAGGAAAAAAGAAGACTACAAGGGCTGCAGCAGAGGCACAGATTGTGTTAGATGTCAGTAGACATTGCCTGCTGCAGCTTCATCTCTCCCCCAGCGGCGCTGTACACTCCCGCGCCCTGGTTGCCGGGTACCTACAGCAGGAGGCTCCGGTTTTCTTCCAAGTCAGTCACACAGGGCTGAGGTTCTCCAGGATTGAGTGGCCGCACTTCGGGAGTAGGTAAGTAGGTCCCGCTCGCGGGGCCCGCACTTTATCGCGATCCGGCGCGGCCGGTGGTAGGTGGGCCGCGCGCACTGGTGGTGGACACTGTGGCATACAGGCTATCCCACTAGATTACCAGGGCATGGATGCAGGTCAGGTTTTTCTCTCTAAACCTTTTTACAAGTAGCCCGCAGTACCAGGTGGTTTTGCCAGCAGAGGGGATAATGCTTAGACCTGGAGCCCCTCCCCCAGCCCCAGGCTGCCATTTACAGTAAATGTTCCCGCCCTGGAGCTGCATATCTCTCTCTCCCTCACTCCCTGTCAGTGTTTGGGCGCCATTTCCCCAGCCTTAGACAGTGTTAAGAAAAAGTGCATTTAGTCAGGGCTATCTGTTACAAGTACCCTGTGATATACATCCAGTTCTTACTGTGCAGTGTTATATCTATTGATTACATAGCTATATATATATATAAGCTAGTCCAGTGCAGTATTATTGCTTGTCATAACTTCTGCATTGTACAAACGGTGACTATCTGTGTGTGCACTGTCCTGCTGTGTGACCTCCATTTCGTGTCTCTCACTCAGCTTGCTATCCCTATATTCTATAATAGGTACGTCAGGTTTATAATTTTGTAATATAGGATATTCACAGGATATACTGTAATTGTATTTTTCTCTGTGATTTTAGTCACCTTATCTCCATATCTCTCCTGAATCCCTGTTTGTGCTGACTACACTGCGCAGGGGTTTGGGTCAGGTATTGTGCTGCTGATATATTGTACTGTGTTACCTTATACTGCACGTTATAACATGTCTGCTTATGAGGGTAACGGTTCTGGGGCTGAACACTCTGGTAGTGGTGCTGAGGCCACAGATACTTTTGAGGAAATTACAGCAGCTGAGGGCTCTGGTTCTGGGGGTCTATAGCAACGGGGGTCCAGAATGACCTGCCGTGGGCTACCGTCTCTACGCTACTGAATACGCTAGTTACTAACCTAACGCTCCCTATGGGACCTCCTATGCCGGTCCAACCGTATATGGTCCCCGCGGCAGATTGTTCACTTAGTTATGAACCAGTCCCTGACTACTAAAAAGTCTAACCCTCGACCTCCTAAGACCAAGGAGTCCTCTAAGCGGGCCATTACTTCCTCACAATCCACTGCTGTCACTGACACCTCGTCTGATGAGGATGGCGTTTACACTGACCCCACAAATTCTGACACTGATAATACTGATGGGGATAGTAGTTCACAAGTGGATGTTCCTGATCTATTGGAGACTATTACGGATGATCCCAAGCCATCCGTTCCTCCTAAGAAACCAGATAGATTCAAGCGTCAGAAGGTGGTTAAACAAGTTTTACCTCACTCTGATCACCTGGTTGATATACGTCAGGAATCCTGGGAAAAATCCAGGTAAGAAGTTCGTGCCTCACAAGAAGCTGCTTGCTCGCTATTCCCTCGCGCCAGAGCTGTCTAAAAATTGTGAGACACCTCCAGTGGACTCGCATGTGGCACGGATGGTGGTTTCCTCAGCTCTGCCTGTCACTACCGTCACGTCTCTGAAAGAGCCTACGGATAAACGTGTGGAGGGTTGTCTGAAAGCGATTTACACCCTCACGGGTGCTACGCATAGGCCCACTATTGCAGCAACATGGGCTGCAGAAGCTATTGAAGCGTGGGCCCAGGAGCTGGAAGCTGAAATCTCTTCTGACCATGCTAGACAATGCTTGTCATATATTATCACAGCTTCTCACTATATTAAAGAGGCGGCTTCTGATGCCAGTATCCTAGCAGCCAAGGCCTCTACTACGTCAGTCCTGGCTCGCCAGATATTGTGGCTGAGATCCTGGTCTGTGAATCTGGATTCTAGAAGAACCCTGGAGGTACTCCCTTTTAAGGGAAATATCCCGTTCGGAGAGGACTTAAATAAGATAGTGGCTGATTTGGCTACTGCCAAAACAGTCTGTCTGCCAAGTACTGCTCCTACTGTGATGAAGGCTAAAAGTACTTCCTTTCGTCCTTCAGGTAAAGCAAAAGGTCAGGCGTACCACAAACAGGCCCGCACTTCCAAACCTGGTAAGCCAAAGCCCAAAAGAGCCTGGGCTGCCCGTCAGCCAGCTTACAAGACCAATAAGCCTGCCGCATGACGGGACGGGCCTCCCCCTGGGGGACCCCAGGGTGGGGGGCCGGCTTCTAGGGTATACCCAGGAATGGTTGAATACCACTTCAGATGCCTGGGAACGGGAAGCCGTCATTCAAGGTTACGCCATAACCTTCAAAAACCGCCCCCTCATCGATTTTGCCTTACAGATGTCCCTTCGGACCAGACAAAGGCCATGACCATTCGGTGTTACAGACCCTCCTGGACACATGAGTGGTAGTACAGGTGCCTCTTGCTCAGAGGGGCCAGGGGTATTATTCTCCGCTGTTTCTAGTCCCGAAACCGAATGGGTCCTCCTCATTGAGGGCCTTGGAACCTGGGGATTATATGGTCTCCCTGGCCATACAGGATGCTTACCTGCATATCCCTATAGCAGTGTCGCATCAGCAATACCTGAGGTTTGCGGTTGGTAACCTCCATTATCAGTTTGGGCTTTACCTTTTGGTTTAACCATGGCTCTGCGAGTCTTCAACAAGGTTATGGCGGTAATGACGACGGTACTCCGTTGTCAAGGGGTCAGGATCCTACCGTATCTGGACGACTTGTTGATCCTGGCAAATTCCCCAGAAATTCTCCTACGTCACCTAGATCTGACTGTCCGGTTTCTGCAAGCCCACGGGTGGCTCACTAACTGGAAGAAATCCTCCTTGGTCCCTGCTCAGTGCATGGTGCACCTGGGAGCACTATTGGACACTCACAACCAACGGTTGTTCTTGTCTCAGGAGAAAGTCCTGAAGCTTCAGGACAGGATTCGTTGCTTCCTTTCTCGTCCGCAAGTGTCGATGCAGGTGCTGGGCCTCATGGTGTCAGCATTCGACATGGTGAAGTATGCTCAATTCCATTCTCGCCCCCTCCAGAGGCTGATTTGGCCAAGTGGGACGGCCTGCCTCACCGGATCAGGTCTCACATGATCTCATTGACTCCGGAGGTCCATCTGTCGCTGTACTGGTGGCTCCATGACCAACGATTGTGCAGGGGCTGTCCCTTCTGGATATCCGACTGGGTCCTGTTGACGACAGATGCTAGTCTAAGGGGTTGGGGTGCAGTGTTGGAGCAACACTCCCTTCAGGGTAGGTGGACCAAGGAGGAGTCTCTCCTCCCGATCAACATTCTGGAATTGCGGGTGGTCTTCAACTCATTGTACCTGGCCCAGCATTTAATTCAGAACTGTCCTGTTCAAATACAGTCAGACAACGCCACCACGGTGGCTTACATAAATCATCAAGGCGGCACTCGAAGCCGCTTGGCAATGAAGGAAGTCTCACAGATTCTTCAATGGGCAGAACGCCATCTACCGGCCATATCGGCGATATTCATTCCGGGAGTCCTGAATTGGGAAGCGGACTTTCTCAGTCGTCAGGACGTACACACCGGAGAGTGGGGCCTCCATCCAGAAGTGTTTTGACTCCTAGTGGAAAGGTGATGGCATCTCGACACAATCACAAGGTTCCGGTCTTCGGAGCAAGGACAAGGGATCCTCAAGCAGCATTCGTGGATGCGCTGGCGGTGCCGTGGAAGTTTTGGCTGCCGGACGTTTTCCCTCCGTTGTCGCTCCTGTCCAGGGTAATTCGGAAGTTCAAGCAGGAAGGAGGATTCTTGCTTCTCATAGCTCTAGCGTGGCCCAGACGGCACTGGTTTTCAGACCTACAGGGCCTCTCGTCAGAGCGTCCAATTCTACTTCCATAACGCCCAGACCTCCTCGTTCAGGGCTCCTGTGTCTACCAGGACCTGGCCCGGCTGTCTTTGACGGCGTGGCTCTTGAGACTCCCGTCTTGAGGGCTAAGGGGTTTTCTGAGGCAGTCATTAAAACTATCTTGCGGGCCCGGAAACCGGCTTCTGCTCGGATTTACCATAGCGTCTGGCATTCTTACTTTGGTGCGCATCTAACAATTATGATGCTTCCAAGTTTAGTACAGCCAAGTTTTTGGCTTTTCTTCAGCAGGGCCTGGATTTAGGCCTGCGTCTGGCCTCCCTCAAGGTTCACATTTCTGCCTTGTCGGTGTGGTTTCAGAGAAAAATTGCGACCTTACCTGATGTGCATACCTTTACTCAGGGCGTGTTGCGTATCCAACCTCCCTATGTCCCACCTGTGGCTCCTTGGGACTTGCCAGTGGTTTTGGAGGCATTGCAGGAGTCTCCGTTTGAACCTCTTGGTTCAGCTGATCTTAAGTGGCTTTCCCTTAAGGTGGTGTTTCTGCTGGCTATTGCCTCAGCTAGAAGAGTGTTGGATTTGGGTGCCTTGTCTTGTAGTTCCCCATATCTGATATTTCACCGTAACCGGGCGGTTCTTAGGACTCGCCCCGGATATTTACTTACGGTGGTTTCTTCATTCCACCTTAACCAGGAGATTGTGGTTCCGGCACTTGTTTCTCCTGATCTGTCTCCCACAGAGCGGTCTTTGGATGTGGTACGGGCTCTCCATATCTGTGTGAAGAGAACTGCTTCCATTAGGAAATCTGATTCTCTCTTTGTTCTGTTTGGATTTCACAAACGGGACTGGCCTGCTCACAAACAGACTTTGGCCAGATGGATTAGAATGGTGATTGCACATGCTTATGTGAAGGCTGGTCTGTCAGCTTCTGCTCACATTACGGCCCATTCTACTCGGTCCGTTGGACCTTCTTGGGCGGCCCGCCGTTGTGCGACCCTTGAACAATTGTGCAAGGCGGCTACGTGGTCCTTAGTGAACACGTTCATAAGGTTCTTTGCCTTCGATACTGCCGCTTCCCAGAATGCTTCCTTTGGACGTGGGGTTCTTGTGCCCGCTACAGTGCGTCCCCTCCCGTAAGGAACTGCTTTAGGACATCCGTAATGTTTATCCTTGTGGAGCCCAGTGTACCCCGCAGCAGAAAATGAGATTTATGGTAAGAACTTACCGTTGTTAAATCTCTTTCTGCGAGGTACACTGGGTTCCACAAGGCGCCCACCCTGACGCACTTAGCTGCTTTGGGTTGGTGTGGCTATAGCCGCTGACACTTTCTCCTGTCGGGAGACTCTGGTGTTTGTGGCAACTTGCAGTTGTCGTCTCTTTTACTTGCTACTGCATTGGGCTGGTTAATAAAACTGAGCTCCTGTGCACGGAGGCGGGGTTATAGAGGAGGCAGCGCTATGCATCTTGGGTAGAAGGTCAAAGCTTTTGAGCCTGTTGGTGCTTCGGATCAAGATACTACTCTACACCCCAATGTCTATCCTAGTGGAGCCCAGTGTACCTCGCAGAAAGAGATTTAACAACGGTAAGTTCTTACCATAAATCTCGTTTTTATTTCCAGCAGATGGACACACAAGCAGGAATATCACAGAAGGACATCTAATGTTATCCCCGGATTGTGACATAAAAGATAATGACAGTAGACAGGATTCTCCAGGAGCTAACCCCATTACCCCAATTATACATCCAGCTCTATCAGCTGATCCCTGTGATCCTGAGAAATGTTCTCCTGATCACTCTGATATTGGTGCATCTGTTACAGCTCTGACAGTAGATACAGTATTTCCCTGTTCTATAGATGCCAAATGTGTTACACAGAACACAAAGCCTATTACTCATCATCCAGCTAAGGCAGGTGAGAGATCATTTCCATGTTCTGAGTGTGAGAAAAGTTTTACATACAATTCAGAACTTGTTAGACATCTGAGAAGTCACACAGGTGAGAAACCATTTCCATGTTCCGAGTGTGGGAAATGTTTTGCAGGAAAATCATATCTTGTTACACATGAGAGAAGTCACACAGGTGAGAGGTCTTATTCATGCTCTGAGTGTGGAAAATATTTTGCACACAAATCATATCTTGTTATACATCATAGAAGTCATACAGGTGAGAGACCATTTTCTTGTTCTGAGTGTGGGAAATGTTTTGCACGGAAATCACATCTTATTACACATCAGCGAAGTCACACAGGTGAGAAGCCATTTCCATGTTCTGAGTGTGGGAAATGTTTTGCACACAAATCACATCTTGTTATACATCAGATAAGTCACACAGGTGCGAAGCCATTTTCTTGCTCTGAGTGTGGGAAAAGTTTTACCTGGAAATCACAACTTGTTACACATCAGAGAAGTCACACAGGTGAGAAGCCTTTTCCATGTTCTGAGTGTGGGAAATGTTTTGCACATAAATCAGATCTTGTTATACATCTGAGAAGTCACACAGGTGCGAAGCCATTTCCATGCTCTAAATGTGGGAAATATTTTACATGGAAATCAGATCTTGTTATACATCACAGAAGTCACACAGGTGAGAAGCAGTTTTCTTGCGCTGAGTGCTGGAAATATTTTACACAGAAATCACAACTTGTTAGACATCAGAGAAGTCACACAGGTGAGAAGCCATTTCCATGTCCTGAGTGTGGGAAATGTTTTTCACAGAAATCACAACTTTTTACACATCAGAGAAGTCACACAGGTGAGAAGCCATTTCCATGTTCTGAGTGTGGGAAATGTTTTACACGAAAATCACAACTTGTTATACATCAGAGAAGTCACAGAGGTGAGAAGCCATTTCCATGTTCCGAGTGTGAGAAATGTTTTGCAAACAAATCAGATCTTGTTAGACATCAGAGAAGTCATACAGGTGAGAAGCCATTTCCATGTTCTGAGTGTGGGAAATGTTTTACACAGAAATCAAATCTTGTTATACATCAGCAAAGACACAGGTGAGAAGCCAAATAAATCAGCTCTAAGTTGCACACAATAGACATTACTCAGGTGAGAAACCATTTTAATCTTCTGGAGTATACTTATCATTGCCATGCATTGTTCTTCAAGGTTCTTATCCTATCTCCTATGCTTTGCAATATACATGTTACCACTGGGTGAAATAATCAGATGTCATGCCCTCATCTACCACTGTTATACTGATGACCTGTCCTTTGCTCCGGGTATTGAGAACCTAATACAGGTTGAGTATCCCATATCCAAATATTTCCCAAATACAGACTTTTTTGAGTGAGACTGATATAGTGAAACCTTTGTTTTCGATGGCTCAATGTACACACACTTTGTTTAATGCATGTTATAAAAAATATTGTCTAAAATTACCTTCAGGCTTTGTGTATAAGGTGTATATGTAACAAAATGCATTTTGTGCTTATATTTAGGTCCCATCACCATGATATCTCATTATGGTATGCAATTATTCTAAAATACGGAAAAATCCGATATCCAAAAAACCTCTGGTCCCAAGCATTTTGGATAAGGGATACTCAACCTGTACCAATCCTAAATGGTTGTCTAGCTGAGCTCCAGGTGTGGGTGATGCCAGTTTGCTGTGACTCAGTCCTGGTGAAACAGGTCCTTATGGTAGCTCACCAACAAAGGGCAGGGCTACAGCTCAGCTTTGTTACCAACCAGACTTACGTTTGGGCATTCAGAGTTACAAAATGCTGATCCTGTGCAGAATCTTGGTGTCCTGGATGGTGGAGTGACACTTAGACATCAGGTATCAGCCACAATCAGATCCTCATCTGAGGAACATAGCCAGACTCCAGCACTTTATTCCCTCAGAAGATCTACCTACAGTCATACATGCACTTGTATTATCACACATAGACTACTGCAATGTCCTCTACCTGGGTCTCCCAGCAAAAGAATTGCACCGCTTACAGCATGTACAGAATGCAGCAGCCAGGCTGTTACCTAACCAGCCCGTTCCTGCCACATAACACCCATTCTCTGCTCCCTCCACCGGCTGCCTGTAAGATGGTGCCTCTATTACATAATCTTACTGACTCTCCCAGCCCTACATGACCAGGGTCCATGGTACCAGAAACAGCTTCTGCCTCCTTACTGCCTTCGTTACTTCCATCTGCAGATGAAGGTCTGTTACCAGCAATACCAAAAATCCCCAAGCAGTGCTGATATGTCAGGGGGTAGACAGGGTGGTTGGCACTAGTGCTGTAAGGGGGGATGCCGGAGGCACTGTGGCTAATATTGTCCCCAAGCAGCGCTGAGGTGAAAGATGGGGGACACATGGTGGGTCGCAGTAGTGAGGGGAGAAACAGGGTGGGTGGCAGTAGTGGGGGGGATGGCACGTAGCAGTAGTAGGGAGAGACAGGGTGGTGGCAGTAGTGGGGGGAGACAGGGTGGGTGGCAATAGTGGATGGAGACAGGGCGGTGGAAGTAGAGGGGGGAGACAGGTGGGTGGTAGGAGTCAGGGCAGGTGGCAGTAGGGGGAGACAGGGTTGTTGGCAGTAGTGGGGGGAGACAGGTTCGGTAACAGTAGTAGAAGGAGACAGGGCAGGTGGCAGTAATGGGGGAAGATGGGGCGGATGGCAGTAGTGGGAGGAGACAGGGTGGTGGCAGTAGTGGGGGGAGACGGGGTGGGTGGCAGTAGTGAGTGATATGGGGCGGGTGGCAGTAGTGGGGGGGAGACAGGGTGGATGGTCACAGTGCAGTACCAGGGGATGCTGGAGGCAGTAAAGAGGTGTATGGGTCCCACACAGAACCAGTTGATAATTAGACTTAATGATGAATATGTTTCCTTATTTCTAATTAATCCCTTGTATGTGTTACTGTTATTTGCTGTGTCAGCCTTTATGTGTGTTCTGTGTAATAATCCTGAAAGTAGTGCTGCTACCGATCTCATATCATTTGTAGTAACTTGGAAAAGATGAGATATGAGGTGCACTCTGGAAGCTTATAGGGGGCTAATCAGAGATGATCGCAGATGTGACATCACGCAGCCCCTGGAAAATGGTCCCGGCCCGCCCGCATTCACCCCTCAGGGATGCGACCGCAATGTGTGTGTCTGCGTGGCCGCTGTGCATGTGTATTTTACCACCACCAGCAAACTGTTGCGGGACGCTATTGCAGCTGGGTCTGAATGACCCCCATAGGTTGTTATGCAGAGTAAAGTATTTTGTAAGTTTAAAATATAGAGAAAAATCTGTGTATTAAAGATATGAAATAAAGTCGTGTAAAAACAAAAGATTTCCGTTGAGTCTTTTTATGTGTCTGTGTATTATCTTATTTCCAGATAATTGTCGCTATGATGACAGAAACAATTTCCTGTTACTGTGTCATTGTATTGTTACTTTTGTGTCCACATAATATCAGTGTCACTGTGTATAAATATCCCGTCTGGTGTGTAAAGGTGGGTACACACGCTGCCATTGTGACTGTGCGATTTCCCTTGAACTGTCCGGAGCCCAGAACCACCAATAGTGACTGTATGTACTTGTGATTGTGGCTATGTGTGATTGTGACAGCTCATGTGAATAGTGGGTGACATTACAGGGGGGGGTCTCTCTGTGTAACTAAATAGTGGCAGACATTTTATATCAGTGCGTTTATGTGGAGTGGGGGCAGTGGCCTGGCAGGAAGCTGCAATTATATCATGTGATTTCCTCTGATTTCCATATTCCCTTCTGCTGTGTGTGTGTGTGTATATATATATATATATATATATATTATATAAAATAGGATTTTAGTTACCTACCGGTAAATCCTTTTCTCGTAGTCTGTAGAGGATACTGGGGTCCATATTAGTACCATGGGGTATAGACGGGTCCACCAGGAGCCATTGGCACTTTAAGAGTTTAATAGTGTGGGTTGGCTCCTCCCTCTATGCCCCTCCTACCAGACTCAGTCTAGAAACTGTGCCCAAGGAGACGAGAGAAGGAATTACACAGATAGTTGCGAGATTCACACCAGCTCAAACAAACATGAAAATCCAGCCAACATGCTGGAACAACTCAGCAACATCTGAAACAGTAAATAATGGAGAACTTACATAGGAACCAGGTAACACTGAACTATAAAACAAATGCAGGAAACGAAGCGCTGGGCGGGCGCCCAGCATCCTTTACAGGCTACGAGAAAAGGATTTACCGGTAGGTAACCAAAATCCTATTTTCTCTAACGTCCTAGAGGATGCTGGGGTCCATATTAGTACCATGGGGATGTACCAAAGCTCCCAGTACGGGAGGGAGAGCGCGGAGGCTCCTGCAACACTGCCTGACCAAACTTCAGGTCATCAGAGGCCAAAGTATCGAACTTGTAAAACTTGACAAACGTGTTCGACCCAGACCAAGTAGCTGCTCGGCAGAGTTGTATCGCCAAGACACCCCGGGCAGCCGTCCAGGAAGAACCCACCCTACGAGTAGAGTGGTCCTTTACGGATTTCGGACACGGCAATCCTGCCGTGGAATAAGCATGCTGGATAGTGAACCTGATCCAGCGTGAAATCGACTGCTTAGAATAAGGACATCCCAGTTTCTTTGGATCATAGAGGACAAACAGCGAGTCACTTTTCCTATGACGAGCCATCCTTTTCACATAAATCTTCAAAGACCTCACTACATCCAAAGCCTTTGAATTAGCTGAAGAGTCAGTAGCCACTGGCACCACAATAGGTTGGTTGATGTGGAAAGTCGACACAACCTTAGGCAGGAACTGTGGACGAGTCCTAAGTTCCGCCCTGTCTTCATGGAAGATCAGATAGGGGCTGTTACAAGATAAGGCCCCCAATTCCGACATGCGTCGCGCAGAAGCCAAGGCCAACAAGGTGACCGCCTTCCACTTGAGAAACTTGAGATCAGCCTCCTGTAGAGGCTCAAACCAAGCAGATTGTAGGAACTGCAACTCCACATCCAGATCCAATGGAGCCGAAGGCGCCACAAAGGGAGGCTGAATGTGCAGAACCCCTTTCAGAAAGGTCTGAACCTCAGGAGAACAGCCAACTGTTTTTGGAAGAAGATGGACAAAGCAGAGATCTGGACCTTGATGGAGCCCAGTCTCAGCCCCATATCCACCCCTGCCTGCAGAAAAAGGAGAAAATTACCAAGTTGAAACTCCACCGCCTCTTGGCCTCACACCAAGAAACCTATTTCTTCTAAATGCGATGGTAATGCTTAGACGTTACCCCCTTCCTGGCCTGTATCAGGGTAGGAATGACCTCACTTGGGATACCCTTCTGAGCTAAGATCTGGCGTTCAACCGCCATGCCGTCAAACGAAGCCGCGGTTAGTCTTGATAAGCGAACAGCCCCTGCAGAAGTATATCCTCCCAAAGAGGTAAAGGCCGTGGATCTTCTAGCAGAAGATCCAGCATGTCCGTGTACCAAGCCCTCCTTGGCCAGTCCGGAGCAATGAGGATTGCCAGAACCTTCTTTCTTCTTACAAGTTGAAGATCTCTTGGTATTAGAGGAAGTGGAGGGAACACATACACTGACTTGAACACCCACGGTGACACCAGTGCGTCCACCGCCACTGCCTGTGGGTCTCTTGACCTGGAACAGTACCTCCATAGCTTGTTGAGGCGGGAGGCCATCATGTCTATGTCTATGTGAGGAACCCCCCACCAACTGGTTACTTCCTCGAACACCTTCGGATGGAGGCTTCACTCCCCTGGATGGAGTTCATGTCTGCTCAGTTGTCTACACCCGGAGTGTAGATTGCAGACATTGCCACCACGTGCCTTTCTGCCCAGACGAGGAACTTTGACACCTCTGCCATGGCTGCTCTGCTCTTCGTTCCGTCTTGTCGGTTTATGTAGGCCACTGTGGTCACGTTGTCAGACTGCACCTGAACAGCCTGATCCTGTAGAAGGTGTGCTACTTGGGCATTGTAAACGGTTCTGAGTTCCAGGATGTTTATTGGGAGAAGTGACTCTTGAACCGACCATTGTCCTTGAAAGGTTTCCCCCAGAGCGACCGCTCCCCAACCTTTTAGACTTGCATCTGTGGTCAACAGGATCCAGTCTTGAATTCCGAACCTTCTCCCTTCCATGTGTGGAAGTGAGTGAAATCCTGGCTTTCAGAGACAGGCGTATCCTCTTGTGCATGTGTAGGTGAGAGCCCGACCACTGGTCCAAGAGGTCCAGTTGAAAAGGTCGAGCATGAAACCTGCTGTACCGCAGAGCCTCGTAGGCGGCAACCATCTTCCCCAGAAGGCGTATGCATTGATGAACCGATACCCGGGTAGGCTGTAGGACATCCCGGATCATTGTTTGAATCACCAATGCTTTCTCTGCCAGGAGAAAAATCCTCTGCACTTCCGTGTCAAGGATCATTCCCAGGAAAGACAGTCGCCTTGTCGGCTCCAGATGAGACTTCGGAAGATTCAGGATCCAACCGTGCTTCCTGAGCAGCTGTGTCGTGAGTGCGATGGACCGCAACAACCTCTCCCTGGATGACGCCTTGATCAGGAGATCGTCCAGATATGAAATTATGTTCACCCCCTGCTCCTCCCAGCGCAGCACCAAGGTACCGCTGAGCCTTCCGCGCTCCTAACCCTCTAGCTGCCCACTTTACACTGTCCCCCTGCTTGCAAGGGGGGACAGTGACTCACTCGCCATCTTCAGCTCCTGAGGGGGTGGCGTCCGGCTGCCGGGGCGAGCATTCCCCTGCGTCGGGGCGTGATCGGACCCCTCTGGAGCTAGTGCCCAGTCAGTGGGAGCAGTGGCTCAAGACCCCGCGGGGTGGACACTGCTCCACCCCCCCTCAGTCCCACACTGCAGGGAGGCTGTCACCAACAGCCTCCCTGTAAAATAAAAAAACTGAAAAGAAATAAACTCTTTCACTAAGAGAACTCTGGAGAGCTCCCCTAGCTGTGACCAGCTCCTCCGGGCACATTTTCTAAACTGAGTCTGGTAGGAGGGGCATAGAAGAAGGAGCCAGCCCACACTATTAAACTCTTAAAGTGCCAATAGCTCCTGGTGGACCCGTCTATACCCCATGGTACTAATATGGACCCCAGCATCCTCTAGGTCGTTAGAGAAATATATATATATATAATTTAAATAAACAATGTTTGTTCAAAGGTTCTTTTTTTTTTTTTTTTTTTACTTGTAGGTGAATTAGGGTTGTTGTATTTTAAAAAATAGACTTACCTGACCCTTTCCTGGAAATGTACATGTATGAAGGTATGGGAGAAACCTGCTGCAGTTCCTTCTACTTACATTTGGGAGGTACGGTTGTTTTTGGGGAATTAGCAGCAAATAGTAAATAATACATTGGCTCCATAACGTCTCGCTGACACTCTGATTTTTACACAAATATGTTACACAAAATGACATTTGCATTAACAACTATTAATTAAACAAGAAAAACACAACACTTTTTTCCCCCAAAAAACTTTATATATGTAAAAAATATTTTAAAAAATCGCCAATTCTGGTCTGGACTCATTGACTCTATCAGGAGAACAAGAGCCTTTTTAGCAAGGACTATGCCACCAGTAACCAGTAGAGGAACCAGGCGTATCCCACAGAATATCAGTGCTGCCACCATACATTGGGGAGAGAAGATAAAGGCCCTCATTCCGAGTTGTTCGGTCGCAAGGCGATTTTAGCAGAGTTAAACACGCTAAGCCGCCGCCTACTGGGAGTGAATCTTAGCTTCTTAAAATTGCGAACGATGTATTCGCAATATTGCGATTACAAACTATTTAGCAGTTTCAGAGTAGCTTCAGACTTACTCGGCATCTGCGATCAGTTCAGTGCTCGTCGGTCCTGGTTTGACGTCACAAACACTCCCAGCGTTCGCCCAGACACTCCCCCGTTTCTCCAGCCACTCCCGCGTTTTTTCCAGAAACGGTAGCGTTTTTATCCACACGCCTATAAAACGCCGTGTTTCCGCCCAGTAACACCCATTTCCTGTCAATCACACTACGATCGCCGGAGCGAAGAAAAAGCCGTGAGTAAAAATACTATCTTCATAGCAAAATTACTTGGCGCAGTCGCAGTGCGAACATTGCGCATGCGTACTAAGCAGAAAAACGCTGCGATGCGAAGAAAATTACCGAGCGAACGACTCGGAATGAGGGCTAAAGTGCAGATTTCTGAACAGTGCTTTTATAAGGAACAAAAGAAGTGCATAGATCACAGTGATCAGAAGTCCGGGACAATGAGGTCAAGAAACCAACGCTGTGGTACTAATGACCTCAATACAGGTCACTTGGAGCAAGAGACTAGGGTAGGGGCAACAACAATTTTTTAAACACAACTAAAAAAAAAACGAATTATAAAAATTAAAAAATAAGGATCGTCCATTACAGAGGACTGTGTACTCAGCATGTCTAGGTACATACTACTGGACGACACACTGGAATTAGAGGAGGGGGTGGGCTGTATGTGTCCTGGCGAAAACAGCATCTGTTGAGGGTTTCCCGGCGCATACTGCATGGGTTGGTGATGTGGGTAGGTGGGGGGGGGGGCACATTTGGGAGATACCAGGCAGGTAGTGTTATGTCACACGCCTTGACAAGAGATTTGTCAGTTGTGCATGAGGTAGCATCAAGAACGAGATGCTTGTAGATCTTTTGATCCTCCATCAGTCACATCTCCACCATGATGTAATTGCCAACAGATTGCTCCAAGTCTGGGGGCCTATTAAGAACCTCCTCGGCGAGAGTAAAAAAAACTGTTGTGAGCTAGGCAGGGCAGAAGTGGGTTTCTGGACGACCTCCGCTGTGCCGGGGGTCGTGTCTGTGGGGTTGGGTCATCCACTATCCTGCATTTAAAAAACAAATGTGGGTACAATACAATATTAATGTGTGTACATACCAGATCCAGACTCTCCGATGCCTCCTCTTCCACAAGAGTGGGAGAATCCAGATGACACTGTGACCTTATTCTTGGTTCTTGCTCCAAAGTGAATTTCATGAGGTCATAATACCACAGTGCTGGCTTGTAAACCTCATCCGTCCCAGCTATTAAACACCGTTATGCCCATTACACATTATTACACATCCGTAATGACCATTTCATATTATTACACATCAGTTATGCCCAATACACATTATTATACACCATAATGCCCATTACACATTATTACACAC
Organism: Pseudophryne corroboree; assembly: GCF_028390025.1. Taxonomy (NCBI): domain Eukaryota; kingdom Metazoa; phylum Chordata; class Amphibia; order Anura; family Myobatrachidae; genus Pseudophryne; species Pseudophryne corroboree. Next base: position 1,426,553 of record NW_026967510.1, on the reverse strand, counting down.
CGTTATGCCCATTACACATTATTACACACCATAATGCCCATTACACATTATTGCATACCGTAATGCCCATTACACATTATTACATACCGTAATGCCCATTACACATTACACACCGTAGTGCCCATCACACATTATTACAAACCGTAATGCCCGTTACACATTATTGCACACCCGTTATGCCCATTACACATTATTACACATCTGTAGTGCCCATTACGCACCGTAATGCCCATTACACATTATTACATACCATAATGCCCATTACACATTATTACACATCCGTAGTGCCCATTACACATTATTACACACTGTAGTGTCCATTACACACCATAATGCCCATCACACATTATTACACATCCGTAGTGCCCATTACCCATTATTACACACCGTAATGCCCATTACACATTATTACACAGCATAATGCCCATCACAATTTATTACACATCTGTAGTGCCCATTACACATTATTACACACCGTAATGCCCATTACACATTATTACATACCATAATGCCCATCACACATTATTACACATCCGTAGTGCCCATTACACACTGTAGTGTCCATTACACATTATTACACACCATAATGCCCATTACAATTTATTACACATCTGTAGTGCCCATTACACATTATTACACACTGTAGTGCCCATTATTATTATTATTATTATTATAATTATCCTTTATTTATATGGTGCCACAAGGGTTCCGCAGCGCCCAATTACAGAGTACATAAACAAATAATCAAACAGGAAAACCAACTTACAGTTGATTACAGTATAAGACAAGTACAGGGTAAATAAACTTAGTTACATCAGCAGATGACACTGGAATAAGTATCAGGTGGCAGAAGACTGCTGGATTTGGTGCAGCTGAAGATTATTAAAGTAAGAAAGGATAAGCACATGAGGGAAGAGGGCCCTGCTCGTGAGAGCTTACTGTCACAACTGAGGGTTTAGGCTGACTGGAGGAAGCCTCAGTTGTAGGGGCTGAGATGAAATTAAACTTGGGAGGTTTAATCAGACCCCTGGACATGTAAGTGCAGAATGATTACCCGAAGGTGTGACCATGACAACCAAGTTAAAATTCAAAATAAAAGTTTATTAACAGACTCCGTGAAACAAGCAGCATTCAAGGTTTAGTAATTGACAGTGGCAAATAACACAGTTCCTGGAACACGTAACCATAGAAGGTATCTCAGAGCACTGGTAGGTTAGAACAGATGTTAAAGTCCTTTGATGGAAAAACCTTACCAGGCCTGGTTGTAGTAGTGGAGATAGCCAAGGAACATGCCAGTAGTTGTAACAGGTGAATCTGTAACTTGAGTAAGCTGCTGTATCAGCTGGATGGAACCAGCCAGGTGGTAAGACACGGAGTGGATGCTGAGTGGAATCAGCCAGGTGATGAAACACAGAGTGGATGATGTGAGATGCTAGGGAGCGTAGAAACAGAATAGCTGATAGATGATTACCGGTGGTAGTGAATACTGCTGGTAAGATAGGATCCGCTGGATCAGCACCGGTGTTTTGTAGAAGCTGGAATCTGTTGAAAGCTGGCTGCTTGGAAGCAGATAGTAGATAGCTGGAAACTGGACAGCCACGGAGGACTGTAGAGTCAGGCTGCACCGCAGGATGGAAAGCAGGTGCGGGTCTCTTTGTGGATGCTGGAGACAGGAACTGGAACCTGGAGAAACAAGCCACAGGAGAGAGAGACTGGAACAAGGTATGACTTTCAAAGCACTGACATCTATATGGCCCAGACACAGGATACTTATACCTGCTGCTATGCAGGCATTGGCTGGGCAATTATGCAGATTCCAGAGACGGTGGATTGGAGGAATTGGAGCATGAGATCAAATCCAACATGGCTGCGCCCATGCTGGAACCTGGAGGGAAAACTGGTTTAAAATGGAATGTGCAAACATAGTGATAATGGCGGCGCCGGCCGCGGAGGACCAGAGACGCCAGATGACAGCTATATGCTGAGACACTTGGAGGGTAGCAGAGGCCGCGGCAGGCATGATACACTATTCCGAGAACCTGCAGCAATAACACAGGAAGGGTGGCGGAGGCCGCGGAGGACGGGAGACGCCATGTTGGATTCAAACATGGCGCCGCTGTGGTAGAGTCTCAGAATGACAGGAGGGATGTGCAGAGTGTTGACACAGACGAGATCCAGACTTGGAACGCTGGGCCAGTCTCAGAAGACACCTAAACAGCAGGTAATGGCGTCCAGATACCTGGATCATGACAGCAGCCCCCCCTTTAGGAGTGGCCCCAGGACACTTCTTAGGCTTTAAAGGAAACTTTGAGTGGAAATTTCGGACCAAGGCAGGAGCATGGACATCTGAGGCATTGGTCCAAGAACGTTCTTCAGGACCATAGCCCTTCCAGTCAATGAGGTACTGTAACTGACCGTAACGGAAACGTCCAAAATCTTGGCCACCTCGTACTCGACTCCCCGTTGAGTCTGAACTTTGGGAGTTGGAGGAAGTGCGGAATGAAACCGATTCAGGATCAGCGGTATCAACAAGGAAACATGAAATGTCCTGGGTATTTTCAAGAAGGGTGGTAACTGTAATCTGTAGGCAACAGGATTGATGACTTGTTCAATCTTGAAGGGACCGATGTAGCGAGGTGCAAATTTCATGCTGGGAACTCTCAACCTCAAATTCTTTGTGGACAACCACACACGATCACCCACCTTGAGAGCAGGAACCGCTCTACGCTTCCTATCGGCAAACTTCTTATACCTGAATGAGGCTTTAAGCAGGGCTGCGCGGACGTTCTTCCAGTTATTTGAAAACTGACGCAAGGTGACATCCACTGCTGGAACAGAAGTTGCGGGAAGCGGTTGGAATTCTGGGACTTTAGGGTGGAATCCATAATTGATGAAGAATGGTGTCGAAGAAGATGAGGAATGGTATTGATTGTTGTGGCTGAACCCGGCCCAAGGAAGGAGTTGAACCCAGTCATCTTGAGAGGAAGACACATATATACGGAGGAATGCCTCCAAGTCCTGATTCACCCTCTCGGTTTGACCATTGGTCTGAGGATGGTAAGCTGTGGAAAACTTTAACTTGACTTGGAGGGCTTGACACAAACTTCACCAAAATTTGGCTACAAATTGTACTCCACGATCCGAGATGATCTCTTCAGGAAGACCGTGAAGTCGGAAGATCTCTTGTATAAACACTTGAGCCAACTTGGAAGCTGACAAAAGACCGGTGAGAGGGATGAAATGTGCCATCTTGGTGAACCGGTCAACTACCACCCAGATGGTATTAAACTTGTTGCACATAGGTAGATCAGTAACAAAGTCCATCGACAAATGGGCCCATGGTCGACGGGGAACAGATAATGGAACCAGTTGCCCCGCAGGCGACTGGCGGGAGACTTTGTGTTGGGCACACTTTGGGCAGGAGGCAATAAATTCCATAACGTCCTTCTTCAGAGTTGGCCACCAGTAGGACCTAGAGATAAACTCCAGGATTTTCTGAATGCCTGTATGTCCAGCAAAACGGGAAGCGTGGGCACAATGCATGAGCTTCTTCCTTAGAACTGGCTTAACAAAACTTTTCACTGGCAGGGATGTAGAGTCCATCCCTACCGTGGAGAATGCCAACGGATTAATAATAGGATGCTTGTCTGCAGACTCGGACTCATTTTCTTGCTCCCATGAGCGGGAAAGGGCATCGGCCTTACGATTCTGAGAACCTGGACAGAACTGGAGTTTAAAGTCGAACCTAGAGAAGAAAAGTGCCCATCTGGCCTGAAGAGGGTTCAGACATTGTGCGCCTTTGAGATATAAAAGATTCTTGTGGTTGGTAAGTATGGTGATTGAATGAGAAGCTCCCTCCAACAGGTATCTCCACTCCTCCAGAGCGAGCTTGATGGCTAGCAACTCCTGATCGCCAATGGCATAGTTGCGCTCAGCTGGGGAGAACTTCCGGGAGAAGAAACTGCAAGGATGTAGATGACCATCTTTGGCCCTCTGGGATAACACCGCTCCTACTCCAACGGAGGAGGCAGCCACCTCTAAGATGAAAGGAGAGTCGGTGGCGGGCTGTTTCAGAACTGGTGCAGAGATGAACCATTGCTTCAGAAGGTGAAAGGCCTGCGTAGCTTCTTCGGACCACTTGGACGGATTAGCACCTTTCTTGGTTAATGCAGTGATAGGCGCCACAATGGTGGAAAAATCTTGTATAAACTTTCTATAATAATTGGCGAACCCTAAGAGCCTCTGGACCCCTTTGAGGGTTAAGGGTATAGGCCAATTCTGGATTGCTTGGAGTTTCTCAGGATCCATCTCTAGTCTGGAACCGGACACAATGTAACCTAGAAACGGAATGGTTTTAACTTCAAACACACACTTCTCCAATTTGCAATAGAGGTGATTGACACGGAGATGGGAAAGAACCTCCTTCACCCAGAAACGATGATCTTCTAGATTATTAGCAAAGATGAGGATATCATCTAGATAAACCACGACATGGCGGTATAAGATGTCCCTGAAGATCTCATTCAGGAAGTGCTGGAAGACAGCTGGAGCGTTGCTCAATCCGAAGGGCATGACGAGGTACTCATAATGTCCGTCACGGGTGTTAAAGGCGGCCTTCCACTCATCATCCTCACGGATCCGGATGAGATTGTAGGCACCCCTCAAGTCCAGCTTTGTGAAAATGGTTGCACCACTAACTCTATCGAAGAGCTCTGTAATCAGGGGTAAAGGGTATCGGTTCTTGACGGTAATGTCGTTCAGACCTCTGTAGTCGATGCACGGACGCAGACCACCGTCTTTCTTCTTAACGAAGAAGAAGCCTGCGCCGGCTGGAGAGGAAGATGGTCGGATGAAACCCTTCGCCAGGTTCTCTTTGATGTACTCTTCCATGGAGTGTGTCTCAGGCAGAGACAACGTATAAGTTCAGCCTCGCGGTGGAACCTTCCCTGGAATGAGGTCGATTGGGCAGTCCCATTCTCTATGAGGAGGAAGAATATCAGCAGAGGCTTTACTGAACACATCCGTGAAGTCTTGATATGGAGGAGGTGGAACATCAGATGACCTGGGGAAGGAAGAACAAACAGGAAGAACTTTGGCTAAACAAGTCTCAGCACAGGAGGGACCACATGCCAGTATTTGCGTAGTCGTCCAGTCAATCGATGGGTTGTGGAGACGGAGCCATGGAAGGCCTAAAACCACTGGATGTGTGGCTCTTGGAATCACTAGAAAAGAAATATACTCAGAATGAAGAACTCCCACTCTCAGACGAACTGTAAGAGTCCTTAAGGAAATGACTGCGTCAAAAATCTTGCTGCCATCCACGGCAGTCAAAGAGATGGACGAGGACAGTCTCTCGGTGGGTAGGGACCACCGTTTAACATAAGCTTCGGTTATGAAATTCCCAGCTGCTCCGGAAATCAAGGAGGGCAATGATGTTCCTGTAACGTTAAGCAATTTGGAGCGACATTGGGAGGTTACAATCATGATGAGATGGAGATGGAGAGGAGATCATTACTCCTAGCCGGCCATCTCCTTGGCATGCTAGGATCTGGAGTTTCCCGAACGTTTAGGACAGGCGTTGATAGTGTGCGACGGAGCTGCACAGTGGAGACAGAGACTCGGAGAGGCGTCTTCGGCGCTCAGCGGGAGATAGACGGGAACGACCAATTTGCATAGGCTCATCCTTGGATGGAGATAGTTGACGAGGAGGAGGAGCAGAAGATTTAGGAACGGATGATCTTCCTCGCTCGGTTGCTCTCTCTCTGAACCATAGATCAACCTTCGTGCATAGTGAAATTAGCTCATCCAACTTAGAAGGCAAGTCTCTGGTAGCTAACTCATCTTTAATGCGTTCTGACAAGCCATGCCAGAATGCAGCATACAGGGCCTCGTCGTTCCAGGCCAGTTCAGATGCCAGGATTTTGAACTGTATAAGATACTGTCCCACAGTACGTGTTCCCTGGCGTAGACGGAGAATCTCAGATGAAGCAGAGGATACCCGGTATGGCTCGTCGAAGATGCGCCTGAATAATGCTACAAAGTCAGTATAGGAGGACAGCAGGGGATCAGATTTCTCCCATAATGGTGATGCCCAATCAAGGGGTGAGCCACTGAAAAGAGAAATAATATAAGCAACTTTGGTACGGTCACTGGGGAAGTTGCCAGGTTGAAGCTCAAAATGGATTTCGCATTGGTTGAGAAATCCCCTGCAGAACTTTGGAGATCGATCAAATTTTGCTGGCGTTGGAAGATGAAGATGTGGTATGGAAATGGGTAAGGTGGGTGGGGTTACAGCTGGAGTCACTGTGGTGGACGCACCAGACGTGCCAGGTCCACGGAGGGTCGTCTGAATCCCATCCAGCCGAGTAGAGAGATCCTGGAGACAGCGGATGATGTGACCTTGTGCAGCCTCCTGATGTTCGAGTCTGCCTGCCAGTTCTTGCATAGGTCTAGCCGCTTGATCCTGGTCTCCGGCTGGATTCATATGGTCAGTGCTTACTGTCACAACTGAGGGTTTAGGCTGACGGGAGGAAGCCTCAGTTGTAGAGGCTGAGATTAAATTAAACTTAAGAGGTTTAATTAGACCCCTGGACATGTAAGTGCAGAATGATTAACCGAAGGTGTGACCATGACAACCAAGTTAAAATTCAAAATAAAAGTTTATTAACAGACTCCGTGTGATAACAAGCAGCATTCAAGGTTTAGCAAAGAAAGTGGCAAATAACACAGTTCCTGGAACACATAACCATAGAAGGTATCTCAGAGCACTGGTAGGTTTAGAACAGATGTAAAAGTCCTTTGATGGAATCACCTTACCAAGCCTGGTTGTAGTAGTGGAAATAGCCGAGGAACATGCCAGTAGTTGTAACAGGTGAATCTGTAATTTGAGTATGCTGCTGTATCAGCTGGATGGAACCAGCCAGGTGGTAAGACACGGAGTGGATGCTGAGTGGAATCAGCCGGGTGATGAAACACAGGGTGGATGCTGAATGGAAACAGCCAGGTACTAAAGTCACGGAGTGGATGCTGGATGGAACCAGCCAGGTGATGAAACACAGAGTGGATGATGTGAGATGCTAGGGAGCGTAGAAACAGAATAGCTGATAGATGATTACCGGTGGTAGTGGATACTGCTGGAAGATAGGATCCGCTGGATCAGCACCGGTGTTTAGTAGAAGCTGGAATCTGTAGAAAGCTGGCTGCTGGAAGCAGATAGTAGATAGCTGGAAACTGGACAGTCACGGAGAACTGTAGAGTCAGGCTGCACCGCAGGATGGAAAGCAGGTGCGGGTCTCTTTGTGGATGCTGGAGACAGGAACTGGAACCTGGAGAAACAAGCCACAGGAGAGATAGACTGGAACAAGGTATGACATTCAAAGCACTGACATCTATCTGGCCTAGACACAGGATACTTATACCTGCTGCTATGCAGGCATTGGCTAGGAAATTATGCAGATTCCAGAGATGGTGGATTGGAGGAATTGGAGCATGTGATCAAATCCAACATGGCTGCGCCCATGCTGCAACCTGGAGGGAAAACTGGTTTGAAATGGAATGTGCAAACATAGTGATAATGGCGGCGCCGGCCGCGGAGGACAGGAGACGCCATATGACAGTTATATGCTGAGACACTTGGAGGGCAGCAGAGGCCGTGGCAGGCATGATACACTATTCTGAGAACCTGCAGCAATAACACAGGAATGGCGGTGGAGGTCGCGGAGGACTGGAGGCGCCATGTTGGATTCAAACATGGCGCTGCTGTGGTAGTGTCTCAGAATGACAGGAGGGATGTGCAGAGTGTTGACACAGATGAGATCCGGACTTGGAACGCTGGGCCAGTCTCAGAAGACACCTAAACGGCAGGTAATGGTGTCCAGATACCCGGATCGTGACACCTATAAAGAACTAATCTTTTGTAAAGCCTGAGAGATATGGCTGTATAAACTTGAGAGTGAGCATTTATAGAATGATATCCTTTGCAACCTCGGGAGGTCCTGTTACACACACTGCTCACGGAGTGGGGGTTCTGTCTCACCTGCACCCACATTTTATACTATATTTTATAAAGAAATACTACACATTGGTATTTTTAATTTGTTTTTTTAAATTCATGGACGTTGACCTGTGGGAATATCCTTGACCGTGTGGGGGAGATAAAGAAACTGCTACATGACCATATACAACTTGTCTCAAGTAAGCACACGTGTAAGCGTGATATTCTCCTGATCTTTTAAGTGTGAGAGATTTTGAATATATGAAGCAACGATACCTTTATAAGCATGGAATTTGCTGTCTGATGTAAGCTTATGAGTGAGCATCAATCTTCTCTGACCGTCTCACGTTTCTGGTGGTCCCGTAATATCCATTTCATGTTCACAAAGTAAAAGATTTCTGCTGGATTTATCTCCATTCCCCATTATTAATTTGACATTTGAGGAGTCTACTACACATTGGATTTTCTTTCTATGTTTTCTATTCACATATGGTCATCCATTGGGAAGAGACTGTATATTCGTGAATTATAAAGAAATAAGAAACGGAAACCGTGAACATCATACAAGGACATTTCGTATTATAAGTATCTGGTACCCTTCTTTGTTTGGCGCATGAAAGTATCCCCCTCTTTTGCATTGTATTCCCTGTTGTTTCCAGTCTTGATAACACTGGAAGAGATTCTTGATTGCTGCCTTCATTGTCCAGCGCAGGTGTAAACTATTCCCTTCTTTTGAATGGGCTTTACACCCCGAGTTCTTCCACACTCTGGTAGACAAGTGGGAGTTACTGAAGATAGATCTCATGCCATGCCGTCCCGTCAGAACAACAAAGTTCACGCGTACGGGTCAAGAACAAAGGATCCCAGGACAACCTTTGTGGATGCCCTGTCAGTGAGATGGGAATTTCATCTGGCCTATGTGTTTCCACTGATCGCCCTGTTACCCAGGGTGATGCGAAATGCAAAACAGGGAAAGGGCGCCGTGATACTAATAGCTCCGGCTTGGCACAGAAGACATTGGTACACAGATCTGCAGAGGATATCGATGGATGCTCCATTTCTACTTCCTCAACATCCAGATCTACTGTCTCAGGGTCCTTGCTATTACAAGCACCTGGATCAACTGTCTTTGACGGCGTGGCTCTTGAGACTTCCATTCTGAAAGCAAGAGGATTGTCACAACTGCTAATTCAAACAATGCTTAAAGCAAGGAAACCTTCCTCCGCTCGCATTTATCACCGAATATGGCAAGTCTATATTCAATGGTGCAGTGACTGGAAATTTGACCCTAGGTCTTTGAGAGTTTCCAGAGTCCTAACATTCCTTCAGGCAGGAATGGATAAAGGTCTACGGGTGGCTTTCTAGAGAGATCAGGTGTCAGCATTGTCTGTATGGTTCCAAAAGAAAATTGCTAACCTACAGGATGTTTGCACTTTCTTCCAGGAAACGCTTCACATCCAACCACCCTGCAGTGCCTTGGGATTTAAGTTTCGTCCTAAAGGCACTTCAAGTTGCTCCATTTGAACCACTACAGCAGGTGGATCATAAATGGTTGACAGCTAAAGCTCTCTTTCTACTGGTTGTTGCTTCAGCTAGAAGAGTGGCAGATTGAGGGGCATTATTATGTCGCTCCTTTTCTGATTTTTCATCCAGATAAGCGGTTCTTAGAACCAAATCTTGTTATCTTCCTACGGTGGAGTCTAAATTCCACCTTAACGAAGAAATTGTTGTCCCGGCCTTCCAAGGGCCGGACCTTTCTGTGGAATATGTATAATTGGACATAGTTCGTGCCTTAAGGATCTACGTGGATCATATCAGTGCCATCAGAAAGACAGACACTCTGTTCTCTATGGATTTTACAAGAGAGGTTGGACTGCTGACAAGCAGACACTGGCGAGGTGGCTTCAGATGACGATTTCAGAAGCATATTCTCAAGCTGAACTCCCTATTCCGGCTAATATCTCTGTTCACCATACACGTAAGGTAGGTCCATCATGGGCAGCACAACGTAGTGCTTCAGCTAAACAGATATGTAAGGCAGCCACATAGTCTTCCATTAACACATTCATTATACATTATGCCTTTGATACCTCAGGACGCTGAATTCAGGCAAAGGATTCTCCTGTCCAATCAGGAGCCTCCCCACCACTAAATTTGCTTTAGGATATCCCAATGTTATCCTGTGGATAACCTGTGGACCCTGCATGAGAAATAATAGTTATGGTAGACTTACCGTTGATAACTCTATTTCTCCTTAGTCCACAGTATCCACAGGGCTCCCCCCCTGATACACCTGATTTGAGGATCCTTTCACCTACTGACATCTTCCTTCTTGTACAGAAGGGTGTGCATGTGTGTTCTTCTCACCTGATTAGGGCTTTCTATGATGCTCCTGCCTTGAGCTTTGGAAACAACTGAATTGCCTGAGCCAGGAGGCGGGGATATAGGGGACTGGCCCATTGCATTCTGGAAGTCCGAAAGCTTTTGATCGTTGGTACCAATGCGCTGATGCTACCTCATATCCCAAATGTATATCCTGTGGACTTAGGAGAATTAGAATTATCGACGGTAAGTCTACCATAACTACATATATTTCTGGCATGGTGCGGCTGCTTGCTGGGGCACAGGCTCAGGGCTCCTCATGCCACGTGACACAATGCTTAGGATATATCTGGTGCAGCCCCTGTCATGTATCCACATGCTCCTGTAGCAGCCGGCCTCAGGGAATTGGCTAATGAATGGCTCCTGTTACTGAGTTGGCAGCATCTGAGTCTTGCTACCGTCGTCTTAGGTATATAATACGTTAATTGAGCTTGTGTATGGGAACCAGCATTCAGAATCCTGCACCTTCCCTGCTGATTACCTGTCCCCTGGCACTTGGATGATGGCCTTCTCTGGCTTCTGATCCATGGCCTTAAGGGCACACCAATGATTCGTAATGGAAGTATCTTCAGGAGCGTTCACGTCTAAGGAGGAGGACAGGGCCTCTTGCAAAATTCTGGTGCCTTCAGCATCTATTACTATATAATCCTGAAATCTCCAAGGTGGTAAAGGAGGAGTAGTGGGAAAAGGCGACCAGGACCCTATCAGAGGGGTGTGATCAGACCATGAAATTACTGTCGGTAGAAAAGTTCAAGCGACCAGGTTCTGGGATACACTGTGATAAATATGGAGACTGACACAGGACATATTATAAAGGATAAGCATTTATTTCTGTAAGTTACAACAATGAGAACCTGCAAATAACAAGTTATACTCAGTTACAATAATAGGAAGAACAAATTAGAATACTCCGCTCTTATCTCAGATGTTTCATGATCTGTCCCAGATGATGGTCATCGATGAAGTAGTTTAAACAATATAGTTCAGTCGCCCTCAGGGTCCCTCTTTAATAACTCTGTCTGAATTTATTAAACTGAGGTGGGTTTATAGAAGTCTATATCCGCTGCAGACAGAACTAGCTTCAATCAGAACTAACCTGCTATGTGTAAGTCTCTAGGCTTTATACCCTGCAAGGATACGCTGACATTGTCTTACCAGATATTACATTCAGGGTGTGTGATGCTGGGTGCAGTAGTCATTCAGTATAACATAATTTATCTTATCCTGGACAACTGTCCCCTTTCACCTACTTATGAATACAATACACCAAACATCTTACTAGACAGTTTCCATCTGAGATACTGATACAGGTTGAGTATCCCTTATCCAATATGCTTGGGACCAGAGGTATTTTGGATATGGGATTTTTCCGTATTTTGGAATAATTGCATACCATAATGAGATATCATGGTGATGGGACCTAAATATAAGCACAGATTACATTTATGTTTCATATACACCTTATACACACAGCTGGAAGGTCATTTTAGACAATATTTTTTATAACTTTGTGCATTAAACAAAGCGTGTGTACATTCACACAATTCATTTATGTTTCATATACACCTTATACACAGCCTGGGGGTCATTTAATACAATATTTTTAATAACTTTGTGTATTAAACAAAGTTTGTGTACATTGAGCCATCAAAAAACAAAGGTTTCACTATCTCACTCTCACTCCAAAAAGTCCGTATTTTGGAATATTTGGATATGGGATACTCAACCTGTAATAGGAACATATATCTATTATAATCAGCCAGCCTAAAAGCTGTGTATATTCTTCCCACTCACTATGTCCTTCACAATAGGTCAAAGGTAGAAGACAACTGTGGATCTATGTTTCTAACTGGTGTCTTAAGCACTAATCATAATAAAAGTACATAAATAAAGTAATAAGGTCATACGTATACAGAATGGAGTTACACATGGACAAAATGGCATCTAAAAAGTAGTAACTAATATCACCCTATATTGAAATCTATCAATGTGAGGGATCAATTGTAATGACCTAGAAGAAGGTCTATTCTCTAATATGACCTGTGTACAGCAGAGTAATAAGTATAATCACGCACACCTGGATGTCTAATGCTCCAAGTATTATAGAGGTCAGATTCAGCTAATAAAGGGAGCATGAGGAAGCTACGGAACGGGCGGCATTACCGGTCTGTTCATCAGTGGTGGAGGATCTATCAAGATGAGGGTCTGGAGCAAGAGTAACATCTCCCATAAGGAGAAGTGCAATTTCTTGTAGCTTTTGAAAAAAAATATGTAAGAAATCAGGGCTGTCTGGCATGAGGGGCATAGAGAGAAGTGAGGGTGACATATTTATAATGGATTTTCCCAACTAGAATCCAATATCTACCATTGCAATCCACCCACTTGCTTTCCAGGTGAATGGGGCAGGATCTATTAGAAAGGTTGGCTACACCACAGGAGATATAGCATGTTGGGTAGTTATTGGTAAACTGAGGGGGAGAGTGCAATGGAACATGTGATTCCTGAATGGCTACCACCGCCGCCTTCTGGCCAGTGAAATATTTTATTGCAAGACGTCTCTTACGGGGAGAATTAAGACCTTTTACATTGACTTAAAAATGTTGCCGTGATAGAGAGATCAGATCATGGTATGAAACATCTAGGATCATCTGTGTAAAGTCCAATAGAGTCTGTAGGACGTGTGCATATTTCAAACTATCATAAAGGAAAAAATAAAATAGGGAACAAAAATGGGAGACAAACAGAAATAGCGTCCATAAAGGAGCTAGAGATTCCGTCACTAGGGTACCGTAACAGAAAGGTAGAAAAAGGTGGCGGTCGGGCCTAAAAGGGAAACCCACCGACTACCCTAAGTAGCCATACGAGAGGCAAAATCTAGTCATCATAGTAACAATTGTACAAAGAAATATCAAATCTCAATGTAACCAAAGGAGGTAAAAGCCAAGAACCTGGTCTGTTATCTAATGTAGGTTCTACCAACACCGTTATAAGGGCAACAGGATGTTAGAGGAATCAGTCATGCTTTGCCTGGACACCCAAACATTCTAGAAAGGTATTATGAAACGTAACAGTGGAAAGAATATCAGACCATATACTATATAGCTGTTATGATTCCTGTACTCCAGACCGGAGAAGATCTTATGGCAGGGATCTGAGTACAAGAACAATATGCTGGTTGTGGGAGCTGGAGAGCCTAGTAACCCCTGGCGCCCTAACTCCGTTGTCTCGCCCGTGTTATCAGAAATCCCCTGCGAGACTATGGTTGCTTGAGCCCATGGCAGCCGCGTTCGAAGGGCGGATTATGTCTGCCCAACCCCGATGCCCCCGCAGGTCTTAATGGGAGACAAGGGGAAATCCGAGACAGGGTGATAACAAGGGGCCCTCTGACTAAGCAACCAGGCCAGGGGTTACAAGCTAACTAACTTAAATCAAAAGGTATGTGCGGACTAGCCGCCAGGGAAAAGGACAACCAAAGATCCACTGATCCGACACTCCTATCCGGCACCGCTGGACACCAGAGTGGATCTGTGGAAGCGGAATCCTCCGCAAAAGCTCCAGAACACAATTAAACAAAATAATAAACAGTAAGCGGACAAGCCGCAACACACGGCTGCGCCGCGACTCACGAACACCGCCAGATGTTAAAGGTGCTCGGTCAGACTCCAGGAACAGATGGTAAACTTCCGAGTACAGGTTCTCTGAGGACAGGAACAACCGAATAGACCGGGACTGGGAACTCTCTGCAGCAGACACAGGCAAACAGGAAGCTATCACCGGCGTCTGTGAGAAGTCCAAAGGGAGCCTATAACTGTGAGCTCCCCAATCAGGAGCCAGACTAGGCAATTATAGTAATGCCGTGCAGCTTGCATGCTGCACGGCCAGCACATAATGATATGATTAGAGTAGACCCAGCAACGGGGAACGCGGCCCGTACGTGGCGTCCCTGTTGCTAAGGTCTGGGCGGCTGCGTGCGCCCGGCGTCAGCGTTGCCAGGGAGCCGGCGGCTGTACGCGCCCGGCGTCCCTGGTTGCTAGGCGCCGGGCCGCACCGCCGATCGGACCCCGGCGCCTAACAGTACCCCCCCCTTGAGGAGGGGTCAAGGAACCCCTAAAGCCAGGTTTCCGAGGAAATTCTCGAAAAAATGCCCTCTTGAGCCTCGGGGCATGGAGATCTTTATCCAGGACCCAAGACCTTTCTTCTGGACCATAACCTTTCCAATGCACCAAAAAATAAAGCCGACCCCGGGACCACTTGGAATCGAGAACCTTCTCCACCAAGAACTCCTGCTGACCCTGTACATTAACTGGTGATCTCCCCTGAGATTTTTTACGAGGAAATCTGCTGGACGAAACATATGGTTTAAGCAATGAGCAATGGAAGGTATTTCCGATCCGTAAAGTTTTTGGTAAACGTAACCGGAAAGCAACTGGATTGACTTTTTTGATAATGAGAAATGGTCCAATAAATCTAGGACCCAATCTGGCTGAGGTTTGTCGAAGTTTAATGTTGCGAGTCGACAACCACACCCTGTCTCCTACTTTAAAAGTGCACGGCCGCCGGAGCCTGTCAGAAAATTATTATAAGCAAACTCCGCCAATGGAAGAAACTCAGACCAGTCATTTTGGAGTTTGGCCGAGTACAAACGCAAATATTGTTTAAGAGATTGGTTAACTCGCTCAGTCTGTCCATTGGATTGTGGATGATAGCCGGAGGTTAATGATAATTTCATCTTTAACGAAGCACAAAAAGACTTCCAAAATTGTGCAATGAATTGTGGACCCCTGTCAGAAACAATATCAGTGGGTAACCCATGGAGTCTGAAAACATGACGGAGGAACAAGACTGCCAATCCCTGGGCAGATGGCAATCGGGGAAGAGCAATAAAATGGGCCATCTTGCTAAAACGGTCCACTACCACCCATATGACTCGGCATCCGGCTGACAGAGGGAGATCCACCACAAAATCCATGGAGATATGCGACCATGGCCTAAGAGGAACATTCAAGGGCATAAGTTGACCAATAGGCAAAGAACGGGGGAACTTTATGCTGTGCACAGACCTGACACGAAAAAACAAACTCTTTAATGTCTTTGGAAAGACCAGGCCACCATACTGAGCGGGATACTAATTCCAAAGTCTTAGCGATTCCCGGATGCCCGGCAACTTTGCTATCATGAAACTCCGCCAAAACAGTTGCTCTCAAAAACTCAGGGACAAAAAGACGACCAGCAGGAGTATTTCCCGGAGCTTGATGTTGAAGCAGCTTTAATTGGGAAAATACATCCTGTGTGAGACCTGCCTGAATGACTGAAGGCGGAAGTATGGGAGTAACAGGACTGTTGTCTTGAACCGGAAGAAAACTGCGTGACAGGGCATCTGCCTTGGTATTCTTGGAACCTGGTCTGAAGGTGATAATGAATTTAAAACGAGTAAAAAATAAAGCCCAACGAGCCTGTCGGGCATTCAGCCGTTTAGCCGATTCAATGTATTGAAGATTTTTGTGATCAGTCAAAACTGAAATGGTATGGGTCGCTCCTTCAAGCCAATGTCTCCACTCCTCGAAAGCCCATTTAATAGCCAGCAATTCCCGGTTACCAACATCGTAGTTGGATTCTGCAGATGAGAATTTCCTGGACATAAAGGCACAAGGATGTAACTCAAGGGAATCTGGATCCTTCTGAGAAAGGATAGCCCCTACTCCAACCTCCGAGGCATCAACCTCAACAATGAAAGGTAATTCTGGGTTGGGATGTCTAAGGACAGGGGCTGAGACAAAGGCTTGTTTTAAGGCCTGAAAAGATAACTCAGCTTCACATGACCAATTGGTAGGATCTGCTCCCTTCTTAGTAAGTGCCACAATGGGAGCAACTAGGTCAGAGAAAGAGTGAATAAATCTTCTATAGTAGTTTGCAAACCCTAAAAAGCGCTGAATTGCTTTTAAGTTGGCGGGTTGCGCCCAACTAAGGATGGCTTGGACCTTCTTTGGTTCCATTCGGAATCCCCGAGGGGAAATAATGTACCCTAAAAAGGATACCTCCGTGACATGAAATTCACACTTCTCCAGCTTGGCATATAAGTGATTTTCACGTAATTTCTTTAGCACCTGACGCACCTGGGTAACATGTTGTTCTACAGAGTCAGAATATATCAAAATATCGTCTAAATAGACCACAACGAATCTTCCCAGAAACTCACGGAGCACATCATTAATGAGATCCTGGAAAACTGCCGGAGCGTTAGATAGGCCGAATGGCATGACCAGATACTCATAGTGGCCTGACTGAGTACTGAATGCCGTTTTCCACTCATCCCCTGACCTGATTCTGATGAGGTTATATGCTCCTCTCAGGTCAATCTTAGAAAAAATAACAGCCGAACGTAGCTGATCAAAGAGGACAGAGATCAGCGGCAGAGGGTAAGTATTCTTTACTGAGATTTTATTCAAAGCTCTAAAGTCAATGCAGGGTCTGAGTGAACCATCCTTCTTCTCTACGAAGAAGAAACCTGCACTTAAAGGGGATTTAGATGGCCTGATAAATCCTTTCCCAAGGCTTTCTTTCACATACTCATTCATGGCCACAGTTTTAGGACCAGACGATGCATATAACCTTCCTTTAGGCAACGTGGCACCAGGAATTAACTCAATGGCACAATCATAAGGCCTATGGGGGGGCAAAATATCCGCATTGCCCTTGGAAAACACATCAACAAAATCCTGGTATTCCCCAGGAATATGTGCGGAACTGGCGGCAGCTACTCGGATAGGAAGCGAAATACATTCTTTATCACAGATGGTACCCCATTGTAGGATCTCCCCAGACTGCCAATCTATGATGGGATTATGAAAGGCCAGCCAAGGGTGACCCAGAACCACAGGAACTGCTGGACAATGGGTAAGGAAAAACTCAATCTTTTCAGAATGCAGAGCTCCCACCGAGAGCAAAACAGGAGGTGTACATAGAGAAATAACCCCATTGGATAAGGGACTCCCATCTAAACCATGCATGGTGATACACCTACCCAAGGTTAGCTGAGGAATACCTAAGGCCTTGGCCCATGTTAAATCCATAAAGTTTCCTGCAGCTCCACTGTCCACAAAAGCAGAGACAGAGGAACAGAGGCTGCCATAGGAAACTTTAGCAGGAACCAACAGTGAATTATTTGAGGAGATGAGCTGCAGACCAAAGTGAACCCCCTCACAACTCACTTGGTCAGGAAGTTTCCCGACTTGTTTGGACAACTACGGGCAAAATGTCCCTTACCCCCGCAGTATAAACACAGACCAGAATTTTGCCTCCTGGTTCTTTCTTCCGGAGACAATTTGGAGAAACCAATCTGCATAGGCTCCTCCATGTCTACAGGAATGGAAGGAACACAGGGAGAAGACCCGACAGATGCCCCTTTTTCAGCCCTCCGCTCTCTGAGCCGACGATCTATTTTAATAGAGAGCTCCATGAGGTTATCGAGAGTCTCAGGAGCGGGATACTGGAGGAGACTGTCTTTTATAGATTCAGATAAGCCGAGGCGAAACTGACTGCGCAGGGCTGGGTCATTCCAGCTACAGTCGTTCGACCAACGGCGAAACTCCGTACAATAATTCTCTGCGGGATTCCTACCCTGTCTAAGAGCACGCAACTGACTTTCTGCGGACGCCTCTCTATCAGGGTCGTCATACAATAGCCCTAAAGATTTTAAAAAGGCGTCTACAGACGATAAGGCCGGATCGTCTATCTTTAAACCAAAAGCCCAGGTCTGAGGATCCCCCTGAAGCAGAGAAATAATAATCCCAACCCGCTGAGCCTCCGTACCTGAGGAGACTGGTCTTAAACGAAAATACAGTTTGCAAGATTCTTTAAAATCTTGCAAACTGTATCCCCAGAAAAACGGTCAGGCAGATGCATTTTTGGTTCAGGGATGACCCTCGGGGAAGTCCGTAACAGATCTTCCTGTGACCTCACCCGGAGGGACAGATCCTGAACCATCTGAGTAAGTTCTTGAATCTGACTAACAAGAAGCTGGCCATGATTTGGCCCAACACCGGCGGGATTCATAAGGCCGACAAATTCTCCCAACTAAAAAGTGAAAAAATTAACTGTAAGTTAAATCTTTTCTTTTGTCTGGCCGGTGATAATGTTATGATTCCTTTTTTCTTTTGTCTGGCCGGTGATAATGTTATGATTCCTGTACTCCAGACCGGAGAAGATCTTATGGCAGGGATCTGAGTACAGGAACAATATGCTGGTTGTGGGAGCTGGAGAGCCTAGTAACCCCTGGCGCCCTAACTCCGTTGTCTCGCCCGTGTTATCAGAAATCCCCTGCGAGACTATGGTTGCTTGAGCCCATGG
This sequence comes from Pseudophryne corroboree, assembly GCF_028390025.1. Lineage (NCBI taxonomy): Eukaryota > Metazoa > Chordata > Amphibia > Anura > Myobatrachidae > Pseudophryne > Pseudophryne corroboree. The sequence goes on along the minus strand of NW_026967510.1, from coordinate 1,407,832 downwards.
CAGCCGCGTTCGAAGGGCGGATTATGTCTGCCCAACCCCGATGCCCCCGCAGGTCTTAGTGGGAGACAAGGGGAAATCCGAGACAGGGTGATAACAAGGGGCCCTCTGACTAAGCAACCAGGCCAGGGGTTACAAGCTAACTAACTTAAATCAAAAGGTATGTGCGGACTAGCCGCCAGGGAAAAGAACAACCAAAGATCCACTGATCCGACACTCCTATCCGGCACCGCTGGACACCAGAGTGGATCTGTGGAAGCGGAATCCTCCGCAAAAGCTCCAGAACACAATTAAACAAAATAATAAACAGTAAGCGGACAAGCCGTAACACACGGCTGCGCCGCGACTCACGAACACCGCCAGATGTTAAAGGTGCTCGGTCAGACTCCAGGAACAGATGGTAAACTTCCGAGTACAGGATCTCTGAGGACAGGAACAACCGAATAGACCGGGACTGGGAACTCTCTGCAGCAGACACAGGCAAACAGGAAGCTATCACCGGCGTCTGTGAGAAGTCCAAAGGGAGCCTATAACTGTGAGCTCCCCAATCAGGAGCCAGACTAGGCAATTATAGTAATGCCGTGCAGCTTGCATGCTGCACGGCCAGCACATAATGATAAGATTAGAGTAGACCCAGCAACGGGGAACGCGGCCCGAACGTGGCGTCCCCGTTGCTAAGGTCTGGGCGGCTGCGTGCGCCCGGCGTCAGCGTTGCCAGGGAGCCGGCGGCTGTACGCGCCCGGCGTCCCTGGTTGCTAGGCGCCGGGCCGCACCGCCGATCGGACCCCGGCGCCTAACAATAGCAATTATATAGCACAGGAAATAAAGATAACAAGATTTATGGTAAGAACTTACCTTTGTCAAATCTCTTTCTGCGAGGTACAATGGGCTCCACAAGGACAGACATTGGGGTGTAGAGTAGGATCTTGATCCGAGGCACCAACAGGCTCAAATATTTTGATTGTTCCCAGAATGCATAGCGCCGCCTCCTGTATAACCCCACCTCCTTGCACAGGAACTCAGTTTTTAGTTAACCAGCCCAATGCAGTAGCAGATAAAAGAGACGACAACAGTTAGTAGCCACATACACCACACTCTCACGACAGGAGAAGTGTCAGCAGCTAACGCCATACCAACCCAAAGAAGCTAAGTGCGTCAGGGTGGGCGCCTTGTGGAGCCCAGTGTACCTCGCAGAAAGAGATTTAATAAAGGTAAGTTCTTACCTTAAATCTCATTTTCTGCTGCGGGGTACACTGGGTTCCACAAGGATAGGCATTGGGGATGTCCTAAATCAGTTCCTTATGGGTGGGGACGCACTGTAGCGGGCACAAGAACCCGGTGTCCAAAGGAAGCATCCTGGGAAGGGGCAGTATCGAAGGCATAGAAACTTATGAACGTGTTCACCGAGGACCATGTAGCCACCTTGCTCAATTGTTCAAGGGTCGCACCGCGGCGGGCCGCCCAATAAGGTCCAACAGACCGAGTAGAATGGGCCTTAATGTTAGAAGGAGCCGGAAGGTCAGCCCGAACATAAGCATGTGCAATCACCATTCTATTCCAACAGGCCAGGGTCTGCTTGTGAGCAGGCCAGCCATGTTTGTGAAAACCAAATAGAACAAAGAGGGAATCAGACCCTGATTGAAGCTGTCCTCTTCACATAGATACGGAGAGCCTGTACCACATCCAAAGACCGCTCTTTGGAAGACAAATCAGGAGAGGCAAAAGCCGGAACCACGATCTCCTGATTAAGGTGGAACGAAGAGACCACCTTAGGTAAATACCCGGGACAAGTCCTAAGAACCGCCCGGTCATGGTGAAAAATCAGATATGGGGAACTACAAGACAAGGCACCCTAATCCGACACTCGTCTAGAAGAGGCAATAGCAAGTAGAAACAAGACCTTAAGAGAAAGCCACTTAAAGTGCACCGATTCAAGTGGTTCAAAGGGAGACTCTTGTAAATGTCTCCAAAACCACCGACAAATCCCAAGAAGCCACAGGCGGGACATAGGGAGGTTGAATCCGCAACACACCCTGAGTGAAGGTATGTACATCAGGTAAGGTTGCAATTTTTCTCTGGAACCAAACCAACAAGGCAGAAATATGAACCTTGATGGAAGCCAAATGCAGGTCTAAGTCTAGGCCCTGGTGAAGGAAAGCCAAAAGCTTGGCTGTACTAAATTTGGAAGCGCCATGATTGTTAGATGCGCACCAAACAAAGTAAGAATGTCAGACCCTATGGTAAATCCGAGCAGAAGCCGGTTTCCGGGCCCACAACATAGTCTGAATGACCGCCTCAGAAAATCCTTTAGCCCTCAAGACGGAAGCTTCTAGAGCCATGCCGCCAAGCCCTGGTAGACACAGGGGCCCTAAACGAGGAGCTCTGGTCGTTGTGGAAGTAGAATGGGACGCTCTAGCGAGAGGCCCTGGAGGTCTGAGAACCAGTGCCGTCTGGGCCACGCTGGAGCTATGAGAACCAGGCTTCCTCCTTCCTGCTTGAACTTCCGAATTACCCTGGGTAGAAGTAACACCGGAGGGAACACGTACGGCAGCCGAAACGTCCATGGAACCGCCAGCGCATCCACTATTGCTGCTTGAGTACTTGGCAGACAGGCTGTTTTAGCAGACGCCAAATCAGCCACTCTCTTATTAAGGTCCTCTCCGAAAAGGATATCTTCCTTAAAAGGTAGTACCTCCAGGGTTTTCTTAGAGTCCAGATCCACAGACCAGGACCGCAGCCATAAAATCCGGTGGGCCAGAACGGACGTAGTAGAAGTCTTTGCCGCCAGGATACTGGCATCAGAAGCCGCCTCCTTAATATAGTGAGAAGCTGTGACTATATACGACAAGCATTGCCGAGCATGGTCAGAAGAGATTTCAGCTTCCAACTCCTGGGCCCACGCTTCAATAGCTTCTGCAGCCCATGTTGCTGCAATAGTGGGCCTATGCGCAGCACCCGCTAGGGTGTAAATCGCCTTTAGACAATGACAACCTTCCACACGCTTATCCGTAGGCTCTTTTAGAGACGTGACGGTAGTGACAGGTAGAGCTGATGAGACCACCTTCCTCACCACATGTGAATCCACTGGCGGAGGCGTTTCCCAATTTTTACTCAGCTCCGGCGTGAGGGGATAGCGAGCCAGCAGCTTCTTGTGAGGCATGAACTTCTTTCCTGGATTTTCCCAGGATTCCTGATGTTTATCAACAAGTCGATCAGAAGGAGTTAAAACTTGTTTAGCCACATTCTGACGCTTAAACCTGTCCGGTTTCTTAGAAGGAACGGACGGCTCCAGGTCATCCGTAATTTGAAGAATGATCTTAAAAGCCTCCAATAAATCAGGAACATCCACTTGTGAAACACCATCCCCATCAGGAGCATCCAGGTCGGAATCTGTGGGATCAGTATAAACGCTATCTTCATCAGACGACGTGTCAGGGACAGCAGTGGATTGTGAGGAAGTAATGGCCCGCTTGGATGACCTCCTGGTCTCAGGCGGCCGAGGGTTAGACTTCTTAGTAGTCAGGGAATGGCTCAATTGCTGTAACTGAGTGGACAATTGATCTGCCCACGACGGATTAACCGCGGGGACCATGAACGGTTGCACCAACACAGGAGGTCCCATAGGGGGCGTTAGTCTGGTAAATTGCATAGTCAGTAGCATGGAGAAGGTAGCCCAAGCCCACAGTGGGTCATTCTGAACCCCCGTTGCTACCGTCCCACTGGGGGGCAAGGAACCCCCAGAACCTTCAGCTACTACGTTTTCCTCAAATGTGTCTGCAGCTTCATCACCACTCCCGGTGGGATCAGCCACAGAACCGTTACCCTCAGTAGCGGACATGTTATAAATCGCAATATAAGGTAACACAGTATAATATCAGCAGCACAATACCTGAACCGTGCAGTGTATTCAGCACAAACAGGAATTCAGGAGAGATATGGTGACTAAAATCACAGAGAAAAATACACACTAAGTATATCTTGTGAACAACCTATATTAATAATAAACCTGACGCACCTAGCCCCCAGAGGTTATAGAATATAGGGATAGCAAGCTGAGTGAGAAACACGAAATGGAGGTCACACAGCAGCCAGATGCACACATATAGTCACAGTTGTACAATGAAGAAGTTATGACAGGCAATAATACTGCACTGGACTAGCCATACAATGAGATATAGCTATACAGATAATAGATATAACAATGCACAGTAAAGACTGGATGTATATCACAGGGTACTTGTACTAAATAACCCTGACTAAATGCACTTTTTCATGTAGAATACTTAAGTGTCCTGTAAAAAACACAGCGCTGACATGCAGGCGGCTTTACAGAGGAGGATTTGCCCAAACAGTCCCAGGAACAGTGTTGCTGTGTGTAATGGCGCCCAAATACTGACTGGGAGTGAGAGAGAGAGATATGCAGCTCCAGGGCGGGAACATTTACTCTAAGTGGCGCCCTGGGGAAGGGGCTAAAGGTCCAAGCCTTATCCCTCTGCTGGACTTCACCACCGGTACTGTGGGCTGCATAAAAATGGCTTTTGAGAGAAACTGACCTGTGCCCTTGCCCTGGTGGTCTAATGGGGTCCCTGTACTGCCACAGTGTCAACGCCAGCACGCGCGGCCCGCCTCCCACTGGCAGCGCCGGATCGTGATAAAGTGTGGGTCCCGCGAGCAGTACCCACTTACCTCCTCCCAAAGTGCGGCCACACGATCCAGGAGAGTTTCGGCCATGTGTGACTGACCAGAAGAAAACCGGATCCTCCGCTGTAGGTACTCGGCAACCAGGGCGTGGGAGTGTACAGCGCCACTGGGGGAGAGATGAAGCTGCAGCAGGAAATGTCTCCTGACATCTAACCTCTGCTGCAGCCCTTGTAGACTTCTTTTTTCAGCAAAAAAGCTTTTTTCTTAGGGCTGCTGGAGCAGCCCCCCTGTAACGTGCCTGCTATTGCAAGCACCGACTACAAAACTGAGCTCCTGTGCAGGGAGGCGGGGTTATAGAGGAGGCGGCGCTATGCATTCTGGGAACAGTCAAAGCTTTTGAGCCTGTTGGTGCCTCGGAACAAGATCTTACTCTACACCCCAATGTCTATCCTTGTGGAGTCCAGTGTACCCCGCAGCAGAAAAAAAAGATAAGTTTTATACCCATAACAAGAGCAAATAAATCTGGCCTAAAAATAGATCCATGCCCAGTAACTTAGTCCCAGTTGGCACATGTTAAAGTAGGAAACAAACTCTGAGTGTCTGCAGCAGTCTTACTCCTTTAGCATATTACTTCGAGACAGAAGACAACTCCTCCGGGATTGGTTTAGGTAAAGTGTCATGAAGGGCTGTCAACAGGAGTGTCCCACTTTTTCAGAATAGCAGGTCCATCCTCGGGTGAAGGTATCACTGTGAAGGTGCCGTTTCGCATTACAATAAGCTTAGTAGGAAAGCCCCATTTGTATTGTACATTTCCTTGGGTGGAATAGACGTCTTTTGGCCAGCATCACAGGAGAAATATCCAGAAATAGCTGCAGATTACCCAGGCACTCAGTTGTGGATGAGAAAGACAAAGCAGGCCGTAGAATTCATTCTATAATATGAAAAAAGTGGACCCTGAGCATAGTGTCCCTCGGTACTTGGATAGGGGCCTGTTTGGACTTTGGGAGTCTATGGATCCTATCAATAAGAAGGTCCACGGCAGAAGCCTTCAGTGAAAGTTTCTGAAAAGAAGACCGTGGCATAATCATAAAGCTCAGCATTTGAAGCAGAATCCGGAACGTCCATTATTCTGATATTATTTCTCCGAGACCTGTCTTCTAAATCAATGACTATATCACGACTAGAGACCGTGTCTTCCTGAAGGGTGTCGTGCTGAAATCAGATCTTTGTGAGATGCAACAATCTCTTTCATCTTAGTCTGTACGCGTGCCAATCTCACTGATACTGGACCTCAAAGCTTGAATGTTAGAGTTAAGTTCTGAGGTATTTCAGTCCTTAAATGTAGATAACATAGAATGTATAGAGCGTAGAGTAACAGGACCATCTAGAGTGTCCTAAGACGTCTTCAGCCATTACAGCTGGGCTGTGCATCTGACAAGAAGCAGATGATGTAGTGGTCTCAGAAGGACCACCTGAATTCGAGGTACCGAAGAGATCGGCAGGTGGGGCCAATTTGATACCTTTTAACCTTTTTTGGAGGCATGGTAAGCCGGCTACAAAGAGACTGACCTCTCAGAGATAGGAAAATACAAACAATCTATAAATAAAAGGAGCAGTAGTACGCTGTCAGGAGGTTACATCAAGATGACTCCGTTCAAAATGACATTCTTAGTCGGGGTGACGGGGGTATCCGAGCCAAAATTTAAAGTAAACATGATGTAATGCAACTCAAATAACACAGTAATGACCGAGAAATTCCACTAGAGGTCAGCGTGATCACAGACGTGAAGTACTCAGCACAGAGAGACACAAATGGCAACATATGTGCTGAATTGAACATATATGTTTCTTTGTGCCCTTGAGAACGATCCCACTGTTATACGTTATAGGTAGTAATACTGTCCTAACGTGTGATACGCTATGGATAGTAACAAAGTGGTCATTGTAAGACATAGTGGTTACCAGAAAAGGCCTCTTAGGTTGTATGCAGTACTAACACTCTGCAGGGAGCACTTACAGTAGGTTGTAAGCAGTAGTAACGCTCTGCAGGGAGCACTTAGGTTGTATGCAGTAGTAACGCTCTGCAGAGGGAACTTAGGTTGGAAGAAAAAAAGGCATTTGGTTTCCCCCAGCACCCTGAATGATAACAGTAACCAGATATAAATCCCACATAATAATAGAATTCAGAGATCTTCGTTACACATATTTGCACAAATGTGTGGTTAAGCCCCAATGCCGCATCAAGGCGTCTCTGTATATTTGGGGACCCTAGCGCTATATCTAGGTGCAGGGTGTGGCACCTCAAAACACCGGCATAAGCCAGAAAGCCCAGCGTAGCATACCAGTGAAAAAATTATAGTGTTAATAAATTAGTATTAAGGAAGCCGAAGCTATAGAGAGGTTGATACAAACATGAAATGTAATTAAAATAGAGAAATAGTGTTAAAAAATTAATAAGTGAAAAGTGTTTATAGAATGTAAAGGTATGCCACACTAAAGCCATCCAGCTCAGCCAGTCCAGAGGCACCACACCTCACACCTCCATTACCCCAATCTGGGTCTAATATTAACCAGCAAGGAGTCACATGATAATGGCTCCTTACTACAATATGTCTAAGCTAAGAGCCACCTACCTTGGAGCAACCCCATAATGCTCCATGTAGCATGTCAGGACCTGCACCTCCTCCTAATGCAGGAACCTCTCTGCCTCTCACAACAGACATATATATTGGTAGATGCTCAATTAGCTTAGTGATATAATTCAAGCGCTCCCTTTCGAGCACCTGAATGATATCACTTAGCTAATTGAGCATCTACCAATATATATGTCTGAAACTTAGGTTGTATGCAGTAGTAACGCTCTGCAGGGAGCACTTAGATTGTATGCAGTAGTAACGCTCTGCAGGGAGCACTTAGGTTGTATGCAGTAGTAACGCTCTGCAGGGAGCACATAGATTGTATGCAGTAGTAACGCTCTGCAGGGAGCAGCTGGAAACCAGTTTTTTTTTCTGAGATCACAATCCCGTTGTGAAAGGATCTCATAAATTTGATAAATAAAACGTGTTTAAATCCGTTTTATATTTCACTTGCTTATATCAGTTATTACTCTACCCATATACCCATACATAGGTAGTGCTGGTATATACATTTTCTCATACGTCCTAGAGGATGCTGGGGTCACCATTAGAACCATGGGGTATAGACGGGATCCGCAGGAGACATGGGCAGTTTAAGACTTTCAAAGGGTGTGAACTGGCTCCTCCCTCTATGCCCCTCCTCCAGACTCCAGTTTTAGAATTGTGCCCAGGCAGACTGGATGCACTACAGGGTAGCTCTACTGAGTTTCTCTGAAAATACTTTTGTTAGGTTTTTTTGTTTTCAGGGAGATCTGCTGGTAACAGTCTCCCTGCTTCGTGGGACTTAGGGGAGAGAAGTAGGAACCACTTCCAGTGAATTCAATGGCTCTGCTTCTGGCTACAGGACACCATTAGCTCCTGAGGGTGCTGATAGCTGGGTACGCCTAGATGCTCACTCCCTCAGCCGGCCGTCACCCCCCTTACAGAGCCAGAAGTTAGAAGACAGGTGAGTAGCAGAAGAAAAGTAGACTTCTACAGTGACGGCATTCTGAGGTACAGCGCAGCAAACGGAACGCTGCGCGCCATGCTCCCACACATAACAGGCACTGCAGGGTGCAAGGTGCAGGGCATAAAATCCTCCTTTAACACTAGCACATAAGGGCATATAGGCCCTCATTCCGAGTTGTTCGCTCGGTAAATTTAATCGCATCGCAGCGATTTTCCGCTTAGTGCGCATGCGCTATGTCCGCACTGCGTCTGCGCCAGGTAAATTTGCTAAGAAGTTAGGAATTTTACTCACGGCTTTTTCTTCGCTCTGGCGATCGTAATGTGATTGACAGGAAGTGGGTGTTACTGGGCAGAAACTGGCCGTTTTATGGGCGTGTGGGAAAAAACGCTACAGTTTCTGGGAAAAACGCAGGAGTGGCCGGAGAAACGGGGGAGTGTCTGGGCGAACGCTGGGTGTGTTTGTGACGTCAAACCAGGGACGACAAGCACTGAACTGATCGCAGATGCCGAGTAAGTCTGGAGCTACTCAGAAACTGCTAAGAGAGGTCTAATCGCAATATTGCGAATCCGTCGGTCGCAATTTTGATAAGCTAAGATTCACTCCCAGTAGGCGGCGGCTTAGCGTGTGCAAAGCTGCTAAAAGCAGCTTGCGAGCGAACAACTCGGAATGAGGGCAATAGTGTGGTGGCACTGTCCTAACCCCCGCCAGTATAAAATGTAGTAACGCACACTGAGGAGAAGCGCGCCATTGCGAGAACGGGACTTCTTCCTCAGTCAGCCAGCACACTACTCGGCGCCATTTTTCCCTCCTTCCATGCAAGGACGCTGATCCTTCCTTCACCACTGTATCAGGGTGCAAAATTAAATTAGTGCTGTGTATATTTCTGTATATACTGTTATATGAATAAAAGGGCGCCGCAGGCAGGGGCGGATTGGGACCGGAAACCAGCCTGGGAAATTTATGGAAGCAGCCCTAATAGGGGTGGTGTCTGTTGAGGGGATGTAGTCTGTCAAGTGGGCGGAATTACTGCTCAAAGGGCCTGCTAAAGCGCTGGCACAGAAAGTGCGCGGCGCAAAATTTTATGGGCGTGGCTTCGTGGGGGAGGGGCGTGGCCACATAATCGTGCCAAGTCATGATTTCACTGAACTCAAATCTCACTTGAAAATCCTGAGGCTTCAACCAAATCCAGAATCTGATCCTCCATTCATCCCTAATGATCCCCGTCTCTTCTACAGCACGACATGCCAGTGATGCTGTATCACATGACCCTGCTCGTATCATCATCATCATCACATCCCTGTTATCATGTATGTAGCCTGTCAGCCTGCGTGTGTCACTATCATGCAGCAGCGTGCCCATATCATACACATGAGCATGGCAGCACTAGCATCCCCCGGCGGGCAGCACCGATGCCCAATGTCACCACACAGCACATAGTGGCACCATCCTGTATATAATATGAAGTACTGTACCACTGTCTGTGACTGACAATTGTACTGTGAATGGAGCTGGATACACTCACTTCATTCCTGACCTTTATAAAGTGCTGGAATCACTGTTGCTGGCTCCAGTGTGTTGGTTTGACGCAGAAGTATTGCTGTAGCAGCAGGGTGCCTGACATATTATCATGTACATTTGCTACAACATGACGCCACAGAGCAATTGGAAGATGGGTTATAGGTGGTCGGGAAGTGGGGGGTTAAGCAGCCAGCAATGACTGGGGGTATGAGGAGGAGAGAGGGAGGCAGGGAGGGGCAGAGTGAGCAGGGAGAGGGGAGTGTAAGACTGGGAATAGAGGAGTGAGGGAGGACCTGTGCTGCAGTCTGGGACATACTGTAGAAGCTGACAGCCAGACAGGAGACTCACTGTAACTACAGAGAGGTGTGACACCACACAGGAGGGATAGCAGGATTACACCACAGCGCCCGCACTACTGCCATTCTCGCCCCACTGCCAGCTGCTGCTCTTTACCTACATTCAGCTGCTGGCTCCAGAGACGAATTGTCCCTGGGGTCTTGTAGCCTCCGAACGGGCCGATTCCAGTGCTGGAAGGCGGGCTCCGCTAGCACCACGACTGCCCCGGGTTTGCTGTTATAGTACTGTCAGAACCGCCCAGGTTGGCCCCGCCCCCCTCCTCTGGGAGCACAAAAAGCTGCCGGTGAAGGGCGGAGCTCCGAAAGGCATCACTAATCAAATGGGCGGGATTTAGCAGCTAACTCTCCCACCCACCGCCCTCTCTCCTGAGCCGCAGCAGTCATCCACCTGTCCGCGGCCCTTGGTGTGCGGGTAGCGCCGGGCCTGGCTGCCGCGAGCGGAGCTAAGCTCCGATCACGGCAGCCGGCCAGCATGGGGGATGACGGCAGCCACGGAGGGGACATACGGACCAACCAAACGGAATCTGGTCCAGTGTCTCGGCGTGCCAATCCGCCGCTGGCTGCAGGTCTGTGGCAAACTTTGTTGTACAGTTCTCTGCTACTAACGCAGGGTTGTGAGCTGACAAAATCCTCACTGTGTCCCTTGACAGAGTTTACATGATGAGAGTTCACACGGCTGTGCGACATGTGCAGTCCTTCTGTTACCACTCCGCACATTACTCCTCTGATTAATGGATCTGTCCCGTATAAGCCCCGGAGTGTCTGTGGGGTGTTTTCACATGTATGTAGCATGTCTGACAGGGTGGTCTTCCCCTGAGGAAATTTTAGTAGGGACACAGATAGAGATATATATATATATATATATGTGTGTAAATGTGTGTATATGTATAATGTGGTGGACCGTCCGACACCACTAAAAACGTGTATGGGTGAAAACATTGAGTGATAATATGTCTGAGTCTCAGGCACATCCTGGAGACAGTCTGTGGAAGAGGTGTTTTTCCAAAGTTTTCTTTTTCATCCACACCAGGCCCCTCAGGGTCTCCTAATATTGTCTCTGTAATGCACACTGATACCGACACAGACTCTGAATCCTGTGTCGACACTAGTTTTCCAGAATGATTCCGACATTAACTAGAAATATTCAGTACATGATTGTAGCTATAAGACAATACGGAGTACCCTCCTGTACCAACAGAAGAAGGTTTACCTATATAAAGAAAGAAAAGGAAACCTTTTCCTTCCTCTCATGCTTCACAAGGGAATTCAGGTTAGCCATTCCCAGCAGTGGACAGGGGGAGTCACCCCCCATTTTAAGAAGGGTCCTCTCACGGTTAATAAGAAAGTGACTCTGCCTGTAACTGGGACATCTGTCCATAACGAGCCGACAGACCGCACGTTGGTGTATACATTAATATTTACTTATACAACCCATGAGACTTTACTCAGGACTACATTGCATGTGCATGAATGAGTAGGGCTATTGCAAAGTGCTCTGATAATTTTATCATCCAGTATTGACGCTAGCTATGGTTGAGATTCTCCTAACGTTAGATCATATATAGTATGCTACGACATCCATGCATGGAGCCATGACAGAGAATTCACCAGTGGAAGGCGCTTCCTGCTTCCAAAATAGATTATGGAGTCTCTCCCGTACTCGAGGGGAGACCTTGTTTGGTAGCGTCCTGGATGATTTGGTGGGCAGCTGCCACAGGGGAGTTGTTTTTTCTGCCCTTTGTCCCTCCACAAAATAAAAAAAATACAAAATCAGCCCATGTGGTACGAAAGAAGTAAAAAGTTTCCCTTTCTTTGCATATAGAGGTAGGGGAAGAGGAAGAGGTCCACCTCTTCAGGATCACAGGAGCAGAAATCATCTCCTGCTTCTGCCAAATCTACTGCATGACGCTGGGACTCCTTTGCGAGGGTCCGCCCCAGTGGGGGAGTGCCTGACATTTTTCAGTCAGTTCTGGGTTCATTCTGGCCTGGACCCGTGGGTTTTACAAATAGTGTCCCACAGATGCGAACTGGAGTTCAAGGCGTTTCTCCACACCGATTTTAAATCGGCCTTACCAGTTTCTCTCCCTGACAGGGAGGTAGTAAGCGCAGCCATTCAAAATTGAGTCAGGAACAGGTCATTACCCTGATTCCCTTGTTCCAACAGGGGGGTAAATTTACTAAGGTGAGAGATTTTTAGAACTGGTGATGTTGCCCATAGCAACCAATCAGATTGTATCTATTATCTTCTAGAAACAGCTTGACAAATGTTAAGTAGAATCTGATTGGTTGCCATGGGCAACATCACCAGTTCTAAAAAAACTCCCACCTTAGTAAATTTACCCCTGGGAGTGGTTTTTTTTATTCAAGCCTCTTTGTGGCTCCAAACCCGGACGCCTCAGTCAGACCGATCCTAAATCGAAAATTTTTCATTTTCTACCTGAAGTAATTCAAATTCAGGATGGAATCTCTGTAGGCAGTAATCTCTAGTCTGGATAGACATAATGGATGCCTACTTACATGTTCACATTTATCCTCCAAGGATTGCCTGAGATTTGCAATTCAGGATTGTCATTACCAATTTCAGAAGTTGCCGTTTGGTCTATCCACGGCTCCGAGAATTCTCACCAAGGTAATGGTGAAAATGATGGTTCTCCTTCGCAAGCAATTGTCACGAACCGGGTATCTGGACGCCATTACTTGCCTTTTAGATGTCTCTTGAAGCTGGCTCAGCGTTCCAGGGCCGGATTTCATCTGTAATACTGAGGTCCACATTCTGCATCCCTCTCTTGTCACCCTGAGACGCTGTCACAGCGGTGCCATGTTTACTTTCTGAATGGCGTCTCCCGTCCTCCGCCGCCGTTCCTGTGTTCCAGTATACAGGTTATCAGAGTGGCGCCTCATGCCTGCCGCAGCCTCCGCTGTCGCCCGCGTGGTTCTGGTGGGCAGTCATCAGTCTGGCGTCTCCTGTCCTCTGCGGCCGGCGCCGCCATTGCTGCTAAGTTTCCACATGGATTACCAAACCAACTTTCCCTCCAAGTACCAACATGGGCGCAGCCATGTTGGATTCCTTCACATGTTCAGTTTCCACCAATTCGCTGCTCCACTGAAATCTGCATAATTGCCTAGCCAATTCCTTCCTTGCTGCAGGTATAAGTATCCTGTGCCTGAGCAAGGAAGGCGTCAGTGCTTTGGTTGTCAAACCTAGTTCCAGTCTCTCTCCTGTGGTTGTTTTCCAGGTTTCAGTTCCTGTCTCCAAGCTTCCACTAAAGAGACCCACTCCAGTCTATCACCTGCGGTGCAGCCTGACTCTCCAGTCCTCTGTGACTACTCCAATTCCAGTTACAGATTCACCTGCTTCCAGCACTCAAGCTTCCAGCAGAGATCAGTTTCCCTTAAAGCACCGGTATTATTATTTCATCGCTCTCAAGCTTCATATTTCATTTGTATTTCATCGCTCTCAAGCTTCATATATCATTTGGCTGGTTCCATCCAGCACTCACTCCGTGTCTACATCTGACTGGTTCCAACCAGTACCCACAGCAGCCACTTTATCTTCAGCAGTCCAGCTTCCCGAAGAACATCAGCTGGTACGATCCTGGGTTATTCCCACTACTACAGTCGGGCCTGGTAAGGACTTTCCATCTAGAGGACAATAAGAACTGTACCCATGCTACCAGAGCCCTGTGGCCATTGCCACCCTGTAGTACCCAGGAACTGTGATATGTTATTGCTGATCTTACGTATTTCTTTTATTACTGCTGTGTTGCATGGAGTTTGTTAATAAACATCATTGACTTTTATCCTGGTTGTCGTGGTCACGCCTTCGGGCAGTTATTCTACATGTTACTTACATGTCTAGGGGTCTGATACAACCTCCCAGGTTCCGTTACATCTCAGCCCCTACAACTGAGGCTGCCTACCGTCAGCTCAGGCCCTCAGTTGTGACAGTAAGCGCTGACCATATGAATCCAGCCGGAGATCAGGATCAAGCGACCAGGCCGATGCAAGAACTGGCAGCCAGACCCGAACATCAGGAGGCTGCACAAGGCCACATTATCCGCTGTCTCCAGGATCTCTCTACTCGGCTGGATGGGATCCAAACGACCCTTCGTGGATCTGGCGCATCCGGTGCGTCCACCACAGCGACACCAGTTGTAACCCCACCCACCTTACCCATTTCTACTCCACAACTTCATCTTCCAACGCCAGCAAAATTTGACGGATCTCCAAGATTCTGCAGGGGATTTCTCAACCAGTGTGAAATTCACTTTGAGCTACAACCCGGCAGTTTCCCCAGTGATCGTACTAAAATTGTCTATATTATTTCCCTTCTCAGTGGCTCAGCCCTTGACTGGGCATCACCTTTATGGGAGAAGTCCGATACCCTGCTGTCCTCCTATACTGACTTTGTAACAACATTCAGGTGCATCTTCGACGAGCCAGGCCGGGTAACTTCAGCTTCTTCTGAGATTCTCCGTTTACGCCAGGGAACACGTACTGTGGGACAGTATCTTATACAGTTCAAGATCCTGGCATCCGAACTGGCATGGAACGACGAGGCCCTGTATGCTGCATTCTGGCATGGCTTACCAGAATGCATCAAGGATGAATTAGCTACCAGAGACTTGCCCTCTAAGTTGGATGAGCTAATCTCTCTATGCACTAAAGTTGATCTGCGGTTCAGAGAAAGAGCAACTGAGCGAGGAAGATTATCTGCTCCAAAATCTTCTGCTCCTCCTCCTCGTCAACCGTCTCCATCCAAAGATGAGCCCATGCAAATTGGTCGTTCCCGTCTATCTCCCGCTGAGCGCCGAAGACGTCTTTCTGAGTCTCTCTGTCTCTACTGTGCAGCTCCGTCTCACACCATCAATACCTGTCCCAAACGTCCGGGAAACTTCAAATCCTAGCTCGCCAAGGAGAGGGCCGGCTAGGAGTAATGATCTCCTCTCCATCTCCTCATGATTGTAATCTCCCAGTCTCGCTTCAAATTGCTCAAAGTTATAGGAACGTTATTACCCTCCTAGATTCCGGAGCAGCTGGGAATTTCATAACGGTAGCATATGTTAAACGGCGGTCCCTACCCACCGAGAGACTTTCCTCGTCCATTTCCTTGACTGCCGTGGATGGTAGCAAGATTTTTGACGCAGTTATTTCTCTAAGGACTCTACCAGTTCATCTGAGAGTAGGAGTTCTTCATTCAGAATTTATTTATTTTCTAGTGATTCCAAGAGCCACACATCCAGTGGTTTTGGGCCTTCCATGGCTCCGTCTCCACAATCCATCGATTGACTGGACAACTACGCAAATACTGGCATGGGGTCCCTCCTGTGCTGAGACCTGTTTGTCCAAAGTACTTCCTGTTTGTTCTTCCTCCTCCAGGTCGTCTGATGTTCCACCTCCTCCATATCAAGACTACACGGACGTATTCAGTAAAGCTTCTGCTGATATCCTTCCTCCTCCTAGGGAATGGGACTGTCCAATTGATCTCATCCCAGGGAAGGTTCCACCTCGAGGCCGAATTTATCCATTGTCCTTACCAGAGACGCATTCCATGGAGGAGTACATCAAAGAGAATCTGGCGAAGGGTTTTATTCGACCTTCTTCTTCTCCAGCTGGCGCAGGCTTCTTTTTTGTAAAGAAGAAAGACGGTGACCTGCGGCCGTGCATCAACTACAGAGGTTTGAATGACATTACCGTCAAGAACCGATATCTTTTACCCTTGATTACAGAGCTCTTCGATAGGAGTTAGCGGAGCAACCATCTTTTCAAAGTTGGATTTGAGTGGTGCCTACAATCTCATCCGGATCCGTGAGGGTGACGAGTGGAAGACCGCCTTTAACACCCGTGATGGACATTATGAGTACCTCGTCATGCCCTTCGGATTGAGAAACGCTCCAGCTGTCTTCCAGCATTTAGTGAATGAGATCTTCAGAGACATCTTATACCGCCATGTCGTGGTTTATCTAGATGATATCCTTATCTTTGCCAATAATCTAGAGGAACATCGTTACTGGGTAAAGGAGGTTCTGTCCCGTCTCCGTGTCAATCATCTCTACTGCAAATTAGAGAAATGTGTTTTTGAAGTCAAATCCATTCCGTTTCTAGGTTACATTGTGTCCGGTTCCGGACTAGAGATGGATCCTGAGAAACTACAAGCAATCCGGAATTGGCCGATACCCTTAACCCTCAAAGGGGTCCAGAGGTTTTTAGGGTTCGCCAATTACTACAGAAAGTTTATACGAGACTTTTCCACCATTGTGGCGCCTATCACTGCGTTGACCAAGAAGGGTGCTAATCCGTCCAAGTGGTCTGAAGACGCTACGCAAGCTTTTCATCTATTAAAACAACGGTTCATCTCTGCACCGGTTCTGAAACAGCCCGACATCGACTCTCCTTTCATCCTTGAGGTGAATGCCTCCTCCGTTGGAGTAGGAGCGGTGTTATCCCAGAGAGCTAAAGATGGTCATCTATATCCTTGCAGTTTCTTCTCCTGGAAGTTCTACCCAGCTGAGCGCAACTATGCCATTGGCGACCAGGAGTTGCTAGCCATCAAGCTCGCTCTAGAGGAGTGGAGAGATCTGTTGGAGGGAGTTTCACATTCACTCACTATACTTACCGACCACAAGAATCTTTTATATCTGAAAAGCGCACAATGTCTTAATCCTCGTCAGGCCAGATGGGCACTTTTCTTTTCCAGGTTCGACTTTAAACTCCAGTTCTGTCCGGGCTCTCAGAATCGCAAGGCCGATGCCCTTTCCCGCTCTTGGGAGCAAGAAAATGAATCGGAGTCTTCAGACAAGCATCCTATTATTAATCCATTGGCATTCTCCACAGTAGGGATGGACTCTATGCCCCCACCAGGTAAAAGTTTTGTGAAGCCGGTGTTAAGGAAGAAGCTCATGCATTGGGCCCATGCTTCCCGTTTTGCCGGACATACAGGCATTCAGAAAACCCTTGAGTTTATCTCTAGGTCCTATTGGTGGCCAACTCTGAAGAAGGATGTCATGGAGTTTATTGCATCTTGCCCAAAGTGTGCCCAACACAAAGTATCCCGCCAGTCGCTTGCGGGGCAACTGGTTCCATTATCTGTTCCCCGTCGACCGTGGACCCATTTGTCGATGGACTTTGTTACAGACCTGCCTACGTGCAACAAGTTTAATACCATCTGGGTGGTAGTTGACCGGTTCAACAAGATGGCACATTTCATTCCTCTCACCGGTCTTCCGTCAGCTTCCAAGTTGGCTCAAGTGTTCATTCAAGAGATCTTCCGACTCCACGGTCTTCCTGAAGAGATTATCTCAGATCGAGGAGTACAATTTGTAGCCAAATTCTGGCGAAGTTTGTGTCAAGTCCTCCAAGTCAAGTTGAAGTTTTCTACAGCTTACCATCCTCAGACCAATGGTCAAACTGAGATGGTGAATCAGGACTTGGAGGCCTTCCTCCGCATTTATGTGTCTTCCTCTCAAGATGACTGGGTTCAACTCCTTCCCTGGGCCGAGTTCAGCCATAACAACCAATACCATTCCTCATCTTCTTCTACACCATTCTTCATCAACTATGGATTCCACCCTAAAGTTCCAGAATTCCAGCCGGTTCCAGCAACTTCTGTTCCAGCAGTGGATGTCACCTTGCGTCAGTTTGCAAACAACTGGAAGAATGTACGAGCGGCTCTGCTCAAAGCATCGCTCAGGTACAGGAAGTTTGCAGATAAGAAGCGTAGAGCGGTTCCTGCTCTCAAGGTGGGTGATCGTGTGTAGTTGTCCACAAAGAATTTGAGGTTAAGAGTTCCCAGCATGAAGTTTGCACCTCGTTACATCGGTCCTTTTAAAATTGAACAAGTCATCAATCCTGTTGCTTACAGACTCCAGTTACCTCCCTTCTTGAAAATACCTAGGACATTCCATGTTTCCCTTTTGAAACCGCTGATTCTGAATCCGTTTCATTTTGCACTTCCTCCGGCTCCGAAAGTCCAGACTCAACGGGGAGTTGAGTATGAAGTTGCCAAGATTCTGGATTCACGTTTCCGTTACGGTCAATTACAGTATCTTATTGACTGGAAGGGCTATGGTCCTGAAGAACACTCTTGGACCAATGCTTCAGATGTCCATGCTCCTGCCTTGGTCCGGAATTTCCACTCTAAGTTTCCTCAGAAGCCTAAGAAGTGTCCTGGGGCCACTCCTAAAAGGGGGGGGTGCTGTCACGATCCGGGTATCTGGGCGCCATTACCTGCCGTTTAGATGCCTCCTGAAGCTGGCTCAGCGTTCCAGGGCCGGATTTCATCTGTAATACTGATGTCCACATTCTGCATCCCTATCCTGTCACTCTGAGACGCTGTCACAGCGGCGCCATGGTTACCATCTGAATGGCGTCTGCCATCCTCCGCGGCCTCCGCCGCCATTCCTGTGTTCCAGTATACAGGTTGTCAGAGTGGCGTCTCATGCCAGCCGCGGCCTCCGCTGTTGTCCGCGTGGTTCCAGTATGCGTTGTCAATCTGGCGTCTCCTGTCCTCTGCGGCCGGCGCCGCCATTGCTGCTAAGTTTTCACATGGATTTCCAAACCAACTTTCCCTCCAAGTACCAACATGGGCGCAGCCATGTTGGTTTCTGTCACATGTTCAATCTCTACCAATCCGGTGTTCCCCTGGAATCTGCATAATTGCTTAGCCAATCCCTTCCTTGCTGCAGGTATAAGTATCCTGTGCCTGAGCAAGGAAGGCGTCAGTGCTTTGGTTGTCAAACCTAGCTCCAGTCTCTCTCCTGTGGTTGTTTTCCAGGTTTCCAGCTCTTGTCTCCAAGCTTCTACTAAAGAGACCCACTCCAGCCTACCACCTGCGGTGCAGCCTGACTCTGCAGTCCTCTGTGACTACTTCATTTCCAGCTACAGATTCACCTGCTTCCAGCACTCAGCTTCCAGCAGAGATCAGCTTCCCTTAAAGCACCGGTATTATTATTTTATCGCTCTCAAGCTTCATATTTCATTTGTATTTCATCGCTCTCAAGCTTCATATATCATTTAGCTGGTTCCACCCAGCACTCACTCCGTGTCTACATCTGACTGGTTCCAACCAGTACCCACAGCAGCCACTTCATCTTCAGCAGTCCAGCTTCCCGAAGAACATCAGCTGGTACGATCCTGGGTTATTCCCACTACTACAGTCGGGCCTGGTAAGGACTTTCCATCTAGGACAATAAGAACTGTACCCATACAACCAGAGCCCTGTGGCCACCCTGTAGTACCCAGGAACTGTGATATGTTATTGCTGATCTTACGTATTTCTTTTATTACTGCTGTGTTGCATGGAGTTTGTTAATAAACATCATTGACTTTTATCTTAATTGTCGTGGTCACGCCTTCGGGCAATCTTCCTACATGTAACTTACATGTCCAGGGGTCTGATACAACCTTCCAGGTTTCACTACAACTCAGCCTCTACAACTGAGGCTGCCTCCCGTCAGCTCAGGCCCTCAGTTGTGACAATAGGGGCCTACAGTAAGTCAGTAAGGAGGCAGAAGCTGCTTCTGGTACATGGACCCTGGTCATGTAGGGGTGGGAGAGTCAGTAAGATTATGTAATAGATGCCTACAGTAAGTCAGTAAGGAGGCAGAAGCTGCTTCTGGTACATGGACCCTGGTCATGTAGGGCTGGGAGAGTCAGTAAGATTATGTAATAGGGGCCTACAGTAAGTCAGTAAGGAGGCAGAAGCTGCTTCTGGTACATGGACCCTGGTCATGTAGGGCTGGGAGAGTCAGTAAGATTGTGTAATAGGATGCCTACAGTAAGTCAGTAAAGAGGCAGAAGCTGCTTCTGGTACATGGACCCTGGTCATGTAGGGGTGGAAGAGTCAGTAAGATTATGTAATAGGTGCCTACAGTAAGTCAGTAAGGAGGCAGAAGCTGCTTCTGGTACATGGACCCTGGTCATGTAGGGCTGGGAGAGTCAGTAAGATTATGTAATAGGACCCTACAGTAAGTCAGTAAGGAGGCAGAAGCTGCTTCTGGTACATGGACCCTGGTCATGTAGGGCTGGGAGAGTCAGTAAGATTATGTAATAGGATGCCTACAGTAAGTCAGTAAAGAGGCAGAAGCTGCTTCTGGTACATGGACCCTGGTCATGTAGGGGTGGAAGAGTCAGTAAGATTATGTAATAGGTGCCTACAGTAAGTCAGTAAGGAGGCAGAAGCTGCTTCTGGTACATGGACCCTGGTCATGTAGGGCTGGGAGAGTCAGTAAGATTATGTAATAGGACCCTACAGTAAGTCAGTAAGGAGGCAGAAGCTGCTTCTGGTACATGGACCCTGGTCATGTAGGGCTGGGAGAGTCAGTAAGATTATGTAATAGGGGCCTACATTAAGTCAGTAAGGAGGCAGAAACTGCTTCTGGTACATGGACCCTGGTCATGTAGGGCTGGGAGTCAGTAAGATTATGTAATAGGTGCCTACAGTAAGTCAGTAAGGAGGCAGAAGCTGCTTCTGGTACATGGACCCTGGTCATGTAGGGCTGGGAGAGTCAGTAAGATTATGTAATAGGGGACTACAGTAAGTCAGTAAGGAGGCAGAAGATGCTTCTGGTACATGAACCCTGGTCATGTAGGGCTGGGAGAGTCAGTAAGATTGTATTATAGGGGCCTACAGTAAGTCAGTTAGGAGGCAGAAGCTGCTTCTGGTACATGGACCCTGGTCATGTAGGGCTGGGAGAGTCAGTAAGATTATGTAATAGGGGCCTACATTAAGTCAGTAAGGAGGCAGAAGCTGCTTCTGGTACATGGACCTTGGTCATGTAGGGCTGGGAGAGTCAGTAAGATTCTGTAATAGGGGCCTACAGTAAGTCAGTAAGGAGGCAGAAGCTGCTTCTGGTACATGGACCCTGGTCATGTAGGGCTGGGAGAGTCAGTAAGATTATGTAATAGGGGCCTACAGTAAGTCAGTAAGGAGGCAGAAGCTGCTTCTGGTACATGGACCCTGGTCATGTAGGGCTGGGAGAGTCAGTAAGATTCTGTAATAGGGCGCTACAGTAAGTCAGTAAGGAGGCAGAAGCTGCTTCTGGTACATGGACCCTGGTCATGTAGGGCTGGGAGAGTCAGTAAGATTATGTAATAGGGGCCTACAGTAAGTCAGTAAGGAGGCAGAAGCTGCTTCTGGTACATGGACCCTGGTCATGTAGGGCTGGGAGAGTCAGTAAGATTATGTAATAGGGGCCTACAGTAAGTCAGTAAGGAGGCAGAAGCTGCTTCTGGTACATGGACCCTGGTCATGTAGGGCTGGGAGAGTCAGTAAGATTATGTAATAGGGGCCTACAGTAAGTCAGTAAGGAGGCAGAAGCTGCTTCTGGTACATGGACCCCGGTCATGTAGGGCTGGGAGAGTCTGTAAGATTATGTAATAGGATGCCTACAGTAAGTCAGTAAGGAGGCAGAAGCTGCTTCTGGTACATGGACCCTGGTCATGTAGGGCTGGGAGAGTCAGTAAGAGTGTGTAATAGGGGACTACAGTAAGGAGGCAGAAGCTGCTTCTGGTACATAGACCCTGGTCATGTAGGGCTGGGAGATTCAGTAAGATTATGTAATAGGGGCCTACAGTAAGTCAGTAAGGAGGCAGAAACTGCTTCTGGTACATGGACCCTGGTCATGTAGGGCTGGGAGTCAGTAAGATTATGTAATAGGTGCCTACAGTAAGTCAGTAAGAAGGCAGAAGCTGCTTCTGGTACATGGACCCTGGTCATGTAGGGCTGGGAGAGTCAGTAAGATTATGTAATAGGGGACTACAGTAAGTCAGTAAGGAGGCAGAAGCTGCTTCTGGTACATGGACCCTGGTCATGTAGGGCTGGGAGAGTCAGTAAGATTATGTAATAGGGGACTACAGTAAGTCAGTAAGATTATGTAATAGGGGCCTACATTAAGTCAGTAAGGAGGCAGAAGATGCTTCTGGTACATGGACCCTGGTCATGTAGGGCTGGGAGAGTCAGTAAGATTATGTAATAGGGGACTACAGTAAGTCAGTAAGGAGGCAGAAGCTGCTTCTGGTACATGGACCCTGGTCATGTAGGGCTGGGAGAGTCAGTAAGATTATGTAATAGGGCCCTACAGTAAGTCAGTAAGGAGGCAGAAGCTGCTTCTGGTACATGGACCCTGGTCATGTAGGGCTGGGAGAGTCAGTAAGATTGTGTAATAGGGGCCTACATTAAGTCAGTAAGGAGGCAGAAGAGGCTTCTGGTACATGGACCCTGGTCATGTAGGGCTGGGAGAGTCAGTAAGATTGTATTATAGGGGCCTACAGTATGTCAGTAAGGAGGCAGAAGCTGCTTCTGGTACATGGACCCTGGTCATGTAGGGCTGGGAGAGTCAGTAAGAGTGTGTAATAGGGGCCTACATTAAGTCAGTAAGGAGGCAGAAGATGCTTCTGGTACATGGACCCTGGTCATGTAGGGCTGGGAGAGTCAGTAAGATTATGTAATAGGGGACTACAGTAAGTCAGTAAGGAAGCAGAAGCTGCTTCTGGTACATGGACCTTGGTCATGTAGGGCTGGGAGAGTCAGTAAGATTATGTAATAGGGGACTACAGTAAGTCAGTAAGGAGGCAGAAGCTGCTTCTGGTACATGGACCCTGGTCATGTAGGGCTGGGAGAGTCAGTAAGAGTGTGTAATATGGGCCTACATTAAATCAGTAAGGAGGCAGAAGATGCTTCTGGTACATGGACCCTGGTCATGTAGGGCTGGGAGAGTCAGTAAGATTATGTAATAGGGGACTACAGTAAGTCAGTAAGGAGGCAGAAGCTGCTTCTGGTACATGGACCCTGGTCATGTAGGCCTGGGAGAGTCAGTAAGAGTGTGTAATAGGGGCCTACATTAAGTCAGTAAGGAGGCAGAAGATGCTTCTGTACATGGACCCTGGTCATGTAGGGCTGGGAGAGTCAGTAAGATTATGTAATAGGGGACTACAGTAAGTCAGTAAGGAGGCAGAAGCTGCTTCTGGTACATGGACCCTGGTCATGTAGGGCTGGGAGAGTCAGTAAGATTATGTAATAGGGGACTACAGTAAGTCAGTAAGGAGGCAGAAGCTGCTTCTGGTACATGGACCCTGGTCATGTAGGGCTGGGAGAGTCAGTAAGATTATGTAATAGGGCCCTACAGTAAGTCAGTAAGGAGGCAGAAGCTGCTTCTGGTACATGGACCCTGGTCATGTAGGACTGGGAGAGTCAG
Source organism: Pseudophryne corroboree (assembly GCF_028390025.1). Lineage (NCBI taxonomy): Eukaryota > Metazoa > Chordata > Amphibia > Anura > Myobatrachidae > Pseudophryne > Pseudophryne corroboree. Next base: position 1,384,542 of record NW_026967510.1, on the reverse strand, counting down.
TAAGATTATGTAATAGGGGACTACAGTAAATCAGTAAGATTATGTAATAGGGGCCTACATTAAGTCAGTAAGGAGGCAGAAGATGCTTCTGGTACATGGACCCTGGTCATGTAGGGCTGGGAGAGTCAGTAAGATTGTATTATAGGGGCCTACAGTAAGTCAGTAAGGAGGCAGAAGCGGCTTCTGGTACATGGACCCTGGTCATGTAGGGCTGGGAGAGTCAGTAAGATTGTGTAATAGGGGCCTACAGTAAGTCAGTAAGGAGGCAGAAGCTGCTTCTGGTACATGGACCCTGGTCATGTAGGGCTGGGAGAGTCAGTAAGATTATGTAATAGGGCCTACAGTAAGTCAGTAAGGAGGCAGAAGCTGCTTCTGGTACATGGACCCTGGTCATGTAGGGCTGGGAGAGTCAGTAAGATTATGTAATAGGGGCCTACATTAAGTCAGTAAGGAGGCAGAAGCTGCTTCTGGTACATGGACCCTGGTCATGTAGGGCTGGGAGAGTCAGTAAGATTATGTAATAGGGCCCTACAGTAAGTCAGTAAGGAGGCAGAAGCTGCTTCTGGTACATGGACCCTGGTCATGTAGGGCTGGGAGAGTCAGTAAGATTGTGTAATAGGGGCCTACAGTAAGTCAGTAAGGAGGCAGAAGCTGCTTCTGGTACATGGACCCTGGTCATGTAGGGCTGGGAGAGTCAGTAAGATTATGTAATAGGGCCTACAGTAAGTCAGTAAGGAGGCAGAAGCTGCTTCTGGTACATGGACCCTGGTCATGTAGGGCTGGGAGAGTCAGTAAGATTATGTAATAGGGGCCTACATTAAGTCAGTAAGGAGGCAGAAGCTGCTTCTGGTACATGGACCCTGGTCATGTAGGGCTGGGAGAGTCAGTAAGATTATGTAATAGGGCCCTACAGTAAGTCAGTAAGGAGGCAGAAGCTGCTTCTGGTACATGGACCCTGGTCATGTAGGGCTGGGAGAGTCAGTAAGATTGTGTAATAGGGGCCTACAGTAAGTCAGTAAGGAGGCAGAAGCTGCTTCTGGTACATGGACCCTGGTCATGTAGGGCTGGGAGAGTCAGTAAGATTATGTAATAGAGGCCTACAGTAAGTCAGTAATGAGGCAGAAGCTGCTTCTGGTACATGGACCCTGGTCATGTAGGACTGGGAGAGTCAGTAAGATTATGTAATAGTCACCATCTTATAGGCAGCCGGTGAAAGGAACAGAGAATGGGTGTTATGTGGTAAGTCTGGTTGGTAGGTAAAGCTGAGCTGTAGCCCTGCCCTTTGTTGGTGAACTTCTACCATATGGACCTGTTTCACAAGGACTGAGTCACAGCCAACTGGCATCACCCACACCTGGAGCTCAGCTAGACAACCATTTAGGATTGGTACTGGGTACTCAGTACCCGGAGAAAAGAACAGGTCATCTGCATAGCAGTGGTAGATGAGGGCATGACATCTGGTTATTTCAGAAAGAAAAGATGACTACTGGCGCTATAATACTAGATGGCGCATATATGAATGAAGACGCCTGTATAATAAATAACCATCTGGTTTTATTCAAGACAAAATATTATTATTTTTTAACAACAAACTACTTTCACTATGTAAAATTCACGTATACATGTCATCTAACATTTTTCCTAATTTCAACAACCATTAAAAATCACCTGGCATGTGTTACCATGATAACTATTTCCAGAAATAGATCTTTCATAATATGTCCCGTAAGTGTGTTTTAGAAGAAAATACGCTTAAAGGTGCTGTCCCAAATTGTGGTTGCTGCTCATATGCTATGTGCACACAGCCTAGCACCCCATAAAGCAGGCATATCCAAACTGCGGCCCTCCAGCTGTTGTGAAACTACATATCCCAGCATGCCCTGACACAGATTTGCTGTCAGAGAATGCTACAGCTGTGTCAGGGCATGCTGGGATGTGTAGTTTCTCAACAGCTGGAGGGCCGCAGTTTGGACATGCCTGCCATAAAGCATATATTGCTGTACGTGGTGTGAAGATTATTTCACCCACCAGTAGCATGTATATTGCAAAAAGCATAGGATAGGATAAGAACCTTGAAGAACAACGCATGGCAATGATAAGTATACTCCAGAAGATTAAAATGGTTCCTCACCTGAGTGATGCCTATTGTGTGCAACAAGAGATGATTTATTTCTCAGAGTATAGAAATGGCTTCTCACCTGTGTGACTTCTGTGATGTGTAAGTAAATCACATCTTGTTAGACAACATTTCCCACACTCAGAGCAAGAAAATGGATTCTTACCTGTGTGACTTCTGAGATGTATAAGAAGATTGATTTGAGTGCAAAACATTTCCCACACTCAGAGCAAGAAAATGGCCTCTCACCTGTGTGACTTCTCTCATGATTAATAAGATGTGATTTCTGTGCAAAACATTTCCCACACTCCGAGCAAGAAAATGGCTTCTCACCTGTGTGACTTCTCTCATGATTAATAAGATGTGATTTCTGTGCAAAACATTTCCCACACTCCGAGCAAGAAAATGGCTTCTCACCTGTGTGACTTCTCTGATGTCTAACAAGTTCTGATTTGAGTGCAAAACATTTCCCACACTCAGAGCAAAAAAATGGCTTCTCACCAGTGTGACTTCTCTGATGTCTAACAAGATCTGATTTGAGTGCAAAACATTTCCCACACTCAGAGCAAGAAAATGGCCTCTCACCTGTGTGACTTCTCTCATGATTAATAAGATGTGATTTCTGTGCAAAACATTTCCCACACTCCGAGCAAGAAAATGGCTTCTCACCTGTGTGACTTCTCTGATGTCTAACAAGTTCTGATTTGAGTGCAAAACATTTCCCACACTCAGAGCAAAAAAATGGCTTCTCACCAGTGTGACTTCTCTGATGTCTAACAAGATCTGATTTGAGTGCAAAACATTTCCCACACTCCGAGCAAGAAAATGGCTTCTCACCTGTGTGACTTCTCTCATGATTAATAAGATGTGATTTCTGTGCAAAACATTTCCCACACTCCGAGCAAGAAAATGGCTTCTCACCTGTGTGACTTCTCTCATGATTAATAAGATGTGATTTCTGTGCAAAACATTTCCCACACTCCGAGCAAGAAAATGGCTTCTCACCTGTGTGACTTCTCTGATGTCTAACAAGTTCTGATTTGAGTGCAAAACATTTCCCACACTCAGAGCAAGAAAATGCCCTCTCGCCTGTGTGACTTTTCTGATGTATAACAAGATGTGATTTCCGTGCAAAACATTTCCCACACTCAGAGCAAGAAAATGGCCTCTCGCCTGTGTGACTTTTCTGATGTATAACAAGATGTGATTTCCATGCAAAATATTTCCCACACTCAGAGCAAGAAAACGGCTTCTCACCTGTGTGACTTCTCTGATGTCTAACAAGATCTGATTTGAGTGCAAAACATTTCCCACACTCAGAGCAAGAAAATGGCCTCTCACCTGTGTGACTTCTCTCATGATTAATAAGATGTGATTTCTGTGCAAAACATTTCCCACACTCAGAGCAAGAAAATGCCCTCTCGCCTGTGTGACTTTTCTGATGTATAACAAGATGTGATTTCCGTGCAAAACATTTCCCACACTCAGAGCAAGAAAATGGCCTCTCGCCTGTGTGACTTTTCTGATGTATAACAAGATGTGATTTCCATGCAAAACATTTCCCACACTCAGAGCAAGAAAATGGCCTCTCACCTGTGTGACTTCTCTCATGATTAATAAGATGTGATTTCTGTGCAAAACATTTCCCACACTCAGAGCAAGAAAATGGCCTCTCACCTGTGTGACTTTTCTGATGTATAACAAGCTGTGATTTGTATGTAAAACATTTCCCACACTCAGAACATATCAGTGGCCTCTCAACTGCCTTACCTGTGTGTGGGTTAATAGGCTTTGTGTTCTGTGTAAAACATTTGGCATCTATAGAACAGGGAAACACTGTATCTACTGTCAGAGCTGTAACAGATGCACCAATATCAGAGTGATCAGGAGAACATTTCCCAGGATCAGAGGGCTCAGCTGATAGAGCTAGATGTATAATTGGGGTAATGGGGTTATCTCCTGGAGAATCCTGTCTACTGTCATTATCTTTTATGTCACAATCCGGGGATAACATTAGATGTCCTTCTGAGATATTCCTGCTTGTGTGTCCACCTGCTGGAAATAAAATACATTATGGAAATGTGACATTTTCTGTAACAATATTAATCTTGTAAACAATAGGAGAAGACGACTCTCTGGGACACTTAATTGTAAATGTGTGTGTATAATAAAACATAACTTTTAATGAAGGCTTTATAATATTGTGTCTCAGATTATCATTGTGTCCACCCTCGTGAGAACACTCACAATAACAAATGTAATATTATAATAAGACTTAGATATAGCTCTCTCTTGTACTGGTAACGAACCATGAAGTATAAATGGAGACGTAGTCCCTCGGCAAGTCCTATGTCAGCACCAATGTAAAACAATGGATGGGAAACATATCGTATGAATTGGAGATTCTAGATGAACAATAACATCAGTCATATGAGCTGATGGATCAGAGAAATGTCTCCTAACGTTACTCCTGGAAGCATTGGTAAGGTAGCATTCCTTTATGTGTGTGCTCATACACTGGTAAGCCTGTACATGTGTTACTCACCCTTATATAAGGTATATTGCTATAGCAGAGTAGGTGTGGAACAAGGAATTTTACATGCAATACACCATATAATACACTGCAATCATCATCATCATCATCATCATCTGCTAGGTTATAATACCCTGTTACACCCCTATCATCAGTGTCTCACCTCTATACTCTCAATAGTAATAAGGATGATGGTGTGCACAGTAAGTATGATACAGAGAATTACATATCAGAATCTATACAGCTGCCGCCATACTTCTGCTTCTCATACGTGTGCTACTGGCAGCAGTGAACATCTGAGTGAGAGTGCAGGGAAGACAGCAGAGTCTGATGAGAAAGAGATTGGATCTGTCTTTGCAGGGCTGTACCACACCTGTCACCCCTGTTAGTATATAAAATAATAAATAAGAGGGGCATGGCCTGAGTCCATCCAGACGTGCTTTCTGGAGCTCTCCTCACTAAGTGGCTTCTTATCTACCCTACCTGATAGCTCTCAGCCGCCGCTGGGACCAAGACCCAATCTATTAATTCCACCACTCCTACTGCCCTAAAGCTGCTCGCTCCGCGCACTGTTCATTACCGCAGCCTAGTGACGCCGCTGAAGCCACTGGCTGTATTCTGGGGCTAAGTGTGCCTAGTCTTTCCTGCACGCTCCGGCCACCTGACTTGGAGGCGCTTTTGGCTCAGGCGGGAGCACTTACTCTCCTGCTAACACAGGTGCGCAGCTCCCGTTACTACTGAGGACAGAAGGGTCTGCCCACAGTCACCGGAGCCCTGCGGTGATATTGGGAGGTGAGGTGGCTGCCATTTTGGATCCTGGTACCCGGCCATCGCATGCTTTGCCTTCTGCCTTCAATAATGTGTAAAATTGATATAAACTGCTAAATAAGTGTCCTGACGGTTGGACCGGGGTCACTACACTAAACTGGAGGTGAAACTACCTTCTATTTATATGGTACCACTATCATCTACTTCCTCTCAGTCTACATGCAGAGCCCAGTATCAAGTATCGTCTGAGTACAGCTCATTACACTCTGATTACAACCTCACAGTGTGTTATTTTGTGGATTTATCCACTGAATATATTTTGCCATTTGTGTCTCTCTGTGTCGAGAGCTTCACGTCTGTATCACGCTGACCTCTAGTGGAATTTATCGGTTATTACTGTGTTATTTGCGTTGCATTACATCAGGTTTAAGCTTTGAGGTCTGATATCAGGGAGATTGGCACTCGTACAGACTAAGATGAAAGAGATTGTTGTGTCTCACAAAGATCTGATCTCAGCTCATGACACCCTTCAGGAAGACCTGGTCTCTATTCGTGATAAAGTCATTGATTTAGAAGACTGGTCTCGGAGAAATAATATCAGAATAATGGGCGTTCCAGATTCTGTTACAAATGCTGAGCTTTATGATTATGCCACGGTCCTCTTGTCAGAAACTTTCATCGAAGGCTTCTGCTGCGGACCTTCTTATTGATAAGATCCATAGGCTCCCAAAGTCCAAACAGGCCCCTATCCAAGCTCCGAGGGACACTCTGCTTTCTTCATATTAAAGAACGTATCCTACAGGCTGCTTTGTCTTCCTCATCCACAGCTGAGTGCCTGGATAATATGCAGCTATTTCCGGATATTTCTCCTGTGACGCTGGCCAAAAGGCGTCTATTCCACCCAAGGGAATATACGTTATGGTAAGAACTTACCGTTGATATCAGTATTCTTCCTAAGTCCACAGGATCCACAAAATAACAATGGGATATGATGAAGCGACAGCCTCCCAGCTTGCAACGGGTCCCGTCCATATATCCCCGCCTCCTTGCTCAGGCAAATCAGTTGTATTCCAAAGCTCAAGGCTGGAGCATCATAGAGAGCCTTAATGAGGCGATAAGAACACACATGCACACCCTTCCGTACAAGAAGGAAGAGGCCAGTGAGTAAAAGGATCCTCAGATCAGGTGAGTCAGGGTGGGATCCCTATGGATCCTGTGGACTTACCATAACGTATATTTCTCTGGCAGGGTCCACAGTTATCCACAGGATAACAATGGGATTTCCCAAAGCAATTTAGTGAAGGGGACGCTCCAGACTGGAAAGGAGAATCCTTCGCCCGAATGCAGCATCCTGAGGCAAAGGTATCAAAGGCATAATGTCTAATGAATGTGTTAATGGAAGACCGTGTGGCTGCCTTACATATGTGTTCCGCTGAAGCACCACGTTGTGCTGCCCACGACGGACCTACCTTACGAGTAGAGTGAGCAGAGACACTAGCTGGATTAGGGAGATCAGCTTGAGAATATGCTTCTGAAATCGTCATTCTAAGCCACCTCGCTAGTGTTTGCTTGTCAGCAGGCCATCCTCTCTTGTGAAATCCGTAGAAAACAAAGAGAAAATCTGTCTTTCTGATGGCACTGGTACGATCCACGTTGATCCTTAAAGCCCTGACTACATCCAAAGATGCATCTCCCACAGAAAGACCTGGCCCTTGAAAAGTTGGTACAACAATTTCTTCCTTAAAGCGGAATTTAGTCACCACCATAGCAAGATATCCAGATTTAGTTCTGAGAACCGTTCTATCTGGATGAAATATCAGAAAAGGAGAGCGACATAACAATGCCCCTAAATCTGAATCTCTTCTAGCTGAGGCAATAGCAAGTAGAAAGAGAACTTTAGCTGTCAACCATTTAAGATCCACTTTATTAAGTGGTTCAAATGAGGCAACTTGAAGGGCTTTCAGGACTAGACTTAAGTCCCAAGGCACTGTAGGAGGAACAAAAAAAGTTGAATGTGCAGCATTCCCTGGAAAAAAGTACGCACATCCTGTAAATTGGCAATTTTCTTTTGGAACCATACAGTCAATGCCAACACTTGCACTCTCAAGGAAGCCACCTTCAAACCTTTATCCATTACAGCCTGAAGGAATGCTAAGACCCTGGAAACTCTGAAAGCCTTAGGGTCCATTTTCAATTCACTGCACCAATGAATATAGGTTTTCCATATTCGGTGATAAATGCAAGCTGAGGAAGGTTTCCTTGCTCTGAGCATAGTCTGAATTACCTGTTGTGAGAATCCTCTTGACTTCAGGATAGATGTTTCAAGAGCCACGCCATCAAAGACAGTCGATCCAGATGTCTGTGATAACAAGGACCCTGCATCAGTAGATCTGGATGTTGAGGGAACAGAAGTGGAACACCCATCGACATACTCAGCAGATCTGTGTATCAATGTCTCCTGGGTCAAGCCGGAGCTATTAGTATCACGGCACTTTTCCCTTGCTTTATCTTTCTCACCACCATGGGTAATAGGGTGATTGAAGGAAACACATAAACCAGATGAAAGTCCCATGGGACCGACAGGGCATCCACAAAGATCGCTCTGGGATCCTTTGTTCTTGCCCCATAAGCAAAAACTTTGTTGTTCAGATGGGATGCAATGAGATCTATCTCTGGAAACCCCCACTTGTCTACTAGCGTCTGGAAGACCTCCGGGTGTAGAGACCATTCATTTTCCTGAATGGCGTGTCGACTGAGAAAGTCCGCTTCCCAGTTTAGGACTCCCAGTACGAACACTGTGGACAAGGCTGGATGATGAAGTTCTGCCCACTTTAGTATGTGACTTACCTCCTCCATCGCTTTGCGGCTTCGAGTTCCTCCCTGATGGTTGAGGTACGCTACTGCCGTTGCATTGCCTGAGCAGATCTGGACTGGTTTTCTCCGAAAAATGTCCTTTGCCTGAATCAGTGCCATATATATGGCCCAAAGTTCCAATATGTTTATTGGCAGGCAACTTTCTTCCCTGGTCCATTGCCCCTGAAAACACATTTCTGACACTGCTCCCCAGCCCTGAAGACTGGAATCTATCATCAGAATTTCCCAATCTGATATCCAAAGGGGTCTACCCTTGTCCAGATGGGATGTCTGTAGCCACCGGGCTAATGACCTTCTTACTTCTATTGTAAGAGACAGGGTCTGTGTTTTTATTGTCTGTTGCAACCCATGCCATTTGGCAAGAATCAGAAGCTGCAGAGGCCTTGAGTGGAATTGTGAATACTCCACCATGTCGAACGTTGATACCATCAAATCCATCACCCGCATTGCTGCGTGAATGGATACCATTTCACTGTGTAACAAGTCCTGAATCCTTGAGTGAACCTTGGATATCTTGTTCAGATTTAAACTTACTCTCTGAAGACCTGAATCCAGTACCAGCCCCAAATGAGTCATCTGTTGTGACGGAACCAGAAACAATTTTTCCCAATTTATGAGCCACCCATGGTTCTGCAGACATGTTATTGTCTGTCGCAGATTACATAAGAGCAACTCCTGCATCTGTGTCAGGATTAAAAGATCAACGAGGTATGGAAAATATATTTTCTCATACGTCCTAGAGGATGCTAGGGTCATCATAGAACCATGGGGTATAGACGGGATCCGCAGGAGACATGGGAACTTTAAGACTTTGAAAGGGTGTGAACTGGCTCCTCCCTCTATGCCCCTCCTCCAGACTCGTTTTATAATTGTGCCCAGTGAGACTGGACGCACTGCAGGGAGCTCTACAGAGTTTCTCTGACAAGACTTATGTTAGGTTTTTTATGTTCAGGGAGGCTGGCAACAGACTCCCTGCTTCGTGGGACTTAGGGGAGAGGAGTATCACCCACTTCCAGTGAGCTCAAGGGCTCTGCTTCTGGCTACAGGACACCATTAGCTCCTGAGGGTGCTGATCGCTGGGTATGCCTAGATGCTCACACCCGCAGCCCGCCGTCACCCCCTTTCAGAGCCAGAAGTCAGAAGACAGGTGAGTAGATGAAGAAAAGAAGACTTCAGTGACGGCATTTATCTGAGGTACTGCAGCGTGCGGACGCTGCGCGCCAAGCTCCCACATGCAGCACTACAGGGTGCGCGGGGGGGGGGGGGGGCGTCCTGGGCATCTAATAAATCCTCAGTGGACATCTGGCAAGAGGGGACATTAGTGCAGAGGTACTGTCCCAAAACCCCCGCCATTATAATCATACAAGAAGCGGTACTGAAGCGCCCCATTAAGGGGGCGAAGCTTCGTCCTCACAGCTCACTCGACGCCATTTTCTCTCCATCAGGCTGCAGAGACGCTGGTCCTTCCTTCACACTGACAGGTATCAGGGCGCAAAACAGGGGGGGGGGGGGGGGTCACTGGCTAAATTTGGAGCAATATACTTTATATAAAAAGCGCTTATTTGGCGTTTATTGGGCGCTTCAGAACTGCTGATTGGACGCTGGGGTGTGAACTGGCAAATCCCCTCTGTGTCTCTCTGACAGGCTTTACTGTGGGTCTGTCCCCTATATGCCCGGTGTGTCTGTGGGTGTTTGGTGCACATGTGTCGACATGTCTGAGGCTGAAGGCTCTTCCCAAGAGGAGGCACAAACGGCTGCGGGGGTGACCCTGTCGGCACCGGCGACGTCGGATTGGATAAATGTGTTGAACACCTTGAATGCTAATGTGGCTCTTATTAGCAAGAGGCTAGATAAGTCTGAGTCTCAGACACAGGCATGGAAGAAATCTGCAGAAGATATGTTACTGCAAAGTCAGGTCCCCTCAGGGTCACAGAAACGTACACTGGCCCAATTGGCAGACACTGATATCGACACAGACACTGATTCCAGTGTCGACTATAGCGATTCCAGATTAGACCCAAAATTGGCATAAAGCATTCAGTACATAATTGTGGCTGTTAAAGGGGTATTACATATCACTGAGGACCGGCTGTCTCTGATAAAAGGGTCTGTATGTATAAGGAAAGGAAACCTGATGTAACGTTTCCTCCCTCTCATGAACTGAACACGCTATTTGAAAACCTCTGTGAAGCTCCTGACAAAAAGTTTGAGATTCCAAAAAGAATTACGGTAGCTTATCCGTTTCCCTCGGCGGATAGGGAAAAGTGGGAGTCACCCCCCACCGTGGACAAGGCCCTGTCACATTTGTCTAAAAAGGTGGCTCTTCCGTCACCTGCCACGGCGGCCCTTAAGGATCCTGCGGTTCGTAAACAAGAAACTACGTTAAAGTCCATTTATGCGACCACAGGTACGCTACTCAGACCTGTCATTGCGTCTGCGTGGGTAAGTAGTGCTATCGAAAAGTGGGCAGACAACTTGTCTTCTGATGTAGATACTCATGATGCTGGGTTATATCAAGGACTCTGCAGCCTACCTTAAGGAAGCTGCGAGAGATATTGGTCTTTTGGGATCTAAGGCCAATGCCACGGCAGTCTTAGCTAGACGAGTGTTGTGGATACACCAATGGAATGCTGATGCCGATTCCAAGAAAAGTATGGAATCTCTACCATATAAAGGTATGGCTTTATTTGGTGACGGCCTTGATAATTTACCGCGGGTAAGTCATGCTTTTTACCTTATGTTCCTCCACAACAAAAGAAAAAGCATCACTATCAGATGCAGTCCTTTCGGCCCAATAAATACAGGAAGGGCCGAGGTTCTTCCTTCCTTGCTACTAGAGGAAGGGGAAGAGGTAAATGATCACCAGCCTTGTCAGGCTCCCAGGAGCAGAAGTCCTCCCAGGCTTCTGCTAATTCAACCGCATGACGTTGGGGCTCATATGCGGGAGTCCGCACCGGTGGGGGCACGTCTCAAACTCTTCAGTCAGTTTTGGGTTCGTTCAGACCTAGACCCATGGGTTTTACAAATAGTATCCCAAGGGTAGAAGCTGGAGTTTCAAGACGTTCCCCCTCGCCGTTTTTTAAAATCGGCCTTACCAGCTTCTCTTCCGGACAGGGAGGTAGTTTGCGACGCAATACAAAAGTTGTGTCAAAATCAAGTTATCGTCAGGGTTCCCCTGTCACAACAGGGAGAAGGCTTTTATTCGAGCCTGTTTGTGGTCCCGAAGCCGGACGGTTTGGTCAGACCAATCCTAAACCTGAAATCCCTAAATTTCTACCTAAAGAAATTCAAATTGAAGATGGAGTCTCTCCGAGCAGTGATCTCCAGTCTGGAGGAAGGGGATTTTATGGTGTCGGTGGACATAAAACATGCCTACTTACATGTTCCCATTTATCCTCCGCATCAGGCTTACCTGAGGTTTGCAATACAGGATTGTCATTACCAATTTCAGACGTTGCCGTTTGGTCTGTCCACGGCTCCGAGGATTTTCACGAAAGTGATGGCGGTGATGATGGTTCTCCTTCGCAAGCAAGGAGTCACGATTACCCCATACTTAGACGATCTCCTGATAAAGGCGAGATCCAGGGACCAGTTGGTGCAAAACGTTGCACTCTCCCTGACAGTTCTTCAGCAACATGGTTGGCTCCTAAATTTGCCAAAATCACAGTTGATGCCGATGACGCAGTTGTCGTTTTTGGGAATATTGGACACAGAACTACAGAGAGTATTTCTTCCAGTGGACAAGGCTCTGGAACTTCAGAGTCTGGTCAAACTAATTCTGAAACCAGCAAGAATGTCAATCCATTAATGCATTCGGTTGCTGGGGAAGATGGTTGCGGCCTAAGAGGCCATTCAGTTTGGCAGGTTCCATGCAGAGTGTTCCAGTGGGACCTGTTGGACAAGTGGTCCAGGTCCCACCTACACCGGAGGATAATCCTGTCTTCCAAGACCAGGATATCACTCCTGTGGTGGCTGCACAGCTCTAACCTCCTAGAGGGGCGCAGGTTCGGGATACAGGACTGAATCCTAGTGACCACGGTTGCAAGCCTCCGAGGCTAGGGGGCAGTCACAATGGGAGAAAACTTCCAAGGAAGATGGTCAAGTCAGGAAACTTGTTTCCACATAAATATTCTGGAGTTAAGGGCCTGTTACAACAGGGGCCGTGCGTGTATCAGGACTTACCGCGGCTACGTTTGACGGCATGGCGGTTGAGCGCAAAATCCTAGCCCGTAAGGGTATTCCCAGTGAAGTCATTCCCACACTTATTCAGGCCAGAAAAGGTAACGTCTAAACATTACCACCGTATTTGGAGAAAATATGTTTCTTGGTGTGAATCCAAGGGGGCTCCTACGGAAGAGTTTCGACTAGGACATTTTCCCCATTTTCTACAAGCAGGTGTGAATGCGGGCCTAAAATAGGGCTCAATTAAGGAACAGATTTCGGCCTTATCGGTTTTATTTCAGAAACAATTGGCCTCCCTTCCAGAAGTTCAGACTTTCGTAAAAGGAATGTTGCACATCCAACCTCCATTTGTGCCTCCAGTGGCACCATGGGATCTTAATGTGGTGTTGCAGGTCCTTCAATCACATTGATTTGAACCTTTACGGAAGGTGGAGTTGAAATTCCTCACTTGGAAAGTGGTCATCCTGTTGGCCTTGGCATCTGCAAGGCGGGTGTCTGAGTTAGCGGCCTTGTCTCACAAGGGCCCTTATATGATCTTCCATAAAAATAGAGCTGAATTGAGGACACGTCAACAATTTCTACCGAAAGTGGTTTCCTCTTTCCACATGAACTAACCTATTGTGGTGCTTGTGGCTACGGACGCCTTTCGCTGAGTCAAAATCTCTGGATGTGGTCAGAGCTTTGAAGATTTATTTCGCCAGAACGGCTCAGATTAGGAAAACAGAGGCTCTGTTTGTCCTGTATGCTCCCAACAAGGTTGGGTGTCCTGCTTCCAAGCAGACCATTGCACGCTGGATCTGTAACACGATTCAGCATGCTCATTCCACGGCTGGATTGCCGTTACCGGAATCGGTGAAAGCCCATTCTACTAGAAAGATGGGCTCGTCCTGGGTGGCTGCCCGGGGGGGCCTCGGCTTTGCAACTTTGCCGAGCAGCTATTTAGTCTGAGTCAAACACATTTGCAAAGTTCTACAAGTTTGACACCTTGGCCGATGAAGACCTTCAGTTGTTCAATCGGTGCTGCAGAGTCATCCGCACTCTCCCGCCCGTTCTAGAGCTTTGGTATAACCCCATGTTTCTATGATGACCCCAGCATCCTCTAGGACGTATGAGAAATAGACGTTATGGTAAGAACTTACCGTTGATAACGTAATTTCTCTTATGTCCACAGGTATCCACAGGATAACATTGGGATATGCCGGAGCGACAGCGGAAATGGCACCAAACAGTCACAAGCTTTCTGGCCTCCCAGGATGCATCGGGGCTTCACCGTATAATCCCGCCCACTCACTCAGTCAAATCAGTTCTTTCCACAGCGATTAGGCAGGAGCATCAGGTAGAAACCTATTTAGGCGATAAGAACACACATGCACACCCTTCCATACAAGAGGGAAGAGGTTTAATGATTGTTAAGATCCTCAAATCAGGTGCGTCAGGGTGGGATCCCTGTGGATACCTGTTGATATAAAAGAAATTACGTTATCCACGGTAAGTTCTTACCATAATGTCTATTTCTCAGGCTGGGTCCACAGGTTATCCACAGGATAACATTGGGATTCCCAAAGCCAGTTTTAGTGGTTGGGACACTCCTGATTACACAGGAGGACCTTTCGCCCGAAGTCTGCATCATGAGAGTCAAAAGTATCCAAGGCATAATGTCTGATGAATGTGTTTATGGAAGACCATGTGGCTGCCTTACAAATCTGTTCTGCTGAAGCACCCTGTTGTGCTGCCCATGAAGGACCTACCTTACGTGTAGAGTGAGCAGAGACATTAGCCGGAGTAGGGAGATCTGCATGAGAATAAGCTTCTGATATTACCATTCGGACCCATCTTGCGAGCGTCTGTTTACTAGTGATGAGCGGGTTCGGTTTTACTCGGTTCTCAAAACGGCATCTTATTGGCTCACCGATGTCACGTGTTTTGGATAGCCAATAAGATGCCGTTTTAAGAACCGAGTAAAACCGAGTAAAACCGAACCCGCTCATCACTACGGTTTACTAGCAGGCCATCCTCTTCTATGAAATCCGTAGAGGATGAAGAGAGAATCTGTTTTTCTGATGGCACTAGTACGATCTATGTAGATTCTTAAAGCTCGGACTACATCCAGCGACGCTTCTCCCGCAGAAAGTCCCGATACCTGAAAAGCTGGGACTACAATCTCTTTATTAAGGTGAAACTTTGACACCACCTTCGGAAGATAACCAGATCTAGTTCTAAGAACTGCTCTGTCTGTAAAAAAACTTAGGAAAGGAGACTTACATGATAATGCTTCTAAATCTGACTCTCTTCTGGCTGACGCCATTGCCAGTAGAAAAAGTACTTTAGCTGTTAACCATTTAAGATCTGCTCTCTTAAGTGGTTCAAACGGAGGTCCCTGGAGGAATTCAAGAACTAAATTCAAATCCCAGGGAGCTGCAGGAGGAACAAATGAAGGTTGAATATGTACCACTCCCTGAAAGAAAGTATGTACATCCTGTAAATCATCAATCTTTCGCTGAAACCATACAGTTAATGCTGATACTTGAACTCTCAAGGAAGCTACTTTCAAACCTTTTTCCAATCCTGCTTGAAGGAAATCCAAAATCCTGGATACTTTAAAAGATCTCGGATTCAAACTTTTTTCAGTACACCAATGAATATAGGCTTGCCATATTCTAATATACACGAGCTGAAGAAGGCTTTCTTGCTCGGAGCATAGTTTGGATTACTTGTTTAAAAAATCCTCTAGCTTTTAGGATAGAGGTTTCAACAGCCACGCCGTCAAAGATAGACGATCCAGATGACTGTGACAACAAGGACCCTGCATTAGCAGATCTGGACGTTGAGGGAGCAGTATTGGTGCTTCCACGGACATTCTCAGTAGATCTGTGTACCAATTACTTCTTAGCCAAGCTGGAGCTATTAGAATTATTGCTCCCTTTGCTTGCTTTATTTTTCTCACTACTCTGGGTAACAGAGATATTGGAGGGAACAGATATGCCAGATTAAATTTCCATTCTACTGACAGTGCATCTACAAGGACCGCTCCGGGATCCTTGGTTCTTGATCCGTACTTCAGAACTTTGTTGTTTAGACGAGACGCCATGAGGTCTATCTCTGGTAGACTCCATCTGTTCGCTATTGTCTGAAACACTTCTGGGTGTAATGCCCATTCGGTTTCCTGAATGATGTGTCGACTGAGAAAATCCGCTTCCCAGTTCAGAACACCTGGGACAAAACACCGCTGACAATGCTGGGAGATTGAGTTCTGCTCATCTTAGAATGGGAGTTACTTCCTCCATCAATCTTTTGCTGTGAGTTCCTCCTTGATGATTGAGGTACGCAACTGCTGTCGCATTGTCTGGCATCTGTTGTCAGGACTTGCCACTCTTTTATCCAAAAGGGTCTCCCCTTGTTTAAATGGTCTGTCTGTAGCCACCACGCTAGAGACCTTTTTACATTTACTGGAAACTTTATCATCTGCTTTTTTATCGTCTGATGATTTCCGTTCCATTTGGTCAGAATAAGGTGCTGTAATGGTCTGGAGTGGAATTGCACATATTTCACCATGTCGAAGGTTGATACCATCAGACCCAACAGTCGCATTGATGCATGGACTGATATTGTCTGGGTGTGCAACGCTTCCTGAGTCATGACCTGCACCTTGACCATCTTTTTCTCTGGTAAGAAAACTCTCTGTAGGTCTGAATCCAATATGGCCCCCAAATGAACCATCCGCTGTAATGGATTCAGAGACTACTTTTCCCAATTTATGAGCCACCCAAGTCTCTGTAGACAAACTATTGTCTGTTGAAGATGGCTCAAAAGTAAATTTTGCAAATGTGCTAAGATTAACAGGTCGTTGAGGTATGGGAATATTCTTATCCCCTGTTTGCGCAGACAAGCTGCCATAACCACCATGATCTTGGTAAACACCCTGGGTGCTGTTGCTAGCCTGAAGGGCAGAGCTTGGAACTGAAAATGTTCCTGGAGGATGGCAAACCTGAGGTAACACTGATGAGACAGTGCTATAGGCACATGTAGGTAAGCATCCCGTACACCCAGAGATACCATGTAATCTCCCGGTTCCATGGCCAACATTATGGAGCGCAACGTCTCCATGTGGAACTTCGGGATCCAAATGTATTTGTTTAACATTTTTAGATTGAGAATTGGTCGATATGACCCACTTGGCTTCTGGATCAGAAATAGATTGGAGTAAAACCCCTGTCCCCTTTGTGATGGAGGTACTGGGACAATCACACCAGACTGCAGTAATTTTTGGACTGCTTCTTGCAGGGCATTGGCCTTCGACTCTATACGAGACGGGCTGGTGCAAAAAAATCTTTGAGGAGGCTGCCTCCTGAATGGGAACCCATTCCCCTGAGATACCACCTTCTGCACCCAAGCATCTGTTGTTGACTGTTGCCATATGTGTGCAAAATGAAGGAGTCGGCCCCCAACCATGGAATCCTCTAGGCGGAGGCCTGTCTCTTCAGGCTGATGGTTTCTGTTCAGGCTTGGAAGCTGGCTTTTTGCTAGCCCACTGCTTCCTACCCCTGGTTTTGAACTGGGGTTGCTTAGACTCCTCTTTAGCTTTCGCTTTACTTTGCCAACGAAATGAGCAAAACTTTAAACCTTTGGACTTAGGGTTATAAATAGCCGGAAATCTGACCTTCTTTGATTCAGCCTCTGATTTTAGGATATCAGAAAATGGTTTCCCAAACAATATATTACCAACGAAAGGCAATGCTTCCAATTCTTTCTTGGATTCCGCATCTGCTTTCCAGGTACGTAGCCAAACTGTTCTGCGAGCGGCTACTGTCAAGGCTGAAGCTTTAGAAGCAACTGTACCCATATCAATTGCTGCTTGTTCTAAGTATTGGGCAGATTGTCTCAAACGGCTTAAAAGGTACTCTTGCTCCGAAGTAGGAGAAGAGATGTCATTTCTAGTTCCTCTATCCATTCGCCCATTGCCTTTGCTACCCAGGCCGAAGCCATAGCAGGTCTTACCACTGCTCCTACTAGAGAAAATAAATGTTTCCAAAAACTATCTACCCTTCTGTCTGTGACATCATTTAGCGAGGTAGATGACAGTGGTAAAGCAGATTTATGCACAATCGCAGAACATGTGCATCTACTTTTGGAGGAACTTCTCTTTTCGAACAATCCGCAGCTGGAAATGGATAATAAGAATTCCATCTTTTTGGAATCTTATATTTCTTACTGGGCGTCGCCCAAGACTCATCCATCATTTCTGTCAGTTCGTCTGACGCTGGGAATTCAGTTTTCACTGATTTTGTTCGTTTAAACACAGGTGCTTTAGATTTTAACACTGTTTTAGCTGGCTCTTCCAAAGAGAGAACAGCCTTCACAGCATCAAAAAGTTCAGCTACATCCTCTGAACTAAAACTCTGCGACTGATCATCATACGGAGTATTTGAATATACTGTATCATCATCTGTTGTATCATCTTATGTAGTCTGCCACATAGACGTATCAGTCTTAGTCTTACCTGCCCCATGGTTGCTTATAGAGGCTACTGGAACCAAGCCGTAGGAAGGGAGCTGCATGTATGGGTTCATAGTGTAATCTAACCCTTGAGGTGGTGCTACCGGAGCTAACCTGTCCGCTATTGAAGACAGAGTCTTTGCGACCATATTCCAAGGTGGCTCTGTTGGTGGTTGAACCAACTCCTGTTTTTTACTTTGCTGAAAAGCAAAACAGTTCGCACACAAGCCCTCATAAGTGACTAATTGATCCACATAAATTACCCTGTCTTATAAGATAAGCATGTTAGGGCTGTAGGAGTGCTTGATAAATTCTCCTCATCACTTTTGCCGCTCACAGACATGGTAATAATATATTATGTTATGTTATGACTACAGAGGGTCAGAACAGGACTGACATGACACAGAAAAGTCAGCACGCATACTAGCAGTCAGTCACATGTTAAAGCATTAGACATTGTCATATGAGAATACAACCTCCATAACAACTTATACATAAGTAGGAAAATTGTACTTCTGTTTTTAACTGGTTCTTTTCCAACATAACATGCAGAAAACACAGTAATATACAGGTCTCATATGCAATAGGTGCTAAAACTTAACAATGCATACTAAGAAGTAGAAGGAATTTTTAGTACTGTATACCCTGCCTTCAGAGAGCGGGATACAGGGAGACTCACCACACTTCCGTATCCAAGCAAATGCGCTCGCAAGACGCTGAGTGGATTCAGACGCTACTGATGTACACTACCGCTCTTATATAACTGATAACTGACACAGTCGCTCCTGCGGACACGGACGCTCAGTGACTTCCACGTGTATGCAGACGCTAAGGCCTGCGACTCTGTCTAGGCGGGATCTCTAGTGTACACAACCGCAGCGTCTAAGTTGCGACCGAGTACCCTCGTGGTAGCGTCTGAGCCGGAAGTGAGGTCATTCAGTTCATGAAACGAGAGACGTGCGGAAACTGGTCATGAACTCGGAGGAGGGGCGGCCAGGAGAGCGTCTGAATCCCCCTGTTGACTTAAACTGTAAGGATCGTGGCCTCTACATAGGCCTGGCGCCTATGATCCCTAGAGCGTAGCGCTGTCGCACTCAAGATGTTCGGCGCATCAACACACTGTTTGTAGTCTCCACCAAATTCAGCGTAGCTGTGTCCTGACCCCTCTAGTAAGAGGAAGTCCATAGACTCGCCATCTCCCCATGCTCCGGCCACAGCCTGGTTACGTCTGCTGGACCTGCTGGAACATCCGACACAGACGCCCGTCGAGACAGCACTAATACCCGAAGGTAAGCGTTGTTGCGACCCGGTGAGGAGTTGTTGGAGCGACTCTTTCTAGCATGCGTTTAAGACGCTATTAACAAGTAAGTTTATAAAAATTAAATAATAAAAGCTTGAGGCTATTCTCACAGCAGCTCTGTGACCATGAGGCTTCCTGCCGCACCAAGCAAAAAACTGATCTGACTGAGTCAGTGGGTGGGACTATATGGTGAAGGCCCCGATGCATCCTGGGAGGCCAGAAAGATTGTGACCGCGTTGGTGCCATTCCCGCTGTCCCTCAACCATATCCCAATATTATCCTGTGGATAATCCTGTGGACCCAGCCAGAGAAAGTCACAGTTTGTACAATGCAGAGGTTATTACTGACAATAATACTGCACTGGACTAGTTTATATTGCTAAATAGTCAATAGATATAACACTACACAGTAAGAAATGGATGTATATCACAGGGTAATTGTACTATAAAACCCTGACTAAATGCACTCTCTTTCTTAACTATCATGGTCTAAAAAGGCAGGTAGAATACTTAAGTGTCATGTAAAGTCACAGCGCTGACAACCAGGCGGCTTTACATAGGAGGATTTGCCCAAGCAGTCCCAGGAACAGTGAGCTGAGGGATAATGGCGCCGCAGACACTGATAGGGAGTGAGGAAAAGACAGAGATGCAGCTCCAGGGTGGGAACACTTGCTGGAAATGGCGACCTAGGGCTGGGGGAGGGCCTTCAGGTCTAAGCCTTATCCCCTCTGCTGGCAAAACCACCGGGTACTGTGGGCGATATAAAAACCGGTTTAGAGAGAAAACCTGACCTGCGCCCATGCCCTGGTGATCTAGTGGGATCGCCTGTACTGCCAAAGTGTCCACCGCTAGCGTGCACGGCCCGCCTCCCACTGACCGCGCCGGATCGCGATAAAGACAGGGTCCCGCAAGCGGGACCCACTTACCACCTCCCGAAGCGCGGCCACGCGATCCTGGAGAGCCCCAGCCGTGTGTGTCTAACGTGAAGAAAACCGGAGCCTCCGCTGTAGGTACCAGGCAACCAGGGCTCGGGAGTGTACAGCGCCGCTGGGGAGAGCTGGAGCTGCAGCAGTGAATGTCACAAGACATTTACCACCGCTGCTGCCCTTGAAGTCTTCACTTTTCATAAAAACCTTTTCTCAGGGCTGCTTGGAGCAGCCCCTCTGTTAAGTGCCTGTTACTGCAGCACCAACTTACAAAACTGAGCTCCTGTGCAGGGAGGCGCGGTGATATAGGAGGCGGTGCTGTGCATTCTGGGAACAGTCAAAGCTTTGAGCCTGTTGGTGCCTCGGATCAAGAGCCTACTCTACACCCCATTGTCCAATCCTTGTGGAGCCCAGTGTACCCCGCAGCTGAAATCCTGTTTTCTCATAAATCCTAGAGGATGCTGGGGTCCACTTCATGACCATGGGGTTTATACCAAAGCTCCAGTATGGGCGGGAGAGTGCAGATGACCCTGCAGCACCGATTGACCGAACTTGAGGTCTTCATCGGCCACGGTGTCAAACTTGTAGAATTTAGCAAATGTGTTTGACCCTGACCAAGTAGCTGCTCGACAAAGTTGCAATGCCGAGACCCCCCGGGCAGCCCCCCAGGAGGAGACCACCTTCCTAGTAGAATGGGCCTTCACTGACTTCGGTAACAGCAATCCAGCTTGCTGAATCGTACCTCTGATCCAGCATGCAATAGTCTGCTTGGAAGCAGGACACCCAATTTTGTTGGGAGCATACAGGACAAAGACTCTGTTTTCCGTATTCTAGCTGTTCTAGCAACATAAATCTTCAAAGCCCTAACCACATCTAGATACTTTGACTCAGTGAATGTGTCAGGAATTACTGGCACCACAATAGGTTGGTTTATGTGGAAAGATGAAACCACCTCTGGAAGAAAATGTTGACGAGTTCTCAACTCTGCCCTATCTTCATGGAAGATCAGGTAAGGGCTCTTGTGAGATGCCAATGCCAAAAGCATCACCACTTTCCAAATGAGAAACTTCTACTCTATCTCTTGTAGAGGCTCAAACCAATCTGATTGAAGGAACTGCAACACCACATTAAGGTCCCATGGTGCCACTGGAGGCACAAATGGAGGCTGGATGTGCAGAACCCATTTCACGAAGGTCTGAACCTCTCGAAGAGAGGCCAATTGTTTTTGGAAGAACACTGACAAGGCCGAAATCTGGACCTTGATTGATCGTATTCGGAGGCCCGCCTCCACACCAACCTGCAGAAAATGGAGAAAACGTCCCAAATGAAACTCTTCCATAGGAGCCTTCTTGGATTCACACCAAGATACATATTTTCTCCAAATACGGTGGTAATGTTTCAACGTTACTCCTTTCCTGGCCTGAATAAGAGTGGGGATGACTTCCTTGGGAATACCCTTTCGGGCTAGGATTCGCCGCTCAACAGCCATGCCGTCAAACGTAGCCGCGGTAAGTCTTGATACACGCACGGCCCCTGCTGTAACAGGTCCTCGCGAAGAGGAAGAGGATCTTCTATGAGCTACTCCTGAAGATCTGGGCACCAAGCCCTCCTTGGCCAGTCTGCGGCAATGAAGATTGCTCGAACTCCTGTTCTTCTAATGATCCTGAGCCCTTTTGGGATCAGCGGAAGTGGAGGGAAGACATACACTGACCGGAAAACCCACTGGGCCACTAGCGCATCCACCGCTAATGCTTGAGGTTCTCTCGACCTGGAACAATATCTCTGAAGCTTCTTGTTGAGACGAGATGCCATCATGTCTACTTGAGGAACTCCCCAAAGACTTGTCACCTCTGCGAAGACTTCTTGGTGGAGGCCCCACTCTCCTGGATGGAGATCATGTCTGCTGAGGAAGTCTGCTTCCCAGTTGTCTACTCCTGGAATGAAAATTGCTGACAGAGCCTTTAGATGTCTTTCTGCCCAGAGGAGGATCTTCGTCACCTCTGCCATTGCCGCTCTGCTTTTCGTTACACTCTGCCTGTTTATGTACGCGACTGCTGTTACATTGTCCGACTGGATCTGCATGGGATGATCTTGAAGATGTACCGCTTGTTGAAAGCCGTTGTAAATGGCTCTCAATTCCAGCACGTTTATGTGAAGGCAGGCTTCCTGACTAGACCATTTCCCTTGGAAGCTTTCTCCCTGAGTGACAGTTCCCACGCCTCGGAGACTTGGATCCGTGGTCACCAGGAGCCAGTCCTGAATCCCGAATCTGCGTACCTCCAGTAGGTGAGAGCTGTGTAATCACCACAGGAGTGAAATCCTAGCTTTTGACGACAGGATTATCTTTCGGTGCATGTGTAGGTGGGAACCCGACCATTTGTCCAACAGGTCCTACTGGAAAACTCTGGCATGGAACCTGCCAAACTGTATGGCCTCGTAGGCCGCCACCATTTTCCCCAACAACCGAATGCACTGATGGATCGACACACTTGTTTCGAAAGGGCTTTCTACGTAATCTCCTGTTGTACTGTCATACTAACCTACAGTTTCTTAGGTCTTTAAATTGCAGACGTTATAGAGAATGAAGATACACAGACATTTTCATCAGAGAATTTTAGTATCATTTAATTTTTCTCCAGACGAAAGATCCGCTATAAATGGGAGATTAACTAGGCTTTTTTAGTGATCACCTGCTGCCCAGGGGCCTGACCGGATCGTTCCTCTAGCCAGGGGCAAAACCGGACCGTTCTTCCTGCCAGGGGCAAAACCGGACCCCATGGCTAGCCCAGAGGCAAAACCATAACGATCCTCTAGCCAGGGGCAAAACCGGACCCCATGCTCTAGCCCAGAGGCAAAACCATAACAATCCTCTAGCCAGGGGCAAAACCGGACTGATCCTCTAGCCAAGGGGCAAAATTAGACCGATCCTCTAGCCAAGGGACGTAACCAGACCGATCCTCTAGCCAAGGGACGTAACTGGACCGATCCTCTAGCCAACGGGCGTAACCAGACCATTCTTCTATCAAGGTGTCTATCCCTCTTTACATGATCTCCACTCTGTATAACAGGGATTGTCTAGATACCTTCTCCAGGACATCTGTACAGAATATCACTCCCCATAATCAATCTGTTTGCTCATGAAGTATGAACTTTTCTATCTATGAGGTCTCTACTTGCAGATATACTAGGAATGGAGTACCTATATTAAGGAATGAAGACCATCCTGTCACATACACTTCCCATTACTCTGCTTTAGAAAATAAGAACTATTAAGAGGTTCCAATTCTTAATTAAAGCATGGTCCACTGAATCCAGTGACCTCCTATAATGCATTAGTCATCCGTGTGCTGAAGAACAATTTCACGGCCTACTCGAAAAAGGAGACTGGCGTTCTAGGGCAGAGAGCTCAGTTCTCAGCTTGCCTTCTTATTGCCGAGACTCAACACCATGTTAGTTACAGAAAACAAATCCTACCTGACCTCAGTGACATGATAAGAAGACTATGGGATTAATATGGGCTGATGGCTCCTGATGTATGAGATATGCCAGAGAGTGTGGGGAGGAGACTGGTCAGAACTCTGGGCTGGTAACACACAGTAAGATTATGTGAAGGGGAGAGTAGGAGTATAATAGGGGTTGAAGGCTCCTGATGTATGAGATACACCAAAGAGTGTGGGGAGGAGACTGTTCAGATCTCTGGGCTGGTAACACAGTGACATGATGTGAAGGGGAGAGCAGGAGTATAATAGGGGCTTAAGTCTTCTGATGTATGAGATACACCAGAGAGTGTGGGGAGGAGACTGGTCAGATCTCTGGGCTGGTAACACACAGACATGATGTGAGGCGGAGAGCTGGAGTATAATAGGGGCTGATGGCTACTGATGTACAATACACCCCAGAGAGTGTGGGGAGGAGACTGGTCAGATCTCTGGGCTGGTAACACACAGTGACATGATGTGAGGGTGAGAGCAGGAGTATAATAGGGGCTGCTGGCCCCTGATGTATGAGATACACCAGAGAGTGTGGGGAGGAGACTGGTCAGATCTCTGGGCTGGTAACACACAGTGACATGATGTGAGGCGGAGAGCTGGAGTATAATAGGGGCTGATGGCTCCTGATGTACAATATACCCCAGAGAGTGTGGAGAAGAGACTGGTCAGAAGGAAGGAGAATATGTGACACTTTCCTGTAATAAGTGTTTATTACTCACCTGTGCTGATATCTGTAGGGATCTCCTCCTCCTTACACTGCTGATCACCCTTCAGATACATCTCTTCTTCTTCCTCAGTATCTTCTGTCTCTATATCAGTCACATACGTCTCTTCTTCTCCCTCTGTATCTTCTGCCTTTATATCAGTCACATACGTCTCTTCTTCTCCCTCTATATCTTCTGTCTTTATATCGGTCACATACGTCTCTTCTTCTCGCTCTGTATCTTCTGCCTTCATATCAGTCACATACGTTTCTTCTTCTCCCGCAATATCTTCTGCCTTCATATCAGTCACATACGTCTCTTCTTCTCCCTCTATAGCTTCTGCCTTTATATCAGTCACATATGTCTCTTCTTCTCCCTCTATATCTTCTGCCTTTATATCAGTCACATACGTCTCTTCTTCTCCCTCTATATCTTCTGCCTTTATATCAGTCACATACGTCTCTTCTTCTCCCTCTATATCTTCTGCCTTTATATCAGTCACATACGTCTCTTCTTCTCCCTCTGTATCTTCTGCTTTTATATCAGTCACATACGTCTCCTCTTCTCCATCTATATCTTCTGCCTTTTTATCAGTCACATACGTCTCTTCTTCTCCCTCTGTATCTTCTGCCTTCATATCAGTCACATACGTCTCTTCTTCTCCCTCTATATCTTCTGCCTTTATATCAGTCACATACATCTCTTCTTCTCCCTCTATATCTTCTGCCTTTATATCAGTCACATACGTCTCTTCTTCTCCTTCTGTATCTTCTGCCTTTATATCAGTCACATACGTCTCTTCTTCTCCCCCTATATCTTCTGCCTTTATATCAGTCACATACGTCTCTTCTTCTCCCCCTATATCTTCTGCCTTTATATCAGTCACATACGTCTCTTCTTCTCCCTCTGTATCTTCTGCCTTTATATCAGTCACATACGTCTCTTCTTCTCCCTCTATATCTTCTGCCTTTATATCAGTCACATACGTCTCTTCTTCTCCATCTATATCTTCTGCCGTTATATCAGTCACATACGTCTCTTCTTCTCCCTCTATATCTTCTGCCTTTATATCAGTCACATACGTCTCTTCTTCTCCATCTATATCTTCTGCCTTTATATCAGTCACATACGTCTCTTCTTCTCCCTCTGTATCTTCTGCCTTTATATCAGTCACATACGTCTCTTCTTCTCCCTCTATATCTTCTGTCTTTATATCGGTCACATATGTCTCTTCTTCTCCCTCTGTATCTTTGATTTTAATATTATTTAATTGGGCTTCACCCTATGTAAACAATACAAATATAATGACACACAGCTCCTCTACACAACATACAGTGACAGTCACTTTGGTATATTGGGGAGACCCTATAGCCCACCTACCTGATCCTCCTGTGGGATCCTGTGATTCTCCTCTGTACAGTCCTGGGAATACAGAGGACGGAGACATCTCTCTGGGGTATCTCTGTTACTGGGTCCATCTGTAGGAGACACACAGTGACTGAGTACAGTGTATATATGTGATTATCAGATGATGTGTGTATATAGGGGCCCCCATACCTGCTCTCCCCTGTACAATACATGACAGTCTCCCCTTACCCAGTGATGTGTGGGGCCGGTGATTCTCCATCATCACGTCCTTGTACAGACCCCTGTGTTCCTCTATACACTCCACCTCCTGCATGGAGACATAGACAGTGACATCCTGACACCTTATAGAAACCTGACACACACTGTGATACAGTCATCACCCAGACACATCCCCTGGTGTTACTGTAAAATGCCCCATACCCAGCAGTCACCTCGCCAGTCATCCCCCAGACACATCCCCCGGTGTTACTGTATAATACCCCATTCCCAGCAGTCACCTCTCCAGTCATCACCCAGACACATCCCCCGGTGTTACTGTATAATGTCCCATTCCCAGCAGTCACTTCTCCAGTCATCACCCAGACACCCCCCTGGTGTTACTGTATAATGCCCCATTCCCAGCAGTCACCTCTCCAGTCATCATCCAGACACATCCCCCGGTGTTACTGTATAATGCCCCATTCCCAGCAGTCACCTCTCCAGTCATCACCCAGAAACTTCCTCTGGTGTTACTGTATAATGCCCCATTCCCAACAGTCACCTCTCCAGTCATCACCCAGATACATTCTCTGGTGTTACTGTATAATGTCTTATTTGCAGCAGTCACCTCTTGAGTCATCACCGAGACACACATCCTGGTGTTACTGTATAATGCCCCATTCCCAGCAGTCACTTCTCCAGTCATCACCCAGACACATCCCCCGGTGTTACTGTATAATGCCCCATTCCCAGCAGTCACCTCTCCAGTCATCACCCAGACACATCCCCTGGTGTTACTGTATAATGTCCCATTCCCAGCAGTCACCTCTCCAGTCATCACCCAGACACATACCCCGGTGTTACTGTATAATGTCCCATTCCCAGCAGTCACCTCTCCAGTCATCACCCAGACACATCCCCCGGTGTTACTGTATAATGCCCCATTCCCAGCAGTCACCTCTCCAGTCATCACCCAGACACATCCCCTGGTGTTACTGTATAATGTCCCATTCCCAGCAGTCACCTCTCCAGTCATCACCCAGACACATCCCCTGGTGTTACTGTATAATGTCCCATTCCCAGCAGTCACCTCTCCAGTCATCACCCAGACACATCCCCCGGTGTTACTGTATAATGCCCCATTCCCAGCAGTCACCTCTCCAGTCATCACCCAGACACCCCCCTGGTGTTACTGTATAATGTCCCATTCCCAGCAGTCACCTCTCCAGTCATCACCCAGACACATCACCTGGTGTTACTGTATAATGCCCCATTCCCAGCAGTCACTTCTCCAGTCATCACCCAGACACATCCCCAGGTGTTACTGTATAATGCCCCATTCCCAGCAGTCACTTCTCCAGTCATCACCCAGACACCCCCCCTGGTGTTACTGTATAATGCCCCATTCCCAGCAATCACCTCTCCAGTCATCACCCAGACACATCCACTGGTATTACTGTATAATGTCCCATTCCCAGCAGTCACCTCTCCAGTCATCACCCAGACACATACCCCGGTGTTACTGTATAATGTCCCATTCCCAGCAGTCACCTCTCCAGTCATCACCCAGACACGTCCCCTAATCTTACTGTATAATGTTCCATTCCCAGCGGTCACCTCTCCAGTCATCACCCAGAAACTTCCTCTGGTGTTACTGTATAATGCCCCATTCCCAACAGTCACCTCTCCAGTCATCACCCAGATACATTCCCTGGTGTTACCGTATAATGTCCCATTCCCATCAGTCACCTCTCCAGTCATCACCCAGACACATTCCCTGGTGTTACTGTATAATGTCCCATTCCCAGCAGTCACCTCTCCAGTCATCACCCAGACACATACCCCGGTGTTACTGTATAATGTCCCATTCCCAGCAGTCACCTCTCCAGTCATCACCCAGACACGTCCCCTAATGTTACTGTATAATGTTCCATTCCCAGCGGTCACCTCTCCAGTCATCACCCAGAAACTTCCTCTGGTGTTACTGTATAATGCCCCATTCCCAGCAGTCACCTCTCCAGTCATCACCCAGACACATCCCCTGGTGTTACTGTATAATGCCCCATTCCCAGCAGTCACTTCTCCAGTCATCACCCAGACACATACCCCGGTGTTACTGTATAATGTCCCATTCCCAGCAGTCACCTCTCCAGTCATCACCCAGACACGTCCCCTAATCTTACTGTATAATGTTCCATTCCCAGCGGTCACCTCTCCAGTCATCACCCAGAAACTTCCTCTGGTGTTACTGTATAATGCCCCATTCCCAACAGTCACCTCTCCAGTCATCACCCAGACACATCCCCTGGTGTTACTGTATAATGTCCCATTCCCAGCAGTCACCTCTCCAGTCATCACCCAGACACATCCCCTGGTGGTACTGTATAATGCCCCATTCTGTTATGCACACCAGTGCCTGCAGGAATGTACTGGTGTCTGAACAGAGAGGGATGCAAAACAAATGAACTAACAGACAGACTGGGAAGTATGACATCACATACACAGAAAGTGATAGGGTAACAAAACCAACACAAAGTGAACAGATAAGCCCAGAGGCTAAGAAACTGGATGTCTCCCTAGTATTACAAATGCTCAGATGGAAAAGGCAAGATGTTGTGTTTTAATACGTAGAGAACCCGAAATGCTGTTGCTAAGGGCAACAGCAAAACCCTAAAGGGTTACCAACGGGTGTGGCAGCAAACTCCTTGGTCAGAGATGGAATAGTAGACACAAGGAGAGTCTCCACAATCCTATTTCTCACTTGCAGGGCACAGGTTCAGCTTCCTGCCACTAAACTGACACATGGACGCCCTGCACAGTGAGAGAGGATTAAGCATGCAGGTCTGAAAGTACAGTCACAAACCTGCTGGGTTCTCAGAATAACAAAAGAACTACAGCAGGCTAAACGACTGACTCCAGTCTTACTGCTAGGTCTGGATTGGCAGAGTGTAGTACCAAATCTCCAGGCCTATTTGCAGTAAGCAATAACAAATACAAAGCTACACAGTACTGGCTAATTTTCAGGAACTGACTAACCAACAAAGATTCAGCAGCATCTGCTTAATCTGAGAAGAGGCCTTATAAAGCAGGTGCTGGCCACGCCCCACTCAGACCTCACAGACTGTGAGCACAAAAACCAGCACCGGATCCCCTGCCTGTAACCACTGCACAGCAAAAGACCCGAACCGGAGTATCAGCTGCGCTCAGGTTATTCCGCTAGCACTCGTCTCCCGGTTGCCATGACGACGTGGCAGCACAGGGCAGGAGACCCTAACAGTACCCCCCCTCTGACGAGGGGTCAAAGAACCCCTACCACCGGGTTTATCGGGGAACTGCGAGAAGAAAGAGCGTATCAGTCTGGGGGCATGAAGATCACAACTGCGCACCCACGACCGTTCCTCCGGGCCATACCCCTTCCAGTGCACCAAAAATGACAGCCGACCCCGAACCATCTTGGAGTCAAGAATCCTTTCAACAACAAACTCCCTCTGGCCACGTATCAGAAGAGGGGAAGGTCTTCCTCTGGAAGAAGGATTACTAATCGCCCGTTTTAAAAGGGAACAATGAAATGTTTTATTGATACCCAAAGAACGGGGCAGATCTAACTGAAATGCCACTGGATTGATAACCCTGGTGATCTTATAAGGGCCGATGAACCGGGGGCCTAACTTATGAGATGGCTGTCTCAACTTCAAATTCTTGGTAGACAACCAGATGAAGTCTCCTAATTTGAAGCTGCAGGGTCTTTTCCGCTTATCAAAAACCCTTTTGGTCACTAATGACACAGACACAAGGGCTTTCTTCACTTTCCTCCAAATACCTCTAAGGACCGAAACGACAGAGGAACCACCAGGCGTGGAGTCCAGGGGGTCAAAAGAATTGGCCTTAGGATGATGCCCATACACACAAAGGAAAGGAGAGATCCCTGTAGCAGAGTGAGCCGCGTTGTTATAGGCAAACTCCGCCATGGACAGATGAGCAACCCAGTCAGTCTGACACTTGGAGACATAACACCTGAGGAACTGCTCCAAGGACTGGTTCACCCTTTCAGTCTGCCCATTAGACTGCGGATGGTAGCCTGACGACAAGCTGACAGAAATCTGGAGATCGGAACAAAATGCCCTCCAGAATTTGGCCACAAACTGGGATCCGCGGTCAGAGACCACATCAAGTGGCAACCCGTGGAGACGCACAACATGCAGCATAAATAATTCAGACAGGCGTCTGGCCGATGGCAGCCCAACCAGTGGAACGAAGTGCGCCATCTTCGAAAACCTGTCAACAACAACCCAGATGGCTGTCATCCCCGAGGATTTGGGCAAGTCCACCACAAAATCCATTGAAATGTGGGTCCATGGCTTAGATGGAATAGAGAGTGGATGCAATGGGCCAACAGGAACCCCTCTAGGAGTCTTATTTCGGGCACAGATGTCACATGCCCGAACCCACTGATCCACATCCTTAGCCACCGAGGGCCACCACACCGCCCTAGATAGCAACTCCCGAGTTCTGGCAATACCCGGGTGACCTGCCGACTTCTTGGCATGGAATTCCAGGAACACTCGCTGTCTTAACCTAGGAGGCACAAACAAAAGACCTACCGGAAGGTCTGGAGGAGCCTGCTCCTGTGCTCTAAGGACTAATGACAAGAGGTCCTGGGTAATGCCCACTTTAATACATGAGGGGGACACAATGGGCAACGGCTCCTCGGTGGTCTCTTGGATTGGAGCAAAACTCCGCGAGAGCGCATCAGCCTTGATGTTTTTTGACCCAGGGCGATATGTTATCAAAAAATTAAAGCGAGCAAAAAACAAAGCCCATCGTGCCTGCCTGGCATTGAGACGCTTTGCTGACTCTAAATATGCCAAATTCTTATGGTCGGTGAGAATTGAGACCACAAACTTAGCCCCCTCAAGCCAGTGTCTCCACTCCTCGAGTGCATCCTTAATAGCCAACAATTCCCGGTTACCCACGTCATAATTCATCTCGGCAGGCGAAAATTTACGGGAAAAGTAAGCACAGGGATGAAGGCGATTATCAGAAACTCCCATCTGAGAGAGCACTGCCCCAATACCCATCTCAGAGGCATCCACCTCCACCACAAAAGGACGCTCTGGATCTGGGTGTCGCAGCACTTTGGCCGAGACAAATGCCCTTTTGAGACGGGCAAAAGCCGATTTGGCCTCACGAGACCAGTGAGCAACATCCGCCCCTTTCTTAGTGAGTGCCACCAAGGGCGCCACTATAGACGAAAATCCAGCGATAAATCGTCTATAAAAATTTGCAAAGCCCAGGAAACGCTGAAGCGCCTTCAAACTAGTGGGCTGCACCCAATCCAGGACTGCCTGTACCTTGGAACCCTCCATTTGGAAACCCTCTGGGGAGATAATATATCCTAGAAATGCGATTTGCTGAACTTCAAATTCGCACTTCTCCAGCTTCGCCCCAAGCCGGTGGTCTCTGAGTTTCTGGAGGACTAAGCGTACATGCTTCCGATGTTCCTCCAGGGAATGGGAGAAGATTAGGATGTCATCTAAGTATACGACCAAGAATCTATCCAAATATTCCCTGAGCACATCGTTCATGAAATCCTGGAAGACTGCCGGGGCATTACAGAGCCCAAAAGGCATCACCAAATATTCATAATGCCCTGAGTGAGTATTAAAGGCAGTCTTCCATTCATCCCCCTCTCTTATTCGGATTAGATTGTACGCACCGCGTAGGTCAATCTTAGAAAAAACGGTGGCAGTACGAAGCTGGTCAAACAAGACCGAAATGAGAGGCAGTGGGTATGAGTTTTTAATCGTGATACGGTTCAATTCCCTGAAGTCGATGCAGGGTCGCAACGAACCGTCCTTTTTACCCACGAAGAAGAACCCCGACCCAACTGGAGACTGTGAAGGTCTGATAAATCCTTTAGCCAAGTTCTCCTGAATGTACTCTGCCATAGCCTGAGTCTCAGGACGTGACAGGGAGTACAACCTGCTCTTGGGAAGCTTAGCATTCGGCAACAAATTAATGGCACAGTCATAGGGGCGATGGGGAGGTAGTACCTCTGCAACTTTTTTGGAGAACACGTCCGCAAAATCTGCATAACACCCTGGCAATCCTGGCAAACTTAGCTGCGAGAGCCTGACTGGAAGGCTCAAGCAACTCCTGAAACAATCAGTACCCCAACTAAGAATCTCCCCAGAGACCCAGTCAAATTGAGGATTGTGGGCCCTTAACCAGGGTAACCCCAACACCATTGGGGCAAAAGTACAGACAGTCACATAAAAGGACAATTTTTCAGAGTGTGTGGCTCCAATAAACAAAGAAATCTGGCTAGTACAAGAGGTAATTTTACCCTGGGATAATGGTTCCCCGTTTAACCCACAAATTTCAATTTCCGACGCCAAGGGTACTAAGGAAACAGAGTGTTTCAGGGCGAATTGGCGGTCCATAAAAACCCCGTCGGCCCCACTGTCCACAAAGGCCTCAGTCTTGACAGTTTGACCGAGGATCTTCAAGGTTACCGGAATGATAAAAGTCTTCTTGGGAAATTCTGACTTCTGGCCTGACAGGATATTTCCCATCACCCTCAGGCCCTGAAGTTTTCCGGCTTTTCTGGGCATGATACTACCACATGACCCTTATTCCCACAGTACAAACACAACCCCTGCTGTCTCCTCCGCGTCTTCTCACGCGAGGAGAGGCGGGTAGCCCCAATCTGCATAGGCTCCTCGGAAAATTCCTCAGAGTCTGAGGTTCCCTTGGGAAGGAAGGAAACCTCGGTCTCCCTTTCAAGCTTACGCTCTCTCAGCCGT
Source organism: Pseudophryne corroboree (assembly GCF_028390025.1). Classification (NCBI taxonomy): domain Eukaryota; kingdom Metazoa; phylum Chordata; class Amphibia; order Anura; family Myobatrachidae; genus Pseudophryne; species Pseudophryne corroboree. The sequence continues at coordinate 1,351,784 of NW_026967510.1, read as the reverse complement.
CTATCAACCCGGATGGATAACTGCATAAGCTGATCCAAGCTATCAGGCAAGGGATATTGTACCAGTTGGTCTTTTATCTGGTTAGAAAGACCTCTTCGGTACTGGTGTCTCAGGGCTGGGTCATTCCACTGGGTATCATGGGCCAACCTCTGAAACTCCGTACAGTAAACCTCAACTGGCCTTCGCCCTTGCTTAAGGATCGAAATCTGAGCCTCGGCTGAGGCCGTCTTGTCAGGGTCATCATACAACATGCCCAGTGCCGTAAAAAAAGCATCAACACTTTTAAGCGACGGACAGTCAGGCTGCAACCCATATGCCCAGACCTGTGGGTCTCCTTGTAGCAAGGAAATCACTATGCCCACCCGCTGAATCTCTGACCCAGAAGACTGAGGCCTAAGCTGGAAATATAGCTTGCAGCTCTCCTTGAAACAAAAGAACTGCGAGCGATCTCCAGAAAAACGATCCGGAAGATTTACTTTCGGCTCCTTAACCCCTGAAGGTGCTGCTGCTGCGGGAACTCCGCCAGCGGCCTGGGAGGTGTGCATTTTAATGGACAAATCACTAAATTGACGAGTCAGGACCTGCACCTGATCGACCACCTGTTGCAACGTATTTTGAGGGGTATGCTCCATATTCCCACAAAATTTCAACAGGAGTATTGGGCTGCTGAATATGTTATGCACACCAGTGCCTGCAGGAATGTACTGGTGTCTGAACAGAGAGGGATGCAAAACAAATGAACTAACAGACAGACTGGGAAGTATGACATCACATACACAGAAAGTGATAGGGTAACAAAACCAACACAAAGTGAACAGATAAGCCCAGAGGCTAAGAAACTGGATGTCTCCCTAGTATTACAAATGCTCAGATGGAAAAGGCAAGATGTTGTGTTTTAATACGTAGAGAACCCGAAATGCTGTTGCTAAGGGCAACAGCAAAACCCTAAAGGGTTACCAACGGGTGTGGCAGCAAACTCCTTGGTCAGAGATGGAATAGTAGACACAAGGAGAGTCTCCACAATCCTATTTCTCACTTGCAGGGCACAGGTTCAGCTTCCTGCCACTAAACTGACACATGGACGCCCTGCACAGTGAGAGAGGATTAAGCATGCAGGTCTGAAAGTACAGTCACAAACCTGCTGGGTTCTCAGAATAACAAAAGAACTACAGCAGGCTAAACGACTGACTCCAGTCTTACTGCTAGGTCTGGATTGGCAGAGTGTAGTACCAAATCTCCAGGCCTATTTGCAGTAAGCAATAACAAATACAAAGCTACACAGTACTGGCTAATTTTCAGGAACTGACTAACCAACAAAGATTCAGCAGCATCTGCTTAATCTGAGAAGAGGCCTTATAAAGCAGGTGCTGGCCACGCCCCACTCAGACCTCACAGACTGTGAGCACAAAAACCAGCACCGGATCCCCTGCCTGTAACCACTGCACAGCAAAAGACCCGAACTGGAGTATCAGCTGCGCTCAGGTTATTCCGCTAGCACTCGTCTCCCGGTTGCCATGACGACGTGGCAGCACAGGGCAGGAGACCCTAACACATTCCCAGCAGTCACTTCTCCAGTCATCACCCAGACACATCCCCAGGTGTTACTGTATAATGCCCCATTCCCAGCAGTCACTTCTCCAGTCATCACCCAGACACCCCCCCTGGTGTTACTGTATAATGCCCCATTCCCAGCAATCACCTCTCCAGTCATCACCCAGACACATCCACTGGTATTACTGTATAATGTCCCATTCCCAGCAGTCACCTCTCCAGTCATCACCCAGACACATACCCCGGTGTTACTGTATAATGTCCCATTCCCAGCAGTCACCTCTCCAGTCATCACCTAGACACGTCCCCTAATCTTACTGTATAATGTTCCATTCCCAGCGGTCACCTCTCCAGTCATCACCCAGAAACTTCCTCTGGTGTTACTGTATAATGCCCCATTCCCAACAGTCACCTCTCCAGTCATCACCCAGATACATTCCCTGGTGTTACCGTATAATGTCCCATTCCCAGCAGTCACCTCTCCAGTCATCACCCAGACACATTCCCTGGTGTTACTGTATAATGTCCCATTCCCAGCAGTCACCTCTCCAGTCATCACCCAGACACATACCCCGGTGTTACTGTATAATGTCCCATTCCCAGCAGTCACCTCTCCAGTCATCACCCAGACACGTCCCCTAATGTTACTGTATAATGTTCCATTCCCAGCGGTCACCTCTCCAGTCATCACCCAGAAACTTCCTCTGGTGTTACTGTATAATGCCCCATTCCCAGCAGTCACCTCTCCAGTCATCACCCAGACACATCCCCTGGTGTTACTGTATAATGCCCCATTCCCAGCAGTCACTTCTCCAGTCATCACCCAGACACATACCCCGGTGTTACTGTATAATGTCCCATTCCCAGCAGTCACCTCTCCAGTCATCACCCAGACACGTCCCCTAATCTTACTGTATAATGTTCCATTCCCAGCGGTCACCTCTCCAGTCATCACCCAGAAACTTCCTCTGGTGTTACTGTATAATGCCCCATTCCCAACAGTCACCTCTCCAGTCATCACCCAGATACATTCCCTGGTGTTACTGTATAATGTCCTATTTGCAGCAGTCACCTCTTGAGTCATCACCGAGACACACATCCTGGTGTTACTGTATAATGCCCCATTCCCAGCAGTCACTTCTCCAGTAATCACCCAGATACCCCCCCTGGTGTTACTGTATAATGCCCCATTCCCAGCAGTCACCTCTCCAGTCATCACCCAGACACATCCCCTGGTGTTACTTTATAATGCCCCATTCCCAGCAGTCACTTCTCCAGTCATCACCCAGACACATCCCCTGGTGTTACTGTATAATGTCCCATTCCCAGCAGTCACCTCTCCAGACATCACCCAGACACATCCCCCGGTGTTACTGTATAATGTCCCATTCCCAGCAGTCACCTCTCCAGACATCACCCAGACACATCCCCCGGTGTTACTGTATAATGTCCCATTCCCAGCAGTCACCTCTCCAGTCATCACCCAGACACCCCCCCCTGGTGTTACTGTATAATGTCCCATTCCCAGCAGTCACTTCTCCAGTCATCACCCAGACACCCCCCCTGGTGTTACTGTATAATGTCCCATTCCCAGCAGTCACTTCTCCAGTCATCACCCAGACATGTCCCCCTGGTGTTACTGTATAATGCCCCATTCCCAGCAGTCACCTCTCCAGTCATCACCCAGACACCCCTCCTGGTGTTACTGTATAATGTCCCATTCCCAGCAGTCACTTCTCCAGTCATCACCCAGACACTCCCCTGGGGTTACTGTATAATGTCCCATTCCCAGCAGTCACTTCTCCAGTCATCACCCAGACATGTCCCCCTGGTGTTACTGTATAATGCCCCATTCCCAACAGTCACCTCTCCAGACATCACCCAGACACATCCCCTGGTGTTACTGTATAATGTCCCATTCCCAGCAGTCACTTCTCCAGTCATCACCCAGACACGCCCCCTGGTGTTACTGTATAATGTCCCATTCCCAGCAGTCACCTCTCCAGTCATCACCCAGACACATCCCCTGGTGTTACTGTATAATGCACCATTCCCAGCAGTCACTTCTCCAGTCATCACCCAGACACATCCCCAGGTGTTACTGTATAATGCCCCATTCCCAGCAGTCACTTCTCCAGTCATCACCCAGACACCCCCCTGGTGTTACTGTATAATGTCCCATTCCCAGCAGTCACCTCTCCGGTCATCACCCAGACACATCCCCAGGTGTTACTGTATAATGCCCCATTCCCAGCAGTCACTTCTCTAGTCATCACCCAGACACCCCCCCTGGTGTTACTGTATAATGTCCCATTCCCAGCAGTCACCTCTCCAGTCATCACCCAGACACCCCCCCTGGTGTTACTGTATAATGTCCCATTCCCAGCAGTCACCTCTCCAGTCATCACCCAGACACCCCCCTGGTGTTACTGTATAATGTCCCATTCCCAGCAGTCACTTCTCCAGTCATCACCCAGACATGTCCCCCTGGTGTTACTGTATAATGTCCCATTCCCAGCAGTCACTTCTCCAGTCATCACCCAGACATGTCCCCCTGGTGTAACTGTATAATGCCCCATTCCCAGCAGTCACCTCTCCAGACATCACCCAGACACATTCCCTGGTGTTACTGTATAATGTCCCATTCCCAGCAGTCACCTCTCCAGTCATCACCCAGACACCCCCCCTGGTGTTACTGTATAATGTCCCATTCCCAGCAGTCACTTCTCCAGTCATCACCGAGACACCCCCCCTGGTGTTACTGTATAATGTCCCATTCCCAGCAGTCACCTCTCCGGTCATCACCCAGACACCCCCCTGGTGTTACTGTATAATGTCCCATTCCCAGCAGTCACTTCTCCAGTCATCACCCAGACATGTCCCCCTGGTGTTACTGTATAATGCCCCATTCCCAGCAGTCACCTCTCCAGACATCACCCAGACACATCCCCCGGTGTTACTGTATAATGTCCCATTCCCAGCAGTCACCTCTCCAGTCATCACCCAGACACCCCCCCTGGTGTTACTGTATAATGTCCCATTCCCAGCAGTCACTTCTCCAGTCATCACCCAGACATGTCCCCCTGGTGTTAATGTATAATGCCCCATTCCCAGCAGTCACCTCTCCAGTCATCACCCAGACACCCCCCTGGTGTTACTGTATAATGTCGCATTCCCAGCAGTCACCTCTCCAGTCATCATCCAGACACGTCCCCCAGTGTTACTGTATAATGCCCCATTCCCAGCAGTCACTTCTCCAGTCATCACCCAGACACCCCCCCTGGTGTTACTGTATAATGCCACATTCCCAGCAGTCACCTCTCCAGTCATCACCCAGACAAATCCCCCGGTGTTACTGTATAATGCCCCATTCCCAGCAGTCACCTCTCCAGTCATCACCCAGACACATCCCCTGGTGTTACTGTATAATGTCCCATTCCCAGCAGTCACCTCTCCAGTCATCACCCAGACACATACCCCGGTGTTACTGTATAATGTCCCATTCCCAGCAGTCACCTCTCCAGTCATCACTCAGACACGTCCCCTAATGTTACTGTATAATGTTCCATTCCCAGCGGTCACCTCTCCAGTCATCACCCAGAAACTTCCTCTGGTGTTACTGTATAATGCCCCATTCCCAACAGTCACCTCTCCAGTCATCACCCAGATACATTCCCTGGTGTTACTGTATAATGTCCTATTTGCAGCAGTCACTTCTTGAGTCATCACCGAGACACACATCCTGGTGTTACTGTATAATGCCCCATTCCCAGCAGTCACCTCTCCAGACATCACCCAGACACATCCCCCGGTGTTACTGTATAATGTCCCATTCCCAGCAGTCACCTCTCCAGTCATCACCCAGACACCCCCCCTGGTGTTACTGTATAATGTCCCATTCCCAGCAGTCACTTCTCCAGTCATCACCCAGACACCCCCCCTGGTGTTACTGTATAATGTCCCATTCCCAGCAGTCACTTCTCCAGTCATCACCCAGACATGTCCCCCTGGTGTTACTGTATAATGTCCCATTCCCAGCAGTCACTTCTCCAGTCATCACCCAGACACCCCTCCTGGTGTTACTGTATAATGTCCCATTCCCAGCAGTCACTTCTCCAGTCATCACCCAGACACCCCCCTGGGGTTACTGTATAATGTCCCATTCCCAGCAGTCACCTCTCCAGTCATCACCCAGACATGTCCCCCTGGTGTTACTGTATAATGCCCCATTCCCAACAGTCACCTCTCCAGACATCACCTAGACACATCCCCTGGTGTTACTGTATAATGTCCCATTCCCAGCAGTCACTTCTCCAGTCATCACCCAGACACGCCCCCTGGTGTTACTGTATAATGTCCCATTCCCAGCAGTCACCTCTCCAGTCATCACCAAGACACATACCCTGGTGTTACTGTATAATGCCCCATTCCCAGCAGTCACTTCTCCAGTCATCACCCAGACACATCCCCAGGTGTTACTGTATAATGCCCCATTCCCAGCAGTCACTTCTCCAGTCATCATCCAGACACCCCCCTGGTGTTACTGTATAATGTCCCATTCCCAGCAGTCACCTCTCCGGTCATCACCCAGACACATCCCCAGGTGTTACTGTATAATGCCCCATTCCCAGCAGTCACTTCTCTAGTCATCACCCAGACACCCCCCCTGGTGTTACTGTATAATGTCCCATTCCCAGCAGTCACCTCTCCAGTCATCACCCAGACCCCCCCCTGGTGTTACTGTATAATGTCCCATTCCCAGCAGTCACCTCTCCAGTCATCACCCAGACACCCCCCCTGGTGTTACTGTATAATGTCCCATTCCCAGCAGTCACTTCTCCAGTCATCACCCAGACACCCCCCCTGGTGTTACTGTATAATGTCCCATTCCCAGCAGTCACCTCTCCAGTCATCAACCAGACATGTCCCCCTGGTGTTACTGTATAATGCCCCATTCCCAGCAGTCACCTCTCCAGACATCTCCCAGACACATCTCCCGGTGTTACTGTATAATGTCCCATTCCCAGCAGTCACCTCTCCAGTCATCACCCAGACACCCCCACTGGTGTTACTGTATAATGTCCCATTCCCAGCAGTCACTTCTCCAGTCATCAACCAGACATGTCCCCCTGGTGTTACTGTATAATGCCCCATTCCCAGCAGTCACCTCTCCAGACATCACCCAGACACATCTCCCGGTGTTACTGTATAATGTCCCATTCCCAGCAGTCATCTCTCCAGTCATCACCCAGACACCCCCACTGGTGTTACTGTATAATGTCCCATTCCCAGCAGTCACTTCTCCAGTCATCACCCAGACACCCCCCCTGGTGTTACTGTATAATGTCCCATTCCCAGCAGTCACCTCTCCAGTCATCACCCAGACACCCCCTTGGTGTTACTGTATAATGTCCCATTCCCAGCAGTCACTTCTCCAGTCATCACCCAGACACCCCCCCTGGTGTTACTGTATAATGTCCCATTCCCAGCAGTCACTTCTCCAGTCATCACCCAGACACCCCCCCTGGTGTTACTGTATAATGTCACATTCCCAGCAGTCACCTCTCCGGTCATCACCCAGACACCCCCCTGGTGTTACTGTATAATGTCCCATTCCCAGCAGTCACTTCTCCAGTCATCACCCAGACATGTCCCCCTGGTGTTACTGTATAATGCCCCATTCCCAGCAGTCACCTCTCCAGACATCACCCAGACACATCCCCCGGTGTTACTGTATAATGTCCCATTCCCAGCAGTCACCTCTCCAGTCATCACCCAGACACCCCCCCTGGTGTTACTGTATAATGTCCCATTCCCAGCAGTCACTTCTCCAGTCATCATCCAGACACGTCCCCCAGTGTTACTGTATAATGCCCCATTCCCAGCAGTCACTCCTCCAGTCATCACCCAGACACGTTCCCTGGTGTTACTGTATAATGTCCCATTCCCAGCAGTCACTTCTCCAGTCATCACCCAGACACGTCCCCCGGTGTTACTGTATAATGCCCCATTCCCAGCAGTCACCTCCCCAGTCATCACCCAGACACGTCCCCTGGTGTTACTGTATAATGCCCCATTCCCAGCAGTCACCTCTCCAGTCATCATCCAGACACGTCCCCCAGTGTTACTGTATAATGCCCCATTCCCAGCAGTCACTCCTCCAGTCATCACCCAGACACGTCCCCCGGTGTTACTGTATAATGCCCCATTCCCAGCAGTCACCTCTCCAGTCACCACCCAGACACATCCCCTGGTGTTACTGTATAATGTCCCATTCCCGGCAGTCACCTCTCCAGTCATCGCCCAGACACATCCCCTGGTGTTACTGTATAATGCCCCAGTCCCAACAGTCACCTCTCCAGTCATCACCCAGATACATTACCTGGTGTTACTGTATAATGTCCTATTCGCAGCAGTCACCACCCAGACACATCCCCTGGTATTACTGTATAATGTCCCATTCCCAGCAGTCACCTCTCCAGTCATCACCCAGACACATCCCCTGGTGTTACTGTATAATGCCCCATTCCCAGCAGTCACCTCTCCAGTCATCACCCAGACACGACCCCTGGTGTTACTATATAATGCCCCATTCCCAGCAGTCACCTCTCCAGTCATCACCCAGACACATCTCCTGGTGTTACTGTATAATACCCCATTCCCAGCAGTCACCTCTCCAGTCATCACCCAGACACGTCCCCTGGTGTTACTGTATAATACCCCTTTCCCAGCAGTCACCTATCCAGTCATCACCCAGACACATCCCCTGGTATTACTGTATAATGCCCCATTCCCAGCAGTCACTTCTCCAGTCATCACCCAGACACGTCCCATGGTGTTACTGTATAATGTCCCATTCCCAGCCGTCACCTCTCCAGTCATCACCCAGACACCCCCCCTGGTGTTACTGTATAATGTCCCATTCCCAGCAGTCACTTCTCCAGTCATCACCCAGACACCCCCCCTGGTGTTACTGTATAATGTCCCATTCCCAGCAGTCACCTCTCCAGTCATCAACCAGACATGTCCCCCTGGTGTTACTGTATAATGCCCCATTCCCAGCAGTCACCTCTCCAGACATCTCCCAGACACATCTCCCGGTGTTACTGTATAATGTCCCATTCCCAGCAGTCACCTCTCCAGTCATCACCCAGACACCCCCACTGGTGTTACTGTATAATGTCCCATTCCCAGCAGTCACTTCTCCAGTCATCAACCAGACATGTCCCCCTGGTGTTACTGTATAATGCCCCATTCCCAGCAGTCACCTCTCCAGACATCACCCAGACACATCTCCCGGTGTTACTGTATAATGTCCCATTCCCAGCAGTCACCTCTCCAGTCATCACCCAGACACCCCCACTGGTGTTACTGTATAATGTCCCATTCCCAGCAGTCACTTCTCCAGTCATCACCCAGACACCCCCCCTGGTGTTACTGTATAATGTCCCATTCCCAGCAGTCACCTCTCCAGTCATCACCCAGACACCCCCCTGGTGTTACTGTATAATGTCCCATTCCCAGCAGTCACTTCTCCAGTCATCACCCAGACACCCCCCCTGGTGTAACTGTATAATGCCCCATTCCCAGCAGTCACTTCTTCAGTCATCACCCAGACATGTCCCCCTGGTGTTACTGTATAATGCCCCATTCCCAGCAGTCACCTCTCCAGACATCCCCCAGACACATCCCCCGGTGTTACTGTATAATGTCCCTGTCAGGTTCGGTCTGGTTTGTGTCCCCGGAGGGGGCGCTAGTGGGTCAGTGGAGGTAGGATGGAAGAATGAAGTGAGGAGGCAGTACTGGGTTTCTGCGCATGTGCACAATGTAGATTTATTAATAACAGAAAAGTCCAGATAAAAATGCAGCAGAAAGTAAACAAACGAATGCAATGGAAATGACAATGGTAACGGCAATTGTAATGGCAATGGAATAGTATGGTTTGAAACTGAAATTCTATGGCAGAGTTTGTAATGCAGAAATGAACCCAGAGTAATTAAGACGTGGAGCCAGCAGAGGTGAAATGATGGTAGCAAACCTGGTAGAAATGCAGGAGACTGGATGGTAATGTTCACTGTGCTGTTGGAAGTGCACAATCAGCATGCAGGCTGAATCACAGGTGAGATGACGGAATGCACCTGGAGAGGGAGTCTCTACTGCTGTAGGCTGGAGCACACTGCAGATGTAGAAGGTGTGAAGCCAGAGAGGTATTGCTGGTGCTGGTACTTGTAGTTCTACGGAAGTAACAGGTACAGGAGAATATCCAGGAACACAGGGGATCTGGAGACTGGAACACAGGGAACCACTGGAGGCTGGAACACAGGGAACCACTGGAGGCTGGAACACAAGGAACCACTGGAGGCTGGAACACAGGGAACCACTGGAGACTTGACACACCGAATGTAATAGGAGAGCTGGAGTGATTGCTGGAACTTGTAGTTCCACAGGAACACCGGAACTGCTGGAATCTGGAACGGCTGGGACCTGTTGTTCCACAGGTCTAATACATAAGGAAATCTCTGAAGACAGAGGATTGCAAACAGGAGCCACCTGTTCACGGGATGTGACGTGTTGTCCAAGGCGATGTGAGAGAGCCACAAACTGGAAGTTATACCTCCTGCACAGCAGTGATTGGACACAAACTGCAGGCAGAGATACTAGCTGGATTAGGTGTCCAGATCAGCTGTGAGTTGGCTGAAGCATTCCAGGCTGCAGAGGACTGAAAACCAGAACTGAACTGGTTAGGTGGAGCACGGAGAGCTGTGGGCTGCAGGAGACTGAAGACTGGAACAGAACTGAACTGCTGGGACCTGTAGTTCCACAGCAGTGATGCGATGGAAAATGCAGATTCCTGACAGTACCCCCCCTTTTATGGGTGGGCATCGAACACCCACGCTGGAACTTGGAGGAACCTTGAAAAAGAACTTAGGAAAACACAAAAGCAGAGGTCCTCAAAAGTCTTCCCAACTTTCATCTTCAGAAGACAGATTTTCTTCGTCAGAACAAGTAGACCATTCAGGGTCATTTGAGACAGAATTTACTTCCTGGGAAAAGGCATAGCTAGGAAGGATAGAACCTCCCATAATGTAACTTGAGTCTTTATCAACAAACTCACTTTCAGAGTCAGAGTCCAGGTCTAGTGTGGTCATGGGAGCCTTTTGTTTAGGAACAACAGAATCTGAGACAATCTGTGGACCAGTGAATTTGAAGCTATATGAGACACCAGGACTAGGGGTAAGGGCAGCATAGCCAACACTTACGTCAACAGATGGTAGACTTTGAACTGGTTCTGGAGCTCTCCAATTCCTGTAATTCTTGAAATCTCTGATACGTTGATTCAACAGAACCTGTTCGTGTTTGGAAGGAGTTGAGTCGAAAAACTGAAAACTGGAAGACTGATCAGAAGACTGAGCAGATGTTGAATCTGGGGAGTCAATACTTTCAGAAGTGTTGCTGTAGGATGGAGGCACGGAAGTATATGCAACTTTCAAATCTAAAGTCTGAGAACGTTGTCTTGACTTTACAGCTTGGAAATTTTTAATAGCTTGGTCTAATGTATCCTGATCTTGCACAGACAGAGATGTTGGAGAGGATTTAGCAGTAGACAAACTGTTGACAAATTGGCCAGAATGCCCAGATGACTCTGAATGCATAAACTTTGGAGCAAACTCCTGTTTTACGGCTTCGCAGAAAGCGGGAAGATCACTCAGTAACGGATCTTTAGATTCAATGAGAGGATTCGCCCAGTCCAGTGCTCTACCTTTGAAGAACAGGAGGAAGTATCTGATTGCATTGGCTGGAGAAATAGTCACTGAAGGTTCAGACTCAGTAAAAGCGAGGTATTGGCTCGCCACTGCACGAAACTGAGCATAGTCACCATCAAAGTAGACTGGAGCTTTTGTATCTGGTGGACACTTGAGAGTTGAGGACTGAAATAAGCATTCAGAAGCAGGAGTAGAATCAACTTGAAATGCTCGAGGGTGGAGAGAGGACGTCATCTCCTGGATTGACTGACGGGAATTCTCTGCTGAGGTTGACAGAACGCTAGAAGCTTCATCTTGGGGTGAGATGCGTAGAGCCTCCATCTGGGTTGAGGCAACTGCAATATCTGCAAGAACTGTAGACTCTGGACATAGCGACAGGAGTTGCTTACTTGAAACACTGGAGAGAACCACACCGGGTACAGAGGAACTGGAATCGGCAGGAACCGACGAAGGTAGCTCAGCATTGAAAACAGAGCTACTCAGGCTGGCTGGAACCAGAGGAGGCTGATCTGGACAGACGGATGGGACCGGATTGGGTCCAGATAAGCTTGAACCGGCTGGAACCGGATTTAATATGAAGAGACTGGAATCGGCTGGAACCGAAAGAGTCCTCGGAGTGACGGATAGGACCGGATTTGATCCGAGGATGCTGGAATCGGCTGGAACCGAAGGAGGTAGCTCAGCATTGGAAACAGAGCTACTCGGGCTGGCTGGAACCAGAGGAGGCTGATCCGGACAGACGGATGGGACCGGATTGGGTCCGGAAGAGCTTGAAGCGGTAGAAACCGGTGGAGTCCTCGGACTGACGGATAGGACCGGATTTGCTCCGAGGATTCTGGAATCGGCTGGAACCGAAGGAGGTAGCCCATCATTGGAGCCACTCAGGCTGGCTGGAACCAGTGGAGACTTTGGACTGACGGCTGGAACCGGGCTAGGTCCATTGACACTTGACTCTGTATAGACAGAATCCGGATGTTCTAATGATCCCTTTTGGAGTGGTACTGAGCTGGTAGCACTCTCTGAAGTTGGCAAACAAAAGTTCATGTCTGTATCTGTGACTTTAAGAATTCCTCCTGGGATCTTGGCCCTGGATTCCTCACTTGAGGCTGAAACTCCAAAGACCCCTCCTGGGGTTAATAGATCAGACACACTTCTTTGAGTTGCATGCCGGATGCCACTTCTGGAACCTGAACATCAGATACCCCTTCTGGGGTCACAACATCAGATGCCCCACCTGGGGCTGCAGGCACGGATGCCCCTCCTCGGGCTGTAGGCACGGACGCCCCTCCTCGGGCTGTAGGCACGGACGCCCCTTCTCGGGCTGTAGGCACGGACGCCCCTTCTCGGGCTGTAGGCACGGACGCCCCTTCTCGGGCTGTGGGCACGGACGCCCCTTCTCGGGCTGTAGGCACAGATGCCCCTTCTCGGGCTGTAGGCACAGAAACTACTTTAGTTATGGGTAACATAGATAGTCTCTGTTGATTTCTGAACTTGGGATTGGGTCTATTTGTCACAGGACCCCAATCGTAGACTTTTTGGACACTCCTGTCCGGGGTAAAGGAACTTGAAACTGTAGAGGATACGTTGGAAGGTTTGCAGGTGAAAACACTGTGATGCTGGGACCTGTCACCAACTTTTGAGTTGCGGAAGGAACAGTCCTTAATAAGATGACTAGAACTCCCACAGTAAAAGCAGAGGTGAAGCTGCCTGCGATGGCGGCGTTCAGCTTCAGTGAGTTTGGAGCGCGGGTAGCTCTGGAATCTGCCCTCTCTCTGCAGAGGAGCTGAGACTTGAGTTTGTAGGAAGCTTGACACGGAGGTCGCACTAGTCTCAATACATTGAGCAGGACTCTTCACTGTATTTAAAGCACCACCTAGGATTTCTGGTATGATTGGAATGATTCTTGATAGCAGACTTTGAAGTTGTTCCAATAAATAACAAAGAGTGTTTATAAGTTCAGGTTTTACAGCAGAAGACAGAGGAGTCCTGAAATTTGCAAAGGAGGAAGTTGCCCTCTCAGTAGAATCAGTTGTGAAGGGTGTACCATAGGGCTGACTTGAGCGAGGTCCACCTACAGGAACGAATTGTGCAGAGGAAGTTGGAATAACTGGAACAGGAGTGACTTGAACTGGAACAGGAAGATCAGCAGAACTTGGAAGGGATTGCTGCAAGGTATCCAAACGGGTAGACATTCCCTGTAGAAACAGGATCACTTGTTGTTGTGCTGCCTCATAGCCATCCAAACGGGAGACCAGATTTTGTAAGGCCCCTGACCCCACATTCTGACCACCATCCGAGTCCATGGGCCTTGGACAAACTGTCAGGTTCGGTCTGGTTTGTGTCCCCGGAGGGGGCGCTAGTGGGTCAGTGGAGGTAGGATGGAAGAATGAAGTGAGGAGGCAGTACTGGGTTTCTGCGCATGTGCACAATGTAGATTTATTAATAACAGAAAAGTCCAGATAAAAATGCAGCAGAAAGTAAACAAACGAATGCAATGGAAATGACAATGGTAACGGCAATTGTAATGGCAATGGAATAGTATGGTTTGAAACTGAAATTCTATGGCAGAGTTTGTAATGCAGAAATGAACCCAGAGTAATTAAGACGTGGAGCCAGCAGAGGTGAAATGATGGTAGCAAACCTGGTAGAAATGCAGGAGACTGGATGGTAATGTTCACTGTGCTGTTGGAAGTGCACAATCAGCATGCAGGCTGAATCACAGGTGAAATGACGGAATGCACCTGGAGAGGGAGTCTCTACTGCTGTAGGCTGGAGCACACTGCAGATGTAGAAGGTGTGAAGCCAGAGAGGTATTGCTGGTGCTGGTACTTGTAGTTCTACGGAAGTAACAGGTACAGGAGAATATCCAGGAACACAGGGGATCTGGAGACTGGAACACAGGGAACCACTGGAGGCTGGAACACAGGGAACCACTGGAGGCTGGAACACAAGGAACCACTGGAGACTGGAACACAGGGAACCACTGGAGACTTGACACACCGAATGTAACAGGAGAGCTGGAGTGATTGCTGGAACTTGTAGTTCCACAGGAACACCGGAACTGCTGGAACCTGGAACGGCTGGGACCTGTTGTTCCACAGGTCTAATACACAAGGAAATCTCTGAAGACAGAGGATTGCAAACAGGAGCCACCTGTTCACGGGATGTGACGTGTTGTCCAAGGCGATGTGAGAGAGCCACAAACTGGAAGTTATACCTCCTGCACAGCAGTGATTGGACACAAACTGCAGGCAGAGATACTAGCTGGATTAGGTGTCCAGATCAGCTGTGAGTTGGCTGAAGCATTCCAGGCTGCAGAGGACTGAAAACCAGAACTGAACTGGTTAGGTGGAGCACGGAGAGCTGTGGGCTGCAGGAGACTGAAGACTGGAACAGAACTGAACTGCTGGGACCTGTAGTTCCACAGCAGTGATGCGATGGAAAATGCAGATTCCTGACAGTCCCATTCCCAGCAGTCACCTCTCCAGTCATCACCCAGACACCCCCCTGGTGTTACTGTATAATGTCCCATTCCCAGCAGTCACCTCTCCAGTCATCACCCAGACACATCCCCTGGTGTTACTGTATAATGCCCAATTCCCAGCAGTCACTTCTCCAGTCATCACCCAGACACATCCCCAGGTGTTACTGTATAATGCCCCATTCCCAGCAGTCACTTCTCCAGTCATCACCCAGACACCTCCCCTGGTGTTACTGTATAATGCCCCATTCCCAGCAGTCACCTCTCCAGTCATCACCCAGACACATCCCCCGGTGTTACTGTATAATGCCCCATTCCCAGCAGTCACCTCTCCAGTCATCACCCAGACACATCCCCTGGTGTTACTGTATAATGTCCCATTCCCAGCAGTCACCTCTCCAGTCATCACCCAGACACATACCCCGGTGTTACTGTATAATCTCCCATTCCCAGCAGTCACCTCTCCAGTCATCACCCAGACACGTCCCCTAATGTTACTGTATAATGTTCCATTCCCAGCGGTCACCTCTCCAGTCATCACCCAGAAACTTCCTCTGGTGTTACTGTATAATGCCCCATTCCAAACAGTCACCTCTCCAGTCATCACCCAGATACATTCCCTGGTGTTACTGTATAATGTCCTATTTGCAGCAGTCACCTCTTGAGTCATCACCGAGACACACATCCTGGTGTTACTGTATAATGCCCAATTCCCAGCAGTCACTTCTCCAGTCATCACCCAGACACCCCCCCTGGTGTTACTGTATAATGTCCCATTCCCAGCAGTCACCTCTCCAGTCATCACCCAGACACATCCCCTGGTGTTACTGTATAATGCCCCATTCCCAGCAGTCACTTCTCCAGTCATCACCCAGACACATCCCCAGGTGTTACTGTATAATGCCCCATTCCCAGCAGTCACTTCTCCAGTCATCACCCAGACACCCCCCCTGGTGTTACTGTATAATGCCCCATTCCCAGCAGTCACCTCTCCAGTCATCACCCAGACATATCCCCCGGTGTTACTGTATAATGCCCCATTCCCAGCAGTCACCTCTCCAGTCATCACCCAGACACATCCCCTGGTGTTACTGTATAATGTCCCATTCCCAGCAGTCACCTCTCCAGTCATCACCCAGACACATACCCCGGTGTTACTGTATAATGTCCCATTCCCAGCAGTCACCTCTCCAGTCATCACCCAGACACCCCCCCTGGTGTTACTGTATAATGTCCCATTCCCAGCAGTCACTTCTCCAGTCATCACCCAGACACCCCCCCTGGTGTTACTGTATAATGTCCCATTCCCAGCAGTCACTTCTCCAGTCATCAACCAGACATGTCCCCCTGGTGTTACTGTATAATGCCCCATTCCCAGCAGTCACCTCTCCAGACATCACCCAGACACATCTCCCGGTGTTACTGTATAATGTCCCATTCCCAGCAGTCACCTCTCCAGTCATCACCCAGACACCCCCACTGGTGTTACTGTATAATGTCCCATTCCCAGCAGTCACTTCTCCAGTCATCACCCAGACACATCCCCTGGTGTTACTGTATAATGCCCCATTCCCAGCAGTCACCTCTCCGGTCATCACCCAGACACATCCCCCGGTGTTACTGTATAATGCCCCATTCCCAGCAGTCACCTCTCCAGTCATCACCCAGACACCCCCCCTGGTGTTACTGTATAATGTCCCATTCCCAGCAGTCACTTCTCCAGTCATCACCCAGACACCCCCCCTGGTGTTACTGTATAATGCCCCATTACCAGCAGTCACCTCTCCAGTCATCACCCAGACACCCCCCTGGTGTTACTGTATAATGTCCCATTCCCAGCAGTCACTTCTCCAGTCATCACCCAGACACCCCCCCTGGTGTTACTGTATAATGTCCCATTCCCAGCAGTCACTTCTTCAGTCATCACCCAGACATGTCCCCCTGGTGTTACTGTATAATGCCCCATTCCCAGCAGTCACCTCTCCAGACATCCCCCAGACACATCCCCCGGTGTTACTGTATAATGTCCCATTCCCAGCAGTCACCTCTCCAGTCATCACCCAGACACCCCCCCTGGTGTTACTGTATAATGTCCCATTCCCAGCAGTCACCTCTCCAGTCATCACCCAGACACATCCCCTGGTGTTACTGTATAATGCCCCATTCCCAGCAGTCACTTCTCCAGTCATCACCCAGACACATCCCCAGGTGTTACTGTATAATGCCCCATTCCCAGCAGTCACTTCTCCAGTCATCTCCCAGACACCCCCCCTGGCGTTACTGTATAATGCCCCATTCCCAGCAGTCACCTCTCCAGTCATCACCCAGACACATCCCCCGGTGTTACTGTATAATGCCCCATTCCCAGCAGTCACCTCTCCAGTCATCACCCAGACACATCCCCTGGTGTTACTGTATAATGTCCCATTCCCAGCAGTCACCTCTCCAGTCATCACCCAGACACATACCCCGGTGTTACTGTATAATGTCCCATTCCCAGCAGTCACCTCTCCAGTCATCACCCAGACACGTCCCCTAATGTTACTGTATAATGTTCCATTCCCAGCGGTCACCTCTCCAGTCATCACCCAGAAACTTCCTCTGGTGTTACTGTATAATGCCCCATTCCCAACAGTCACCTCTCCAGTCATCACCCAGATACATTCCCTGGTGCTACTGTATAATGTCCTATTTGCAGCAGTCACCTCTTGAGTCATCACCGAGACACACATCCTGGTGTTACTGTATAATGCCCCATTCCCAGCAGTCACTTCTCCAGTCATCACCCAGACACCCCCCCTGGTGTTACTGTATAATGTCCCATTCCCAGCAGTCACCTCTCCAGTCATCACCCAGACACATCCCCTGGTGTTACTGTATAATGCCCCATTCCCAGCAGTCACTTCTCCAGTCATCACCCAGACACATCCCCAGGTGTTACTGTATAATGCCCCATTCCCAGCAGTCACTTCTCCAGTCATCACCCAGACACCCCCCCTGGTGTTCCTGTATAATGCCCCATTCCCAGCAGTCACCTCTCCAGTCATCACCCAGACACATCCCCCGGTGTTACTGTATAATGCCCCATTCCCAGCAGTCACCTCTCCAGTCATCACCCAGACACATCCCCTGGTGTTACTGTATAATGTCCCATTCCCAGCAGTCACCTCTCCAGTCATCACCCAGACACATACCCCGGTGTTACTGTATAATGCCCCATTCCCAGCAGTCACCTCTCCAGTCATCACCCAGACACCCCCCCTGGTGTTACTGTATAATGTCCCATTCCCAGCAGTCACCTCTCCAGTCATCACCCAGACACGTCCCCTAATGTTACTGTATAATGTTCCATTCCCAGCGGTCACCTCTCCAGTCATCACCCAGAAACTTCCTCTGGTGTTACTGTATAATGCCCCATTCCCAACAGTCACCTCTCCAGTCATCACCCAGATACATTCCCTGGTGTTACTGTATAATGTCCTATTTGCAGCAGTCACCTCTTGAGTCATCACCGAGACACACATCCTGGTGTTACTGTATAATGCCCCATTCCCAGCAGTCACTTCTCCAGACATCACCCAGACACATCCCCCGGTGTCACTGTATAATGTCCCATTCCCAGCAGTCACCTCTCCAGTCATCACCCAGACACCCCCCCTGGTGTTACTGTATAATGTCCCATTCCCAGCAGTCACTTCTCCAGTCATCACCCAGACACCCCCCCCCCTGGTGTTACTGTATAATGTCCCATTCCCAGCAGTCACTTCTCCAGTCATCACCCAGACATGTCCCCCTGGTGTTACTGTATAATGCCCCATTCCCAGCAGTCACCTCTCCAGTCATCACCCAGACACCCCCCCTGGTGTTACTGTATAATGTCCCATTCCCAGCAGTCACTTCTCCAGTCATCACCCAGACACCCCCCTGGTGTTACTGTATAATGTCCCATTCCCAGCAGTCACCTCTCCAGTCATCACCCAGACACGCCCCCCCGGTGTTACTGTATAATGCCCCATTCCCAGCAGTCACCTCTCCAGTCATCACCCAGACACATCCCCTGGTGTTACTGTATAATGCCCCATTCCCAGCAGTCACTTCTCCAGTCATCACCCAGACACATCCCCAGGTGTTACTGTATAATGCCCCATTCCCAGCAGTCACTTCTCCAGTCATCACCCAGACACCCCCCCTGGTGTTACTGTATAATGTCCCATTCCCAGCAGTCACCTCTCCAGTCATCACCCAGACACCCCCCTGGTGTTACTGTATAATGTCCCATTCCCAGCAGTCACTTCTCCAGTCATCACCCAGACACCCCCCCTGGTGTTACTGTATAATGTCCCATTCCCAGCAGTCACTTCTTCAGTCATCACCCAGACATGTCCCCCTGGTGTTACTGTATAATGCCCCATTCCCAGCAGTCACCTCTCCAGACATCCCCCAGACACATCCCCCGGTGTTACTGTATAATGTCCCATTCCCAGCAGTCACCTCTCCAGTCATCACCCAGACACCCCCCCTGGTGTTACTGTATAATGTCCCATTCCCAGCAGTCACCTCTCCAGTCATCACCCAGACACATCCCCTGGTGTTACTGTATAATGCCCCATTCCCAGCAGTCACTTCTCCAGTCATCACCCAGACACATCCCCAGGTGTTACTGTATAATGCCCCATTCCCAGCAGTCACTTCTCCAGTCATCTCCCAGACACCCCCCCCCCTGGTGTTACTGTATAATGCCCCATTCCCAGCAGTCACCTCTCCAGTCATCACCCAGACACATCCCCCGGTGTTACTGTATAATGCCCCATTCCCAGCAGTCACCTCTCCAGTCATCACCCAGACACATCCCCTGGTGTTACTGTATAATGTCCCATTCCCAGCAGTCACCTCTCCAGTCATCACCCAGACACATACCCCGGTGTTACTGTATAATGTCCCATTCCCAGCAGTCACCTCTCCAGTCATCACCCAGACACGTCCCCTAATGTTACTGTATAATGTTCCATTCCCAGCGGTCACCTCTCCAGTCATCACCCAGAAACTTCCTCTGGTGTTACTGTATAATGCCCCATTCCCAACAGTCACCTCTCCAGTCATCACCCAGATACATTCCCTGGTGCTACTGTATAATGTCCTATTTGCAGCAGTCACCTCTTGAGTCATCGCCGAGACACACATCCTGGTGTTACTGTATAATGCCCCATTCCCAGCAGTCACTTCTCCAGTCATCACCCAGACACCCCCCCTGGTGTTACTGTATAATGTCCCATTCCCAGCAGTCACCTCTCCAGTCATCACCCAGACACATCCCCTGGTGTTACTGTATAATGCCCCATTCCCAGCAGTCACTTCTCCAGTCATCACTCAGACACCCCCCCTGGTGTTACTGTATAATGCCCCATTCCCAGCAGTCACCTCTCCAGTCATCACCCAGACACATCCCCCGGTGTTACTGTATAATGCCCCATTCCCAGCAGTCACCTCTCCAGTCATCACCCAGACACATCCCCTGGTGTTACTGTATAATGTCCCATTCCCAGCAGTCACCTCTCCAGTCATCACCCAGACACATACCCCGGTGTTACTGTATAATGCCCCATTCCCAGCAGTCACCTCTCCAGTCATCACCCAGACACCCCCCCTGGTGTTACTGTATAATGTCCCATTCCCAGCAGTCACCTCTCCAGTCATCACCCAGACACGTCCCCTAATGTTACTGTATAATGTTCCATTCCCAGCGGTCACCTCTCCAGTCATCACCCAGAAACTTCCTCTGGTGTTACTGTATAATGCCCCATTCCCAACAGTCACCTCTCCAGTCATCACCCAAATACAT
This sequence comes from Pseudophryne corroboree, assembly GCF_028390025.1. Lineage (NCBI taxonomy): Eukaryota > Metazoa > Chordata > Amphibia > Anura > Myobatrachidae > Pseudophryne > Pseudophryne corroboree. Next base: position 1,331,149 of record NW_026967510.1, on the reverse strand, counting down.
TCCCTGGTGTTACTGTATAATGTCCTATTTGCAGCAGTCACCTCTTGAGTCATCACCGAGACACACATCCTGGTGTTACTGTATAATGCCCCATTCCCAGCAGTCACTTCTCCAGACATCACCCAGACACATCCCCCGGTGTCACTGTATAATGTCCCATTCCCAGCAGTCACCTCTCCAGTCATCACCCAGACACCCCCCCTGGTGTTACTGTATAATGTCCCATTCCCAGCAGTCACTTCTCCAGTCATCACCCAGACACCCCCCCTGGTGTTACTGTATAATGTCCCATTCCCAGCAGTCACTTCTCCAGTCATCACCCAGACATGTCCCCCTGGTGTTACTGTATAATGCCCCATTCCCAGCAGTCACCTCTCCAGTCATCACCCAGACACCCCCCCTGGTGTTACTGTATAATGTCCCATTCCCAGCAGTCACTTCTCCAGTCGTCACCCAGACACCCCCCTGGTGTTACTGTATAATGCCCCATTCCCAGCAGTCACCTCTCCAGTCATCACCCAGACACATCCCCTGGTGTTACTGTATAATACCCCATTCCCAGCAGTCACTTCTCCAGTCATCACCCAGACACATCCCCAGGTGTTACTGTATAATGCCCCATTCCCAGCAGTCACTTCTCCAGTCATCACCCAGACACCCCCCCTGGTGTTACTGTATAATGTCCCATTCCCAGCAGTCACCTCTCCAGTCATCACCCAGACACCCCCCTGGTGTTACTGTATAATGTCCCATTCCCAGCAGTCACCTCTCCAGTCATCACCCAGACATGTCCCCCTGGTGTTACTGTATAATGTCCCATTCCCAGCAGTCACTTCTCCAGTCATCACCCAGACATGTCCCCCTGGTGTTACTGTATAATGCCCCATTCCCAGCAGTCACCTCTCCAGACATCACCCAGACACATCCCCTGGTGTTACTGTATAATATCCCATTCCCAGCAGTCACCTCTCCAGTCATCACCCAGACACCCCCACTGGTGTTACTGTATAATGTCCCATTCCCAGCAGTCACTTCTCCAGTCATCACCCAGACACCCCCCCTGGTGTTACTGTATAATGTCCCATTCCCAGCAGTCACCTCTCCAGTCATCACCCAGACACCCCCCTGGTGTTACTGTATAATGTCCCATTCCCAGCAGTCACTTCTCCAGTCATCACCCAGACACCCCCCCTGGTGTTACTGTATAATGTCCCATTCCCAGCAGTCACTTCTCCAGTCATCACCCAGACACATCCCCAGGTGTTACTGTATAATGCCCCATTCCCAGCAGTCACCTCTCCAGTCATCACCCAGACACCCCCCATGGTGTTACTGTATAATGCCCCGTTCCCAGCAGTCACCTCTTTAGTCATCACCCAGACACCCCCCCTGGTGTTACTGTATAATGTCCCATTCCCAGCAGTCACCTCTCCAGTCATCACCCAGACACATCCCCTGGTGTTACTGTATAATGCCCCATTCCCAGCAGTCACTTCTCCAGTCATCACCCAGACACATCCCCAGGTGTTACTGTATAATGCCCCATTCCCAGCAGTCACTTCTCCAGTCATCACCCAGACACCCCCCTGGTGTTACTGTATAATGTCCCATTCCCAGCAGTCACCTCTCCAGTCATCACCCAGACACATCCCCAGGTGTTACTGTATAATGCCCCATTCCCAGCAGTCACCTCTCCAGTCATCACCCAGACACCCCCCTTGTGTTACTGTATAATGTCCCATTCCCAGCAGTCACTTCTCCAGTCATCACCCAGACACCCCCCCTGGTGTTACTGTATAATGTCCCATTCCCAGCAGTCACTTCTCCAGTCATCACCCAGACACATCCCCAGGTGTTACTGTATAATGCCCCATTCCCAGCAGTCACTTCTCCAGTCATCACCCAGACACCCCCCTGGTGTTACTGTATAATGTCCCATTCCCAGCAGTCACCTCTCCAGTCATCACCCAGACCCCCCCCCTGGTGTTACTGTATAATGCCCCGTTCCCAGCAGTCATCTCTCTAGTCATCACCCAGACACCCCCCATGGTGTTACTGTATAATGCCCCGTTCCCAGCAGTCACCTCTCCAGTCATCACCCAGACACCCCCCCTGGTGTTACTGTATAATGTCCCATTCCCAGCAGTCACCTCTCCAGTCATCACCCAGACACATCCCCTGGTGTTACTGTATAATGCCCCATTCCCAGCAGTCACTTCTCCAGTCATCACCCAGACACATCCCCAGGTGTTACTGTATAATGCCCCATTCCCAGCAGTCACTTCTCCAGTCATCACCCAGACACCCCCCCTGGTGTTACTGTATAATGTCCCATTCCCAGCAGTCACCTCTCCAGTCATCACCCAGACACATCCCCAGGTGTTACTGTATAATGCCCCATTCCCAGCAGTCACTTCTCTAGTCATCACCCAGACACCCCCCTGGTGTTACTGTATAATGTCCCAGTCCCAGCAGTCACTTCTCCAGTCATCACCCAGACACCCCCCCTGGTGTTACTGTATAATGTCCCATTCCCAGCAGTCACCTCTCCAGTCATCACCCAGACACCCCCCCTGGTGTTACTGTATAATGTCCCATTCCCAGCAGTCACTTCTCCAGTCATCACCCAGACATGTCCCCCTGGTGTTACTGTATAATGTCCCATTCCCGTATAATGTCCCATTCCCAGCAGTCACTTCTCCAGTCATCACCCAGACATGTCCCCCTGGTGTTACTGTATAATGCCCCATTCCCAGCAGTCACCTCTCCAGACATCACCCAGACACATCCCCTGGTGTTACTGTATAATGTCCCATTCCCAGCTGTCACCTCTCCAGTCATCACCCAGACACCCCCCTGGTGTTACTGTATAATGTCCCATTCCCAGCAGTCACTTCTCCAGTCATCACCCAGACACCCCCCCTGGTGTTACTGTATAATGCCCCATTCCCAGCAGTCACCTCTCCAGACATCACCCAGACACATCCCCCGGTGTTACTGTATAATGTCCCATTCCCAGCAGTCACCTCTCCAGTCATCACCCAGACACCCCCCCTGGTGTTACTGTATAATGTCCCATTCCCAGCAGTCACCTCTCCAGTCATCATCCAGACACGTCCCCCAGTGTTACTGTATAATGCCCCATTCCCAGCAGTCACTTCTCCAGTCATCACCCAGACACCCCCCCTGGTGTTACTGTATAATGTCCCATTCCCAGCAGTCACCTCTCCAGTCATCACCCAGACACCCCCCTGGTGTTACTGTATAATGTCCCATTCCCAGCAGTCACTTCTCCAGTCATCACCCAGACACCCCCCCTGGTGTTACTGTATAATGTCCCATTCCCAGCAGTCACTTCTCCAGTCATCACCAAGACATGTCCCCCTGGTGTTACTGTATAATGTCCCATTCCCAGCAGTCACTTCTCCAGTCATCACCCAGACATGTCCCCCTGGTGTTAATGTATAATGCCCCATTCCCAGCAGTCACCTCTCCAGTCATCACCCAGACACCCCCCCTGGTGTTACTGTATAATGTCCCATTCCCAGCAGTCACCTCTCCAGTCATCATCCAGACACGTCCCCCAGTGTTACTGTATAATGCCCCATTCCCAGCAGTCACTCCTCCAGTCATCACCCAGACACATCCCCTGGTGTTACTGTATAATGTCCCATTCCCAGCAGTCACTTCTCCAGTCATCACCCAGACACGTCCCCCGGTGTTACTGTATAATGCCCCATTCCCAGCAGTCACCTCTCCAGTCATCACCCAGACACGTCCCCTGGTGTTACTGTATAATGCCCCATTCCCAGCAGTCACCTCTCCAGTCATCATCCAGACACGTCCCCCAGTGTTACTGTATAATGCCCCATTCCCAGCAGTCACTCCTCCAGTCATCACCCAGACACGTCCCCCGGTGTTACTGTATAATGCCCCATTCCCAGCAGTCACCTCTCCTGTCACCACCCAGACACATCCCCTGGTGTTACTGTATAATGTCCCATTCCCGGCAGTCACCTCTCCAGTCATCACCCAGACACGACCCCTGGTGTTACTATATAATGCCCCATTCCCAGCAGTCACCTCTCCAGTCATCACCCAGACACATCCCCTGGTGTTACTGTATAATACCCCATTCCCAGCAGACACCTCTCCAGTCATCACCCAGACACATCTCCTGGTGTTACTGTATAATACCCCATTCCCAGCAGTCATTTCTCCAGTCATCACCCAGACACATCCCCTGGTATTACTGTATAATGCCCCATTCCCAGCAGTCACTTCTCCAGTCATCACCCAGACACGTCCCCTGGTGTTATTGTATAATGTCCCATTCCCAGCAGTCACCTCTCCAGTCATCACCCAGACACCCCCCCTGGTGTTACTGTATAATGCCCCATTCCCAGCAGTCACTTCTCTAGTCATCACCCAGACACCCCCCTGGTGTTACTGTATAATGTCCCATTCCCAGCAGTCACCTCTCCAGTCATCACCCAGACACATCCCCTGGTATTACTGTATAATGCCCCATTCCCAGCAGTCACTTCTCCAGTCATCACCCAGACACGTCCCCTGGTGTTACTGTATAATGTCCCATTCCCAGCAGTCACCTCTCCAGTCATCACCCAGACACCCCCCCTGGTGTTACTGTATAATGTCCCATTCCCAGCAGTCACTTCTCCAGTCATCACCCAGACACCCCCCCTGGTGTTACTGTATAATGCCCCATTCCCAGCAGTCACCTCTCCAGACATCACCCAGACACATCCCCCGGTGTTACTGTATAATGTCCCATTCCCAGCAGTCACCTCTCCAGTCATCACCCAGACACCCCCACTGGTGTTACTGTATAATGTCCCATTCCCAGCAGTCACTTCTCCAGTCATCACCCAGACACCCCCCCTGGTGTCACTGTATAATGCCCCATTCCCAGCAGTCACTTCTCCAGTCATCACCCAGACACATCCCCAGGTGTTACTGTATAATGCCCCATTCCCAGCAGTCACTTCTCCAGTCATCACCCAGACACCCCCCTGGTGTTACTGTATAATGCCCCATTCCCGGCAGTCACCTCTCCAGTCATCACCCAGACACATCCCCCGGTGTTACTGTATAATGCCCCATTCCCAGCAGTCACCTCTCCAGTCATCACCCAGACACATCCCCCGGTGTTACTGTATAATGTCCCATTCCCAGCAGTCACCTCTCCAGTCATCACCCAGAAACTTCCTCTGGTGTTACTGTATAATGCCCCATTCCCAACAGTCACCTCTCCAGTCATCACCCAGACACATCCCCTGGTGTTACTGTATAATGCCCCATTCCCAGCAGTCACTTCTCCAGTCATCACCCAGACACATCCCCAGGTGTTACTGTATAATGCCCCATTCCCAGCAGTCACTTCTCTAGTCATCACCCAGACACCCCCCCTGGTGTTACTGTATAATGTCCCATTCCCAGCAGTCACCTCTCCAGTCATCACCCAGACACATCCCCAGGTGTTACTGTATAATGCCCCATTCCCAGCAGTCACTTCTCTAGTCATCACCCAGACACCCCCCCTGGTGTTACTGTATAATGTCCCATTCCCAGCAGTCACTTCTCCAGTCATCACCCATTCACCCCCCCTGGTGTTACTGTATAATGTCCCATTCCCAGCAGTCACCTCTCCAGTCATCACCAAGACACCCCCCCTGGTGTTACTGTATAATGTCCCATTCCCAGCAGTCACTTCTCCAGTCATCACCCATGCACCCCCCCTGGTGTTACTGTATAATGTCCCATTCCCAGCAGTCACCTCTCCAGTCATCACCCAGACACCCCCCCTGGTGTTACTGTATAATGTCCCATTCCCAGCAGTCACTTCTCCAGTCATCACCCAGACACCCCCCCTGGTGTTACTGTATAATGTCCCATTCCCAGCAGTCACCTCTCCAGTCATCATCCAGACACGTCCCCCAGTGTTACTGTATAATGCCCCATTCCCAGCAGTCACTCCTCCAGTCATCACCCAGACACGTTCCCTGGTGTTACTGTATAATGTCCCATTCCCAGCAGTCACTTCTCCAGTCATCACCCAGACACCCCCCTGGTGTTACTGTATAATGTCCCATTCCCAGCAGTCACTTCTCCAGTCATCAACCAGACATGTCCCCCTGGTGTTACTGTATAATGCCCCATTCCCAGCAGTCACCTCTCCAGACATCACCCAGACACATCCCCCGGTGTTACTGTATAATGTCCCATTCCCAGCAGTCACCTCTCCAGTCATCACCCAGACACCCCCACTGGTGTTACTGTATAATGTCCCATTCCCAGCAGTCACTTCTCCAGTCATCACCCAGACACCCCCCCTGGTGTTACTGTATAATGTCCCATTCCCAGCAGTCACCTCTCCAGTCATCACCCAGACACCCCCCTGGTGTTACTGTATAATGTCCCATTCCCAGCAGTCACTTCTCCAGTCATCACCCAGACACCCCCCCTGGTGTTACTGTATAATGTCCCATTCCCAGCAGTCACTTCTTCAGTCATCACCCAGACATGTCCCCCTGGTGTTACTGTATAATGCCCCATTCCCAGCAGTCACCTCTCCAGACATCCCCCAGAGACATCCCCCGGTGTTACTGTATAATGTCCCATTCCCAGCAGTCACCTCTCCAGTCATCACCCAGACACCCCCCCTGGTGTTACTGTTTAATGTCCCATTCCCAGCAGTCACTTCTCCAGTCATCACCCAGACATGTCCCCCTGGTGTTACTGTATAATGCCCAATTCCCAGCAGTCACCTCTCCAGTCATCACCCAGACACCCCCCCTGGTGTTACTGTATAATGTCCCATTCCCAGCAGTCACCTCTCCAGTCATCACCCAGACACGTTCCCTGGTGTTACTGCATAATGTCCCATTCCCAGAAGTCACTTCTCCAGTCATCACCCAGACACGTCCCCCGGTGTTACTGTATAATGCCCCATTCCCAGCAGTCACCTCTCCAGTCATCACCCAGACACGTCCCCTGGTGTTACTGTATAATGCCCCATTCCCAGCAGTCACCTCTCCAGTCATCATCCAGACACGTCCCCTGGTGTTACTGTATAATGCCCCATACCCAGCAGTCACCCTCCAGTCATCACCCAGACACGTCCCCCAGTGTTACTGTATAATGCCCCATTCCCAGCAGTCACTCCTCCAGTCATCACCCAGACACGTTCCCTGGTGTTACTGTATAATGTCCCATTCCCAGCAGTCACTTCTCCAGTCATCACCCAGACACCCCCCCTGGTGTTACTGTATAATGTCCCATTCCCAGCAGTCACCTCTCCAGTCATCACCCAGACACCCCCCTGGTGTTACTGTATAATGTCCCATTCCCGGCAGTCACTTCTTCAGTCATCACCCAGACATGTCCCCCTGGTGTTACTGTATAATGTCCCATTCCCAGCAGTCACTTCTCCAGTCATCAACCAGACATGTCCCCCTGGTGTTACTGTATAATGCCCCATTCCCAGCAGTCACCTCTCCAAACATCACCCAGACACATCCCCGGTGTTACTGTATAATGTCCCATTCCCAGCAGTCACCTCTCCAGTCATCACCCAGACACCCCCACTGGTGTTACTGTATAATGTCCCATTCCCAGCAGTCACTTCTCCAGTCATCACCCAGACACCCCCCCTGGTGTTACTGTATAATGTCCCATTCCCAGCAGTCACCTCTCCAGTCATCACCCAGACACCCCCCTGGTGTTACTGTATAATGTCCCATTCCCAGCAGTCACTTCTCCAGTCATCACCCAGACACCCCCCCTGGTGTTACTGTATAATGTCCCATTCCCAGCAGTCACTTCTTCAGTCATCACCCAGACATGTCCCCCTGGTGTTACTGTATAATGCCCCATTCCCAGCAGTCACCTCTCCAGACATCCCCCAGAGACATCCCCCGGTGTTACTGTATAATGTCCCATTCCCAGCAGTCACATCTCCAGTCATCACCCAGACACCCCCCCTGGTGTTACTGTATAATGTCCCATTCCCAGCAGTCACTTCTCCAGTCATCACCCAGACATGTCCCCCTGGTGTTACTGTATAATGCCCCATTCCCAGCAGTCACCTCTCCAGTCATCACCCAGACACCCCCCCTGGTGTTACTGTATAATGTCCCATTCCCAGCAGTCACCTCTCCAGTCATCACCCAGACATGTTCCCTGGTGTTACTGCATAATGTCCCATTCCCAGAAGTCACTTCTCCAGTCATCACCCAGACACGTCCCCCGGTGTTACTGTATAATGCCCCATTCCCAGCAGTCACCTCTCCAGTCATCACCCAGGCACGTCCCCTGGTGTTACTGTATAATGCCCCATTCCCAGCAGTCACCTCTCCAGTCATCATCCAGACACGTCCCCTGGTGTTACTGTATAATGCCCCATACCCAGCCGTCACCCTCCAGTCATCACCCAGACACAGTCCCTGGTGTTACTGTATAATGTCCCATTCCCAGCAGTCACCTCTCCAGTCAGCAGCTGAATGATCTTGTTGGTGAGTTCCAGGATCTTTTGGTCATTGTGTCTCTCATGTGTCAGTGAGTCAGGTGGAGGCACCGTGATTGGGCTCTGGGTTCTACTCAGTCCTCCTGACACACGGGGATGGCTGTTGAGTATCTCACACTCACTGGATGTCTTCTTCACTACTGTGTAATCCTGTGTAATGGAGGAGAAATCAAATATCAATATATACACTCCCAGACCCCCCATCACCTCCCCAGTCCTGTCCCTGTATTATTATTATAGATATAAGTGAAGTAAGTGTGACACTCCCAGATCCACTCACCTCCCCAGTCATGTGTCACTGCGATGCTCCCAGATTCCCTCACCTCCCCAGTTATGTCCCTGTATTATTACTATAGATATAAGTGACATCACTGTACCACTCCCAGGTCACCTTACCTCCCCAGTCATGTCCTTGTATTATTACTATAGATATGTGACTTCACAGTGACGCTCCCAGATCCCTTCACCTCCCCAGTCATGTTCTCGTATTATTACAAAAAAGATATGTGATGTCACAGTGACAATCCCAGATCCCCTCACCTCCCGTCATGTCCCTGTATCATGACTAAAAATAATTGATGTTACAGTTACGCTACCATATTCCCTCACCTCCCCATTCATGTCCCTGTATTATTACTATAGATATAAGTGATGTCACTGTGACACTCCCAGATCCCCTCACCCTCCCCAGTCATGTCCCTGTATTATTACTATAGATATAAGTTAGGTTACTGTGACGCTCCGAGACTCCATCACCTCCCAGTCACGTCCCTGTATTATTACTATAGATAAGTTAGGTCACTGTTATGCTCCCAGATCCCATCACCTCCCCAGTCATGTCCCTGTATTATTACTATAGATAAGTTAGGTCACTGTGATGCTCCCAGATCCCATCACCTCCCCAGTCATGTCCCTGTATTATTACTATAGATATATGTGATGTCACTGTGACACTTCCAAATCCCCTCACCTCCCCAGTCATGTCCCTGTATTATTAATATAAATAAAAGTGATGTCACTGTAGTGCTCCCAGAACCCCTCACCTCCCCAGTCATGCTCCTTTATTAGTACGATAGATATGTGAGGTCACAGTGTTGCTCCAAGTTCTCCTCACCTCCCCAGTCATGTCCCTGTATTATTACTTTAGATATAAGTGATGTCACTGTAACACGCCCAGATATCCTCACCTCTACAGTCATGTCCCTGAATTATTACTATAGATAAAAGTGACATCAATGTGATGCTCCCAGATCCCCTCACCTTCCCAATCATGTCCCTGTATTATTACTATAGCTATAGGTTACATCACAGTGACGCTTCCATATCCCCTCACCTCCCCATTCCTGTCCCTGTATTATTACTATAGATATAAGTGATGTCACTGTGACGTTCCCAGATCCACTCACCTCCCCAGTAAGCAGGTAGATGATCTCCAGGGTGATTTTTATTATACTCTCAGTCCTGTGACTCCTGTTCTTGTCCATCCTCGGTCAATCAGAGATAATACAGAATGTGTGATGTGTAATAAAGACTCCGTTCCCCACAGCTGGAGTTCCTGAAATAAATATAACACATAAAACATATTGCACATGTAACATAGTAAATGTGGAATAGAGTGGTCATTAAGTCTCCTATTTCCTCACAGCCATAGAGTCCTGGTCAGTGTCTCCAAGGTTCCTGTGACCCAGCCCCATAATGCTGTACTGCATAGTGGGCCTGATCTAGATTGTAGCGCTATTGTGGGTGGAGTCACAATGAACTGATGTGCAGTACATTGTGAAGGGACAGGGTCTCCTGGAAAGGCGGCCGGAGACAGGCAGGGGGAAGGCGGCTGGAGACAGGCAGGGGGAAGGCGGCAGGAGACAGGCAGGGGAAAGGCGGCAGGAGACAGGCAGGGGAAAGGCGGCAGGAGACAGACAGGGGAAAGGTGGCAGGAGACAGACAGGGGAAAGGTGGCAGGAGACAGACAGGGGAAAGGAGGCAGGAGACAAACAGGGGAAAGGCGGCTGGAGACAGGCAAGGGGAAGGCAGCTGGAGACAGGCAAGGGGAAGGCGGCAGGAGACAGGCAGGGGAAGGCGGCAGGAGACAGGCAGGGGGAAGGAGGCAGGAGACAGGCAAGGGAAAGGCAGCCGGAGACAGACAGGGGGAAGGCAGCCGGAGACAGACAGGGGGAAGGCAGCCGGAGACAGACAGGGGGAAGGCAGCCGGAGACAGACAGGGGAGCAGCCGCATGGAGTAACATGAGTTGGGGCTTGGACGGGGTCAGCAGCAGCAGCCATGAGCGGGGTACAGTGCCAGCTGCCTGCAGGCTATAACCCGGCCCTCCCATACCAGAGGCTCCTGCCATGCTACACCCGCAGCCCCCTGCCTCCTACCCACACCCTCTGCAGCCTAGGAAGGATGAGCTGCTGGGAGCCCCGTGAGGCGGATGAGCGAAGAAGCCCCCTGGAGGAGTAAGTGCCGCTCTCTGTGCCTGCTTCTAGATGCTGCCCTCCCCTACTTGCTGTATGGGTGCAGATGTTGGCAGCGCACACAGCATGTAAAAACAAGGTTTGTTGGCGCTGGGCAGGTCTGTGATGGAATACACCTTAGGATTAGCAGCCACCTGGAGAGGGGTAGCCGGCCTCCTCATACAGAGACAAATGTGGGGAATACCAGGTAGGCGCTCTATCCAAATGATGCAGCCAAAAAATAATGAAAAAATAAGAATTTACTCACCGGTAATTCTATTTCTCGTAGTCCGTAGTGGATGCTGGGAACTCTGAAAGGACCATGGGGAATAGCGGGCTCCGAAGGAGGCTGGGCACTCTAATAAAGATTTATGACTACCTGGTGTGCACTGGCTCCTCCCACTATGACCCTCCTCCAAGCCTCAGTTAAGGCACTGTGCCCGGACGAGCATACACAATAAGGAAGGATTTTGAATCCCGGGTAAGACTCATACCAGCCACACCAATCACACCGTACAACTCGTGATACTATATCCAGTTTGACAGTATGAAAACAACTGAGCCTCTCAACAGATGGCTCAACAATAACCCTTTAGTTAGCAATAACTATGTACAAGTATTGCAGACAATCCGCACTTGGGACGGGGCGCCCAGCATCCACTACGGACTACGAGAAATAGAATTACCGGTGAGTAAATTCTTATTTTCTCTGACGTCCTAGTGGATGCTGGGAACTCCGAAAGGACATGGGGATTATACCAAAGCTCCCAAACGGGCGGGAGAGTGCGGATGACTCTGCAGCACCGAATGAGAGAACTCCAGGTCCTCCTCAGCCAGGGTATCAAATTTGTAGAATTTTGCAAACGTGTTTGCCCCTGACCAAGTAGCAGCTCGGCAAAGTTGTAAAGTTGAGACCCCTCGGGCAGCCGCCCAAGATGAGCCCACTTTCCTTGTGGAGTGGGCATTTACAGATTTTGGCTGTGGCAGGCCTGCCACAGAATGTGCAAGCTGAATTGTATTACAAATCCAACGAGCAATCGTCTGCTTAGAAGCAGGAGCACCCAGCTTGTTGGGTGCATATAAGATAAACAGCGAGTCAGATTTTCTGACTTTAGCCGTCCTGGAAACATATATTTTCAGGGCCCTGACCACGTCTAACAACTTGGAGTCCTCCAAGTCCCTAGTAGCCGCAGGCACCACAATAGGCTGGTTCAGGTGAAACGCTGACACCACCTTAGGGAGAAACTGGGGACGAGTCCTCAATTCTGCCCTATCCATATGGAAAATCAGATAAGGGCTTTTACAAGACAAAGCCGCCAATTCTGATACTCGCCTGGCAGAAGCCAAGGCCAATAACATGACCACCTTCCACGTGAGATATTTCAGATCCACGGTTTTTAGTGGCTCAAACCAATGTGATTTTAAGAAACTCAACACCACGTTGAGATCCCAAGGTGCCACAGGAGGCACGAACGGGGACTGAATATGCAGCACTCCTTTTACAAATGTCTGAACTTCAGGTACTGAAGCTAGTTCTTTTTGAAAGAAAATCGACAGAGCCGAGATCTGTACCTTAATGGAGCCCAGTTTTAGGCCCATATTCACTCCTGCTTGCAGGAAATGCAGAAATCGACCCAGTTGAAATTCCTCTGTTGGGGCCTTTACGGCCTCACACCATGCAACATATTTCCGCCATATGCGGTGATAATGATTTGCTGTAACCTCTTTCCTGGCTTTAATCAGCGTAGGAATGACTTCCTCCGGAATGCCCTTTTCCTTCAGGATCCGGCGTTCAACCGCCATGCCGTCAAACGCAGCCGCGGTAAGTCTTGGAACAGACAGGGCCCCTGCTGTAGCAGGTCTTGTCTGAGCGGCAGAGGCCACGGGTCCTCTGAGATCATCTCTTGAAGTTCCGGGTACCACGCTCTTCTTGGCCAATCCGGAACCACGAGAATTGTGTTTACTCCTCGCTTTCTTATTATTCTCAATACCTTTGGTATGAGAGGCAGAGGAGGGAACACATAAACTGACTGGTACACCCACGGTGTCACTAGAGCGTCCACAGCTATCGCCTGAGGGTCTCTTGACCTGGCGCAATACCTCTCTAGTTTTTTGTTTAGGCGGGACGCCATCATGTCCACCTGTGGACGATCGCACTGATTTACAATCATTTGGAAGACTTCTGGATGAAGTCCCCACTCTCCCGGGTGGAGGTCGTGCCTGCTGAGAAAGTCTGCTTCCCAGTTGTCCACTCCCGGAATGAACACTGCTGACAGTGCTAGTACGTGATTTTCCGCCCATCGGAGAATTCTTGTGGCTTCTGCCATTGCCATCCTGCTTCTTGTGCCGCCCTGTCGATTCACATGGGCGACTGCCGTGATGTTGTCTGACTGGATCAGCACCGGCTGATGTAGGAGCAGGGATTTTGCTTGACTTAGGGCATTGTAGATGGCCCTTAGTTCCAGAATATTTATGTGAAGAGAAGTCTCCTGACCATAGTCCTTGGAAGTTTCTTCCCTGTGTGACTGCCCCCCAGCCACGAAGGCTGGCATCCGTGGTCACCAGGACCCAGTCCTGTATGCCGAATCTGCGGCCCTCCAGAAGATGAGCACTCTGCAGCCACCACAAAAGAGACACCCTGGTTCTTGGAGACAGGGTTATCAAGCGATGCATCTGAAGATGCGATCCGGACCACTTGTCCAACAGGCCCCACTGAAAGATTCTGGCATGGAACCTGCCGAATGGAATTGCTTCGTAAGAAGCTACCATCTTTCCCAGGACCCGCGTGCAGTGATGCACCGATACCTGTTTTGGTTTTAGGAGGTCTCTGACTAGAGATGACAGCTCCTTGGCTTTCTCCTCCGGGAGAAACACTTTTTTCTGGACTGTGTCCAGAATCATCCCTAGGAACATTAGACGAGTCGTCGGAACCAGCTGTGACTTTGGGATATTCAGAATCCAGCCGTGCTGGTGCAGCACTTCCTGAGATAGTGCTACTCCCACCAACAACTGTTCCTTGGACCGTGCCTTTATTAGGAGATCGTCCAAGTACGGGATAATTAAAACTCCCTTTTTTCGAAGGAGTATCATCATTTCCGCCATAACCTTGGTAAATACCCTCGGTGCCGTGGAGAGTCCAAACGGCAGCGTCTGGAATTGGTAATGGCAATCCTGTACCACAAATCTGAGGTACTCCTGGTGAGGATGGTAAATGGGGACATGCAGGTAAGCATCCTTGATGTCCAGGGATACCATGTAATCCCCCTCGTCCAGGCTTGCAATAACCGCCCTGAGCGATTCCATCTTGAACTTGAATTTTTATATGTATGTGTTCAAGGATTTCAAATTTAAAATGGGTCTCACCGAACCGTCCGGTTTCGGCACCACAAATAGTGTGGAATAGTAACCCCGGCCTTGTTGAAGTAGGGGTACCTTGATTATCACCTGCTGGGAATACAGCTTGTGAATTGCCGCTAGCACCGCCTCCCTGTCTGAGGGAGCAATCGGCAAGGCAGATTTTAGGAACCGGTGGGGTGGAGCCGCCTCGAATTCCAGCTTGTACCCCTGAGATACTATTTGAAGGATTCAGGGATCCACCTGTGAGCGAGCCCACTGATCGCTGAAATTCTTGAGGCGGGCCCCCACCGTACCTGGCTCCGCCTGTGGAGCCCCACCGTCATGCGGCGGACTTGGAAGAAGAAGCGGGGGAGGACTTTTGCTCCTGGGAACCTGCTGTTTGTTGCAGCCTTTTTCCCCTACCTCTGCCTCTAGACAGAAAAGACCCTCCTTTTCCACGCTTGTTTTTCTGGGTCCGAAAGGACTGCACCTGATAAAATGGCGCCTTCTTAGGCTGTGAGGGGACATGGGGTAAAAATGCTGACTTCCCAGACGTTGCTGTGGAAACTAGGTCGGAGAGACCATCCCCAAATAATTCCTCCCCTTTATAAGGCAAAACTTCCATGTGCCTTTTGGAATCTGCATCTCCAGTCCACTGGCGAGTCCATAAGCATCTCCTAGCAGAGATGGATAATGCACTTACTTTAGATGCCAGCCGGCAGATTTCCCTCTGTGCATCTCTCATGTATAAGACTTATAGGCCCTACACACTTAAAGATTATCTGTCCAATCTGGCTGATTGGAAAGAAAATCTGGCAATGGCTGTGTTAGGGTAATAGGCTTACACCTTAACTTCAACGCCTTAGTAGCCCTTCTGTCTTGGAGATTCATGGTTCTGGATACAGCCGGCCGGAGAGCAAGAAGTCACACTAGACACAATGCAAGTATAACACTGCTCTGTCCTATGACAGAGAGAGCTTTTATTTATACCAAAAGAGAAGTGGGCTTTTACATGCCCTCCAATCACAGTGAAGTATAAAGTTAGCTAATCATATATATATTACAAGTTTCAGTGACATAGAAGGTAATATTCAGAATACACAGTTCCAAAGTATTCCTGGAGTCTGTCTTGTCAAAGAATGAGCGATTGCTGAAGATCTCTATTTCTGTCATTCTCCATCTCCTGGCTTCACATTCTTATCTTGTAAAGTATTTAAAGGAAACCACCTGTTGTCTCACACATACAATACAAGCAACGATGACCTGTATATATGTAAAGGGACATATATACAGTCTTTAGAATATAGTGAAACAATAATACAGCAAAAGCATTTTAATCAATATTACTCTCACAAACCCCTCTTTTGATTAAAATCTTACTCTGATCCTGCCTTACACATATTGTAATAGTAATAACCTGAGCACATCTGATACCTTATATCACCTCATATGTTATCATAAGAACCACATATGGATGGATGTCAACCGATCATTCGGAACCCATACTCCGATTAAACTATGACAATACTATTCCTTCTTAAACCATTAGGGGATGTGAGCAATACATACATGTACTTCTATTTCCTATGTTAGGTCTTTTGCATTTGCTACATGTTTTTCTTCCTTTATGCTCGCAACAAGCACTTTTTGCTGGGGTCATACTTCTAGTAATCATTTTTCTGAAACTACAGGATAGATAACAGTTCCAAAGGATGAGCAGAATCAATAGTACTATTATCCCTATCACTGGATGTATCAGAATGTTATATGCTTTAGAGAATGATGGAGATTTACCTGTAAATATATCCCACCAATGATGCTGTACGTTTTCCCTTTAATTCTGCTGCTATTTCTGCAAATTTTGCTGCTTCTATAATTGTTTACATCTGAACGTAACAAGCTGAATAGTTTACTCTCTCTAGATGTAGTTCACGTTTTATCGTCTTGTTAATGGCATTGATAATACCTTGAACCTCTTTTGAAAACATCATTTGCCCCCCTGGTGTCACCTGTTCTTTAATATCTCTAAACTAAGTATTGTTATTAACACGTAAAAAGGATTCATGGTGACTTGATCTTCACAGCCAGCTTTACAAGGCGTGTATTCAGGTGTCTTTTAGCTCAAGCTTGACTGCTGTAGGAGTAATTAGCAGACCCTGGAATGGACCATCAAAGCGTGGTTCTAGTGCTTTCTTGACATGCCGCTTAGTATAGACCCAATCTCCTGGTTTGTAATGAACATCATCCTACAATGGAGACAAGATCTGGAAGAGATGGAAACACTGTATTGTGTACATTAGTCATTTGTTTGCTTAACAAGGTAACATAAGTAATCATATCTCCATGATTACGTCACATCTGCTGGGGAAAATAACATCCTGTCTTAGGTGCTGTCTGGAATATCACACTTCATATGGTGTTAGGTTTGTGTTTCTTATTGGGTGTGGTTCTGAGTATAGGGCTATAGGTAGACACTCTAACCATATTTTCTTTGTTTCTGCCATTATTTTTTTTTAATTTAAGGGTGCTGTTTCAGGTGTTCTACTCTGCCACTCGCCTCTGACCTGTGGAGGGGGTGTGTGAAATGCCTAACTGATACCCAAGTCCTGCATTATGTGTTGCATTATTTCTCCTATAAAATGAGTTCCTCTGTCCGATCAATTGTTTCTGGAACCCCATATCTGCAGACCACATCTTCCATTAGTTTCTTAGCTGTTTGGTTTTCCACTATTATGCATGCTGTTTAAAGTGCATTTGTCAGGAATCGACTCACCAAGCTGTCATCTGTCCGTCGCTGCGGACTCCGTCCTGGGTCCCTGCGGTCACCTGTCGTCCACGTCCCTGCCATCGGACGCCATCATGGGCCTGGGAGCGCTCCTGTGACAGCGGGTGTGTAGCACGCCGCGTTCCCGCTAGGCCGCGGCATGGGCGCCGCCATGACAGCTTCCCACAGTCAGCATACGGCGGCCAATCCGGTGCTTGGCCGCACCCACTTTTCCTCACTCCACCAATGACTGTGTAACAGGGGGTATATAAGAAGCTGCAGGATCAGTCTGCAGGCATCCTGGACTTTGTGTCACTCCTGCGACTCATGTGAAGGGATCTGGTTCCTGTTTCCTCCGTGTACTTGGATAACCTACCTGCTGTTCCTTGTTCCTGGCTTCTACCTGAGACTCTGTACTCCTGGCTACTTCACACAGCTCCGTGGAACTTCAAGTCCCAGCAATACCTGCATTCATCTACAGGCTTCACACCCATCATCATCTTGTGTGCTTCAGCCTAGCAGTAGAGACTGACTCCAGGTGTGTTCCATCTCTCCACCTGTGATACAGCTTGCTTGCTGTCAGTGCTTCACCACCTGCACTGTGGACATTGTCAGACTCCTGCTTCTGCTACCAGGTTTGCCATAACAACATCATCTCTGCAAAGTTCCATGTTTTAACCTGCACTGGTTCCCATACCAGAATAATCTCTACAAGTTATCATTCATCTGTTATCATCATTCCTGGTTATCATTTCTTCAGTCATTACTGTCAAAGTCAGAAAAATATCTCTATGCACACTGCCATATTTGCACCTCATTCATGTCCGCGCTGCGCAGGCGTACGCTCTCCCATACGTACACATACTCACAGCCGCGGGCACTCGCAGGCGCACGGTATGCGTATTTACGGTAGAGTTTATGTAGTCATAGCGTGCGATTCATACGTTACATATTTTCAGTATTAATGTAGTTTATAGATTATGGTCCCTTTGATAGATTCTGAAAGTTTGGTTAATATAGAATGTCCCTGAACGGAGGAATCCCTCTTTGTATTGTGCGAAGGGTCTAACAGGAGTCAGACAGTGGTGTTTGGTACCTATCGGAAGAGTATTTAAATAGCAATATTCCGGTGTTGGTTTGGAGCGGATTAATCGCTCGTGCGAATAGTTATGGACATAAGAAGTTATGTCCATTTTATTTGTTCTTACTTAGTCATGCATCTGAACAGTTGGAGACAGGCATCAGTGGGTCTCAAATGGCTCTTTGACCTCAGAGATCCCCCAAACAATAGTTTGCATGTTAAGAGGGCCTCATATCTACACATGCATAAGGTAAACACAGGAATAGTAATTGAAGATCAATTGTACTCCAAATCAGTATCTTTCCCGCAGACGGAGTGCAATAGCC
Source organism: Pseudophryne corroboree (assembly GCF_028390025.1). Classification (NCBI taxonomy): domain Eukaryota; kingdom Metazoa; phylum Chordata; class Amphibia; order Anura; family Myobatrachidae; genus Pseudophryne; species Pseudophryne corroboree. The sequence continues at coordinate 1,312,646 of NW_026967510.1, read as the reverse complement.
TTTAATTACACTGAGCTTTGAGACTCAATGAAGAAGGCCAACACCTGTGTTTACAAATGGGGCTGGATTTGTATACAGGAAAATAAGGGCTGAGACGTCATTGTCTCAACTGAAAGTGGACATCATGAATATAGAAAAGAACCCAGACAGGATTCTGTTTTGTATTCGCCAAACAATAGCTCTCCAGAAGACAGGAATGTGTTAGTTATCACCCATTGTTTTGCATAACCAAGACCACTGATACAGTTTACCTGTATGAATCAACCTATGACCTTTGTTATAATGCGAAGCCGAGTTCCTGCGTCCAATGGACAGTGAGACTGTAGGGACCATTAGATTGCATTGTGTGAGTAGCATAAAAGACGGGTCTGTGACATCCAGCTTGCACTTCTCTTCAAATGGTTCTCATTGCTGATAATCAGGAAGCTGGATGTCCAGAGGCGCTTGCGATCGTTTCCCCTTGTGCGTAAGTGTTTCTCCGCAATTATATTTGTCTTCTTGTGATATTGTCTTACTGTGAGCCAATCTCTCTCTCTCTCTCTCTCTCTCTCCCTTCTCTGTTCTCCCATATCTTCCCTTGACTACTATTGTATTGTATTGTATTGTATTAGATTGGTATTGTATTGTATTTCTGGTGTAGCTATTTTGGTTAGGAAGTCTCTGTTATATTGTAGTGTATCATTTGTACTGTGATTCCTTTTTGCAAGTATATTAGTTATAATACATATAGTAGGCTTTGGACCCTAAACAAGTATCTGTGTATTTCTTATAGTATTAAGTGTTCACTTGAGCGTCGGTGACTCTCAAGCAGCTTTTGTATTTAATCAGGTTACACCAGGTTGCACTTACACCCTGTCTCAACTCTAAGGTATACTGTGTATTTCATTGTTAAAGGTATAGATATCAAGGTATAGTGTTGTGAGCGTCTGCGCTGCTGGTGACCTCCTCGTGGTCTCGAGCGTCTGCTACGCCATAGCGAATCATTATGTTTGTCTGTAGCCAATAGTGTGCCTGCCTGTGATTACTTACTCGTGAGTGAACGTGACGCCTGTGCGTCTCGATCACGACTAAGCGATCGATACGCAACTAGCGTACCCTTACGGGACTTCTTAAGTAAACAGCGTACAGTGTTCTTAGACCTCATAAAGGGTTGTTAAATACATAAAGGAATTCTGCTTTGTTAATTGGGGGCCGTCCAGTCCTTCACATATCTGCACTAGGTTGATCAGCAGACATTATCCCCCAGCAAAAGGGCGGGAGGTTGTCTCGCAGTGCTGATGGGATAAGGGTCTGCTTCGCTTAGATAAAGAGTGCTGAAGGAATCCGGAGACCAGGAGGTAAGAACAAAACGCTAGTGTCTTTTAAAACTGTTTATTTTTCTTCTGTCTTGCATATATACGCACGCATACATATATATATCTGCATTTCTTTTCCATCTGTGTATTTCATTTTTTCGTATATCACTATCCTGTTTGCCAGTTTTATAGTTGATAGAAAAGTGCTAAAAGAGATTTGCTGTTATTTCATAGTTTAAGCATAGAGGTAATAGTTAAAAGTGTAGACAAACACACAGGTTTGCCTGGGAGATAAGGCAAAGCCAGTGGGGTACGCGGTGGATGATCAGGGATCATCTACATTGATAAAAGTATAAATTATGTTACGGTGGATCTTTGCTTTGCGTACACGTGTCCCTAACAAAAGACTTGCGTACGCAATCCAAAGGCAGACGCACGCAGCGTAGCATACGGTTACGCCCACGTAGCTCAAATTGCGATAAGTTGAAGTAACGCAAAGGCGGTAAATAGCGCAAGGCGATAAATAGCACAAATTGATTTCAGCTTTCAAAAAAACTTAGTTTAAATACCTTACTTTACTGTAATACCTCTGGGGAGAGCTATCAGACTACGGGAAATGATTTTTCTGATCAGAAAACTATAAGAATGATATTGGGTTGAAAACGGTATGAGTGTATTGAATCCCGCTTTGTGGACTTTGTGATCTATGTGATAATCCCGCTTTGTGAACTTTGTGATCTATGTGGAACGTGATGAGCACGATCTGAGTGAAAACGTGCAACAGAGTGTGATAAAGTTTTCGTTGTATTTACGCTCTGGCTGTTTTGGAGCACAGTAGGGAGACTCCAATGATCCTACCATTTATGGGCAACAAGTGTCTATAAGTGGTACGATTGGACCGCACGGTTGTATGTGTGACCAATAACGCAACGTGATATGAGGTCGTATATCCATGCGTAAATCTTGCCCTCATACGTGTTGTAGGGAGCACATGCAAGCGTGATTTGTGTAAAGAAAAAGGAAGGGAATTTTCTCAGGAAAATCTCTAAAAATAGGGCCTGCAACGGCTACACGTGTCTGCTAGAAGGCGGAACGGAGATACCCGGAGCAGAAGAAGTTCAGTGGAAGAGCTTTAAGGATTTCCAACGAAGTTCTGTGTTTGGTGCATTTTAGGAAGTTTTTTCTGTGTTAAAAAGGTCCACAATGGCAGCCAAGTGCACAATACAGAGACGGTCGGAGGTCAGGATTCAGACTCCAGAGGCTTGCAGACCCCGAGGGTCTGCTCGGTTAGTAATGTGGGGGAAATATGGTCCCCACTCTGAGACCTTTTGTGATGAATGGACACGAATGACTGCGGGGGATAAGGTACCATTTCCCGGGATAGGTAGTTTTGACTTAGAGGTGTTGCATAATTTAAGGCGGAGGATCTGTCTCATAAAATACTTGAAACTACGGGTTAAACATGATGATTGTTTGCAGTTATGGCTACAGGAAAGTGAAATACAGAGAAATGTAACTTACATACCTAACTTTCATCTTGAGAGGAGAAACGTGGCAGCAGGGAGGATTATGATTGCGGAGAAAAGCACAAGGGTGAACAATATAAACGCTCTTAGCAACTGTAGTATAGATGATAAGAATAAGTGTAATAAATGTAACAAAGATAATTGTAATACTGTTGAATGTACAACTATTAACCCATGCAAGTCGCACCCCATGTTAAACTTTCCTCAGGAACACCAACCAGAAAGTGAACCCAGAACGATGTCGGCACCTCTTCCAGAAGCCATCACACAAGACGTCCAGGTGGACGCGACCCAGTCAGTAAAAACTGTAATCAAACCCCCTAATGGAGGGTCAGGTGAGGTCGTGTCCACAGGTATGTATGGTATTATACATCACGCACAAACAAATGTACCTTATATCCTAGAATCAATTCAGAATGACATTACTGGACTTAATCCTGTTAGGATAATTGCAGTACCAAATGGGGAAACTGACTCTTCAGGAATCACTCCTGTCAGGAACATCGCCATGTACTGCCCTTTTTCCCGAACAGAATTGAGAGCAATTCTGTCTGAATTTCCTGATCCCAGGAAAGACTTAGTTGCTTGTCAAAGATACATTAGAGTGCTAGGACATACTGCAGAGCCAAGTAACAAAGATTGGAGGACAGTTTTGAGGGCATGTTTACCCCCCGATGTTGATTCATTGAAATTTATCACTGATTGTAAGCTAGATGAGGAAGTGCCACTAACAAACAAGTATAACCAAGATAATGTAAAAAGAATCAATCTACAGTTGAAAGAATATTTTCCTACAGTAGCAAAGTGGAATAAAATCTATACAATAAGACAAAAAGAAGGTGAATCCGCAGAAGAGTATTTTCACCGGGCTCTGCAGGATATGGCTAGGTACACAGGTATAGATGACATTGAAACTAATGTACACCACAGAGAGGTAGCTGTGTCCGTATTAGCGAACAACTTAAAAGACACACTAAAAATTAGGGTACAAACTTCAATACCTCATTGGAGAGGTATCTCGGTGGCGGCATTAAGAGAGTCCGCTATCGAGCATGACCGAAATATCCAAAGAACCAGGGAAGCGCAGGGTGAGCGGTTGATGACACTGAACATCCAAGCACTAGAGGATGCATCAAGTCGACCGGAACCCCAGGCCCCTAGCACATGGAGAAAGCCAAGGATTTGTTACCATTGTAGAAGAGAAGGGCATTATGCCAACAACTGTAATAACCCACATAAAGTTAGACCCCCTAGACCAAGAAATGAGCAAAATTACAACACACACCATTATAATCAGAGATCAGATAGGAGGAATTTTGAGCCACACCCATGATAGGTAGTCAAGAAAGGTGATCATACGACGGATGGTAAGCCTGAGGTAATGGTTAGTAAATTGGGAGGTCATTCACTGAAGACACAGGAATGACCAGGTTAAACGTTGTAAATGTATTTGTGAAAAATGTTTTTTCTCTCTCTCTCTATCCCCATCTCTGACGATTATTGGTAAGAATTCGAACATTGCATATTCGCTTGGTCCTTGCAGAAGTCTACCAAACCCCAGCATGACCTATCCACCACAATGTATTCTGGCCAGATACAGACAGTGGAATAATGCAAGTGCTGGTGGGGAGGGACTGCTCAAGGAAACCATTAGACACGTAGATACGACAGCCTAATAGTCTGACAATGTTTTCTTAATGTTGACAATGTTTAAAAATGCTTTGTTTCTCTTCTCTTATTGATGGTTATTGTCGAGTTATGTAATGTATATATGCACATGAATTCAGTGATTGCGCTGAGCGGAAAAAAATGTGGGTCCTAGGGACCCCTCACTATAAAAAATTGGGGTCCTACTCTACCGTTTCTGGGTCCCATCACACTTTATGAGGGGTGAGGGAAGGCTGCAGTTGGGACTGTACGGGGGCCAGGTGGCATTTAGGATAGAGGGGTAAAAAGCAAGTTGCAGTTGGGGCAGAAGCAGGGAGAAGTTGGGGTAGAGCTGGGAGTAGAGGGGGGCTGTAAAGGCAGGCAATGCTGGGGGTAGGGAAAGGGTAAGTTCAGACAGCAGTTGAAACAGTGTTGGGGTGGCTAGTGGCAGGCAGTGCTGGAAGTAGTTAGGGGTTAATTGTAGATAGCAGCTGTGGCAGTACTGGGGGGCAAGGAGGGAGTTAGGGGCAGGAAGTACTGGGGGTAGGAAAGAGGCATGGTTAGATAGCAGCTGGGGCAGTAGTGGGGGCATGGAGGGGGTTAGGGACAGGCAAAATTGGGGGTAGGGATGTGGCTTGGGAAGATAGCAGCTGAGGCAGTACTGGAGAGCAAGGGTGGGTTAGGGGTAGAAGTACTGGTAGGGAGGGGGCATGGATAGATACTGGGGGTAGGAAGGGGGCATGGGTAGATACAGCGGGTAGGGGGTAGCTCGGGCAGTACTGGGGGCAAGGAGGGGGTTAGGGACAGGAAGATCTGGGGGTAGGGAGACAGCATGGGTAGATATTGGGGACAGTGGATAGGTGGGACAGTGCAGGGGGCAAGGAGGGGGTTAGAGGCAGGAAGTACTGGGGGTAGGGTAAGGGTAGATGGCTGCTGGGGCACCGGAGACGCAACATCTACACATTTGTGGCTGGCAGCGGGGACCGTGGGCATATATGACAGCACCCCTATAGTACTATACACATCTTACCAGGTGTCGAGTGCGGGAAGTAATGCTGAGGAAGTAGCCGTGGCTGTGTGTGGGCACTCTCCAATGATGGCATCCTGGTCAGCATAGCTGCAGCCAAGGAGAGGATGCTGAAGCGCTGGGTTTGTAGGAGGGGTGACGGCCGGTATCTAGGAGGCGATGTCTGGTGCTCGGAAGATGCTTCTTTCGGGATTCGTGAGACGGCTCCGTGCGTGACAGCTCGGCCGGTCTCTGTCACAGGGAGAGGGTGAAGGCTGAAGACAGACATTCTGCTGCCCAGGAGGTAAACTAGCTGCTGCTGCTGTGTGGTTCAGTGAATTCTTATTGCAGGAACCGCTCATTTTTAAAACTGGGTCAATTCGCTATAACGCGTATTTTGTGATCACTGGAGGGTGTTACAGAGAGAGAGGGGAGGAGCAAGAGGGAGGGGAGGGAGTGAGTGTGTCAGAGAGGGAGTAAGAAAGAGTGTCAGGGAGAGAGAGGGGTATTTAAAAGGGTGTCAGGGAGAGAGGGAGAGGTGCATGAAAGAGTATGTCGGGGAGAGAGATGGAGAGGAGCATGAGAGTGTCAGGGAGGGAGATGGAGAGGAGCATGAGAGAGAGTGTCGGGGAGGGAGAGGCACATGAGAGTGTCAGGGAGAGAGAGGAGCAAGACAGAGTGTCAGGGAGAGGCGCATGAGAGAGAGAGTGTCAGGGAGAGAGAGGAGCAAGACAGAGTGTCAGGGAGAAGCGCATGAGAGTGTGTGTCAGGGAGAGAGAGAGAGGGAGAGGCACATGAGAGAGCATCAGGGACAGAGAGGAGCAAGACAGAGTGCACATGAGAGTGTGTCAGGAAGAGAGAGGGGGAGAGGCACATGAGAGTGTGTGTCAGGTAGAGAGGGAGAGGCAGATGAGAGAGAGAGGCACATGAGAGAGACAGAGAGGCACATGAGTGTCAGGGAGAGAGAGGATAGGCACATGAGCGAAAGAAAGAGAGAGTCAGGGAGTGAGAGGGAGAGGCACATGAGAGTGTGCCAGGGAGAGACAGAGAGGCAAATGGGAGAGAGAGAGGAAGAGGCACATGAGAGTGTGTCAGGTAAAGAGGGAGAGAGAGGAACAAGACAGTGTCAGGGTGAGAGGGAGAGGCACATGAGAGAGAGAGTGAGTCAGGGAGAGAGAGGGAGAGGCACATGAGAGAGAGAGAGAGAGAGAGAGTCAGAGGGAGAGGCACATGAGAGTGTGCCAGGGAGAGACAGAGAGGCACATGAGAGAGAGTGTCAGGAAGAGACAGAGGGAGAAGCACATGAGAGTGTGTGCCAGGGAGAGAGAGAGAGGCACATGAGAGTGTGTGTCAGGTAGAGAGGGAGACGCAGATGAGTGTCAGGGAGAGAGAGGAGCAAGACAGAGTGTCAGGGAGAGAGGGAGAGGCACATGAGAGAGAGAGGGAGAGGCACATGAGTGTGCCAGGGAGAGACAGAAAGGCACATGAGAGAGTGTCAGGGAGAGAGAGAGAGGAAGAGGCACATGAGAGTGTGTCAGATAGAGAGGAGGAGGCAGATGAGCGTCAGGGAGAGAGAGGAGCAAGACAGTGTCAGGGAGAGAGGGAGAGGCACATGAGAGAGAGAGAGTCAGGGAGAGAGAGGGAGAGGCACATGAGAGTGTGCCAGGGAGAGACAGAGAGGCACATGAGAGAGTGTGTCAGGAAGAGACAGAGAGGGAGAAGCACATGAGAGAGTGTCAGGGAGAGATGAAGAGGCACATGAGAGTGTGTGTCAGGTAGAGAGGGAGGAGCAAGACAGTGTCAGGGAGAGAGAGGGAGAGGCACATGAGAGAGTGTGCCAGGGAGAGAGATGGAGAGGCACATGAGAGAGAGATGGAGAGGCACATGAGAGAGAGATGGAGAGGCACATGAGAGTGTGCCAGGGAGAGATAGAGAGGCACATGAGAGAGAGTGTCAGGGAGAGAGAGAGGAAAGGGCACGAGAAAGTGTGTCAGGTAGAGAGGGAGACGCAGATGAGTGTAAGGGAGAGAGGGAGAGGCACATGAGAGGGAGAGGCACATGAGAGAGAGAGGGAGAGGCACATGAGAGAGGGAGAGGCACATGAGAGTGTGCCAGGGAGAGACAGAAAGGCACATGAGAGAGTGTGTCAGGGAGAGAGAGAGGAAGAGGCACATGAGAGAGTGTCAGATAGAGAGGAGGAGGCAGATGAGTGTCAGGGAGAGAGGGAGAGGCACATGAGAGAGAGTCAGGGAGAGAGAGGGAGAGGCACATGAGAGTGTGCCAGGGAGAAACAGAGAGGCACATGAGAGAGAGTGTCAGGGACAGACAGAGGGAGAAGCACATGAGAGAGTGTGTCAGGGAGAGAGGAAGAGGCACATGAGAGTGTGTCAGGTAGAGAGGGAGAGGCAGATGAGTGTCATGGAGAGAGAAGAGCAAGACAGAGTGTCGGGGAGAGAGAGGGAGAGGCACATGAGAAAGAGAGAGGCACATGACCGTGTGCCAGGGAGAGACAGAGAGGCACATGAGAGAGAGTGTCGGAGAGAGAGAGAGGAAAAGGCATATGAGAGAGTGTCAGGTAGAGAGGGAGACGCAGATGAGTGTCAGGCAGAGAGAGGAGCAAGACAGAGTGTCAGGGAGAGAGAGAGGCACATGAGAGAGTCAGGGAGAGAGAGGGAGAGGTACATGAGAGAGTGTGTCAGGGAGAGACAGAGAGGGGTACATGGGAGAGTGTGTCAGGGAGAGACAGAGAGGGAGAAGCACATGAGAGTGTGTGTCGGGGAAAGAGAGGGAGAGGCACATGAGTGTGCCAGGGAGAGAGAGAGAGGTACATGAGAGAGAGTGTCAGGGAGAGGCACATGAGAGTGTCAGGTAGAGAGAGGTGCATGAGAGAGAGGGGAGCAAGACAGGAGTGTCAGAGGGAGAAAGTTAGATATAGAGGAACAAGACAGTGAGTGTCTGGGAGGGGGGAGGGGGGCAGCATGAAATACACTACCAACTCCAGCAGCTCAGGCACAGGTCTCTGATGGGGGCGGACAGTTAATTGCACTAAGCTCCGCCCCCTAATTACCCGCGAATCGCGGCATGCACTGCATGTATTAGGGCAGGCAGAGCAGACTGACTGGGCCAGGCTTAGTGCTCCCCCCAGCCCCCTCCCTGCTACAGAGGCTCCGTGCCGCGATGCACATTGCACAGGCTGCAGAGTGCAGCCACCGCGGTGGTTTCCATCCAGTCAGCATAGTACCCAGATCCTCCTCCTCTCTCTCCCTTCCTCCTCAGGCAGAAGTGAATAGCGCTGTATAGTCGATAGGGTGGCTGGTCCCAGGGGTGGATCCAGCCATCCAGGAGGCACAAAGCGTCCAATCATGCTGGGGGATGGAGAAGGGGAAAGGTACATTCCTCCGGCCGGACAGCCTCACCTCCTCCCTCAGCGATGCGGACACCTGCCAGTGCACTATACTGAGTCAGGCTGACTCACTGTCTTGCATAATGGCTCCGGCCGCCGCGGGCACTTCATTGAGCCTAGATCTGCCCCTGCCCCCTCTGTCTCTGCTGCGAGATCGGAGCTGAGACTTCCGATCGCAGCAAGCACCACAAAATCCTGCTGTCACTGACTGCTGTGACGGCAGGAGGATTCCTGTCATGTGCGCGCGGAGCAGACGGTGAGGGGAGGCGGGGCGGGAGAACACTGTGCATGATCTCCTCCCCTTCCAAGTTCCTCCCTCTGCTGCCGTGGAGACGGAAACTGACTGACAGCGCTGCTGGTCACAGCGCGTCCTGAAGGACCCTGCGTTTTTTTGTTTTTGAGTCCCCACCGTCAATTTTCGGGTAAAATACGCGCCATAGCGCGTTTTTGCGATCACTGTGAATTGTTCTCTATCTCTTTTGTTTTTTATTTTCTCTCTCTTCTCACTCATGTTTCCATGATTTAAAGATGGTATGTCACCCCTCAGTTGGACCAATGGTAATGCCAGATTTTTTTCTCCACACAGAAAGATCGCTAGTTAGGAAGAAAGATTACATCACCAGAAGGTTCATTCGGAAGACTGAAGAGACAGCACCTTTTGAGAGGACAGCAGAACAAGAAGAACGACAAGACGAGAGAACTTATTATCGTAACAAGTTCTCTCCCCCTCAAACTGTTTTCTTATACCCCCTTTACAAATTTCTTCTTTTCTCCTCCTGTAAGATGGACTTGCCCCAAGAGACTGTGATATGGATTTTCCCGTTAACCATGATGTTGACCAGAGCAGTCTGTTTCGGTGAGAGTACCAGTGAGGTCGAGAAAGGATCCAGAAAGGTCCTGATGACTGAGACAGAGGTGTAAATTTCCAATAGCAACCCAATCACCAAGCAAAGGCGAGTACCGGGCACGATCTAACAACCATGTTATCTGTAAACATTTTCTTTGAAGGATTGTTAGTTAAAAAAAAAAAAGAAAAACTGTATCTGTAGGCTCTGTGACAATGGTTGAAGATGGATGCATAAAGAAATGCCAATCCAGTCTTAATATCCATATGGACCAGCATCCATTGAGTGACCATCACTCCTTAGTGGGTAACGTGTTAAATAAAACAGATTGTTGGGTATGCTCTCAAGTACCTCAGGGTCATAGCAAATCAGGGCTAGTACCATTTCCTTTAACGTTAGGGGAGGTACTTGAGCTAAGGGGTGGGAGACCGGTGGACCGGAGGTTTAACATCTCCAGCCCTCCTAGTTTGAAGCTCCACCAATACCATGTGGATAGGTCCCTCTTATGTTTTAATATCTCCAATCCCCGTAAGCCGGGAAATTGGGAAGTGTCATGGAGCAACCTTACCATGACCTTTTCACACAGAGCAGATAGAATGCCTACAGATACAGAGCTTGTACGCCACATAGCCAGTAGAGGAAAATCTTTCCGGTATCGATATACCTTAGGAAATAGGATTACTAGAGTTGGAGAAGTATCACCAGGATACTGTGCACATATCGTACAAACTGATACGTGCCTTAAGCAGATGGAAGAATTAGGGTCAGGAGATTTCACCTGGAAGGTTTGTAACATGGTCATGTCCTTCTCCGTCCCATATGTTCTCCCCGATGACGCGTATTTCATATGCGGGAGAAAGGCGTACAAGTGGCTTGCCCCAAACTGTGAAGGATTGTGTTATATTGGAAAAGTATTGCCTGAAGTGATGACTGTTACACATGACAAAATGAAGGACATACACCGTGGTGCCCAAGCTCCTTATACTCACACTCATTACGAGCACCGAGTTAAAAGACAACTGTCAGAAAGGTTAGAGCATCCGGCCTCTGATCTTATCCATGAATCCACCGGGATTCAGGTTCTGGTAGCGTTAGATTTCACTCGCACCGCTCGAGGAGTGATGAATTATAGATACATTTCCGCACTCGCCAATTTGTTAGATAATATCACTGAAATGTATGATGACACGTTTAGATACACTGGAAGAGAACTTCAAGCTTACAAAACAGAACTGGTACAGCATAGAATGGTTCTTAATTATCTCACAGCAGTGACAGGCGGATATTGTGTTACATTGGCAACACAGTACGGTATAAAGTGTTGCACGTATATCACGAATAGCACCGAGGATCCGGTCGAGGTCATAGATCAAAAGATGGACGATATTCTCCAATTGAAGTGGGAATTTCGCCGAAAACACAATCTCACCCTCGCTGCTGTGGGTAATGAGCTGACTGGTTGGGTGTCATGGTTGAACCCGCGAAATTGGTTCTCCGGTTTAGGAGACTGGGCTCAAGGAGTCATAATGGATGTTGGAAAGTTTCTACTTTGTATCTTGGGTGTCGTTATATCGTTTGGATTGATATTTAGATGCGGGCAGGCTTTAATGAGGTGCAAACAAAGTACGAAAGTGATGAGCTTAAGGAGTGAGGAAACTGTAATTAACCTGGATTTGATTTATGACCCAATGATAGAAACCAGGATGTGATGAAAATGCGATTATACGGTCCGTTTCTTTCACCTGTTTTTCTGCTTTTCTCCAAGATACAAAGACCCCCCCCTTGGACGAGGAAGTTGACGAGACGCTATACAGACAACAGACAAGCACCAAAGAAGAAGATTTGACAACTTTAAATATGGACACTTGATGAACTTTGCCATGGATCCCCAGTTTCCCTAGTATTTTTAAACTCACGCTAGCCCAACATTATTTGTAAATCTGATGGCACTGACAAAGCTATTTGCTCATGCCCAAGGAGCAATACAGCGCAAAGAAGACGACTCTCAACAGATACCGAACACAACTTCAACCACAGATGTACATTTCCCTGACATAGAATATCATTGCATTTTTCGTAAGTGTTCTTTATCCTCATCTCTACAACCCTCAGGTAATGACACACATAGACAATAGGGAATACAGGCACAGATATCAGCAACCACATACCTCCCCCATTCATGTATCATCAACTAAAATGTGCTTCCCCATTTTGTTACAACCACAGCCGAAATGAGCTCGGTAGAGTTTGACAGCCCATCCACAGACCCTTAATACGGGATAAGAAGGAATTCAAATGTATACTTCGCAATACCTCGAAGCTTGATTTACAACACGTACGGCACGATGATACATGACCCCCCAAACATGGACTCATACACACACGCTTCTGCTATCTCACTAGGTCATACCCCCTTCACACCTACTCCTCTCTCCTTCCCTACCCAACCATGGAAATGAATTAACCCCTGACATATATTTTTCTCCTTTTGAAATGTTTTAGAAGGTGGCAGTTATTTATTGACTGCCAAAGGTTGGACTGTCAAAGTCAGAAAAATATCTCTATGCACACTGCCATATTTGCACCTCATTCATGTCCGCGCTGCGCAGGCGTACGCTCTCCCGTACGTACACATACTCACAGCCGCGGGCACCCGCAGGCGCACGGTATGCGTATTTACGGTAGAGTTTATGTAGTCATAGCGTGCGATTCATACGTTACATATTTTCAGTATTAATGTAGTTTATAGATTATGGTCCCTTTGATAGATTCTGAAAGTTTGGTTAATATAGAATGTCCCTGAACGGAGGAATCCCTCTTTGTATTGTGCGAAGGGTCTAACAGGAGTCAGACAGTGGTGTTTGGTACCTATCGGAAGAGTATTTAAATAGCAATATTCCGGTGTTGGTTTGGAGCGGATTAATCGCTCGTGCGAATAGTTATGGACATAAGAAGTTATGTCCATTTTATTTGTTCTTACTTAGTCATGCATCTGAACAGTTGGAGACAGGCATCAGTGGGTCTCAAATGGCTCTTTGACCTCAGAGATCCCCCAAACAATAGTTTGCATGTTAAGAGGGCCTCATATCTACACATGCATAAGGTAAACACAGGAATAGTAATTGAAGATCAATTGTACTCCAAATCAGTATCTTTCCCGCAGACGGAGTGCAATAGCCTTTAATTACACTGAGCTTTGAGACTCAATGAAGAAGGCCAACACCTGTGTTTACAAATGGGGCTGGATTTGTATACAGGAAAATAAGGGCTGAGACGTCATTGTCTCAACTGAAAGTGGACATCATGAATATAGAAAAGAACCCAGACAGGATTCTGTTTTGTATTCGCCAAACAATAGCTCTCCAGAAGACAGGAATGTGTTAGTTATCACCCATTGTTTTGCATAACCAAGACCACTGATACAGTTTACCTGTATGAATCAACCTATGACCTTTGTTATAATGCGAAGCCGAGTTCCTGCGTCCAATGGACAGTGAGACTGTAGGGACCATTAGATTGCATTGTGTGAGTAGCATAAAAGACGGGTCTGTGACATCCAGCTTGCACTTCTCTTCAAATGGTTCTCATTGCTGATAATCAGGAAGCTGGATGTCCAGAGGCGCTTGCGATCGTTTCCCCTTGTGCGTAAGTGTTTCTCCGCAATTATATTTGTCTTCTTGTGATATTGTCTTACTGTGAGCCAATCTCTCTCTCTCTCTCTCTCTCCCTTCTCTGTTCTCCCATATCTCCCCTTGACTAGTATTGTATTGTATTGTATTGTATTAGATTGGTATTGTATTGTATTTCTGGTGTAGCTATTTTGGTTAGGAAGTCTCTGTTATATTGTAGTGTATCATTTGTACTGTGATTCCTTTTTGCAAGTATATTAGTTATAATACATATAGTAGGCTTTGGACCCTAAACAAGTATCTGTGTATTTCTTATAGTATTAAGTGTTCACTTGAGCGTCGGTGACTCTCAAGCAGCTTTTGTATTTAATCAGGTTACACCAGGTTGCACTTACACCCTGTCTCAACTCTAAGGTATACTGTGTATTTCATTGTTAAAGGTATAGATATCAAGGTATAGTGTTGTGAGCGTCTGCGCTGCTGGTGACCTCCTCGTGGTCTCGAGCGTCTGCTACGCCATAGCGAATCATTATGTTTGTCTGTAGCCAATAGTGTGCCTGCCTGTGATTACTTACTCGTGAGTGAACGTGACGCCTGTGCGTCTCGATCACGACTAAGCGATCGATACGCAACTAGCGTACCCTTACGGGACTTCTTAAGTAAACAGCGTACAGTGTTCTTAGACCTCATAAAGGGTTGTTAAATACATAAAGGAATTCTGCTTTGTTAATACTCATTCTGTTTCCATAGACTTTCAGCTATTACGCTGTATAAATTGACATTTGCATTTATTATTATTATTTCTGCTGCCGTTCTGTGAATCATCTGTTTTAATAAATATCATTGCGCTCATGCGCAGAAACGTTATCCAGCCTCCTCGTTTTCTCCCATCCACCTCCACTGACCCACTAGCGCCCCCTCCGGGGACACAGTCAAAACCAAATCTGACAGCATTTAGTTCAGCTTCTTGCGCAGAAAAGTGTGGTTGGAGTTCTTGGACCAGGACTTCATCCATTGTTGTTACTGCATAAACTGTACATGGTGACCATTCATGATAATACCTGGATACATAAACAGGGTAAGATCTGCATTGTCCAATAGCAGTCCGATAACATTATCAAGAGGAGACATCTCTGATTTCATAAGTTCAAAACAAACATGATGAATTTTTTTTTTTTTCTTTGTGTATTTCCAGAGTTTGCTGTATCTTCTTCTGTCATCATATAGTTCATCAGATAATGTGTACTTTCTCCCCTCTTTTGAATCCTCTACTGGTAACAATGTAGCATGATTCAATACCGTACAACTTGAAATGGTGACATTTGTAGGACTCAACAGCACTACTTCGTATTTGGTCAATCTAGCTCCTGATAGATGTTTGGTTCTTGCTTGAATCAGAATTTCTATAACTGTGTGCGGTACCTGTATTGTTAGGGGTGGTTAAGCACAATGTCTGAAGTCTTCTCTCTAAGTTTCAGGTGGACAGGTTGTACTGTCAGTAATCCAACATCTGTCTTTCCTTTGGACCAGAGTTTATGGTACCTGGTCTAGCCATTCTGGAAATTGATCACCTTGTGGCTTCTGTTCTTCCATCAACATTGTAGCAGCTAGTACAGCTTGTTGAAGCTTGTCGCTTGTTCTTGTGGATAATGTTATTTCTTTACTTGTATACTGTACTGTGGCTTGAATGGCTGATAACACATTGGTTCCAAATAAATTGACTTGACAGTCTTCAGAGATGAGGAACTGCACAGGTACTAAAATGACTTCTTGTCCCACAGTGATTTTTCAGGATTGCTTTTCTTTAGAGGGACTGTTGTACTTGCCATTCCTGTTCCCAATATAGTTTCTTGTGCTTGCAGTTTTGTTGGTACCTCCTGTTATCTTAATATAGTTCATCTTGTTCTGGTATCTATAATACAGTCCAATTGTTCCCCTCCCGGTGGGGTAAGTGTGGTTGTTACTTTGGATCCAGGAGAGTCAATTACTTGGACCAAAAGGTACAGTTCTGGAGCGCCTGTTTCCTATGGGCTGGCTTCAGAGGCCGCCCTGTTCTGAGCCCATGTCTTGTATTTGGAACATTCCTTCCTCATATGTCCTTGTTCATTGCTGAAGAAACACAAACCCTTTGTCTTCGCTTCTTCTGAAGAGACTTTTCTTTGGGGCTTCTTTCCTGTGTTTCTGGACATCTGTTACTTGGATCTTGTTCCTGTTTCTTGCATACATGGACAGTTATTCTGGGTACAGAGCTCTTTTCTTTCTGTTTTCTTTTCTTCTCTTCTTGTATTTCTTCTATGGCCTCTAAGACTTGTAGGAGTGATTCCATGGTTAAGGTACAGGCTTCTGGTCTAACCTGGAACAATTCTCCTCTCAGGGCTTCTGTGAGATCATTTAAAAAATGTGTTTTCAAAAGCCTTTCATGTTGGGTATTGGTCACATCAAATCCTCCATCTATATGTCCTTGATGCACCATATCATGGTACTGTCTGACAGTCTGACCACTCTTCTGTTTAACATCTGGAAATGCAGGTACTCTGTCTCTTTGCTGGTTACACCAGTGTTCTAATCTGTGCATGTAGTGTTCCCCGCTTATCTTTGTCCTTTGTGCATCTTCTGCTAGTGGGGCTACTATGTTCGCAGCTGCTCCTGCTGGATATCCTCTTACTTCAGCTTCAGCTGATGAACACAATAACACTGAGTTTAGTTCTCAAATATCTATCCAAGATCCTGTCCAAACAAGATTTATTCTCTTCATATAATTCAAATATGCATTTGGACATTTGCGTGGGTCTGGAGCTCTAGAAATTATGTCATTCATGTCTGATGCAGCCCATAGTCTGTGGTGTTCCTGTCTGCTAGTCCCGCGGCATTAAGGTCTCTAGTGATTTGTACAGATACTGGGTATGCCGTGATAGTCTCTTCAGGATATGGTGGTGGCTGCATCTGATAAAACATCTGGACATGTGGTGCACAGGTATTACATGGACATGGTGTACTAAAGTCCCCTGATTGCATTTTCTTACACTGTTCTTTTCTATGTATTATCCTTGTCCCAATAGTCTGGGGACTATTTGCCAGAAACAGGTTGTTATTAGAGATTATGGGTGTGTTCTGGCTATTGTCACAGTGTGGTTCATTGGGGAATACCCAATTGTCACAAAAGGGGCAATGTTCATATCCTTCAGGTATACATTGGTGACATTGTGGACACTTTCTCTGTCTCAATTCCTTTTGCAGATCTGGATATATTGGATTGTATGGTTCTGAAGAAATCTTATACCACTTGCCATCTCTTTTCTTTAGTACCACATTAGGTTCTGGTGAGTGTAAGGGTGCTGCAGTTGTAGTCAGGGTTGGTGCTGTGTTAGGTACAAATTATGGTGGTACCTGAATCAATGGTGTCACTTGTGGTGGTGGTGGGTTTACTACTGGTGTTGGTACTGGTATCTGTATGTCCCATGCTATGTCTTCTAAAAATGTTTGTTCTTTTTTTTTTTTTTTGTGTGTGAATAGATTTATTTTTAAGAGACTCTTGTACAAAATTGCAAGAAACCCAGTTTAGCTGTCTGCATTCTTTTCCTGAGCTCGGAGAAAGCTTGCTTTTTTCTGAGCAATGCGGTCTTTTTTCTGCGCCAGCGACATTTTGGCACGATTCCACCTCTTCTTTTTTACTTCTCTCTTGGGTTTCTTTTCGTGAACTGGGTTCTCCCTTATACCGGCATGAGCCTTTTTGTACAAATCTTCCATTTGGTCTGCTGTGACGCCATTCTTTATGTATTGTGAGAACTGCTTCTTGTATGCCTCCTCATCGTCCTCGATCAGCAGACGCATGTAGTCCGCTACATTCTGGCCCAGGATGTGTTTGCGGTGGACTTCAGCGTTGAACTCCTTGCTCTCAGAGTCGTAGCCAGGAAAACGTTTTGTGCTGTGAGGAATGGACAGGCCACCATCTACAGCTCCCTTAAGAGCACCGAAGACTTTGTTTCCAGTGGTGGTTCTGGTGAGACCTGCATCCAGGTAACAGGTGAAGGCTCCAGGTTGCCCATCAATGCTTTCAACATTGTACTCATCTCCTGTAACGTCCACTTGGCCTTCATAGACTTTATCAAGGCCAAACTTGTTGAGCAGCCTGCGAGCCAGCAGCAGACCGGTGCAATAAGCTGCAGCGTAGTTTGTAAGCCCAACCTTGATGCCGTACTTTGGAAGCTCATGTGAATAAGCAGCACAGACGATCATGTCTCCTTCAATCCTGGCATAGGCAATCTGGCAGATGATGTCTCTGTTGGTGATGCGCACGATCATCCTGTATTTAGGGGTGTTGTACTTATTTTTGTCCTGGACAACCAGTCTCTTACGGGCGAAGTAGTCAGTCTTGCCCTCTCTCCTTCTGCGGAACTTGACTTGGTACCGCTTGAAAGGAGCAAATGACAATCAACAATTTGCTCCCAAAATCAAGAAAATGGACAAAAACAGTTCAGATAAATTGGTTTAATGAAACAAACTTAACAAATTTGTCTTAAAGTCCATTTTTGTCTGTTTTCCAATGTTTGAGAGCAAATAGTCAATTGCCATTTGCTCCCAGACATTGCCAGATTTTCTTTCCAATCAGACAGATTGGACAGATAATCTTTTAGTGTGTAGGGCCCTTGAGTCTTTGATATGGTCAATTGTTAGCAGAATCGTGTCTCTGTCTAATGTGTCAATATTTTCTGACAGTTTATCTGACCATGCAGCGGCAGCACTGCACATCCATGCTGACGCAATAGCTGGTCTAAGTATAATGCCTGAGTGTGTATATACAGACTTCAGGATCGCCTCCTGCTTTCTATCAGCAGGCTCCTTAAGGGCGGCCGTATCCTGGGACGGTAGTGCCACCTTTTTAGACAAACGTGTGAGCGCTTTATCCACCCTAGGGGGTGTTTCCCAATGTAACCTATCCTCTGGCGGGAAAGGGAATGCCATTAGTATCTTCTTAGGAATTACCAATTTCTTATCAGGGGACGCCGACGCTTCTTCACACACTTCATTTAATTCATCTGACGGGGGAAAAACTACAGGTAGTTTTTTCTCCCCAAACATAATACCCTTTTTTGTGGTACCTGGATGTAAATCAGAAATATTTAACACCTCTTTCATTGCCTCAATCATGTAGTGAATGGCCTTAACGGGCATTAAATTTGACTCATCGTCGTCGACACTGGTGTCAGTATCCGTGTCGACATCTACTTGTGCCATCTGAGATAGCGGGCGTTTCAGAGCCCCTGATGACTTTTGAGACACCTGGACAGGCACGAGCTGAAGACTCGGCTGTCCCACAGTCGGCATGTCGTCAAATTTTTTATGTAAGGAGTCTATACGTGCACTCATTTCCTGCCATAAACTCATCCACTCAGGTGTCTGCCCCCCAGGGGGTGACATCCCTGCTAAAGGCATCTGCTCCCCCTCCACATCATTATCCTCCTCAAACATGTCAACACAGCCGTACTGACACACTCCACACACACAGGGAATGCTCAAACAGAGGACAGGACCCACAAAAAGCCCTTTGGGGGGACAGAGTAAGAGTATGCCAGCACACACCAGAGCGCTATATATATACAGGGACTAACTAAGTTATGTCCCTAATAGCTGCTTTTCAATAAAATATAATGTATATACTGCCAAATTTAATGCCCCCCCTCTCTTTTCCCTATTACTGTTACTGTAGATTGCAGGGAAGAGCCAGGGAGCTTCCTTCCAGCGGAGCTGTGAGGGAAAAATGGCGCCAGTGTGCTGAGGAGATAGGCTCCGCCCCTTTTTCGCGGCCTATTATCCCGCTTTTTATGGAATTCTGGCAGGGGTATTTACCTCATATATAGCCCCTGAGGTATTTTAGCCAGCCAAGGTGTTTTTATTGCTGCCTCAGGGCGCCCCCCCCCCCCCAGCGACAGTCAGTGACCGGAGTGTGAAGTGTGTGAGAGGAGCAATGGCGCACAGCTGTAGTGCTGTGCGCTACCTTGGTGAAGACAGAGTCTTCATGCCGCCGATTTTCCGGACCATCTTCTTGCTTCTGGCTCTGTAAGGGGGACGGCGGCGCGGCTACGGGACCGAACATCAAGGCTGGGCCTGCGGTCGATCCCTCTGGAGCTAATGGTGTCCAGTAGCCTAAGAAGCCCAATCCGGCTGCAAGCAGGTAGGTTCGCTTCTTCTCCCCTTAGTCCCTCGCTGCAGTGAGCCTGTTGCCAGCAGGTCTCACTGAAAATAAAAAAATCTAAGACTATTACTTTCTAAGAGCACAGGAGAGCCCCTAGTGTGCATCAAACCTCGGCCGGGCACGAAATCTAACTGAGGCTTGGAGCCCGCTATTCCCTACGGAGTTCCCAGCATCCACTAGGACGTCAGAGAAATAAATAAAACCTCATTCACAAAGATAAATCATACAGATCCTCTATGATCGGATTTTTATATGAGTGAGGTCACTACCTCGAGTCCGATATACAGGTACACCACCGATTTTCCGGCAACCGATGATCCGGAACCTCTTTTAATCCGGACAATTTTGATTTTTCCGGATTAAAGGGGGTTAGGGACATCCTTTAATCTGGAACATTTTCTGTGCATGGGCGTAACACGCAATGTGGGTACAGCTTCCACGGACACTGCAGGTGACACAGCAAGCATCAGTGGGGCTGTTATGGCGTCCACATGGGCGGAACACACAGCCTGAGCCTGATACCTGTTTTGCCTATAAACAGTTTGGATACACTATTGTGTTTATTCATTAATTAATATACTGTAGCATATATTTTACTATTTATTGCTTTAGAAATGTTCTGAAGGTGCAAAATTAGTTTCCACCGTTAATCCGGCAAAATCGATAATCCGGCACGGCACTGGAACCGAGGATGCCGGAAAATCGGTAGTGTACCTGTAATCTGATAAATGCTGTAACCTGTGACCAGGTTAATGCACTGGGTCCCAAAGTGTTTTAACTGCTGGAGAGTAAAATACCTACGGTACCTAGTATTCCATGGTGGTTCCCCATCCAGGTACTGACCATGCCCTGCAGTGCTTGGGTTCCAAGATCAGACGTAAATACAAACTCCCTCTCCCACCAGCCCAGGAAGAGGTTGGCGTACATCGGGGCACAAGTTGCCCCCATCGCTGTTCCTCTTACCTGGGTGTAGAAGAGGTTGTTGATAGTGAAATAGTTCTTGTTTAATACACATTGAAGAAGTTGTAACAGAAATTGGTGAAAATCATCCATTCCCCACATTCTCAGAAAGTATTCTACCACTTAGATGCCAAGGTCATGTTTGATGCTTGTATATAACGCCTCAACATCAAGGCTCATGAGGAGATGTGTTTCTTCCAAATGTATATCACTGATCTTTCTGAGGACATCAGTTGTATCACTGGTATATGATGGGAGTTCCAAAACGTAGTCCCTAAGATGTGTGTCCAAAAATGTGCAGGCTCTTTCTAGTAGGTCGCCGTTTCCTGAGACTATGGGCCGACCAGGGGGGTCCCGGAGATCCTTGTGGACCTTTGGTAAAAGGTAAAATTTAGGTACTCGAGGATTATTTACCGTTAGATAGTCCTGCTCTGACTTGGTTATAGTGCCTTCGTGATATGCCCTGTTTAAGATATTCATATAGAGTTTAGTGTACCTTTCTGTAGGGTCAAAAATACTCTTCTGGTAGCATGATTGGTCGTCCAGTTGTTTCTTGGCTTGTTTGAGATATAATTCTGTTGGCCAGATCACAACATTTCTGTCACGATCCGGGTATCTGGACGCCATTACTTACCCTTCAGATGCCTCCTAAGGCTGGCTCAGCGTTCCAGGACCGGATCCCGCTGTTCCTGAGTTTCCACATGCAGAATGTCAGAGTGGTGATTTCATCAGCCGCGGCCTCCGCTGTGCCCGCGTGGTTAAATGTGCGCTTGTCAGTCTGGCGTCTCCTGTCTCATGTGGCCGGCGTCGCCATTACTGTTTCAATTCTCACATGGATTACAAACCAAACTTCCCTCCAAGTGTCTGCATGGGCGCAGCCATCTTGGATTTTGTCATCTGATCATTTCCACCAATCTGCTGTCTGTATTGTTGATTTGCATAATTGCCTAGCCAACCCCTTCCTTGCTGCAGGTATAAGTAAGCTGTGCCTGAGCAAGGAAGGCGTCAGTGCTTTGGTTGTCTAACCTAGTTCCAGTTTGTCTCTCTCCTGTGGTTGTCTTCCAGGTTCCAGCTCCTGTCTCCAGACTTCTGCTATAGAGACCCGCACCAGCATTCCATCTGCGGTGTAGCCTGACTCTCCGATCCATTCTGGACTCACCTGTTTCCAGCTTCCAGCAGTGTACAGCTTCTCTTAAAGGGCCGGTGTCCTTTCTGCAGTTTACCACTCTCCACCGGTATTATTATTTCACCGCTCTCAAACTCCAAACTTCATTATCAATCACCTGCTTCCAGCCCAGCTTCCAGCAGTGTACAGCTTCTCTTAAAGGGCCGGTGTCCTTTCTGCAGTTTACCACTCTCCACCGGTATTATTATTTCACCGCTCTCAAGTTCGTTTATTATTTAACTGCTTCCAGCCAGTATCCACTCCGTACCAACAACAGTCTGGTTCCAGCCAGTATCCACAGCAGCCGTTTTATCTTCAGCAGCCCAGCCTTTCCTGGAACACCAGCTGGTACGATCCTGGGTTCTCTCCATTGCTACAGTCAGGCCTGGTAAGGACTTTCCAACTAGAAGATTATAAGAACTGTCTCACACTACCAGTGCCTGTGGCCCTTGCCACCCTGTAGTACCCAGGAATTGTATTTATCCTCTGTTGACTTTTATGTTTCCTTTTACTGCTGCTGTGTTACGGAGTTTGTCATAATAAACATCATTGACTTTTATCCTGGTTGTCGTGGTCACGCCTTCGGGCAGTTATTCTACATGTTACTTACATGTCTAGGGGTCTGATACAACCTCCCAGGTTCCGTTACATCTCAGCCCCTACAACTGAGGCTGCCTCCCGTCAGCTCAGGCCCTCAGTTGTGACAATTTCCTCCTTTATCCGACGGTTTCAGAACTACGTCGGTCCAGGTTTTGATCTCCTGGAGAGTCCTCCGTTAATTCGGTATCAGATTATCTGCAGAGTGACGGTATTTCTTATTCAGATATAATCTGTCCAGATCCCGAGTAACCAAGTTCGGGAAAACTTTACCCTCTGGGCATAAGGAATCCTTGGGAAAAAAGATGGATTTTTTCTTCAGCAAGGGTCTCGTTTGTTGTGTAGTGGGAATTGATTCATTAGGGTCAGCAAGTTCCTCCAGTGTGGCCAGAGCTAGCCTTTCTTGTGACGATACATTTTCCAAGTCAGAGGGGGATTCAGATGTTCCTGTTCTCTCTGGAAAATTTTTTGTTAATAATAATTTCCGTTCAAAAAGTTGTAATTTCCGGTTTGCTCACTGTACTAGATTCAGGTCTTTATCTCTTACCCATCCTACATATCTAACTCTTTCCCCCCCACACTTATTCAGAACCCCCTAATTATCCATTTTGGTAATTCATTTTTATTATCTATCTTTTTTTCTTTTTTCTCCCCCCTAACAACCCCCTTTCCCCCCCACCTTTCCCTTTCTTTCCCCCCACCCCCTTTTTCCCAACCCCCCCCACCCCCCTGTAGGTACATCACACCTACAATTCCTCCGGATTTAATATAAATAACCATATCTTGCTCCTAATAAATGACACCTAATCTGACATGTATTCATAACCTGCAATCCCCTGTAATTGATACTTTTCACTTTATACTCACCATACAAATTTTTTTTTCTTTTATCTCATATTTCCCCCTTTTTTATTTTATTAATTTTTTCCTTTTTAAGTTGCATTTTTTATTCTTATTTCATATATATTAATTTTTAATATAGGATTTACTATCCTCATTTTCTGTTCTCCAAACTTAATCAGTTTAGCTGGATAACAATTTAACTATACTCTTAATGATATACTGCTTAATCAATTAGTTCTAACTTGTTGAAATCTATTCTCAACCTCAGGTGATGTAGCTAACTTAGATGCTTTCCCTACCTCTCCCACTAAGTGATAGGCTGCGCCCTTACATAAATACTGGCAGTGGGGAACTCCGAGAGCAGGCGATCATGTGATCAAGCTCTCGGAGCGAAACGTGCGTCACTTCCGGTTCCCGAACTTCCGGCCGCATGGACCGCGGCCGCCGGCGCCTCACTCCTCGATTCCTGCAATGTCCACTCTTTTTTGGTGCATGATTACTGGGTAAGGGGTGAGAAAGAGGCTGCAACTGTAATTACTATACTAAAACCAATATCAGAGAATGAATTGTACTGTAGACACTTTTTTTGTTTTTTATTGTTTTGATTATTGTGGGCACCACAAAGCCCTCCTATTGCTCAGGCTATTTGAGAGCATAACTGCAATAGGGTTTGGGAATCCTAACCCTAAGACCCCACAGTCATTATTACTGCCTCAAATCACCACTGACTAGATCCCTCAGCAACAATCTAGCAATTTATTGTATCAACTTATTGCACAAATATAACCTGGTATTTATTCTGTGATTGTCATTCTGGGTCCCAATACAATCGGTCAACGGTGCGCCTAGGAGACAGACTTACCTACGGTCAGACCGCACTGAGTATGCCCAAACTCGTCTGATCTTGGAACCCAAGCACTGCAGGGCCTGGTCAGTACCTGGATGGGGAACCACCAGGGAATACTAGGTACCGTAGGTATTTTACTCTCCAGCAGTTAAAACACTTTGGGGCCCAGTGCATTAACCTGGTCACAGGTTACAGCATTTATCAGATTATATCGGACTCGAGGTAGTGACCTCACTCATATAAAAATCTGATCATAGAGGATCTGTATGATTTATCTTTGTGAATGAGGTTTTATTTATTTTCAATCACTTAAATCATTATTCTGCCCATAACAGGTACATTAGTACACGTGAACACCCATGTTCTTTAATTATTGATGCCAGCTCTCGTCTTCTCTTAAAGTATACATTAATAAAAGTTATGTCTTAATAATTTCATCATTTCCCCAAAAAAAAATTACGTTTTCAAGTGTGCCCAGGAAAAGGCTTATAGTTGCTTATTTTTGGTCTTTTGTTCTCTTTGAAGGACCATACTTTGTTGTTTCATAATAACAGGACACCACAGGCTACTCCCCCTGTATAACAATAACAACAGGACACCGCAGGCTGCTCCCCCTGTATTATAATAATAACAACAACAACAACTGGACACTACAGGCTGCTCCCCCTGTATAATAACAACAACAACAACAACTGTACACCACAGGCTGCTGCCCCGGTAAAATAATAACAGGGCACCACAGGCTGCTCCCCCTGTATAATAATAATAATAACAGGACACCACAGGCTGCTCCTCTTTTATAATAATATTAATAACAGGGCACCACAGGCTGCTCCCCCTGTATAATAATAATAATAACAACATGACACCACAGGCTGCTCACCCTGCATAATAATAACATCAATACACCACAGGCTGCTCCTCCTGTATAATATTAATAACAGGACACCACAGGCTGCTCACCCTGCATAATAATAACATCAATACACCACAGGCTGCTCCTCCTGTATAATATTAATAACAGGTCACCACAGGCTGCTCACCCTGCATAATAATAACATCAATACACCACAGGCTGCTCCTCCTGTATAATATTAATAACAGGTCACCACAGGCTGCACCCCCTGTATAGTAATATCAGGACACCACAGGCTGCTCCCCCTGTATATTAATAATAACAGGGCACCACAGGCTGCTCCCCCTGTATAATAATAATAACAGGACACCACAGGCTGCTCCCCCTGTATAGTAAGACGCCATTACCTGATCTCCACGGACACTGGGAGGCTGCAGCAGTCGATGAAAACTCACTTCCTCTATGTGGAACGCACAATCCGGAAGTAAGGTGGAACGCACAGGCCGAAAGTAGTGTATGATTGGCAACGGCTGCTACCTGGTTACTGGCCCCTCCCATCATCCACACCACCCACAGCCCAGCCCCCTGTAAGCCTTCTTACCATATATATCCTCAGTGCAGGAGGCCGGCGGCCATTTTCTTGTAGACCAGTCCGGCTGCAGCAATAGGTTCCCTGGCAGTGTAGTGACGTCAGGAGCGGCGGCCATTTTCCCCTGGTCTGAGCTCCGCCTTCCTTCTATCATTCCCACAAGGCAGCAGGAGCAGAGAGCAGCCATTGCTGTGTCTGGCAGAAGGTAATGATATTATTATTATTATTCTATAGGCTGAGCAGCTCTGGTGTCAGGTTCTGTACTACAGGGGGAGCAGCCTCTGGTGCCTTGTTATAGTGCAGCTGGAGCAGCCTCTGGTGCTGCATTATCCCTGTACAGGTGGCTGACACTCTAGTGGCCTATTACTGTAATACAGGTGGCGCAGACCCCGCCGTTACCGTAATACAGGAGGCGCAGACCCCGCCGTTACAGTAATACAGGTGGCGCAGACCCCGCCGCTGCCGTAATACAGGTGGCGCAGACCACGCCGTTCCCGTAATGAAGGTCGCGCAGACCGTGCCGTTGCCGTAATACAGGTGGCGCAGACTGTGCCGTTACCGTGATACAGGTGGCGCAGACCCCGCCGGTACCGTAATACAGGTGGTGCAGAATCCGCCGTTTCCGTAATACAGGTGGCGCAGACCCCGTCGTTACCGTAATACAGGAGGCGCAGACCCTGTCGTTACCGTAATACAGGTGGCGCAAGACCCAGCCGTTACCGTAATACAAGTGGCGCAGACCCCGTCGTTACCGTAATACAGGTGGCGCAGATCCCGCCATTACAGTATTACAGGTGGCACAGACCTCGCCTTTACCATAATACAGATGGCGCAGACCCCGTCGCTACCGTAATACAAGTGGTACAAGACCACACTGTTACCATAATACAGATGGCGCAGACCCCGTCGCTACCGTAATACAAGTGGTACAAGACCACACTGTTACCGTAACACAGGTGGCGCAGACCACGCCGTTCCCGTAATGAAGGTGGCGCAGACCGTGCCGTTGCCGTAATACAGGTGGCGCAGACTGTGCCGTTACCGTGATACAGGTGGCGCAGACCCCGCCGGTACCGTAATACAGGTGGTGCAGAATCCGCCGTTTCCGTAATACAGGAGGCGCAGACCCTGTCGTTACCGTAATACAGGTGGCGCAAGAGCCAGCCGTTACCGTAATACAAGTGGCGCAGACCCCGTCGTTACCGTAATACAGGTGGCGCAGATCCCGCCATTACAGTATTACAGGTGGCACAGACCTCGCCGTTACCATAATACAGATGGCGCAGACCCCGTCGCTACCGTAATACAAGTGGTACAAGACCACACTGTTACCGTAACACAGGTGGCGCAGACCCCGCCGTTACCTTAATACAGGTGGCGCAGACCCCGCCGTTTCAGTAATATATTTGTCTCAGACCCCGCCATTACCGTAATACAGGTGTTACAGACCCCGCCGTTACCGTAATACGGGTGGCGCAGACCCCACCGTTACCGTAATTCTATATACGGGACATTACAGGTGTTGTGTCCTGTGGCATTGTGCTGTACAGGGGGAGCGGCCTGTGTTGTCATAATATACAGGGATAACATTTTGTCTTGTCATAGTATACAGGAGGAGCAGCCTGTGTTGAAATAATATACAGGGGTAGCATTCTGTGTTGTCATAATAGACAGGAGGAGCAGCCTGTGAGACATCCTACTCTACAGGAGGAGGAGCCTATGGTGTACTGTTGTTGTTATTATTATTATACAGGAGGAGCAGCCTGTGGTATCCTGTTATTATTATACAGAGGGAGCGGCCTGTGGTGTGCAGTTATTATTATTATTATTATTATTATTATTATACAGGGGAAGCAGCCTGTGGTGTCCTATTATTATTATACAGGGAGAGCAGCATGTGGTGTCCTGTTATTATACAGGAGGAGCAGCCTGTGGTGTCCTGTTGTTATTATACAGGGGAAGCATTATTATTATTATTATTATTATTATTATACAGGGGGAGTAGCCTGTGGTGTGCAGTTATTGTTGTTATTATTATTTTTATAATACAGGAGGAGCAACCTTTGTTGTCCTATTATTAATATTATAAAGAAGGAGTAGCTAGTCGTGTCCACCTATTATTATACAGAGGCAGCAGCCTGTGGTGTTTTGTCATCATTATTATTATTATTATACAGAAGAGAGAGGCCTGTTGTGTCCTATTATTATTATTTTTTTGCAGATGGAGCAGCCTGTGGTGTAATTTTATTATTATTTTAAAGGAAGAGTAGAATGGGGTTTCCTGTTGTTGTTGTTATTAGTATAATACAGGGGGAGCAGGTTTTTGTGTATGGTTATTATTATACAGGGAAAGCAGCTTGTGGTGTCCTGGTATTATTATTATTATTACTATTATTATTATTATTATTATTATTATTATACATTGGGAGTGGTGGTGATATCACAGTGACATCACTTATATCTATAGTAATAATACAGGGACATGACTGGGGAGATGATGGGGCCTGGGAGCATCACATTTACATCACTTATATCTATAGTAATAATACAGGGACGTGACTGGGGATGTGAGGGAATCTGGGAGTGTCACAGTGAAATCACTTATATGTATAGTAATAATACACGGACATGACTGGGGAGGTGAGGGGACATTGGAATGACACAGTGATTTCACTTATATCTACAGTAATAATACAGGGACATGACAGGAGAGGTGAGGGGATCTGGGAGCATCACAGTGGCATCACTTATATCTATAGTAATAATATAGGGACATGACAGGGGAGGTGAGAGGATCTGGGAGCATCACAGTGGCATCACTTATATCTATAGTAATAATACAGGGACATGACTGGGGAGTTGAGAGGATCTGGGACAGTCACAGTGACATCACTTATATCTTTAAAATAATAATAAAATGACACCACAGGCTGCTCCATCTGCAAAAAAATAATAATAATAGGACACAACAGGCCGCTCTCTTCTGTACATGGACATGACTGGGGAGGTGAGGGGATCTGGGAGAGTCACAGTTACATAACTTATCTGTAGTAATAATACAGGGATAGTGTTCACTCCAGAAATATTGTTAGGCAGGGCCCTGGACTGCGGTGGCATATGTGTGCGCGCACAGCAAAGTCACACGCGCATCCAAAAAGGTTCGTTGGCATGTAAAATAGGGTTCGTGGCCATAAAACATAATTTAAGTGGGTGGTGCAGCCCACAGACGTTACTGCAGGGGATGTGGGCGGCCGGCAGCGTCACTGTTGGAGACGTTCCCAGCACCTACGATGTGCTGGGCTTTCCCCAAGCTCTCTCCACTAGCATGAATGGATGCCATGCGCACGCGCAAGGCATCTTTACATGCTGAGAAGGCAGGAAGCGGACAGCTGTTTTATCAGGATGCCGCAGAAAGGGCAGGACGGATTTTGCCCTTAAAAAATTGGGCAGGGCGTGGCGCCCAGCTAAAACAGCCTATCTTGAACACTAAGGGACATGACTGGGGAGGTGAGGGGATCTCAGAGTGTCACAGTAGCATAATTTATATCTCTAGTAATAATATATGGATTTGACTGGGGAGTTTAGGGGATCTGGGAGCATCATAGTGACATACCTTATACAGGGACATGACTGGGGAGGTGAGGGGGTTTGGGAATGTGACAGTGACATCAGTTATAGCTATAGTAATAATACAGGGACATGACTGGGAAGGTGAGGGCATCTGAGAATGTCACAGTGACAACACATATCTATAGTAATAATACAGGGACATAACGGGGTGAGGGGGATCTGGGAGCGTCACAGGGACATCACTTATATCTCTACTAATAATACAGGGACGTGACTGGAGAGGAGAGGGGATCTGGTAGTGTCACAGTGACACCACTTATATCTATAATAATAATGGGACATGACTGAGGGGTGAGGGGGTCTGGGAGTGTTACAGTTACATTACATATCTATATTAATAATACAGGGACATGACTGGGAAAGTGAGGGGATCTGGTAGTGTCACAGTGAAATCACTAATATCTATAGTAATAATACAGGGACATGACTGGGGGGGGGGGGGTGAGGGGGATCTGGGAGTGTCACAGTGACGTCACTTATATCTATAGTAATAAAGGGACATGACTGGGGAGGTGAGAGGATCTGGGAGCGTCACAGTGACATTACTTATATCTATAGTAATACAGGGACATGACTGGGGAGGTTAGGGGATCTGGGAGCGTCACAGTGACATCACTTATTTATTTTTCATCCACTAGGGGGCACTGTAGTACTCTTGGGATATGGACGGTGTGTTAGCAGGTATAGGCACATTTAAATATTTAAATGTGTAACCCTCTTCCCCCCTCCATACTCCCAAGATACCTCAGTGTTTTTTGTGCCTTCACCAGGGAAGGTCACAACCGGGAGTCATTCCAGGGTTTACTTTTACTTTTTCTAAATATTTTTTCTTGTATCAATCACACTCCCTTCCCAGCTTATTAAGAAGTGTGGGTCCGGGAGTGTGTGCTTCTGTTGTGCAGCGAAGGCTTGTTGGTGCTTAGACAGAGAAGACCCGCTATAGACCTTCATCAGCGTTAGCTGATTCAGCCATGGCTGCAGGAGCTGGACGGAGCTTAGAGAGAAGACCAGTTGGAGCCTCCCCATTACACTGAGGTAAGGAGCGGGTGGTCAGCTTATGCTGCCGCCGCTCCGTTGGGCCTGTTTGTTGCTGTGATAGTGGGGTGGTCAGCTCCTGCTGCCGCCCCTCCATGTGTGGGGAAAGTGTTTTGCACGAGCTGCTTACTAAGGTATAGCTTTACTGGCTCAATCTCCCCCTCTTCCCGGCTCCCACCAGCGGTCAGACACATTCTGCCACTGAGCACCTGTGTCGCGCCACACCAGCCTGCTCCCTGGCACCAGGCAGCACAGCTCCAAACAGCGCTGCCCTCTACAATCTGCCCCTCTAGACAACTGGGAAGCGGCTCCCAGCAGTAGTCACATAATGCTGCAGCTGGGCACCTGTCAGGCTACACCTCACTGCTCCAGAGAAGCGGCTCCCGGCAGCGCGGCTCACAGCAGCAGACAGATCACACTGCCGCCGCTGGACGCCCGTCACATTACACATCTACCCCGCTCTCCGGCTTCCACCAGCGCAAAGACCACGGTGGGTATCTGCTGCTGCTGCAGGGCACCGTCACTCAGAGCTGGTTCTTGGTATATAATGCGTGAGGGTGTGGGTGGAAGAGGCTAGGCGCGGCTCACTGCTTTAAGCATTGGGGGAGGTCATGGCGGTCCCTAGTTCAGCGGTTCCCCCTAAATATAAGGGATGGTGGCCAGGGCTATAAGGGACAGAACAGCCTATTAGGCCTAGGTTATTAGTGCTTTTGGGGTACATAGGTTATAGTCAGATGCACATGCTGGGACGCACCTACTTCCTGCTTCTTCCTACAGCAATATGTCAGTCCTACAACACACGGCCACTGGAGGGGGCAGGGGTGTTTAGTAGGAGGCGCAGCGACCATCATAGATTCCCTCTATAAAACAGTGCGGTGCATGCGGTATTATAGACACTACAGTTATTTTCACTGAGTTGTGCGGACGTTGTCTCACTGTATTATAGTCTGTCTGTCTGCATGACAATATGAGAAACAGCAGCATGTCTGTGATAACTGTGAGAATGCCTGATTTGCAGTCAGAGTTGTCCGCTGCATGAAAAGACCGTGAGGCGGCTAAGTCTGATTCACGGATAATACCGTGTGAGCAGCCAATGTGGGCTCAGGATGTTTCTAGAACTTTGCTGGGTTACAAAGTCCATGTATAGTTCAATTTCTAAGAATGGTCATCGTTTGTCTCATAATCACATTCTGATGATTCAGTGCCACATCTGATATCTCAGCATTGGGTCAGGGGTCAGATAGTGAGGTCACTAATAGCCCAAGCTATGATGATCTTATTAGAGCGGTACGCCAGCTGCTAGGTTGCACTGAAACATATGAGGTTTTATTGCTAGCAGACTATGGGCGACTGTGTGTTTTTCTTATTCATATCTCTTAATAAGCCGTTAATAGAAGCATGGCTAAATCCAGTTAAACACTTTTCTGGGACAACGCGATTTCTGTCTAAATATCTTTTCCCACAGGCTATGACAACTAATTCGCCATCGGTGGAGTCTTCAGTTTCTAAACTTTCACTAAAATTGACTATTCCAGTCCCAGGTGCAGCTACGCTTAAATACCCCTCGGAGAGTAAGCTGGAGGCCATGCTAAAGTCCATGTATACAGCAACAGGGGTGATGCTTACACCTGTTTGAGTTGGAGTTTGGGTTAACAAGGCTGTAGTTGCATGGGTGAAACAGCTCAGGTTAGGCCTACAACAGGGTTTTCCCTCAGACCAGCTTATATTTCTTACCGATCACATTTGTGAATTGGTTGAGTATTTAGGTACGGCTTCGTTGGATGTCGGACAAGTTTGTTCTCGGCTTGCGTCCCGACAGCCGCTGTGGTTGCGTTCTTGACAGGCCGAGGCAGAGTCAAAATGAGGAATAGGGGCGTTGCCTTCTACTGATGTTATATGGTCCTGAATTGAATGAATGGATTTCTCAGTCAACGGGGGAGGGAATACGCTGGACCAGCATTCAAATCTTTTTTTTAGATAAGAATAATTTATTGTCACTGTACATGGACATTACATACAGTTTATGTCATATACACAGAAGGGAAGAAGCGATTCCTTAACATAGTGGTACAACATCTTAAACACCTCTAACGTCTCCCCGATGGCAAGAGGGAAAAAAACACATTACAGGGATGACCCCAATCTTCAATCATATTTCTTGCCTTTGACAGATTCCTCGCGGTGAGTACATCCGCCGACCTAGGCAAGGGTTGGCCGATGATCCTCTCCGCGGATTTAATCACTCTTTCCAAGGCAACAAGATCCGAGCACTTGGCATTACCATACTACACCGTGATCGCATAGGTCAGCAAGCTCTCAATCACGCAGCGATAAAAGTTAACAAGAGTCGATTGCTGCAGACCTGCTACTCAGAGCTTTCATAAGAAAAAAAGATGCTGCTGAGCCTTCCTGACCACAGATGTGATATGCAAGGAGCTTGATAAATCCTCCGTGAACTTAATCCCCCAAAATTTCACATTGGTAACCCTTTCTGCCTCCGCACCATTCAAAAACAGCGGACAGATGCTGATTTTTTTAGATTTCCTAAAGTCTATCACAACCTCCTTAGTTTTCTTACTGTTTAATAACAGGTTGTTTTTAACCCCCCACTCAGCGAGTCTTCTGTCACGTCTAGCAAGGTTTGAGAATCCAGCAGCTGAGACTTGCCCAAGAAAGTGGTCGTCTGCAGATGAATAAGACGAGGGGGTTGGATGTAGTTCCTTCTCATGGGACAAGGGGAAATGAGGAACGTAGCGGGGCCAAGAGTCAGTGAGTTGTAGTTCTTGAGAATGAGGCTGAGGTAGAGAACTGTGGCTTGTGGACGTTGACTAAAAGACAGTTGTAGACAAAGAACTGCGGGTTGTGGTTTGAAAGACGAGACTGTAGATAATGAACTGTGGAACTGAATGGTAATAAAAGACGTGGCTGGAGACAAAGAACTGTGGACTGTGGATTGAAAGACGAGGTTATAGATAATGAACTGTGGATGGTGGTTCAAAGACGTGGCTGGAGACAAAGATCTGCGGACTGTGGCTTGAAAAATGAGGCAGAAAGACAGGCCGTCCGTGAACAAAGGGTTTAACTGGACCGGGTTTTTCTGGAGCGCATCCACAGGCAGCAGTAGGTTAGGAACGGCAGGGCTGCAGCAACAACTGAGAACCGGCTAAGCAGGGTTAGGAGAAACCAGAACACGGCAAGAATTCTGGGAGCACAGGGCTAAAGCACTTACAACAGGGTTGTAACTTGAAGCACTGGCCTCCCTGTCATAAACCAGCCTCCTTTTGTACGGAGAACTCTCCCTGGATTGGCTGGAAGGAAACAGGAAGCCAAACTATGCCTCAGACTTGGTCTCCAACATGGCGGCACCCAATAATCAGACATCTCTGCATAGCCACACAGCTCACTGCCCCTTGTTTCCTAGCAACATTCCGGCAAGAGAGACCCGCTGCAGCGACATCCCGCTGCCACGAGCGAACCCCCTCACGCCGCTGCCCACGGACCCGCTGCGGCAGCCCTCCTCCGCTGCTGCCTACAAGCCGCCTGTGAAGCCAGCCCCGTGGCCCCAGCACACGAGTAAGACCCCGGGCGCTGACAGAACCCCCCCATTTGCGGGTGTAATCCGGACACCTATATGGTTTAGCTGGAAACTTGGCATGAAATGTCCGAAGAAGTTTTGGAGCATGGACATCTTCTGCTCCTACCCAAGACCTTTCCTCTGGTCCATATCCTTTCCAATCAACAAGGTACTGGATGCGACCATATCGTCTGCAGGAGTCGAGGATCTTGTGAATCTCAAATTCGTCTCCTTGTGCTGATGGGATCTTGGGAGATTTAGGTAGAGTAGCTCTAAATTGATTAAGTACCAATGGTTTTAAAAGAGAAATATGAAACACATTAGGGATTCTTAAAAGCGAGGCAACTTCACCTTGTAAGCCACAGGATTTAATACTTTTTCGATTGGGCAGGGCCCAATAAATCTGGGAGCAAACTTTATAGTAGGAATTTTCGACCTTAGGTTACGTGTGGAAACCCAAACCCGATCTCCCACCTTAAGACTTTTTACAGCTTTTTGCTTCAGATATGCATAGGTCTTATACCTCTTGGATGTATTAAGCAGGGCCTTGTGGAGCTTTTGGATGATAACCATAATTTATGAAGAATGGAGAAGATTTTGTAGCAGAATGATAGAGATTGTTATGGGCAAATTCTGCAAATGGGAGAAAGTCAAGCCAGTGTTATGCACACCAGTGCCTGCAGGAATGTACTGGTGTCTGAACAGAGAGGGATGCAAAACAAATGAACTAACAGACAGACTGGGAAATATGACATCACGTACACAGAAAGTGATAGGGTAACAAAACCAACACAAAGTGAACAGATAAGCCCAGAGGCTAAGAAACTGGGTGTCTCCCTAGTATTACAAATGCTCAGATGGAAAAAGCAAGATGTTGTGTTTTAATACGTAGAGAACCCGAAATGCTGTTGCTAAGGGCAACAACAAAACCCTAAAGGGTTACCAACGGGTGTGGCAGCAAACTCCTTGGTCAGAGATGGAATAGTAGACACAAGGAGAGTCTCCACAATCCTAATTCTCCCTTGCAGGGCCCAGGTTCAGCTTACTGACTAAACTGACACATGGACGCCCTGCACAGTGAGAGAGGATTAAGCATGCAGGTCTGAAAGTACAGCCACAAACCTGCTGGGTTCACAGAATAGCAAAAGTCACCTCAGCAGGCTAAACGACTGACTCCAGTCTTACTGCTAGGTCTGGATTGGCAGAGTGTAGTACCAAATCCCCAGGCCTATTTGCAGTAAGCAATAACAAATACAAAGCTACACAGTACTGGCTAATTTTCAGGAACTGACTAACCAACAAAGATTCAGCAGCATCTGCTTAATCTGAGAAGAGGCCTTATAAAGCAGGTGCTGTCCACGCCCCACTCAGACCTCACAGACTGTGAGCACAAAAACCAGCACCGGATCCCCTGCTTGTAACCACTGCACAGCAAAAGACCCGAACCGGAGTATCAGCTGCGCTCAGGTTACTCCGCTAGCACTCGTCACCCGGTTGCCATGACGACGTGGCAGCACAGGGCAGGAGACCCTAACAGTACCCCCCCTCTGACGAGGGGTCAAAGAACCCCTACCACCGGGTTTATCGGGGAACTGCGAGAAGAAAGAGCGTATCAGTCTGGGGGCATGAAGATCACAACTGCGCACCCACGACCGCTCCTCCGGGCCATACCCCTTCCAGTGCACCAAAAATGACAGCCGACCCCGAACCATCTTGGAGTCAAGAATCCTTTCAACAACAAACTCCCTCTGGCCACGTATCAGAAGAGGGGAAGGTCTTCCTCTGGAAGAAGGATTACTAATCGCCCGTTTTAAAAGGGAACAATGAAATGTTTTATTGATACCCAAAGAACGGGGCAGATCTAACTGAAATGCCACTGGATTGATAACCCTGGTGATCTTATAAGGGCCGATGAACCGGGGGCCTAACTTATGAGATGGCTGTCTCAACTTCAAATTCTTGGTAGACAACCAGACGAAGTCTCCTAATTTGAAGCTGCAGGGTCTTTTCCGCTTATCAAAAACCCTTTTGGTCACTAATGACACAGACACAAGGGCTTTCTTCACTTTCCTCCAAATACCTCTAAGGACCGAAACGACAGAGGAACCACCAGGCGTGGAGTCCAGGGGGTCAAAAGAATTGGCCTTAGGATGATGCCCATACACACAAAGGAAGGGAGATATCCCTGTAGCAGAGTGAGCCGCGTTGTTATAGGCAAACTCCGCCATGGACAGATGAGCAACCCAGTCAGTCTGACACTTGGAGACATAACACCTGAGGAACTGCTCCAAGGACTGGTTCACCCTTTCAGTCTGCCCATTAGACTGCGGATGGTAGCCTGACGACAAGCTGACAGAAATCTGGAGATCGGAACAAAATGCCCTCCAGAATTTGGCCACAAACTGGGATCCGCGGTCAGAGACCACATCAAGTGGCAACCCGTGGAGATGCACAACATGCAGCATAAATAATTCAGACAGGCGTCTGGCCGATGGCAGCCCAACCAGTGGAACGAAGTGCGCCATCTTCGAAAACCTGTCAACGACAACCCAGATGGCTGTCATCCCCGAGGATTTGGGCAAGTCCACCACAAAATCCATTGAAATGTGGGTCCATGGCTTAGATGGAATAGAGAGTGGATGTAATGGGCCAACAGGAACCCCTCTAGGAGTCTTATTTCGGGCACAGATGTCACATGCCCGAACCCACTGATCCACATCCTTAGCCACCGAGGGCCACCACACCGCCCTAGAAAGCAACTCCCGAGTTCTGGCAATACCCGGGTGACCTGCCGACTTCTTGGCATGGAATTCCAAGAACACTCGCTGTCTTAACCTAGGAGGCACAAACAAAAGACCTACTGGAAGGTCTGGAGGAGCCTGCTCCTGTGCTCTAAGGACTAATGACAAGAGGTCCTGGGTAATGCCCACTTTAATACATGAGGGGGACACAATGGGCAACGGCTCCTCGGTGGTCTCTTGGATTGGAGCAAAACTCCGCGAGAGCGCATCAGCCTTGATGTTTTTTGACCCAGGGCGATATGTTATCAAAAAATTAAAGCGAGCAAAAAACAAAGCCCATCGTGCCTGCCTGGCATTGAGACGCTTTGCTGACTCTAAATATGCCAAATTCTTATGGTCGGTGAGAATTTGTCAGGAATCGACTCACCAAGCTGACATCTGTCCGCAGCTGCGGACTCCGTCCTGGGTCCCTGCGATCACCTGTCGTCCATGTCCCTGCCGTCGGACGCCATCATGGGCCTGGGAGCGCTCCTGTGACAGCGGGCGTGTAGCACGCCGCGTTCCCGCTAGGCCGCGGCATGGGCGCCGCCATGACAGCTTCCCACAGTCAGCATACGGCGGCCAATCCGGTGCTTGGCCGCACCCACTTTTCCTCACTCCACCAATGTCTGTTTAACCAGGGGTATATAAGAAGCTGCAGGATCAGTCTGCAGGCATCCTGGACTTTGTGTCACTCCTGCGACTCATGTGAAGGGATCTGGTTCCTGTTTCCTCCGTGTACTTGGATAACCTACCTGCTGTTCCTTGTTCCTGGCTTCTACCTGAGACTCTGTACTCCTGGTTACTTCATACAGCTCCGTGGAACTTCAAGCCCCAGCAATACCTGCATTTACCTACAGGCTTCACACTCATCAACATCTTGTGTGCTTCAGCCTAGCAGTAGAGACTGACTCCAGGTGTGTTCCATCTCTCCACCTGTGATACAGCTTGCTTGCTGTCAGTGCTTCTCCACCTGCACTGTGGACATAGTCAGACTCCTGCTTCTGCTACCAGGTTTGCCATATAACATCATCTCTGCTAAGTTCCATGTTTTAACCTGCACTGGTTCCCATACCAGAATAATCTCTACAAGTTATCTTTTCATCTGTTTATCATCATTACCGGTTATCATTTCTTCAGTCATCATTCATTCTGTTTCCATAGACTTTCAGCTATTACGCTGTATAATTGACATTTGCATTTATTATTATTATTTCTGCTGACGTTCTGTGAATCATCTGTTTAAATAAATATCATTGCGCTCATGCGCAGAAACATTATCCAGCCTCCTCGTTTTCTCCCATCCACCTCCACTGACCCACTAGCGCCCCCTCCGGGGACACAGTCAAAACCAAATCTGACAGTAAGT
The DNA here is from genome assembly GCF_028390025.1 of Pseudophryne corroboree. Taxonomy (NCBI): domain Eukaryota; kingdom Metazoa; phylum Chordata; class Amphibia; order Anura; family Myobatrachidae; genus Pseudophryne; species Pseudophryne corroboree. Next base: position 1,274,857 of record NW_026967510.1, on the reverse strand, counting down.
CCAGGATCGATGGACTCGGATGGTGGACGGAGTGTGGGGTCAGAGGCCTTGCAAAATCTGGTCTCCCGTCTGGATGGTCAAGAGGCTGCGCAGCAGCAGATGTTCCAGTTCCTGCAAGGGATGTCCTCCCGGATAGATACACTACAGCAATCCCTGCCTAGTGTACACATTTCTACAGTTCCTGTTACTCCAGCACCTGCCAGTACTGTGAGTTCCTCTATGCCGGCTGCATCAGCTCCAGTGTCACGTCTGCACCTGCCCGTGCCAAGCAAGTATGATGGCAGTCCAAAGTTATGTCGCGGGTTTCTCAACCAATGTGAAATCCAGTTTGAGTTGTTGTCACATAATTTCCCCACGCCAAGATCCAAGGTTGCCTACATCATCTCTTTACTTTCTGGATCTGCTCTGAGCTGGGTGTCTCCTCTGTGGGAACGTGCTGACCCTCTGATTAACAACTACACAGAATTCGTGTCAACCTTCAGACGGATCTTTGACGAGCCTGGTCGTGCAACATCAGCTTCTGCTGACCTAATCCAACTTCGTCAAGGTACCCGTAGTATGGGACAATATGTCATTCAGTTCCAGACGTTGGCCGCAGAGATTCAGTGGAACAATCAGGCCCTGGTAGCAGCTTTCTGGCATGGACTCTCTGACCGGATCAAAGACGAACTGGCGACCCGCGATCTTCCTGTACAATTGTCTGAACTAATCTCCTTGTGCATCAAGTTGGACTCTCGCATCCGCGAACGCAATAATGAACGTGCTCGGAGTGAGCCACGCAGATCAAGGATGATACCTTCCGTACAGTTCCAGTCTCCTTCTTCTGACGAGCCTATGCAAATAAATAGGTCCCGCCTAACTCCTGAAGAGCGGTCAAGAAGACTTCGTGAGAGACTTTGTCTGTATTGTGCGGCTGCAGGTCACCAGATTAACTCCTGCACAGTGCGTTCGGGAAACGCCAGATCCTGACTTGTAAAGGAGGAGTCAAGTTGGGATCTTCTAGACAAGCTCCTTCTAATCAAGACCTTATCCTTCCTGTGACGTTAGAGACTTCAGTTGGGCTTCAGTCCGCATCAGCATTAGTGGACTGTGGAGCTGCAGGAAATTTCATCACCCAAGCTGCGGTAAAAAAATTCTGCTTGCCTGTATGTGAACTTTCTTACCCAGTCTACATTACCGCCGTGGATGGTAGCCGAATCTCCAAGGGGAATATTTCTCACCAAACTGCACCAGTGGTTTTGGGAGTTGGGTTCTTACACTCTGAATTAATCAAGTTCTTAGTCATTCCTCAAGCCACCCAGGAGATCGTTTTGGGCATGCCCTGGCTCCAGCTACATAATCCACAGTTTGACTGGTCAACGTTACAGCTTACCTCATGGGGTTCACATTGTCATCAGTCCTGTTTAGCCCAAGTTTGTCCAATAAAGTCTACTGAAGTAAAGACGCAGTCAAGTCTTCCTGCGGCTTATCAAGATTTCTCTGATGTCTTCAGTGAGAAGGCCGCGGATGTCCTGCCGCCCCATAGAGAATGGGATTGTCCCATCGATCTCCTTCCTGGCAAGAAGCCACCTAGGGGGCGTACCTATCCGTTATCTGTTCCCGAAACTGAGGCGATGAGCGATTATATCAGGGAGAATTTACAGAAGGGATTCATCCGTCCTTCATCATCACCCGCTGGTGCAGGTTTCTTCTTTGTTAAAAAGAAGGATGGAGGACTGCGTCCATGCATTGACTACCGGGGTCTCAATGACATTACCATTAAAAATAGTTATCCATTACCACTCATTACCGAATTATTTGACAGAGTTAAAGGAGCCCGCATCTTCACCAAGTTAGATCTCCGCGGTGCCTACAATCTCATCAGAATCAGGAGTGGTGACGAATGGAAGACAGCTTTTAACACTCGAGATGGTCATTACGAGTACCTGGTAATGCCATTCGGGTTGAGTAATGCTCCAGCAGTGTTCCAACACTTTGTGAACGAAATCTTCCGTGACGTTCTGTATAAATACCTCGTTGTTTATCTGGATGATATCCTCATCTTCTCCCAAGACCTTCCATCTCATCGTCTACAAGTCCGTGAAGTCCTCCGACGTCTTCGTGAGAACCGGCTCTACGGTAAACTATCCAAATGTACCTTTGAAGTTCCCTCTATACCCTTCCTGGGTTATATAATTTCCGGATCGGATCTCCAGATGGACCCGACAAAGTTGGAAGCCATTGCCAATTGGTCCATTCCAAATTCTCTCAAATCTATTCAGCGGTTCCTGGGATTTGCCAACTACTATAGGAAATTTATTCGGGGATTCTCCACTCTCATCGCTCCTATTACCAACCTGACTCGGAAAGGGGCAAACCATTCCAACTGGTCAGAAGAAGCTTTAGCAGCCTTCCAGAAGATCAAGCTGGCCTTTATGTCTGCTCCAGTTCTGTCCCAGCCAGATGTAAACAGACCGTTCGAGTTGGAGGTGGATGCCTCTACAGTTGGAGTTGGAGCTGTTCTCTCCCAGAAGGGAACCGATGGGAAAATCCACCCCTGTGGATTTTATTCTCGTAAATTCCTCCCTGCAGAAGCTAACTACTCCGTTGGAGATCAAGAACTACTGGCGATTAAGCTGGCCCTCGAGGAATGGAGGTATCTCCTGGAAGGGGCCAAACATCCGTTCAACATCTACACGGATCATAAAAACCTGCTATATTTAAAGGCAGCCCAGTGCCTTAATCCTCGCCAGTCCAGGTGGGCTATGTTTTTCTCACGTTTTAACTTTAAGCTTCATTTCCGCCCAGGTTCGCAGAATGTTAAAGCTGACGCTTTATCCCGATCTATGGAATCCGAAGAGGAAACGCCTGACTCAGTTCCACATTCCATCCTGAGTCCAGTGGTATTTGCTGCATCTCAAGTCTCCCCAGCTCCTCCTCCTGGTAAGACTTTTGTTTCCCCAGAACTCCGACCCAAGTTGCTGTCTTGGGCCCATCAATCCAAGTTCACTGGTCATCCCGGTGTCCTGAAGACCTTCAAGTTCCTCTCTGAGACATACTGGTGGCCAAAGATGAAGGCTGACATCAAGGATTTCGTGGCATCCTGTCCTAAGTGTGTGCAGCACAAGACTCCTCGTCAGTCTCCAGCAGGTCAGTTACAACCATTGTCTGTTCCTAGTCGTCCCTGGTCACACCTGTCCATGGACTTTATCACCGACCTTCCTCCTTCTCAAGGATACAATACCATCTGGGTCGTAGTGGACAGATTTACCAAGATGGCCCATTTTGTTCCTCTCCAGGGTCTCCCTTCTGCCCCGAAACTTGCCCAAATCTTCCTACGGGAGATTTTCCGCTTACACGGTCTACCCTCAGAAATAATTTCCGACCGAGGTGTACAGTTTGTAGCGAGGTTTTGGAGGGCTCTCTGTTCTGCCATGCAGGTCAAGCTGAAGTTTTCGTCATCTTACCACCCTCAGACGAATGGGCAGACAGAGAGGGTAAATCAAGAACTAGAGACGTTTTTAAGATTGTATGTTTCATCTTCTCAGGATGACTGGTTCGATCTGCTCCCATGGGCCGAGTTTGCCCACAACTTCCGCTACCACACTGCTACTGGGACAACACCATTCTTTGCAGTATATGGGCAACATCCTCGTGTTCCAGACTTCCAAGAACTCCCTCATATGGATGTGCCTGCTGCCACTACTGCTCTGAATCAGTTTTCTTCAATTTGGAGGAAGATTCATATTTCTCTCAAGAAGGCCTCCAGCCGGTATAAATACTTTGCTGACCGCAAAAGACGCGCAGTTCCTAGCCTGAAACCTGGGGACAAGGTTTGGCTGTCAACCCGTAACCTCCGTCTTAGGGTCCCGTCTATGAAATTTGCACCACGTTTCATTGGTCCCTTTCCTGTCGAAAGAGTCATCAACCCTGTGGCCTACAAACTGAAGTTACCACCTTCTCTGCGAATACCTAATGCTTTTCATGTTTCTCTCCTCAGACCTTTAGTCTTGAACCGTTTCCAAAGAGCTCTTCCAGTTGGCCCCAAAATTCGAACTCAGCGGGGCGTGGAGTTCGAGATTGGCAAGATTCTGGATTCCCGTTGCCGGTATGGTCGTCTTCAATACCTTGTCGATTGGTCCGGTTATGGCCCAGAGGAGAGAAGTTGGGTAAATTCGTTGGATGTCCATGCTCCAAGGTTGGTCCGTGTCTTCCATAACACTCATCCTTCCAAGCCACGTGGGTGTTCGGTGCCCACCCTTAAAGGGGGGGGTACTGTCAGGAATCGACTCACCAAGCTGACATCTGTCCGCCGCTGCGGACTCCGTCCTGGGTCCCTGCGATCACCTGTCGTCCATGTCCCTGCCGTCGGACGCCATCATGGGCCTGGGAGCGCTCCTGTGACAGCGGGCGTGTAGCACGCCGCGTTCCCGCTAGGCCGCGGCATGGGCGCCGCCATGACAGCTTCCCACAGTCAGCATACGGCGGCCAATCCGGTGCTTGGCCGCACCCACTTTTCCTCACTCCACCAATGTCTGTTTAACCAGGGGTATATAAGAAGCTGCAGGATCAGTCTGCAGGCATCCTGGACTTTGTGTCACTCCTGCGACTCATGTGAAGGGATCTGGTTCCTGTTTCCTCCGTGTACTTGGATAACCTACCTGCTGTTCCTTGTTCCTGGCTTCTACCTGAGACTCTGTACTCCTGGTTACTTCATACAGCTCCGTGGAACTTCAAGCCCCAGCAATACCTGCATTTACCTACAGGCTTCACACTCATCAACATCTTGTGTGCTTCAGCCTAGCAGTAGAGACTGACTCCAGGTGTGTTCCATCTCTCCACCTGTGATACAGCTTGCTTGCTGTCAGTGCTTCTCCACCTGCACTGTGGACATAGTCAGACTCCTGCTTCTGCTACCAGGTTTGCCATATAACATCATCTCTGCTAAGTTCCATGTTTTAACCTGCACTGGTTCCCATACCAGAATAATCTCTACAAGTTATCTTTTCATCTGTTTATCATCATTACCGGTTATCATTTCTTCAGTCATCATTCATTCTGTTTCCATAGACTTTCAGCTATTACGCTGTATAATTGACATTTGCATTTATTATTATTATTTCTGCTGCCGTTCTGTGAATCATCTGTTTAAATAAATATCATTGCGCTCATGCGCAGAAACATTATCCAGCCTCCTCGTTTTCTCCCATCCACCTCCACTGACCCACTAGCGCCCCCTCCGGGGACACAGTCAAAACCAAATCTGACAGAATTGAGACCACAAACTTAGCCCCCTCAAGCCAGTGTCTCCACTCCTCGAGTGCATCCTTAATCGCCAACAATTCCCGGTTACCCACGTCATAATTCATCTCGGCAGGCGAAAATTTACGGGAAAAGTAAGCACAGGGATGAAGGCGATTATCAGACACTCCCATCTGAGAGAGCACTGCCCCAATACCCATCTCAGAGGCATCCACCTCCACCACAAAAGGACGCTCTGGATCTGGGTGTCGCAGCACTTTGGCCGAGACAAATGCCCTTTTGAGACAGGCAAAAGCCGATTTGGCCTCACGAGACCAGTGAGCAACATCCGCCCCTTTCTTAGTGAGTGCCACCAAGGGCGCCACTATAGACGAAAATCCAGCGATAAATCGTCTATAAAAATTTGCAAAGCCCAGGAAACGCTGAAGCGCCTTCAAACTAGTGGGCTGCACCCAATCCAGGACTGCCTGTACCTTGGAACCCTCCATTTGGAAACCTTCTGGGGAGATAATATATCCTAGAAATGCGATTTGCTGAACTTCAAATTCGCACTTCTCCAGCTTCGCCCCAAGCCGGTGGTCTCTGAGTTTCTGGAGGACTAAGCGTACATGCTTCCGATGTTCCTCCAGGGAATGGGAGAAGATTAGGATGTCATCTAAGTGAGCAAGCCCCACAGGGGTGAAACATGTTTTCCATTCCAATGGGTCCTGTTTTGTCCAACTGCAAGTGATTCACTCCTAGCCTCAGGTCAGATCATTCCATCCTGCCATTTTGGGCTAATTTTTGCCCAGCTGTCATAGAAATTGTATCTATATCCGTGCAGCTTCATTTACGCCTTTTTCCAGGCTTATGCATCTTAGTTTATTGCATCAGGATTAAAAACTGCATTTTATAGGAAAGAAATACTGCATTCTTCTTTGACTTTCCTCCTGCAGATCCTGTTGTCATATTGCTGCATGGGTTATATGAGAATTTCATGTCTATTTCCCTATATCCTAATGATTATAACAGCTCCAATTCACACAAAGTGTTTCTAATGACACCCATGTCACTAGTGATTATTGCATTGCATATACCAGTACTATTTATTTGTATCTACAATTATCTTTGACATATTTTCTGTTCCTTACACCAGTACCAATGTACACATATATATAAAAAAATTTCTTGATCCGTGTTTCTTTATCCATTTGTATCTATACGGACGGGTAATTTTTATCACCCGTTCCTAATAACTACAGCCTAATTGATCTCCATTATCCTTTTTAGGGTTTTTTTCATAAATCTATATATCTTCGTTTTTTTCATAAATCTATATATCTTCCTTTTTCGTGGACTCTCATTTGTGATCCAGGGACACAATACCACCGGTGTGGGACTTGATGTCTCCTGCCTAACACAAAAAGCAGATCCACACTGTATCCATAAGACCCAGCTAATTATCCCCCCCTATATAGGTGCACTCTCATTGGACGTCTGACCAAATCCTTCTACTATCAAACCACACTGCTAATGCCCGATCTCGTCCGATCTTGGAAGCGAAACAGTGTGGGCTGAGTTAGTACCTGAGGTGGAGACTCACAGGGAATACTCAGTGTTGTAGAACATCAATCATTGCATATGATGTGTGGTATGTGACTCCAACAGCAGCATCACCATTTGTTCCTATCCTTGTCTTTCTTTACCCTGGTATATCCTTTGATTTGTTTCTATTATTACTTATTGCCATAACAGCTGTTATTCCTTCATTAGGATTATGACAGAATCTAAAATCAATTGATTTAATTGATCTCATTAATACAGATCATCTGTACTGGCCGGGTGAGAAAGGGTTTATGACTTGCAGTGTCTCTACCCCTCTCCATCTCATTTCCTGAGGCAGGACCAGAACATTTTTATCTGGGATCATTCACATCTCCTCAACCAGGGGCAATTATATTCTTAATATTTCCAAATAAATTTTGTTTTATCTGCTGACTAATCAACCTAGTGTTATTCATTCTAGTTATTTAACTACCATTAATGAGTGCGCCCACACAAGAGCCTTCTTCTTTCTCCCTTTTGTTTATATCTAAGTATACGACTAAGAATCTATCCAAATATTCCCTGAGCACATCGTTCATGAAATCCTGGAAGACTGCCGGGGCATTACAGAGCCCAAAAGGCATCACCAAATATTCATAATGCCCTGAGTGGGTATTAAAGGCAGTCTTCCATTCATCCCCCTCTCTTATTCGGATTAGATTGTACGCACCGCGTAGGTCAATCTTAGAAAAGATGGTGGCAGTACGAAGCTGGTCAAACAAGACCGAAATGAGAGGCAGTGGGTATGAGTTTTTAATCGTGATACGGTTCAATTCCCTGAAGTCGATGCAGGGTCGCAATGAACCGTCCTTTTTACCCACGAAGAAGAACCCCGACCCAACTGGAGACTGTGAAGGTCTGATAAATCCTTTAGCCAAGTTCTCCTGAATGTACTCTGCCATAGCCTGAGTCTCAGGACGTGACAGGGAGTACAACCTGCTCTTGGGAAGCTTAGCATTCGGCAACAAATTAATGGCACAGTCATAAGGGCGATGGGGAGGTAGTACCTCTGCAACTTTTTTGGAGAACACGTCCGCAAAATCTGCATAACACCCTGGCAATCCTGGCAAACTTAGCTGCGAGAGCCTGACTGGAAGGCTCAAGCAACTCCTGAAACAATCAGTACCCCAACTAAGAATCTCCCCAGAGACCCAGTCAAATTGAGGATTGTGGGCCCTTAACCAGGGTAACCCCAACACCAATGGGGCAAAAGTACAGACAGTCACATAAAAGGACAATTTTTCAGAGTGTGTGGCTCCAATAAACAAAGAAATCTGGCTAGTGCAAGAGGTAATTTTACCCTGGGATAATAGTTCCCCGTTTAACCCACAAATTTCAATTTCCGACGCCAAGGGTACTAAGGAAACAGAGTGTTTCAGGGCGAATTGGCGGTCCATAAAAACCCAGTCGGCCCCACTGTCCACAAAGGCCTCAGTCATGACAGTTTGACCGAGGATCTTCAAGGTCACCGGAATGATAAAAGTCTTCTTGGGAAATTCTGACTTCTGGCCTGACAGGATATTTCCCATCACCCTCAGGCCCTGAAGTTTTCCGGCTTTTCTGGGCATGATACTACCACATGACCCTTATTCCCACAGTACAAACACAACCCCTGCTGTCTCCTCCGCGTCTTCTCACGCGAGGAGAGGCGGGTAGCCCCAATCTGCATAGGCTCCTCGGAAAATTCCTCAGAGTCTGAGGTTCCCTTGGGAAAGAAGGAAACCTCGGTCTCCCTTTCAAGCCTACGCTCTCTCAGCCGTCTATCCACCCGGATGGATAACTGCATGAGCTGATCCAAGCTATCAGGCAAGGGATATTGTACCAGTTGGTCTTTTATCTGGTTAGAAAGACCTCTTCGGTACTGGTGTCTCAGGGCTGGGTCATTCCACTGGGTATCATGGGCCAACCTCCGAAACTCCGTACAGTAAACCTCAACTGGCCTTCGCCCTTGCTTAAGGATCGAAATCTGAGCCTCGGCTGAGGCCGTCTTGTCAGGGTCATCATACAACATGCCCAGTGCCGTAAAAAAAGCATCAACACTTTTAAGCGACGGACAGTCAGGCTGCAACCCATATGCCCAGACCTGTGGGTCTCCTTGTAGCAAGGAAATCACTATGCCCACCCGCTGAATCTCTGACCCAGAAGACTGAGGCCTAAGCAGGAAATATAGCTTGCAGCTCTCCTTGAAACAAAAGAACTGCGAGCGATCTCCAGAAAAACGATCCGGAAGATTTACTTTCGGCTCCTTAACCCCTGAAGGTGCTGCTGCTGCGGGAGCTCCGCCAGCGGCCTGGGAGGTGTGCATTTTAATGGACAAATCACTAAATTGACGAGTCAGGACCTGCACCTGATCGACCACCTGTTGCAACGTATTTTGAGGGGTATGCTCCATATTCCCACAAAATTTCAACAGGAGTATTGGGCTGCTGAATATGTTATGCACACCAGTGCCTGCAGGAATGTACTGGTGTCTGAACAGAGAGGGATGCAAAACAAATGAACTAACAGACAGACTGGGAAATATGACATCACGTACACAGAAAGTGATAGGGTAACAAAACCAACACAAAGTGAACAGAGAAGCCCAGAGGCTAAGAAACTGGGTGTCTCCCTAGTATTACAAATGCTCAGATGGAAAAAGCAAGATGTTGTGTTTTAATACGTAGAGAACCCGAAATGCTGTTGCTAAGGGCAACAGCAAAACCCTAAAGGGTTACCAACGGGTGTGGCAGCAAACTCCTTGGTCAGAGATGGAATAGTAGACACAAGGAGAGTCTCCACAATCCTAATTCTCCCTTGCAGGGCCCAGGTTCAGCTTACTGACTAAACTGACACATGGACGCCCTGCACAGTGAGAGAGGATTAAGCATGCAGGTCTGAAAGTACAGCCACAAACCTGCTGGGTTCACAGAATAGCAAAAGTCACCTCAGCAGGCTAAACGACTGACTCCAGTCTTACTGCTAGGTCTGGATTGGCAGAGTGTAGTACCAAATCCCCAGGCCTATTTGCAGTAAGCAATAACAAATACAAAGCTACACAGTACTGGCTAATTTTCAGGAACTGACTAACCAACAAAGATTCAGCAGCATCTGCTTAATCTGAGAAGAGGCCTTATAAAGCAGGTGCTGTCCACGCCCCACTCAGACCTCACAGACTGTGAGCACAAAAACCAGCACCGGATCCCCTGCTTGTAACCACTGCACAGCAAAAGACCCGAACCGGAGTATCAGCTGCGCTCAGGTTACTCCGCTAGCACTCGTCACCAGGTTGCCATGACGACGTGGCAGCACAGGGCAGGAGACCCTAACAGCCAGTTGTCTTGAGAGGAGGACATGAATAAACGTAGAAATGTCTCCAGGTCCTGGTTCACTCTCTCTGTTTGACCATCTGTTTGGGGATGATATCCTGAGGAGAAATTTAATTTCACACCGAGAGCAGAACAAAGGGACCTCCAAAACTTGGCCACAAACTGAGGACCTCTATCAGATATGATTTCCTGCGGTAGACCATGGCGTCGGAAAATCTCTACTATGAATAATTTTGCCAACTGGGATGCTGATGGAAGACTAGCCAGGGGAATGAAGTGTGCCATTTTAGAGAACCGGTCAACTATGACCCACATAGTATTTCGTCTGCCAGACCATTAGTAATAAAGTCCATAGAAATATGCGTCCATGGTCTTTGTGGTACAGGTAACGGATGGAGTAACCCAGCTGGAGGACCTTTGGGACTTTTATGTTGGGCACACTTTGGACAAGCAGCCACGAATTCCTGAACATCAGTTCTGAGATGAGGCCACCAGTAGGAGCGCTGAATAAATTTGAACGTTTTATGACCACCCGCATGGCCCATGAAGGAGGAGAAGTGAGCCCATGTAAGAAGTTTCTTGCAAAGATTTTGGTGCAACGAAGATTTTTCCAGGATGAGGAAGTGGAGAAGTATTAGTTGCTGAGAAAGAGTTGGACTCCAAGATAAATTGCTCTTTTGAACGATCAGAGGGTTCTTCAGAACTTAGGGAACGAGATAATGCATCTGCTTTTTTGTTGAGAGAACCTGGTCGGTAACTAAGTTTAAAGTTAAAACGGGTAAAGAAGAGTGCCCATCTTGCTTGGCGTTGGTTGAAACATCGAGCAGATTGTAGATATAGGAGGTTCTTGTGATCTATGCTTACCGAGATTGGATGCTGAGCTCCCTCCAACAAATACCTCCACTCCTCAAAGGCTAACTTAATTGCTAGTAATTCTTGTTTCCCAATAGCGTAGTTCTGTTCAGCGGGAGAAAATCTTCGTGAGAAGAATGCACAGGGATGGACCTTCTTGTCCTCGAAGAGCTGGGACAATACTGCTCCTACTCCTACAGTGGAGGCATCAACCTCCACCAGGAATGGACGGCTGAGATCGGGTTGTCGAAGGACAGGGGCGGTCATGAAGGCTTCCTTTAAAGACAAAAAGTTTTCTAAAGCCTCCGGAGACCACTTGGCAGGTTCCGCACCTTTCCTGGTTAATGCGGTAATGGGAGCTATGACAGAAGAATAATTCTGAATAAATCTTCGGTAGAAGTTAGCGAATCACAGAAAACATTGAACCCCCTTAAGGGTAGCTGGAAGCGACCAATCCTGGATCGCCTGCACTTTAGCGGGGTCCATCGGTAACTTCTGTCCTGAGAGGATGTAACCGAGGAATGGAATCGTGGGTACTTCGAAGGTGCACTTCTCTAATTTACAGAATAATTGATTCCTCTGTAAACGAGTTAGAACCTCTTTGACTTGTTCTCGATGGGTCTTCAGATCCCTGGAAAAGATGAGGATGTCATCTAAATATACCACCAAGCAGTCATAGAGGAGATCTCTGAAAATTTTGTTAACGAATTCTTGAAAGACGTCTGGGACGTTACACAGGCCGAAAGGCATTACCAGGTATTCGTAATGCCCATCGTGGGTATTAAATGCCGTCTTCCATTCGTCACCTGAGCGACTACGTATAAGATTGAAGACCCCCCCGTAAGTCCAATTTGGAGTAAACAGCTCCTTTAACACAGTCGAATAGTTCTGGAATTAGAGGCAACGGATATCTGTTCTTAATTGTTATGTCTTTGAGACCTCTATAGTCAATACAGGGCCGCAGACCCTCATCCTTCTTCTTGACAAAAAAAAAACCCCGGCCGGAGAGGTGGAAGACCTGATGAACCCTTTATCCAAATTCTCCCGGATATACTTCGACATGGCCTGTGTCTCAGGGAGTGAGAGAGGATAGGTTCGACCTCGGAGAGGAGTTTTGCCTAGTACCAGATCAATGGGACAATCCCAAGTGCGATGCGGAGGCAAGGTGTCCACCCCATGCTTACTGAAAACATCTTGAAAGGCCTGGTATTCCACAGGAAGGCTGGAAGAACAGAGGGGTCTTACTGAGGACAAACAGTTCTGGAAGCAGTTTCGTCCCCAAGAGAGAACATCCATGGTCTGCCAGTGTATGTGGGGATTGTGTTTTATTAACCACGGAAATCCTAGGATCAGTTCGTGAGAGGCTTAAGGAATTACAAGAAAAGAGATATTTTCGGAATGAAGAACTCCGACCTACAACTTGAGAGGGATAGAACGAAAGGATATGATTCCCTCAGTAATATGACTTCCATCCACCAAAGTAATTGAAATGGTACGATCCAAACGGACAGTTGGTATTCCTGATCATTTAACCAGAGCTGAGGTAATGAAGCTTTCGGCAGCTCCGGAGTCAAGTAGTGCAGGGATGAGAAGAGAGGAAGAAGGGAGCTCCAGGTGAGTTAACAAGACAGACTCTTTTCTTGGCAAGTAATTCCGAGAATTCTCCTAGCTTGACCTCTCCAGCACAGGCTAGGAGCGGGCGTTTCCTGGTCGTTGACTGCAGGATTTAAGGAAATGATCTGACGCACCACAATACAGGCATAGGTTCACTTGTCGCCGTCTCTGACGTTCTTCGTTGGAGATACGGGAACGATTGATCTGCATGGGTTGTTCGGTAGTTGGTGATGATGATCTTGGCGGAAGAACGACTCGAGGCTTAGGATGATCAGACCGCGATCTCTCCATACAGCGTTCTCTGTACCTCAGGTCTAATTTATTACATAAGGAAATCAATTTATCCAACTTATCTGGAACGTCCTGAGTTGCAGGTCATCTTTGATCTTTTCGGAGAGACCGCTCCAGAAAGCTGCAATAAGAGCCTCCTCATTCCAGTTCAGTTCTGAGGAGAGAGTACGAAACTGGATCACCGTATGTGTGCCCTGACGCAGGCGCAGGATCTCTAATGAGGCGGCAGAAGTCCTGCCCGGTTCGTCGAAGATTCTTCGAAAGATGTCTACGAACTCTGAATAGTTAGACAGGATGGGATCTGTCTTCTCCCACAAAGGTGAGACCCTTTCCAATGCTTGCCCACTAAGCAAAGAAATTATATAGGCTTCCTTGGTTCGTGCTGATGGGAAGTTGGCCGACTGTAGTTCGAGCTGGATTTCGCACTGGTTAAGAAACCCACGGCATTGTTTTGGATTCTCATCGAACTTACTGGGTGATAGCAAATGTAATCGTGGAAGTGGTACTGGTACAGGCGGAAGCGGGACCGGAGGTGCTAATGTGGGAGCAGCCGTCGATACTTGAGGGGCCGTCATGGCAACACAGAGAGAATAGAGACGTTCGGACATATTCTGCATGAACTGCACAATTTGAGATTGTGTGGCCCCCTGCTTACTCAAGCGAGACCAGATATCTGCAGTTGAATCACCTCCTGAGGCCTGATCACCCTTCGTATTTATTGGGCCAATGCTTACTGTCACGTTTAGCAAGGCTTGACAATCCGGCGGCTGAAACTTGCCCAAGGAAGTGGTTGTCTGCAGATGAATAAGACGAATAAGAGGGGGTTGGATGTAGTTCCTTCTCATGGGACAAGGGGAAATGAGGAACGTAGGCGGGGCCAAGACTCAGTGAGTTGTAGTTCTTGAGAATGAGGCTGAAGTAGGGAACTGTGGCTTGTGGACGATGACTTAAAACTTAGTTGTAGACAAAGAACTGCGGGTTGTGGTTTGAAAGATGAGACTGTAGATAATGAACTGTGGAACTTTGGTGATAAAAGATGTGGCTGGAGACAAAGAACGGTGGACTGTGACTTGAAAGACGAGGTTGTAGATAATGAACTGTGGATGGTGGTTCAAAGCCGTAGCTGGAGACAAAGATCTGCGGACTGTGGCTTGAAAGATGAGTCAGAAAGACAGAGGCCGTCCGTGCCCAAAGGGTTTAACTGGACCGGGTTTTCCTGGAGCGCTTCCACAGGCAGCAGTAGGTTAGGAACGGCAGGGCTGCAGCATCAACTGAGAACCGGCTAAGCAGGTTAGGAGAAACCAGAACACGGCAAGAATTCTGGGAGCACAGGGCTAAAGCACCTACAACAGGGTTGTAACTTGAAGCACTGGCCTCCCTGTCATAAACCAGCCCCCTTTTATAAGGAGAACTCTCCCTGGATTGGCTGGAAGGAAACAGGAAGCCAAGCTGTGCCTCAGACTTGGTCTCCAACATGGTGTTGACCAGTAATGCAGACATCTCTGCATAGCCTCACAGCTCACTGCCCCTGGTCTCCTAGCAACATTTCGGCAAGAGACACCCGCTGCAGCGGCGTCCCGCCGCCACGAGCGAACCCCCTCACCACCACTACCGCTGCCCACGGACCTGGTGCGGCAGCCCTCCTCTGCTGCTGCCCACAAGCCACCTGTGAAGCCAGCCCCACGGCCCCAGCACATGGGTAAGACCTCGGGCACTGACTTCTTCTCCCTTCCTCTCTTTAACCACTCTCATCTCCACCGGTTATCAAACCCACCAGAATGGTATCATCTGCAAACTTAATCACAGAGATTGTCTCCAAATTAGACTCACATTCAGAGGTATACAAGGAATATAAGAATGGACTTAAAACACACCGCTGCGGAACTCCTACACTTAACACCAGTTCAGAAGACAGGTCAGAGCCCAGTTTCAAAATTGAGTTTGATTGTCTACCACCGATGCGGTTTTTCAAGACGGGTCTGCCTATGTCAGCAGAAGACAAGTGAGCAGGTCTGCAGGCCACTGCAGGCCACTATTCAGTCTCTCGTACATTCAGCAGTTTTGGTTCAGGTTCCAGTACACCAACAAGGTTTTATTCCAATCTTTTTGTAGTGCCAAAGACGGATGGCTCGGTCACACCGATATGGAACCTAAAGGGGTTCAATCGGTTCGTCACTTACTACACATTCAAGATGGAATCCCTACGGTCAGTGATTGCAGGTTTAGGACCACAGCAATTCATGATTTTGCGGGATCTCAAGGATGCATACTTACACATTCCAATTTGGCCACCGCATCAGGCGTACTTAAGTTTGCAGTTCAACAAGCGCCTCCGGTATTCACAAAGGTGATGTCTGTGATGATAGTTCATCTCAGATCCCTGGGAGTGATCATCGTTCCATACTTAGATGACCTTCTCATCAAGGCTTCATCTCAACAAATACTTCATAAACATGCCTTACTGTTGTACAGTCTACTAGTTCAGTACGGATGGATTGGCAACTTTAAAAAAAAAAATCGAGTCGCTTCCTGTGTCAAAGAATTCCATTTTAGGAACGATTCTGATTACGGTGGATCAAGGCATTTATCTTCCACAACATTAAGTACATGCTATTCATCATCTAGTACTGCCAGTGCTCAAACCACGGACAGTCTCGGTGCATTTGTGCATTCGATTGTTAAGACAGATGGGGGCATCTTTCAAAACACTCCAGTTCGGAAGATTTCACTCATGTCCCGTTCAACTGGATCTTCTCGCATAGTGATCCGGCTCTTGTCTACAAATTCATCAGATGGTGTGCTTGTCTCCAGGGCCAGAGTATCAATACTCTTGTGGCTCCACATACACAATCTCACTGCAGGAAAAAGGTTTGCAGTCTGGAATTGGATAATTCTGATGACGGACGCAAGTCTCAAAGGTTGGGGAGCAGTGGTCCAACATTGTCAGTTTCAGGGTCTATGTTCAGACCGAGACAGATTACCATCAATCAGCGTCCTGGAACTCAGGGCAATTTACAACGCTCTGCGTCAGGCAGTTCACTTGCTCCTGTCTCAGACTGTTCAGGTTCAGTCGGACAACGCGACGGAAGTCGCATACATCAACAAACCAGGAGGGACTCAAAGTCGCATGGCCATGCAAGAAACTGCTCGAATCCTCAATTGGGCCAAACATCACCATGTGATATTGTTGGCGGTCTTCATTCCGGGAGTGCACAACTGGGAAGCAGATTATCTCAGTCATCAAGATTTTCCTCCAGAAGATGTTCCAAATGTTAGTCCAGTGCTGGAGTTACCCAAAGATGGATCTAATAGCTTCTCGCCATAATCATCAGACAGTTACGTGGCCATACAGCCTAGTGTATCTATTTCTGTTTCCGCTGCTTCCTCGGTTGCTAAAGCAGATCAAACGAGAGTCCACGACTGTCATACTAGTGGCGCCTCGTTGGCCTCAGAGAGTGTGGTTCTTGAATCTCCATGGTCTACTCGCAGACGATCCCTGGCTGATTCCGCTACGTCCAGACCTACTACAGCAGGGGTCGTTCCTTTACCCTGATTTAACGTGGCTGCTTTTTACGGGGTGGCTGTTGAGACCACTCTCAAGACGAGAGGGCATTCCACAGTTGGTTGTACCAACCACGTTACGTGCTAGGAAGCCAGTTTCAGCAGCTCATTATCACAGGATTTGGCGAGCTTATATAGGTTGGTGTGAAGCTAGGATGTTTCCGACATATTCTTTCAAGTTATCCCATCTTTTGCTCTTTTTACAGACGGGGTTAGATGGAGGACTGCGTTTAGCGACACTAACGGTGCAGGTCTCTGCCTTGTCAGTTTTCTTTCAAAGGTGTTTGGCTCTTTGCCAACAGTTCACAATTTCCTGCAAGGTGTCCTCAGAGTATAACCTCCCCTCACACCACCTACGGCTCCATGGACGTGAATATAATTTAGCATGTTTTTGCAGTCACGTTTTGAACCCTTGCAACATGTGGATGTTAAGTTTAGAACTTGGAAAACCTTGTTTCTCCTAGCCTTAGCTTCGGCAAGGTGTGTTGCACAATTTGGGTGCCTTGTCATGCAAGCCACTGTATCTGGTATTTCATACTGACAGACCGGACCTTTGGACAAATCCCGCTTTTCTACCGCAGGTAGTATCTTCTTTCACATCAATCAACCAATCACGGTTCCTGTTTTTCAGAAAATTCAGGTACTCCGGGTACTCCAGTGACCCCTAATGGATGAAAAAAATAGGATTTTGGTACTTACCAGATAAATCCTTTTCTTTGCACCCACAGGAGGTACTGGACGCCAACCCAGAGCAGTTCCTGGCTGGTGGTAAGTTCAATAGTTCTTATGGTAACACAATTTCACTGACTTATTCAAATGTAAGGTGATTGTTATCTATTGTTGTGTCACCTTTGTCCGTTATGTTATAATGTTATATGTAATTCTCCATTGTTCATCCTCTCTGTCGCTCCTATTCGGCTCAGCAAAAAAACACTAAGGCATCTTGGGAGTATGGAAGGGGAAGGAGGGTTACACATTTAAATTTTTAAATGTGCCTATCCCTGCTATCGCACCGTCCATATCCCAAGAGTACTCCAGTGCCCCCTGTGGCTTCAAAGAAAATAATTTATCTGGTAAGTACCAAAATCCTATTATCTACTGTAATAATACAGAGACATGACTGTGGAAGTGAGGGGATTTGGGCATATTTACAGTGATATTTATGTCTCCCCATTTCACAGAGGTGTGAAGAAGACATCTAGTGAGCATGAGACACCCTGCAGCCATGTTCGTGTGACAGGAGGACTGAGCAGGTCCCAGAGCCCCATCACGGTGCCTCCACCTCACTCACTGGTACATGTGACACAGTGACCAGAAGATCCAGGAACTCACCAACAAGATCATTCAGATGCTGACTGGAGAGGTGACTGCTGGGAATGGGGCATTATACAGTAACACCAGGGGATGTGTCTGGCTGCTGACTGAAGAGGTGACTGCTGGAAATGGGGCATTATACAGTAACACCAGGGGACGTGTCTGGGTGATGACTGGAGAGGTGACTGCTGGGAATGGGACGTTACACAGTAACACCAGGGGAAGTGTCCAGGTTGTGACTGGAGAGGTGACTGCTGGGAATTGGACATTATACAGTAACACCAGGGAATGTGTCTGGGTGATGACTGGAGAGGTGACTGCCGGCAATGGGGCATCATACAGTAACACCAGGGAATGTGTCTGGGTGATGACTGGAGAGGTGACTGCTGGGAATGGGACATTATACATTAACACCAGGGGACATATCTGGGTGATGACTGGAGAGGTGACTGCTGGGAATGGGGCATTATACAGTAACACCGGGGGATGTGTCTGGGTGATGACTGGAGAGGTGATTGCTGGGAATGGGGCATTATACAGTAACACCAGGGGACGTGTCTGGGTGATGACTGGAGAGGTGACTGCTGGGAATGAGGCACTATACAGTAACACCAGGGGATGTGTCTGGGTGATGACTGGAGAGGTGACTGCTGGGAATGGGGCATTATACAGTAACACCAGGGGACGTGTCTGGGTGATGACTGGAGAGGTGACTGCTGGGAATGAGGCACTATACAGTAACACCAGGGGATGTGTCTGGGTGATGACTGGAGAGGTGACTGCTGGGAATGGGGCATTATACAGTAACACCAGGGGACGTGTCTGGGTGATGACTGGAGAGGTGACTGCTGGGAATGAGGCACTATACAGTAACACCAGGGGATGTGTCTGGGTGATGACTGGAGAGGTGACTGCTGGGAATGGAACATTATACAGTAACACCAGGGGATGTGTCTGGGTGATGACAGGAGAGGTGACTGCTGGGAATGGGGCGTTATACAGTAACACCGGGGGACGTGTCTGGGTGATGACTGGAGAGGTGACTGCTGGGAATGGGACATTATACAGTAACACCGGGGGATGTGTCCGGGTGATGACTGGAGAGGTGACTGCTGGGAATGGGACATTATACAGTAACACCAGGGGATGTGTCTGGGTGATGACTGGAGAGGTGACTGCTGGGTATGGGACATTATACAGTAATACCAGGGGATGTGACTGGGTGATGACTGGAGAGGTGACTGCTGGGAATGGGGCATTATACAGTAACACCAGGGGATGTGTCCGGGTGATGACTGGAGAGGTGACTGCTGGGAATGGGGCATTATACAGTAACACCAGGGGATGTGTCTGGTGATGACTGGAGAGGTAACTGCTGGGAATAGGACATTATACAGTAACACCAGGGGATGTGTCTCAGTGGTGACTGGAGAGGTGACTGCTGGGAATGGGGCATTATACAGTAACACCGGGGGATGTGTCTGGGTGATGACTGGAGAGGTGACTGCTGGGAATGGGGCATTATACAGTAACACCAGGGGACGTGTCTGGGTGATGACTGTATCATTGTGTGTGTCAGGTTCCTATAAGGTGTCAGGATGTCACTGTCTATGTTTCCATGCAGAAGGGGGAGTATATAGAGGAACACAGCGGTCTGTACAAGGACGTGATGATGGAGAATCACCGGCCCCTCACATCACTGGGTAAGAGGAGACTGTCATGTATTGTACAGGGGAGAGCAGGTATGGGGACCCCCTATATACACACATCATCTGATAATCACATATATACACTGTACTCAGTCACTGTGTGTCTCCTACAGATGGGCCCAGTAACAGAGATACCCCAGAGAGATGTCCCCGTCCTCTGTAATCCCAGAACTGTACAGACAGTGTTCGCAAATACGCGCTATAGCGCGTATTTTACCCTGATCTGTGCTCCGGGGACTCACTTTTCTAAACTGTGAGTCCCCTGGGACGCGCTCCGCTGAAGCTGGTCATCTTGTTTAAGTTCTCTTGTGGCAGCCCTTCCCCCCTGACAGAGTGTGAGGACGGCTTCCCACACCCCCCCCCCCTCCCCCCTCCCCCCGATCACCTGCTGCAGCAGCTTCAAGGGAGGCCGGACAGACAGTGAGGACGCCCCCCCCCCCCCCCCCCCTTCCCGCCGATCACCCAGTGCAGCTTCACGGGAGCCGGACAGAGTGAGGATGCCCCCCCCCCCCCCGCCGATCACCCTCTGCAGCTTCACGGGAGCCGGACAGAGTGAGGACGCCCCCCCCCCCGCCCCGCCGATCACCCTCTGCAGCTTCACGGGAGCCGGACAGAGAGCGAGGACGGCTCTGCGGCGCTACACACTGTGCTGCGGGGAAATTGAACGCCGGAGAGGGTGAGCTGGACTTACGGTGGCGGCTGGGCTCATATCGGTGGGATGGCGGAGATGGGGGCTGCATGGCGCTGGCAAACATGTATTAAACGCAACATTTTTGTGGTATGGAGTGGGAGTGAGGCGAGAGGGTGACAGTGCTGCTGGTCTCTGCAGCATACAGGACCCTTGATACAACCAATGGATTTGAGTCATGCTGCCTGTAATTTATGTGCTGACTGATCAACTTCAGTGACACTCACTGTTCTGGCTGCCTTTGTTGGTTGCTGTTGGTTACTGCTGGTTACTGTACAGGCAGCCAGCACAGTTAGTGTCACTGAAGTTGATCAGTCAGCACATAAATTACAGGTAGCATGACTCAAATCCATTGGTTGTACCAAGTGTCCAAAGTCATCAGGTCAGGATGTTGGCATTTAGTATATCGACACCAGCATCCCGATCGCAGCAAAGCTGACAAGAGTGACGAGTGCAGAGGGTACCCTAACCTCCCACCCTTAACCCTCCATTTCCCGCAGCCTAAACCTAACCCACCCCCTTAAGGCCCGTACACACTGGTCGATGTATCGGCCGTTCTCATGAACGGCCGAAACATCGCGGGACCGTCGGCCAGTGTGTACGGGCGATACGTCTGTGAACTCCGTCGTTCACAGACGTATCGCATCGGCCCCGCAGCACAGCCGACAGCCAATATATCTAACGATACACATGCTGCGGCGGCCGGCGGTGAACTGGGCGGGCGCAAGCACCCGCCTGCCCAATTCATGACGTCAGTCCCCCGACGGATCGGGCAGTGTGTATGCACAGCACACTGCCCGATCCGTACATAGATATATCTGCAGATCAATTGATCTGCAGATATATCTAATAGTGTGTACCCACCTTTAGTGCCTAACACTTATACCCCTTCTCTGCAGCCTAACCCTAACCTCACCAACACCATATCCTAACCCCCCACCCGCAAGCTAAACCAGTGGCTGCAGTGCATACTTCCCTTCAGGATCCTGACTGTCAGGATATCGTTGCCGGGATGCTGATCTCCTCGGGATGCCAGCGTTGGTATTGTGGTGGCTGTCAGGATTCCGGCATCGGAATTACGGCTGCTGGGATCCCAACAGCCAGGATCCTGAATGCATACTTTTGATATGATAACAGCCCAGCAGCATTGCCACCCTCCCTCCCCCACAACACTTTTGTAGTGTCTAAATCCAGTCTGGGGCTCCTATTATAGCGGCATCATAAAGCCATTCACCATAAAGCCATTACATACAGAAAATGTATTATTTAATAATGTTGTCCTGTTTTTTAATCATATAATTAAGTGCTCTGCCTGGCGCAATGTGTATAAAGTGCTCTGCCTGGCGCAATGTGAATAACGTGCTCTGCCTGGCGCAATGTGAATAACGTGCTCTACCTTGTGCAATGTGTGGTGCAATATGTATAACGTGCTCTACCTGCTGCAATGTGTTCCGCAATGTGTATAACGTGCTCTACCTGGTGCAATGTGTATAACGTGTATACTGTGTGGAATTATTACTATTATGTGACCACGCCCCTTCCCCACGAAGCTACGCCCCTAAAAAATTCCAGCGCGCCTTCGGCGCGCACTGCCGCAGTTTTCGGTGTCGGTGCAGGAGAACCGATTCTCTTTCTGCCACAAGGTCACTGAAATGTCTAATTACATCTAAAGTGCAGGGTGTCCTGTATGCTACACAGCCCAGCAGCATAGTCACCCCATCCTCCCCCTTGCACCCCTTTTATAGTATCCAAATCAAGTTTGTGTTTTTAGATTTGAATCATTAATAAGACTAATTAAAACCTTCATTCTGATGGGACCCAGAAAATGACAGGTAGGACCCCAATTTTTAAAAGTGAGGGGTCCCTGGGACCCACTTTTTTTTGGTCTCAGCGCGATCACTGACAGAGAAGAATCACAGGACCCCACAGGAGGATCAGGTAGGTGGGATTTAGGGTCTCCCCAATATACCAAAGTGACTGTCACTATATGATCTGTAGAGGAGCTGTGTGTGTATTATACACTGATATTATACTTTTTCACCTCAGTTTAATCTGACTGTATTGAAATATCATTATAGTGTTTTTTTGTTTTTTTAGGAAGAACGTCTGTCTTATATTAAAACAGAAGATATAGAAGGAGAAGAAGAGACGTATGTGACTGATATAAAGGCAGAAGATATAGATGGAGAAGAAGAGACGTATGTGACTGATATGAAGGCAGAAGATACAGAGGGAGAAGAAGAGACGTATGTGACTGATATAAAGGCAGAAGATACAGAGGGAGGAGAAGAGACGTATGTGACTGATATAAAGGCAGAAGATACAGAGGGAGGAGAAGAGACGTATGTGACTGATATAAAGGCAGAAGATATAGATGGAGAAGAAGAGACGTATGTGACTGATATGAAGGCAGAAGATACAGAGGGAGAAGAAGAGACATATGTGACTGATATAAAGGCAGAAGATATAGAGAGAGAAGAAGAGACGTATGTGACTGATATAAAGGCAGAAGATACAGAGGGAGGAGAAGAGACGTATGTGACTGATATAAAGGCAGAAGATATAGATGGAGAAGAAGAGACGTATGTGACTGATATGAAGGCAGAAGATACAGAGGGAGAAGAAGAGACGTATGTGACTGATATAAAGGCAGAAGATACAGAGGGAGGAGAAGAGACGTATGTGACTGATATAAAGGCAGAAGATACAGAGGGAGGAGAAGAGACGTATGTGACTGATATAAAGGCAGAAGATATAGATGGAGAAGAAGAGACGTATGTGACTGATATGAAGGCAGAAGATACAGAGGGAGAAGAAGAGACATATGTGACTGATATAAAGGCAGAAGATATAGAGAGAGAAGAAGAGACGTATGTGACTGATATAAAGGCAGAAGATACAGAGGGAGGAGAAGAGACGTATGTGACTGATATAAAGGCAGAAGATATAGATGGAGAAGAAGAGACGTATGTGACTGATATGAAGGCAGAAGAGACAGAGGGAGAAGAAGAGACGTATGTGACTGATATGAAGGCAGAAGATGTAGAGGGAGAAGAAGAGACGTATGTGACTGATATAAAGGCAGAAGATACAGAGGGAGAAGAAGATACGTATGTGACTGATATAAAGACAGAAGATACAGAGGGAGAAGTAGAGACGTATGTGACTGATATAAAGGCAGAAGATATAGAGGGAGAAGAAGAGACGTATGTGACTGATATGAAGGCAGAAGATACAGAGGGAGAAGAAGAGACGTATGTGAGGGGTGATCAGCAGTGTAAGGAGGAGGAGATCCCTACAGATATCAGCACAGGTGAGTAATAAACACTTATTATAGAACAGAGTCACATAGTGACATATTCTCCTTGCTCAGTCACTACAGCAATCTCTTATACTACAGCCTCTCCCCGTTGGGGAGTCAGGAGACATCAGCCCCTATTATACTCCTGCTCTTCTCCTTACATCATGTCACTGTGTGTTTTACCAGCCCAGACGTCTGACCAGTCTCCACTCCACACTCTAAGGGCAACAGTATCTTAGACGAATCAGTCATGCTTTGCCTGAACACCCAAACATTCTAGAAAGGTATTATGAAACGTAACAGTGGAAAGAATGTCAGGCCATATACTATATAGCAATTAAATAGCAAAGGAAATAAAGCAAAAAATATACTGTATACTTTATACCCATAACAAGAACAAATAAATCTTGCCCAAAAATAGATCCATGCCCAGTAACTTAGTCCCAGTTGGCACATGTTACAATAGGAAACAAACTCTGAGTGTCTGCAACAGTCTTACTCCTTTAGCATATTACTTCGAGACGGAAGACAACTCCTTCGGAATTGGTTTAGGTAAAGTGTCATGTAGGACTGTCAACAGGAATATCCCACTTTTTCAGAATAGTAGGGCCATCCTCGGGGGGAAGGTATCACTGTGAAGGCACCGTTTTGCATCACAATAATCATAGTAAGAAAGCCCCATTTGTATTGCACATTTCCTTGGGTGGAATAGACGCTTTTTGGCCAGCGTCACATGAGAAATATCCAGAAATAGCTGCAGATTATCCAGGCACTCAGCTGTGGATGAGGAAGACAAAACGACTTGTAGAATGCATTGTTTAATATGAAAAAATGTACCCTGAGCAGAGTGTCCCTTGGTGCCTGGATAGGGGCCTGTTTGGACTTTGGGAGTCTATGGATCCTATCAATAAGAAGGTCCATGGCAGAAGCCTTTGGTGGAAGGTTCTGAAAAGAGGACCATAGCATAATCATAAAGCTCAGCATTTGTAACAGAATTCGGAATGCCCATTATTCTGATATTATTTCTCCGAGACCTGTCTTCTAAATCAATGACTTTATCACGAATAGAGACAGTGTCTTCCTGAAGGGTGTCATGTGCTGAAATCAGATCTTTGTGAGACGCAACAATCTCTTTCATCTTAGTCTGTACGTGTGCCAATCTCACTGATATCGGACCTCAAAGCTTGAATATTAGAGTTAAGTTCTGAGGTTATTTCAGTCCTTAAGTGTAGATAACATAGAATGTATAGAGCGTAGAGTAATAGGATCATCTAGGATGTCTTAAGATGTCTTCAGCCATTACAGCTGGGCTGTGCGCCTGACAAGAAGAAGCAGATGATGTTGTAGCGGTCTCAGATGGACCACCTGAATTTGAGATACCAAAGAGGAGTGGTATTCATGTGACCGCTGGTCAGCTGACCGACAGTCACATAACCTCCTCCACGAGCCCGACGGCTCACTTTCCCGATGGTCGGCATACCTACCAACAGGGACTATTTCCACTCGTGGGTGTCCACGACAACCATAGAGTGGAAATAGAACCTGTGGCGACCGCAGGTCGCCACCGAGCCCGCAGCTTGGCGAGCGCAGCGAGCCCGCAAGGGGCTTGATGCACTCGCCCCTCCCCGCCGGGATCCCGGCGTCGGTATGCTGCCGGGATCCCGGCGTCGTCAGGAGACCGCCGGTCAGCCATACTACACCCCCAAAGAGATGGACAGGTGGGGCCGATTTGGTATCTTTTAGCCTTTCTTGGAGGTATGGAAAGCCGGCTACAAAGAGACAGACCTCTCAGAGATAGGAAAATACTAACGATCTATAAATAAAAGGAGCAGTAGTACGCTGTCAGGAGGTTACATCAAGATGACTCAGTTCAATATGACATTCTTGGGGAGACGGGGGGTTTTCCAACCAAAATTTCAAGTAAACATGATGTAATGCAACTTAAATAACACAGTAATGAGCGAGATATTCCACTAGAGGTCAACGTGATCACAGACGTGAAGTACTCAGCACAGAGAGACACAAATGGCAAAATATATTCAGTGAATAAATCCACAAAATAATATACTGTGAAGTTGTAATCAGAGTGTAATGCGCTGTACTCAGACGATACTTGATACTGGGCTCTGCATGTAGACTGAGAGGAAGTAGATTATAATGGAACCATATAAATAGAAGGTAGTGTCACCTCCAGGCAAATGCTTCAATTTAGTGTAGTGACCCCGGTCCAGCCATCAGGACATTTATTTAGCAGCTTATATCAATTTTAAACCTTATTGAAGGCAAAGCATGCAATGGGCGGGTACCAGGATTCAAAATGGCAGCCACCTCACTTCCCAATATCATTGCCGGGCTCGGTGACTGTGGGCAGACCGTTCTGTCCCCAGCAATAGTGGGAGCAGCGCACCCATGTGAGTGGGAGAGCATTTGCTCCCACCTAAGGAAAAATTGCCCCCAAGTCATGTGTTTGGAGCGTGCAGGAAAGACTGGGCACACTTATCCCCAAAATTCAGCCAGTGGCTTCAGCGGCGTAGCTAGGCTGCGACAGTGAACAGTGCTCTGAGTGAGCAGAGCGAGCGGCTTTAGGGCAGGAGGAGTGGGGGACTTAATAGAGTGGGTCTTGGTCCCAGCGGTGGCCGAGAGCTATCAGGTAGATAAGAAGCCACTTAGTGAGGAGAGCTCCAGAAAGCACGTCTGGATGGACTCAGGCCACGCCCCTCTTATTTATTATTTTATATACTAACAGGGGTGACAGGTGTGGTACATCTCTGCAAAGGCAGATCCAATCTCTTTCTCATCAGACTCTGCTGTCTTCCCTGCACTCTCACTCAGATGTTCACTGCTGCCAGTAGCACACGTATGAGAAGCAGAAGTATGGCGGCAGCTGTATAGATCCTGATATGTAATTCTCTATATCATACTTACCATACACACATCATCCTTATTACTATTGAGAATATAGAGGTAAGACACTGATGATGGGGGTGTAAAAGTGGATTATAACCTAGCAGATGATGATGATGATTGCAGGGTATTATATGGTGTATTGCATGTAAAATACCTTGTTCCACACCTACTCTGCTGTAGCAATATACCTTATATAAGTAACACTTGTACAGGCTTACCAGCGTATGAGCACACACATAAAGGAATGCTACCTTACCAATGCTTCCAGGAGTAACGTTAGGAGACATTTCTCTGATCCATCGGCTCATATGACTGATGTTATTATTCATCTAGAATCTCCAATTCATACGATATGTTCCCCATCCATTGTTTTACATTGGTGCTGACATAGGACTTGGTGAGTGACTACATCTCCATTTATACTTCATGGTTAGTTACCAGTACAAGAGAGAGATATATCTAAGTCTTATTATAATTTCTCTGACGTCCTAGTGGATGCTGGGAACTCCGTAAGGACCATGGGGAATAGCGGCTCCGCAGGAGACTGGGCACAAATAAAAAGCTTTAGTACTACCTGGTGTGCACTGGCTCCTCCCCCTATGACCCTCCTCCAAGCCTCAGTTAGATTTTTGTGCCCCGAACGAGAAGGGTGCACACTAGGGGCTCTCCTGAGCTGCATAGTGAAAAGTTTAGTTTTAGGTTTTTTATTTTCAGTGAGACCTGCTGGCAACAGGCTCACTGCATCGAGGGACTAAGGGGAGAAGAAGCAAACTCACCTGCGTGCAGAGTGGATTGGGCTTCTTAGGCTACTGGACACCATTAGCTCCAGAGGGATCGAACACAGGCCCAGCCATGGAGTCCGGTCCCAGAGCCGCGCCGCCGGCCCCCTTACAGAGCCAGAAGCAAGAAGAGGTTCGGAAAATCGGCGGCAGAAGACATCCTGTCTTCCACAAGGTAGCGCACAGCACCGCAGCTGTGCGCCATTGCTTCTCAGCACACTTCACGCTCCAGTCACTGAGGGTGCAGGGCGCTGGGGGGGGGGGGGGGGGGCGCCCTGAGCAGCAATAAAAACACCTTGGCTGGCGAAAATGCATCACATATAACCCCCAGGGCTATATGGATGAATTTTAACCCCTGCCAGTTTTCCGAAAAAAAGCGGGAGAAAAGGCCGCCGTGAAGGGGGCGGAGCCTATCTCCTCAGCACACAGGCACCATTTTCCCTCACAGCTCCGCTGGAAGGATGTCTCCCTGACTCTCCCCTGCAGTCCTGCACTACAGAAACAGGGTAAAAAAGAGAGGGGGGCACTAATTGGCGTAATATTAACAATACAGCAGCTATAAAGGGAGAAACACTTATATAAGGTTATCCCTGTATATATATAGCGCTCTGGTGTGTGCTGGCATACTCTCCCTCTGTCTCCCCAAAGGGCTAGTGGGGTCCTGTCCTCTATCAGAGCATTCCCTGTGTGTGTGCTGTGTGTCGGTACGTTTGTGTCGACATGTATGAGGAGGAAAATGATGTGGAGGCGGAGCAATTGCCTGTAATGGTGAGGTCACCCCCTAGGGAGTCGACACCTGAGTGGATGGCTTTATGGAAGGATTTACGTGACAGTGTCAGCTCTTTACAAAAGACAGTTGATGACATGAGACAGCCGGCTACTCAGCTTGTGCCTGTCCAGGCGTCTCAGAAACCATCAGGGGCTCTAAAACGCCCGTTACCTCAGATGGTAGATACAGACGTCGACACGGATACTGACTCCAGTGTCGACGGTGAGGAGACAAACGTGACTTCCAGTAGGGCCACACGTTACATGATCACGGCAATGAAAGAGGTTTTAAAAAATTTCTGATACTGCAAGTACCACTAAAAAGGGTATTATGTGGGGTGTGAAAAAACTACCCGTAGTTTTTCCTGAATCAGATGAATTAAATGAGGTGTGTGATGAAGCGTGGGTTTCCCCCGATAAAAAACTGATAATTTCTAAAAAATTATTGGCATTATACCCTTTCCCGCCAGAGGTTAGGGCGCGTTGGGAAACACCCCCTAGGGTGGATAAAGCGCTCACACGCTTATCAAAACAAGTGGCGTTACCGTCTCCTGATACGGCCGCCCTCAAGGAACCAGGTGACAAGAAAACTGGAGAATACCCTGAAATGTATATACACACATACTGGTGTTATACTGCGACCAGCAATCGCCTCAGCCTGGATGTGCAGCGCTGGGGTGGCTTGGTCGGATTCCCTGACTGAAAATATTGATACCCTGGATAGGGACAGTACATTGCTGACTATAGAGCATTTAAAAGATGCATTGCTATATATGCGAGATGCACAGAGGGATATTTGCACTCTGGCATCAAGAGTGAGTGCGCTGTCCATTTCTGCCAGAAGAGGGTTATGGACGCGACAGTGGTCAGGTGATGCGGATTCTAAACGGCATATGGAAGTATTGCCTTATAAAGGGGAGGAGTTATTTGGGGTCGGTCTATCGGACCTAGTGGCCACGGCAACTGCTGGGAAATCCACTTTTTTACCCCAGGTCGCCTCTCAGCATAAAAAGACGCCGTCTTATCAGGCTCAGTCCTTTCGTCCCCATAAGGGCAAGCGGACAAAAGGTTCCTCATTTCTGCCCCGGGGCAGAGGAAAGGGGAAAAGACTGCAACAGACAGCCACTTCCCAGGAACAGAAGCCCTCTCCCGCTTCTGCCAAGTCCTCAGCATGACGCTGGGGCCTTACAAACGGACTCAGGCACGGTGGGGGCCCGTCTCAAGAATTTCAGCGCGCAGTGGGCTCACTCGCAAGTGGACCCCTGGATCCTTCAGGTAGTATCTCAGGGGTACAAATTGGAGTTCAAGACGTCTCTCCCTCGTCGTTTCCTGAAGTCTGCTTTACCAACGTCTCCCTCCGACAGGGAGGCAGTATTGGCGGCAATTCACAAGCTGTATTCCCAGCAAGTGATAATCAAGGTACCCCTACTACAACAAGGGAAGGGGTATTATTCCACGCTGTTTGTGGTACCGAAGCCGGACGGCTCGGTGAGACCTATTTTAAATCTGAAGTCTTTGAACACTTACATACAAAGGTTCAAATTCAAGATGGAGTCACTCAGGGCAGTGATCGCGAACCTGGAAGAGGGGGACTATATGGGGTCTCTGGACATCAAAGATGCCTACCTCCATGTCCCCATTTACCCTTCTCATCAAGGGTATCTCAGGTTTGTGGTACAAAACTGTCACTATCAGTTTCAGACGCTGCCGTTTGGATTATCCACGGCACCCCGGGTCTTTACCAAGGTAATGGCCGAAATGATGATTCTTCTTCGAAGAAAAGGTGTTTTAAATATCCCTTACTTGGACGATCTCCTGATAAGGGCAAGATCCAGGCAACAGTTGGTAGTCGGATTAGCACTATCTCAAGTAGTGCTGCGGCAGCACGGGTGGATTCTCAATATCCCAAAATCGCAGCTGATTCCGACGACACGTCTTCTGTTCCTAGGGATGATCCTGGACACAGTCCAGAAAAAGGTGTTTCTCCCGGAGGAGTAAGCCAGGGAGTTATCCGAGCTAGTCAGAAACCTCCTAAAACCAGGCCAGGTCTCAGTGCATCAATGCACAAGGGTCCTGGGAAAAATGGTGGCTTCCTACGAAGCAATTCCATTCGGCAGATTCCACGCAAGAACATTTCAGTGGGATCTGCTGGACAAATGGTCCGGATCGCATCTTCAGATGCATCAGCGGATAACCCTGTCCCCAAAGACAAGGGTGTCTCTTCTGTGGTGGTTGCAGAGTGCTCATCTTCTAGAGGGCCGCAGATTCGGCATTCAGGACTGGGTCCTGGTGACCACGGATGCCAGCCTGAGAGGCTGGGGAGCAGTCACACAAGGAAGAAATTTCCAGGGCTTGTGGTCAAGCCTGGAGACAACACTTCACATAAATATACTGGAGCTAGGGGCCATTTACAATGCTCTAAGCCTCGCAAGGCCTCTGCTTCAGGGTCAGTCGGTGTTGATCCAGTTGGACAACATCACGGCAGTCGCCCACATAAATGTGAACCGTTGGAAAAAACCAAAGGTGGACATGATGGCGTCCCGCCTCAACAAAAAATTGGACAGGTATTGCGCCAGGTCAAGGGACCCTCAGGCAATAGCTGTGGACGCTCTGGTAACACCGTGGGTATACCAGTCAGTGTATGTGTTCCCTCCTCTGCCTCTCTTACCCAAGGTTCTGAGGATTATAAGGCGCAGAGGAGTAAGAACCATACTCGTGGCTCCGGATTGGCCAAGAAGGACTTGGTATACAGAACTTCAAGAGATGCTCACAGAGGACCCGTGGCCTTTGCCTCTAAGAAGGGACCTGCTCCAGCAAGGTCCCTGTCTGTTTCAAGACTTACCGCGGCTGCGTTTGACGGCATGGCGGTTGAACGCCGGATCCTAAAGGAAAAAGGCATTCCGGAGGAAGTCATTCCTACCCTGATCAAAGCCAGGAAGGATGTGACCGCAAAACATTATCACCGCATTTGGCGAAAATATGTTGCGTGGTGCGAGGCCAGGAAGGCCCCAACGGAGGAATTTTCAACTGGGTCGATTCCTGCATTTCCTGCAAACAGGAGTGTCTATGGGCCTCAAATTGGGGTCCATTAAGGTTCAAATTTCGGCCCTGTCGATTTTCTTCTAAAAAGAACTGGCTTCAGTTCCTGAAGTCCAGACATTTGTAAAGGGAGTGCTGCATATACAGCCTCCTTTTTGTGCTTCCAGTGGCACCTTGGGATCTCAATGTAGTCTTGGGATTCCTCAAATCACATTGGTTTGAGCCGCTCAAATCCGTGGATTTGAAATATCTCACATGGAAAGTGGCCATGCTGTTGGCCCTGGCTTCGGCCAGGCGCGTATCAGAGTTGGCAGCTTTATCTTGCAAAAGCCCATATCTGATTTTCCATTCGGACAGGGCAGAACTGATGACTCGTCCTCATTTTCTCCCTAAGGTGGTGTCAGCTTTTCACCTGAACCAACCTATTGTGGTGCCTGCGGCTACTAGGGACTTGGAGGACTCCAAGTTGCTAGATGTTATGTTTCCAGGACGGCTGGAGTCAGGAAATCTGACTCGCTGTTTATCCTGTATGCACCCAATAAGCTGGGTTCTCCTGCTTCTAAGCAGACTATTGCTCGTTGGATTTGTAGTACAATTCAGCTTACACATACGGTGGCAGGCCTGCCACAGCCAAAATCTGTGAATGCCCATTCCACAAGGAAGGTGGGCTCATCTTGGGCGGCTGCCCGAGGGGTCTCGGCTTTGCAACTTTGCCGAGCAGCTACTTGGTCAGGGGCAATCACGTTTGCAAAATTCTACAAATTTGATACCCTGGCTGAGGAGGACCTGGAGTTCTCTCATTCGGTGCTGCAGAGTCATCCGCACTCTCCCGCCCGTTTTGGAGCTTTGGTATAATCCCCATGGTCCTTACGGAGATCCCAGCATCCACTAGGACGTCAGAGAAAATAAGAATTTACTTACCGATAATTCTATTTCTCGTAGTCCGTAGTGGATGCTGGGCGCCCATCCCAAGTGCGGATTGTCTGCAATACTTGTAACTAAATCGGGTTATTGTTGTAGTGAGCCATCTTTTCTAGAGGCTCCTCTGGTTATCATACTGTTAACTGGGTTCAGATCACAAGTTATACGGTGTGATTTGTGTGGCTGGTATGAGTCTTACCCGGGATTCAAAATCCTTCCTTATTGTGTACGCTCGTCCGGGCACAGTATCCTAACTGAGGCTTGGAGGAGGGTCATAGGGGAAGGAGCCAGTGCACACCAGGTAGTACTAAAGCTTTCTATTTGTGCCCAGTCTCCTGCGGAGCCGCTATTCCCCATGGTCCTTACGGAGTTCCCAGCATCCACTACGGACTACGAGAAATAGAATTATCAGTAAGTAAATTCTTATTATTACATTTGTTATTGTGAGTGTTCTCAGGAGGGTGGACACAATGATAGTCTGAGACACAATATTATAAAGCCTTCATTAAAAGTTATGTTTTATTATACACACACATTTACAATTAAGTGTCCCAGAGAGTCGTCTTCTCCTATTGTTTACAAGATATATATTGTTACAGAAAATTTCACATTTCCATAATGTATTTTATTTCCAGCAGATGGACACACAAGCAGGAATATCTCAGAAGGACATCTAATGTTATCCCCGGATTGTGAAATAAAAGATAATGACAGTAGACAGGATTCTCCAGGAGATAACCCCATTACCACAATGATACATCCAGCTCTATCAGCTGATTCCTCTGATCCTGGGAAATGTTCTCCTGATCACTCTGATATTGGTGCATCTGTTACAGCTCTGACAGTAGATACAGTGTTTCCCTGTTCTGTAGATGCCAAATGTTTTACACAGAACACAAAGCTTATCACCCATCAGGCAGCTAAGGCAGGTGAGAGGCCATTTCCATGTTCTGAGTGTGGGAAATGTTTTACATTGAAAGCAAATCTTGTTACACATCAGAGAAGTCACACAGGTGAGAGGCCATTTTCTTGCTCTGAGTGTGGGAAATGTTTTACATTGAAAGCAAATCTTGTTATACATCAGAGAAGTCACACAGGTGAGAAGCCATTTTCTTGCTCTGAGTGTGGGAAATGTTTTACACAGAAATCATATTTTATTACACATCAGAGAAGTCACACAGGTGAGAAGCCATTTTCTTGCTCTGAGTGCGGGAAATGTTTTATCCAGAAATCATATCTTATTACACATCAGAGAAGTCACACAGGTGAGAAGCCATTTTCTTGCTCTGAGTGCGGGAAATGTTTTATCCAGAAATCACAACTAGTTACACATCAGCGAAGTCACACAGGTGAGAATCCATTTCCATGTTCTGAGTGTGGGAAATGTTTTGCATGCAAATCAGTTCTTGTTATACACCAGAGATGTCACACAGGTGTGAAGCCATTTTCTTGCTCTGAGTGTGGGAAATATTTTGCACAGAAATCACAACTTGTTACACATCAGCGAAGTCACACAGGTGAGAAGCCATTTCCATGTTCTGAGTGTGGAAAATGTTTTGCACGCAAATCAGATCTTGTTAGACATAACAGAAGTCACACAGGTGAGAGGCCATTTTCTTGCTCTGAGTGTGGGAAATGTTTTGAACGGAAATCACAACTTGTTGCACATCAGCAAAGTCACAGAGGTGAGAATCCATTTCCTTGCTCTGAGTGCGGGAAATGTTTTACCTCGAAAACACAACTTGTTATACATCAGCGAAGTCACACAGGTGAGAAGCCATTTCCATGTTCTGAGTGTGGAAAATGTTTTGCACGCAAATCAGATCTTGTTAGACATAACAGAAGTCACACAGGTGAGAAGCCGTTTTCTTGCTCTGAGTGTGGGAAATGTTTTATCCGGAAATCACATCTTGTTAGACATCAGAGAAGTCACACAGGTGAGAAGGCATTTCCTGGTTCTGAGAAATAAATCAGCTCTTGTTGGACACAATAGACATCATTCAGGTGAGGAACCATTTTAATCTTCTGGAGTATACTTATCATTGCCATGTGTTGTTCTTCAAGGTTCTTATCCTATCTTCTATGCTTTTTGCAATATACATGTTACCACTGAGTGAAATAATCAGATGTCATGCCCTCATCTACCACTGCTATGCAGATGACCTGTCTTTTGCTCCAGATACTGAGAAACCAGTCCCAATCCTATAACTATGCGAAGAACCTCGCTTAAAATGCAAAATTTTATTGCAATGATTATTATTAATAAATTGGTAATGTTTGAATTGTGCACCTGCAACCTTTTCTTTGTATGAGGAACCATTTTAGTCTTCTGGAGTATACTACTTGCCATGTAATGTTCTTCAATGTTCTTAACCTATCTTCTATGCTTTTTGCAGTATACATGTTACCACTGGGTGAAATAATCAAATGTCATGTCCACATCTACCACTGCTATGCAGATGACCTGTCTTTTGCTCCAGATACTGAGAAACCAGTCCCAATCCTAAATAGTTGTATAGCTGAGCTTCAGGTGTGGGTGATGCCAGTTGGCTGTGACTCAGTCCTGGCGAAACAAGTCCTTATGATAGAAGCTCACCAACAAAGCGCAGGGCTACAGCTCAGCTTTGCAAACCAACCAGACTTCCGCTTGTGGGTTCAGAGTTACAAAATACTGATCCTGTGCGGAATCTTGGTGTCCTGGATGGTGGAGTGACACTTACACATCAGGTATCAGCCACAATCAGATCCTCATCTGAGGAACATAGCCAGACTCCAGCACTTCTTTCCCTCAGAAGATCTACCTACAGTCATACATGCACTTGTATCATCACACATAGACTACTGCAATGTCCTCTACCTGGGTCTCCCAGCAAAAGAATTGCACCGCTTGTAGCTTGTACAGAATGCAGCAGCCAGTCTGTTACCTAACCAGCCCGTCCCTGCCACATAACACCCATTCTCTGCTCCCTTCACCGGCTGCCTGTAAGATGGTGACTCTGGGCCTAATTCAGGTTGGGTTGCAGTGTGCGATCCAAATGGAAGTATTGAGAAAAAGTTGCGGGCGCATCCACTGCGCCCGTCCTGCGCATGTGTCTGCATTCTCTGCGGGGGGGGGGGGGGGGGGCGCAGAAAATGCGATTGCTCCGTGTTAATCAGGCAGAGACGGTCATGGGGTGGGGGGCAATGCTCCGTTTCCAGGGAGAAAATAGAGCATTGCAAGTGCGGTGTGGAGCGAACGGGATGCGGACAAACGGGGGGCAAGCTAAGCTGTGAAGATTAAACAGAAATTGTGAAGCAATCGCAATTTCTCTTACGTCCTAGAGGATGCTGGGGTCCATTTCAGTATCATGGGGTATAGATGGTTCCGCAGGAGCCTTCGGCACTTTAAGAATTTTTAGCAGTGTGAAATGGCTCCTCCCTCTATGCCCCTCGTCCAGACCTCAGTGTGAAAATGTGCCCGGTAGACTGGATGCACACCAGTGGAGCTCTACAGAGCTTTGCTGGAAAAATACTTTGTTAGGTTTATTATTGTACAGGGAAGCTGCTGGCAACAGCTTCCCTGCTTCGTGGGACTTAGGGGGGGAAGTAGGAATAACTTCTCAATTAGTTCAATGGTTCTGCTTCCGCTGACAGGACACCATTAGCTCCTGAAGGGTACTGAACACAGCCCAAGCCTGGCCAGCGCTTACTCCCACAGCACTGCCGCCACCCCCTTACAGAGCCAGAAGTCAGAAGGCTGGTGAGTATTTACCGGAGACCTGCCGAGAGGGGTCCTCCGGTATTCATGGCGGCATAAAGGTACCAGCGCAGCATGGGACACTGCGCACAGGGGGGGCGCGCTCTGGGGAACATGGTAAAATCCTTACTCTCACTGGCATAACAGTACATACATGTGAGCCACTGATGTACATACCCCTGCCCGTATAAATATTGTATTACTGAGGTAGAATCGCGCCATTACAGGGGGCGGGGATTCTCCTCAGACTTGCCAGTAACACTCATTGGGCGCCATTTTCTCCTGCAGAGATGCCGGAGTGCTGATCCTGAACGCTGCTTCTCACACATCGATGTTACAAGTACCAGGGTGTTATAGAAGGAGAGGGGAGCACATACTGTGTTGAGGTCTGCGGACTTCATATTGGATAAAAGCGCTGTGGTTGTATATTTCTTTTTCATCCACTAGGGGTCACTGGAGTACTCTTAGGGATATGGACGGTGCATTAGCAGGGGAGGCACATTTAAATATTTAAATGTGTAACCCTCCTCTTCCCTCTTCCATACTCCCAAGATCCTCAATGTTTTTTATGTGCCTCAGGGAAGCACATCATGAGCTTAAGGCTCCATTTTGATTTAACTTTTTTACACGTTCATTTTTTTATTTTATTTTACAGACAATTCATTCCCCACTTACTAATAAGTGTGGGTCCGGGATTGTACTCCCTCCAGCCGCTGCTGACACGTGGGAGCGCTTGTAGGAGAAGCACGGCCGTGTCAGCCAGGCAGCATATGATCCTTTCCCACTTACAGAGAAGTGAGGTCCAGGATTGAGCGGCCATCTCCTCCACATGATGACTCCAGAGGCGCTGGGTGGAGGAGATTTCAAACAGGAGTTGTTTTCTATCTAAGGACGCTTACAGCGCCGCTGCCGCCAGGAGAACTGAGTGGCGGAAGCCGCATACGGAATGTAGCCCCCTAAACTATTTGTTTATAATGAGATGTTTTAGAGTATAAATTCTCTGAAAATTAGAATAAATATATATTAATTATTTAATTAATGTGTAAATACATGAAATATATTTAAGATGTATATTGTATCCCTGAATTGTTTATAAAGGAGGGTGGATGGTGGTTGGTAAATACAGTGTAATGTAGACTATTAGAATTAATACCAGGACACTTTGGCACGAGAAGGGCTAGTGAGACTTTTCTAGAAGCCCTCGTGCCGGGTAGTGGGTGCCAGGATGATGAGCCGTTGAAGAGGTAGAGAGAGCGGCAAGAGAAGGGGCTGACAGGAGGGAAGCGGCTAGAGAGAGAGAGACGGAGTCACCGCTGAGGAGATCGGGGCTGGGAGATGCCTGACCGTGACCGGAATCGTTAGTGACCCCGGGACCAGGAGGACTGGACTACGGCATCAGGAGCAGGGAGAGCACCGATTGAAGCGAAGCGGAGATCCGAGTGACGGAGACGCTGAGGAGAAGCGGACGGAAAGAACTGAGAGGAGTCGCTGAAGGGATAAGCGCTGGACCCAGGTCAAAGTAATATCGGGCTGTGTTTCCCACTGAAAGTAATAGCAATAAAGGCTGTAGCCTAAGGTAATTGGGGGAGTGACTATTTGGACATCATCCATACTGATCAGTAAGCCCTGAGCTGGGGGAGGAGGGTCAGTATTGAGTGACAGACGCTGTAAAGAAAGGGGAATAGAGCATCTGATTATATGAAAGGTCCTAGTCAGTAATTGAGGACTACTTTGGTGGCAGAGAAACACAGACATACCTTATTACATCAGTTGTGTGGTGGAATACATTACCTAGAGGAGGATTCCCCAGTCACTTTATGAAGTAGTCATTGTGGTGTAAACTACCAGTGGGAACTTTGCACGAGGGATGAGATACTATACTATTTAACTCAAAGTTGAAGGATATAATGTTACCTGGGTGGTAACTTTATCATTAGCTCGGATCCATCAGACCTTACGTAACATAAGTAGTCCACCCGAGAGAACTATTTAAGCGGTGGATAGATATAAATAGGGGAGGAGATTCAAGAACTATACACATTCTAATACCGGGATGGACAGAATCTCCTAATTCTCAATGAAATCCAGGATTGTCATCGAGACGACAAGAGACCCGCCCTTTTCTCCTTTGATTTATCATTTAAGTCCTTAAAAGAATTAACCGTCAGCTTGAGGAGTCACCATTGTCGCATCGATCATTCTACAACTTTGGATTGGGGGTAACGACGAGGTGGTAAAGATATCCATATATACATATATATATATATATATATATATATACCCTTTGTGGGGTTTTTTGAGACCTTCTTCATTATTCATTCATCCTTAGACAACAAGTACTTCGTGAGTAAATAAAGTATATTGGGCCCCAACTGTGCACCAACGCTATCCAAATGGTATACCGTAAAAGTTAAAGGTAGACTGCAGTGAAAAATGTAACATTATTGTAGCTACATGTATAACGTATAATATAATCTTATTACTAATAGGTGTTATTATATTGCATGCAAGGTAACAGTTTAGGTATAGCATTATACCTGTCCTTAGTATACCAGTATGTGGTGTATGGATTTGTAATAAAGCTATATATATATGGTATATATATAATATAAGATAATGGAGTGTTCCTCCTGTTATTACTATGTTTTATGTCTGTATTAATGTCCTACTAATAAATACTTACTTTTGAAGTGGAACAAGTTGATCAGTCATACGGACATCCGAATCTAGAAAACACAAGGGGAAACAACGTCAACTAACACATTTAAATCCCAACCTACCTGTGAATCAGTATATATATCCCTACTGGCCACAGCTTTCCCAAGCAAGCCCGGGTTGGTATACAGATTGCTTGGGTGGAGGCACTCGGTCATATGGAAATAGTAACCAAGGTATGGCATAAATAGTGAGCAACTACGGGTTACAGGTAGCTTCCAACAGCTGCCGCAAGGTCAGTGCAGGGGAGGTCAGCTCTCGCTGCCGCCCGCCGTGTGTAGGAGACTGCGCTGCTTTTTCAGAGCACCCACGCCGCCCGCCGCCCAGCTGCCCATATAGATATGCCGGTCGCTGTTACAGGCCGGACACTGTTACACCTGGCCGCTCATGCCGTCCACTGACGCAGGTGCCCGGCCGCTGAGGCACGCCGACGCTCCCCAGCTCCCGAGAGAGGAGCGTGTTCTATAGCGCCGCTTCCAGCACATAAGCGCTCCCACATGCCGCTCCGCTGCCCACTCCCACACGCCGCTCCCAGCACATAGCTGGTGCAGGGAGCGTGGGCTATACAGCAGGTGCAGGGAGCGTGTTCTATAGGGAATAACAGCGCCGCTTCCATAAGCGCTCCCCACTTCCAGCAAGGTGCATGGAGCGTGGTACTTCTGGTACATCTTTATATCTTGGCAGCCTATGTTGTAGTGAGACGCACTAAGGTGCAGGGAGCATGGTTCTCATAATACTGTTTAAGCTCCCTGAAATCCCATACAGTAATCTGTGTGTGTACATGTGGGGGTATATATGTGTTTTATATATATAGAGTCCAATACGTGTAGAGTCCTATCTGTTGACATGCCCATGTGGACTAGCTTATGTGGGTAAAACTGATTGTACCTTTAAAACCAGGATGGCACAGCATCGTTATGCCATACGGGAGTCTATTAAGACTGGCAGTAGCGATCAACCGGTGGCTCGCCATTTCATGCTAGCCAAGCATGGGATGGCTACTTTGAGATATAAGATAATTGATCAGGTCCCGTTCTCACTACGTGGGGGGGACCGTTCTAAGAGGTTACAACAGGTTGAAGCTAAATGGATTTTTATCTTAAACACGCAATTCCCTAAGGGTTTAAATGAAGCGTTGAGCCTCAAATGCTATCTTTAGATAGGAGTGTTAACATCAGTTGAGTTATCTGTTTCATTGGCTCTCACTTTTTATCGCTTCATGTACACAGTAAAGGTAGCTAACACCTAAACAAACAGTATAGGTGTATATTACAGTATTATTATCTCACTGTTCTAGCTGTGTTAATGAGCTAAGGTTACTTCACTGCATGTTTTTATTGTCGACAGACATCTTGTATTTATCAATATATAGGTAAGCCAGTGGTTATTTTCACTTTTGCTAAAAATCAATGTATCTGGTTTTTTGTTATTGTTTGCTATCATCACCATGGTTACCTACCTACAGAGCCTCAGAGCGCCGGCCAGACGTACCGGAGCCGCGTCACTTCCGGTGGGCGGGGTGACGTCAGGACCGGAAACCGGGCAGCGCGACTCGAGGCGGCGGGATGGGCCTCACTGTTCACAGGTATTTAAGTTTGTTTGATTTTCATTACACCGTATCCTGACGAAGGGGCTGCAACCCCGAAACGTTGCTATCCTCATTAAAAGCACTTATTTGTTTCACCGCCATTGAGAAGTCTCCCAGTGCCGCCCTTATTTGCTACGTGTGTATATATATATATATATATATATAAACAACACAATGTAACTCCAAGTCAATCACACTTCTGTGAAATCAAACTGTCCACTTAGGAGGCAACACTGATTGACAATCAATTTCACATGCTGTTGTGCAAATGGAATAGACAACAGGTGGAAATTTTAGGCAATTAGCAAGACACCCCCAATAAAGGAGTTGTTCTGCAGGTGGTGACCACAGACCACTTCTCAGCTCCTATGCTTTCTGGCTGATGTTTTGGTCACTTTTGAAAGCTGGCGGTGCTTTCACTCTAGTGGTAGCGTGAGACGGAGTCTACAACCCACACAAGTGGCTCAGGTAGTGCAGCTCATCCAGGATGGCACATCAATACGAGCTGTGGCAAGAAGGTTTGCTGTGTCTGTCATCGTAGTGTCCAGAGCATGGAGGCGCTACCAGGAGACAGGCCAGTACATCAGAAGACGTGGAGGAGGCCGTAGGAGGGCAAAAACCCAGCAGCAGGACCGCTACCTCCGCCTTTGTGCAAAGAGGAACAGGAGGAGCACTGCCAGAGCCCTGCAAAATGACCTCCAGCAAGCCACAAATGTACATGTGTCTACTCAAACGATCAGAAACAGACTCCATGAGGGTGGTATGAGGGCCCGACATCCACAGGTGGGGGTTGTGCTTACAGCCTAACACCGTGCAGGACGTTTGGCATTTGCCAGAGAACACCAAGATTGGCAAATTCACCACTGGCACCCTGTGCTCTTCACAGATGAAAGCAGGTTCTCACTGAGCACATGTGACAGACATGACAAAGTCTGGAGATGCCAAGGAGAACGTTCTGCTGCCTGCAACATCCTCCAGCATGACCAGTTTAGCAGTGGGTCAGTAATGGTGTGGGGTGGCATTTCTTTGGGTGGCCGCACAGCCCTCCATGTGCTCGCCAGAGGTAGCCTGACTGCCATTAGGTACCGAGTTGAGATCCTCAGACCCCTTGTGAGACCATATGCTGGTGCGGTTGGCCCTGGGTTCCTCCTAATGCAAGACAATGCTAGACCTCATGTGGCTGGAGTGTGTCAGCAGTTCCTGCAAGACGAAGGCATTGATGCTATGGACTGGCCCACCCAGACCTGACTCCAATTGAGCACATCTGGGACATGTCTCGCTCCATCCACCAACGCCACATTGCACCACAGACTGTCCAGGAGTTGGCGGATGCTTTAGTCTAGGTCTGGGACGAGACCATCCGCCACCTCATCAGGAGCATGCCCAGGCATTGTAGGGAGGTCATACAGGCACGTGGAGGCCACACACACTACCGAGCCTCATTTTGACTTGTTTTAAGTATATTACATCAAAGTTGGATCAGCCTGTAGTGTGTTTTTCCACTTTAATTTTGAGGGTGACTCCAAATCCAGACCTCCATGGGTTAATAAATTTGATTTCCAGTGATAATTTTTGTGTGATTTTATTATCAGCACATTCAACTGTGTAAAGAACAAAGTATTTAATAAGAATATTTAATTCATTCAGATCTAGGATGTGTTATTTTAGTGTTCCCTTTATTAGCAATATATATGTGTGTGTGTGTGTGTGTGTGTGTGTGTGTGTGTGTGTGTGTGTGTGTGTGTGCGCGCAAAAAGATAGTATAGTGCCACTTGTGAGGTGAAAATATCAGCAAGACTATGTAAACGAATAATAGGATTTCGATTAAAAAAAATTTTTACGATAAGAAAGCTAAAGGCCCACCTAACCTTATCAAAAGGTGTCAGCCAAACCCTAAAAATACAACACTGGTATAGTATTGTTAAAATGTTTAAGAAATGGGGGGATAGAGGTGCCGGCGACAAGTGTGGCTAAAAACAGTGGTTTAATATGTTTTAAAATTGAAAGCCAAAAGATATTATAAAAGTCAATTTTAATATATGAGAGTAAAAACAGTTTCAAAAAATTATTTAAAATACAAGAAAAATTTCCATATAAAAGACTATACGAAAAGTATACAAGGATAGGAAATCAAACTTCACTTGAAAACAGTGGGTGGTCAGTACAGGCCAACGCGTTTTGTCTCAACAGACTTCTTCAAGGGGGCCAGTATAATATCTTTTGGCTTTCAATTTTAAAACATATTAAACCACTGTTTTTAGCCACACTTGTCGCCGACACCTCTATCCTCCCACTTCTTATATTTATATATATATATATATAGATATTTATAGATAGATAGATATAGGTTTGTGGGTAATTGTGTGTGTTTGTTTATATGAGTGACACTATAGGTGGTTAGTGAAGGTTTTTATAGTTTTTATAAATGTTAGTCAGGTATATTTATATCTGACGGCTGACAAAATTACTCAGGGTAGTTACTATGACAACCGATTCCGATGAGGTCATAGAGATCGACCTCTGTCTGAGATTGATGATGTCAGAATTATTCACACACCGGTGTTTGGGGAGATTTTCCCGCGTGAGGTATGCTTTTCCTTTATGTGGTATGTCTATATAAATGTGGTTTTTGTATTGTTAAATTACTTCCTGATGACAATTTGACGAAATAAATTGAAACGTTGAAGCAAGAAGGACTACAGTCCATTTATTTCTGAGATCAGCACGAGTGCCGCACCATTGTATGGATATCAAGCTATTTCCGTGAGGGCACCGGCGAAAGTTAATTACAAGGCTTACACGGAGTGCCGGACCACAGCCGCTTTACATACGAGTAGACACCACAGAAGTGAGTACTCAGTCAAGGCACCCAGCCATTTTTTCATCTGATATGCTTTGAAGGAATTGTGCATTCTGGACATTCAGGTTATGTCCGTGGTTTTAAACACGGTGCATTGTTGACGGTGATTGAGGCTGCATTCTTATGCTACACGAAAGCTGTTATTATGGCCGAAAGTGGAGATAATGTTGATTTCATCTCACAATTCCATTATGCCAAGGATAACCTTTATACTTTCTCTGAATCAGAGATAGAATCTATATTATACGACACAGCTATTAATGATGAAACAGAATCTGTTACTCCTGAAATTATATATAGAGACTTGCTACGTCTCAAGAAAAAGGAGATTGACTTTTACTTGCATGGAGTGTCACTTAGTGATTATTATAAAAGTAAAATGATTCCCCAGGGATTTAGGATTCGAAATTGTCCTACAATAGGACGGTTTGATCCACAATTCTGTAAAAGCTGGGTCGGCATTCTTAACCGGTGCTCATTGGACCTCATGATATTAGTGGTGGAACAATCCACAAAAGAGCTACAACTGGTTAAAGAAAAAATTGTTAAATTTGAATCCAGTCCATTTAACTACACTCACTACAGATCAGAGTATTGATTGGCTTGACCGGTTGAAACAACAAAGTGCTACATACAAATGTGAATTACTACAATTTAAGAAGGAGAAACGCACAAAAGTAGAAAATGATTATGACACACATTCAGTATATCGTTGGTTGAGTGGGAAAACACATGCTGAACCTCAACGTCCCTTCTTTAGATGCAATAATAAGAAAAAACCTGCCTATAAGAAACTGACACGCTTTGAAACAGATTCGTCTTTGGAGAACGAAGGGTCAAACAGTGAGGATGGACAAAGACAACAACACAGAAAGTTTGAAAGTCCTTTGGACACCCGTTCCAGATTAACACCATCGGGCCCTTTAGGAAAAACACAAGAAATAGAACGAGACGTGGAGGACAATCCAAAAGGCAGCACCAGACGACGGGGCAGACCGCCGACGAACAAGAAAGTATAATATTTAATTTGTCATCATATGATTTGAGTAAAAGTGAAATCTCAGTACTGTCAAAGGGTCTATCTTTTGTACCTAGTACAGGACTTGACACATTGCAATGGAACACTGAAAAATATGAACTGGCAAGGAGTTTGCGTCTTAAAGAATTTTTTGGTCCTAGTGATAACAGTTCACCGTCCATTCCACAACAACTGAGGCAGTTTAAACAAAAGTCAAAATTTGACCCGATATCTCATAATCATAGCATTAAAACATATATGCGTGTATTAGAACATGATACAAATATTGATTTGAAATGTAGTAAGAATATATGTCATCCTAATTTAACCCCCTCAGAGAGGGATGCTTTAAAGACCTTATCACAGAATCAGAGTCTGGTATTTAGGCAGGCTGATAAGGGAGGAGCTTTGGTCCTGCAGGATTGGCAGGACTATAATTGTGAAGTATTACGTCAAC
Organism: Pseudophryne corroboree; assembly: GCF_028390025.1. NCBI lineage: Eukaryota > Metazoa > Chordata > Amphibia > Anura > Myobatrachidae > Pseudophryne > Pseudophryne corroboree. The sequence continues at coordinate 1,230,606 of NW_026967510.1, read as the reverse complement.
TGGGTGACACAGAGGTATATGAGCGATTACATAGAAACCCTTTAAATTTATGTAGACAACATCTGTCTGATTTGTTGTGTATTGCTTTAGACTGTGGTTTAATTACAGAGGAAGTAAAAGAGCTTCTGATTCCAGCCCATCCGGTTATACCGATTTTTTTATACTATTCCAAAAGTCCATGAAGGGTTAAACCCTCCACCTGGGCGCCCGATTGTATCGGCACAAAATTCTTTATTCCAACCAGTGGCGACTTTATTGGATGCTCTTTTGCAACCTCTGATTCAACAAGAAAGTTCCTTTTTACTTGACACTACATCATTTCTTAAAAAACTTGGAGGTCTGACCAAATTTGATAATGATTATTGGTTAGTGTGTTTAGATGTGGTAAATTTATACACCTCGATCCCGCATGCTTTAGGTCTTGAGGCGGTTGAAAAATTCTCGTGCCAAAAGTGATTTCTCCACAGATAAAGTGACGATTATTCTTCAATTGTTTGATTTAATTTTGAATAATAATTTTTTCTTATACAATAATCAATTTTATTTGCCAGTAAAAGTCTGTGACATGGGTAGCTCCATGGCACCAGCGTATGCCAACATAGTTATGTTCATGATTGAGAATGCTTTATTTTTTACAGACAGTAATATAAGTAGACATATTATACAATACTCACGATTCATAGATGACTTATTTATGGTTTGGCAGGGGGATGTGTCGACTTTAGTATCATTAATTGAGGCTCATAATTTATCAATTAGTCCAATTAAATTCACACATAAAGTGTCTCAGAATACGATTCATTTTTTGGATGTTAAAGTTATGATTCTTGAGGGTAACATCCATACAAGTTTATATGTGAAACCCACAGACAGGAACACATTTTTGAAAGCACAAAGCTGCCACCCTAGAGCAATGATTAACAGTTTACCTTATTCCCAAATGATTCGCATACACAGGATCAATAGTAATTGCAAGACAGCTGAACATGAAATTGATTTATTAATACAGAAATTTATAGCTCGGGGGTATAATAAAAAAATCTTTATTAATTGATAAACAACGTGTGCTAGCTATGGATAGATTCTCTTTGTTAAATAAAAAAAACAGAAAGAAAACATATTACAAATAATCTCCCATGGGTGAGCACATATAATACCTCTTCGGAGAGCATAATTAAATCAGCCAAAAAGAACTGGCATATTATCCAGAGTGATTCACTTCTGGGGTTGCAGGATTATAAGATAATGCCTTGCTATAAACGAGGCAAAAGCTTAAAAGATATATTGGTCAAGACTGACATGACAGGAACAACGGGCCAAATAGGTATCTTTGGCCTAAAGAAAACTGGTTGCTTTAAATGTACTTGTGTGACCTGTCAGTTTTTATTAACGGGATGTTTTTTACCATCCTCATACGGGGGCTCCCTATAAGATAAATCATCATTTTACCTGTAATTCCAGTTTTGTGATCTACCAGATAGTGTGCCCATGCGGCCTTAGTTATATTGGCAAAACAGAGTCGAAATTTAAAGAACGCATGGGTAATCACAGAGCGGCAATCCGTGCAGCAATCGCATCGGGCACTGGTGAGCAACCAGTAGCTCGACATTTTGCGGAGAAAAAACACACATTATCTAGTTTAAGGTACCGCATGATAGACACTGTTTTGCCTAGTGTACGAGGAGGCAACAGATCTTTAAAGTTGTTACGCCTTGAGGCTAGATGGATACATAGGTTAAATGTATTATCCCCAAAGGGGTTAAATGAATGTATCACATACTCCAATTTACGATAACAACAATTGTGAGGCTATTTTAATATGGTAATAGTTGTTGTTGCAGTGAGTGTTTAGGTGGAATACTAATAGCCTCCTAGAATCTGCTTTAGAGATGATGTTGGTATTTATTATTTATTTTTGATTTCTGACAAGTATAGTTAGGATCTTTGTTTGGAAGGTGTTTATTAGACACAGCTGCAAACCACCTCTTGAATGATAAGTACGAGCTAGTTAGTGACGGTTTATAATGAGCTGCAATAATCCATAGCATGTAGATCGAACTAGTTTATATCATTTATATTATAACAACAGTAATAAATCTCATTATATGCTTGCAGCATGTTAACTTTTTTCCTGCGATTGGTTAAGCCATTTGTATTCCATGCTTATATCCTTCATGTGCATATGAGGCAGCTCCTTTCATTCCGTGTAACAATGTACCGTTTTTCTATTTTCTTTGTTTGTTTTTATGAGTGACACTATAGGTGGTTAGTGAAGGTTTTTATAGTTTTTATAAATGTTAGTCAGGTATATTTATATCTGACGGCTAACAAAATTACTCGGGTAGTTACTATGACAACCGATTACGATGAGGTCATTGAGATCGACCTCCGTCTGAGATTGATGATGTCAGAATTATTCACACACCGGTGTTTGGGGAGATTTTCCCGCGTGAGGTATGCTTTTCCTTTATGTGGTATGTCTATATAAATGTGGTTTTTGTATTGTTAAATTACTTCCTGATGACAATTTGACGAAATAAATTGAAACGTTGAAGCAAGAAGGACTACAGTCCATTTATTTCTGAGATCAGCACAAGTGCCGCACCATTGTATGTATGTATGTATATATATATATATATATATATATATATAGAATCAAAAAAGAGCTGCGGCACTCGGAGGCTTAATTCAAAAAAGTAGTGTATTAAGAACGCATGATCTCCAACGTTTCGGGGCTGGCACGCCCCTTTGTCAAGGATAACCTTAACTAAATACCCCAGAGAAGCCCGCCAAGTGGACAAGCGCCTCCCGGTGCATCTGGCTCCAGAGCCCGGTTCCGGAGCGCACCCTGCGTGTCATTGGTGACGTGGTGATGGGTTGTCCTGGTAACTCAGACGCCCGGCGCCTCTGTCACCTCGCACTGAAAAGTAAACAAAGCGTGTGGAAGTTACAGAGCCCGCTTAGAAGAGCCCAGAAGAAAAAGTGGTAACATGCATAAAGGATATTGAGCGGAGCGCTCTGATGAAACCCTGTGTGAATCTTATCATGTTGTATCTGTGACCGCTTTGGAGGATGTAATGGTGTAAAAGTTGCATTAAGATCATCCCTGAGAGTGACGCTGCGCTATGTAGATCCAATCAGTCTGTAGACTGTTTTATTGTGGTGTGTGACCATCAGAATGGCTATAGACGGTGGTAAAGTGTGTAATGATATCAAAATAGGTCTAGAAAAATGTGAAGCCGTGCTGAAAAGAGGGGTTAAAAAAGAGTGGAATAAAAGTGAATATCAAACCAAAAGTGTATGGGGAAAGTTGTGTGTGTAATTAATGGGGAAAACCTAAGTGAAGTGTGTTGTGGTCATTATGTCACATTATGAATGAATGATGTTGTTAAACATTGGGTGCTGTTGTGTCACTGGGTCTCTATCAGAGTGCCTCCCTTCCTGGAAAATAAATTAAATCAACAAGTAAAACATATGGTTGATGGTCAGATGAGGGGCAGATAGTTCATCCATCTTATCTAAATACTAGACAATTACTGGTGCGTTATAACTAGAGAAACACATTCCAGGGCATACGTTCATTAAGACCACAAGGATTAATTGTCGCCAGGTGGAAAATCCATTTGGTCCATAATTTCAACAAGAGGCCATCCCTGTCACCGCCTCTTCTATTCTTAGGGATCTGGTCAATCGCCATTTGTTTGAGGTCATCTAGAGAATGTCCTTATTCTGCTAAATGTTTCGCCACTGGTTGGTCTGAACTTTTTCCGTTTATAGCTTGCTTGATGGCCGATCGGTGAAGGGCCATCCTTTCTCTTAAAGATCTAATAGATTTGCCCACGTAATACAACTTACATGGACAAATAATGATGATGTGTGGAAGTACAAGTTAATACGTAGTTAATTTTGTACAATCGATCTGAATGGGGATGTTTAAACAAAGTGCCCGTGATCATATGTGAGCACGTCGTGCACTTAGGGCACTTGTAACATCCTGGTGGTCTTTTTAGAAAGCCGGCGGTTTCCCTGGGTCCTGGGCGAAAGTCCGTGATGTCTGTATGGACTACTTGGTACTTTATAGTCCTGCCCCGTGTATATAATTATGCGTCCTGCCCCGTGTATATAATTATGCGTCCTGCCCCGTGTATATAATTATGTGTCCTGAACCGTGTATATAATTATGTGTCCTGCCCCGTGTATATAATTATGTGTCCTGCCCCGTGTATATAATTATGCGTCCTGAACCGTGTATATAATTATGTGTCCTGAACCGTGTATGTAATTATGTGTCCTGAACCGTGTATATAATTATGTGTCCTGCCCCGTGTATATAATTATGTGTCCTGCCCCGTGTATATAATTATGCGTCCTGCCCCGTGTATATAACTATGCGTCCTGCCCCGTGTATATAACTATGCGTCCTGCCCCGTGTATATAATTATGTGTCCTGCCCCGTGTATATAATTATGTGTCCTGCCCCGTGTATATAATTATGTGTCCTGCCCCGTGTATATAATTATGCGTCCTGCCCCGTATATATAATTATGTGTCCTGCCCCGTGTATATAATTATGGGTCCTGCCCCGTGTATATAACTATGTGTCCTGCCCCGTGTATATAATTATGTGTCCTGCCCCGTGTATATAATTATGTGTCCTGCCCCGTGTATATACTAATGCGTCCTGCCCCGTGTATATAATTATGTGTTCTGCCCCGTGTATATAACTATGTGTCCTGCCGTGTCCTGCCCCGTGTATATAATTATGTGTCCTGAATCGTGTATATAATTATGCGTCCTGCCCTGTGTATATAATTATGTGTCCTGCCCCGTGTATATAATTATGTGCCCTGCCCCGTGTATATAATGATGTGTCCTGCCCCGTGTATATAATTATGTGTCCTGCCCCGTGTATATAACTGTGTCCTGCCCCGTGTATATAATTATGTGTCCTGCCCAGTGTATATAACTATGTGTCCTGCCCCGTGTATATAATTATGTGCCCTGCCCCGTGTATATAATTATGCGTCCTGCCCCGTGTATATAATTATGTGCCCTGCCCCGTGTATATAATTATGTGTCCTGCCCCGTGTATATAATTATGTGTCCTGCCCCGTGTATATACTAATGCGTCCTGCCCCGTGTATATAATTATGTGTTCTGCCCCGTGTATATAACTATGTGTCCTGCCGTGTCCTGCCCCGTGTATATAATTATGTGTCCTGAATCGTGTATATAATTATGCGTCCTGCCCTGTGTATATAATTATGTGTCCTGCCCCGTGTATATAATTATGTGCCCTGCCCCGTGTATATAATGATGTGTCCTGCCCCGTGTATATAATTATGTGTCCTGCCCCGTGTATATAACTGTGTCCTGCCCCGTGTATATAATTATGTGTCCTGCCCAGTGTATATAACTATGTGTCCTGCCCCGTGTATATAATTATGTGCCCTGCCCCGTGTATATAATTATGCGTCCTGCCCCGTGTATATAATTATGTGCCCTGCCCCGTGTATATAATGATGTGTCCTGCCCCGTGTATATAATTATGTGTCCTGCCCCGTGTATATAACTATGTGTCCTGCCCCGTGTATATAATTATGTGTCCTGCCCAGTGTATATAACTATGTGTCCTGCCCCGTGTATATAATTATGTGCCCTGCCCCGTGTATATAATTATGCGTCCTGCCCCGTGTATATAATTATGCGTCCTGCCCCGTGTATATAATTATGTGTCCTGCCCCGTGTATATAATTATGTGTCCTGCCCCGTGTATATAATTATGTGTCCTGCCCCGTGTATATAACTATGTGTCCTGCCCCGTGTATATAATTATGCGTCCTGCCCCGTGTATATAATTATGCGTCCTGCCCCGTGTATATAATTATGCGTCCTGCCCCGTGTATATAATTATGCGTCCTGCCCCGTGTATATAATTATGCGTCCTGCCCCGTGTATATAATTATGCGTCCTGCCCCGTGTATATAATTATGCGTCCTGCCCCGTGTATATAATGATGTGTCCTGCCCCGTGTATATAATGATGTGTCCTGCCCCGTGTATATAATTATGTGTCCTGCCCCGTGTATATAACTATGTGTCCTGCCCCGTGTATATAATTATGCGTCCTGCCCCGTGTATATAATTATGTGTCCTGCCCCGTGTATATAACTATGTGTCCTGCCCCGTGTATATAATTATGCGTCCTGCCCCGTGTATATAATTATGCGTCCTGCCCCGTGTATATAATTATGTGTCCTGCCCCGTGTATATAATTATGCGTCCTGCCCCGTGTATATAACTATGCGTCCTGCCCCGTGTATATAATTATGCGTCCTGCCCCGTGTATATAATTATGCGTCCTGCCCCGTGTATATAATTATGTGTCCTGCCCCGTGTATATAATTATGTGTCCTGCCCCGTGTATATAATTATGTGTCCTGCCCCGTGTATATAATTATGTGTCCTGCCCCGTGTATATAATGATGTGTCCTGCCCCGTGTATATAATGATGTGTCCTGCCCCGTGTATATAATGATGTGTCCTGCCCCGTGTATATAACTATGTGTCCTGCCCCGTGTATATAATTATGTGTCCTGCCCCGTGTATATAATTATGTGTCCTGCCCCGTGTATATAACTATGTGTCCTGCCCCGTGTATATAATTATGCGTCCTGCCCCGTGTATATAATTATGCGTCCTGCCCCGTGTATATAATTATGCGTCCTGCCCCGTGTATATAATTATGTGTCCTGCCCCGTGTATATAATTATGTGTCCTGCCCCGTGTATATAATTATGTGTCCTGTCCCGTGTATATAATTATGTGTCCTGCCCCGTGTATATAATTATGTGTCCTGCCCAGTGTATATAATTATGTGTCCTGCCCCGTGTGTATAATTATGTGTTCTGCCCCGTGTATATAATTATGTGTCCCTAGCCGTGTATATAATTATGCGTCCTGCCCCGTGTATATACTAATGCGTCCTGCCCCGTGTATATAATTATGCGTCCTGCCCCGTGTATATACTAATGCGTCCTGCCCCGTGTATATAATTATGCGTCCTGCCCCGTGTATATAATTATGCGTCCTGCCCCGTGTATATAATTATGCGTCCTGCCCCGTGTATATAATTATGTGTTCTGCCCCGTGTATATAATTATGCGTCCTGCCCCGTGTATATAATTATGTGTCCTGCCCCGTGTATATAATTATGTGTCCTGCCCCGTGTGTATAATTATGTGTTCTGCCCCGTGTATATAATTATGTGTCCTGAGCCGTGTATATAATTATGCGTCCTGCCCCGTGTATATACTAATGCGTCCTGCCCCGTGTATATAATTATGCGTCCTGCCCCGTGTATATAATGATGTGTCCTGCCCCGTGTATATAATTATGCGTCCTGCCCCGTGTATATAATTATGTGTCCTGCCCCGTGTATATAATTATGCGTCCTGCCCCGTGTATATAACTATGCGTCCTGCCCCGTGTATATAATTATGCGTCCTGCCCCGTGTATATAATTATGCGTCCTGCCCCGTGTATATAATTATGCGTCCTGCCCCGTGTATATAATTATGTGTCCTGCCCCGTGTATATAATTATGTGTCCTGCCCCGTGTATATAATTATGTGTCCTGCCCCGTGTATATAATTATGCGTCCTGCCCCGTGTATATAACTATGTGTCCTGCCCCGTGTATATAACTATGTGTCCTGCCCCGTGTATATAATTATGCGTCCTGCCCCGTGTATATAATTATGTGTCCTGCCCCGTGTATATAATTATGTGTCCTGCCCCGTGTATATAATTATGTGTCCTGCCCCGTGTATATAATTATGTGTCCTGCCCCGTGTATATAATTATGTGTCCTGCCCCGTGTATATAATTATGTGTCCTGCCCTGTGTATATAATGATGTGTCCTGCCCCGTGTATATAATTATGCGTCCTGCCCCGTGTATATAACTATGTGTCCTGCCCAGTGTATATAATTATGTGTCCTGCCCCGTGTATATAATTATGTGTCCTGTCCCGTGTATATAATTATGTGCCCTGCCCCGTGTATATAATGATGTGTCCTGCCCCGTGTATATAATTATGTGTCCTGCCCCGTGTATATAATTATGTGTCCTGCCCCGTGTATATAATTGTGTCCTGCCCCGTGTATATAATTATGTGTCCTGCCCCGTGTATATAATTATGTGTCCTGCCCCGTGTATATAATTATGTGTCCTGCCCCGTGTATATAATTATGTGTCCTGCCCCGTGTATATAATTATGTGTCCTGCCCCGTGTATATAATTATGTGCCCTGCCCCGTGTATATAATTAGGTGTCCTGCCCCGTGTATATAATTATGCGTCCTGCCCCGTGTATATAATTATGCGTCCTGCCCTGTGTATATAATTATGTGTCCTGCCCCGTGTATATAATTATGCGTCCTGCCCCGTGTATATAACTATGTGTCCTGCCCCGTGTATATAACGATGTGTCCTGCCCCGTGTATATAACGATGTGTCCTGCCCCGTGTATATAATTATGTGTCCTGCCCCGTGTATATAATTATGTGTCCTGCCCCGTGTATATAATTATGTGTCCTGCCCCGTGTATATAATTATGTGTCCTGCCCCGTGTATATAATTATGTGTCCTGCCCCGTGTATATAATTATGTGTCCTGCCCCGTGTATATAATTATGTGTCCTGCCCCGTGTATATAATTATGTGTCCTGCCCTGTGTATATAATTATGTGTCCTGCCCTGTGTATATAACTATGTGTCCTGCCCTGTGTATATAATTATGTGTCCTGCCCTGTGTATATAACTATGTGTCCTGCCCTGTGTATATAACTATGTGTCCTGCCCCGTGTATATAATTATGTGTCCTGCCCCGTGTATATAATTATGTGTCCTGCCCTGTGTATATAACTATGTGTCCTGCCCTGTGTATATAACTATGTGTCCTGCCCCGTGTATATAATTATGCGTCCTGCCCCGTGTATATAATTATGCGTCCTGCCCCGTGTATATAATTATGTGTCCTGCCCCGTGTATATAACTATGTGTCCTGCCCCGTGTGTATAATTATGCGCCCTGCCCCGTGTATATAATGATGTGTCCTGCCCCGTGTATATAATGATGTGTCCTGCCCCGTGTATATAACTATGTGTCCTGCCCCGTGTGTATAATTATGCGCCCTGCCCCGTGTATATAATGATGTGTCCTGCCCCGTGTATATAATGATGTGTCCTGCCCCGTGTATATAATTATGTGTCCTGCCCCGTGTATATAACTATGTGTCCTGCCCCGTGTATATAACTATGTGTCCTGCCCCGTGTATATAATTATGTGTCCTGCCCCGTGTATATAATTATGTGTCCTGCCCTGTGTATATAACTATGTGTCCTGCCCTGTGTATATAACTATGTGTCCTGCCCCGTGTATATAATTATGCGTCCTGCCCCGTGTATATAATTATGCGTCCTGCCCCGTGTATATAATTATGTGTCCTGCCCCGTGTATATAACTATGTGTCCTGCCCCGTGTGTATAATTATGCGCCCTGCCCCGTGTATATAATGATGTGTCCTGCCCCGTGTATATAATGATGTGTCCTGCCCCGTGTATATAACTATGTGTCCTGCCCCGTGTGTATAATTATGCGCCCTGCCCCGTGTATATAATGATGTTTCCTGCCCCGTGTATATAATGATGTGTCCTGCCCCGTGTATATAATTATGTGTCCTGCCCCGTGTATATAACTATGTGTCCTGCCCCGTGTATATAATTATGCGTCCTGCCCCGTGTATATAATTATGTGTCCTGCCCCGTGTATATAATTATGTGTCCTGCCCCGTGTATATAATTATGTGTCCTGCCCCGTGTATATAATTATGTGTCCTGCCCCGTGTATATAATTATGCGTCCTGCCCCGTGTATATAATTATGCGTCCTGCCCCGTGTATATAATTATGCGTCCTGCCCCGTGTATATAACTATGTGTCCTGCCCCGTGTATATAATTATGTGTCCTGCCCCGTGTATATAATTATGTGTCCTGCCCCGTGTATATAATTATGCGTCCTGCCCCGTGTATATAATTATGCGTCCTGCCCCGTGTATATAATTATGCGTCCTGCCCCGTGTATATAATTATGTGTCCTGCCCCGTGTATATAATTATGTGTCCTGCCCCGTGTATATAATTATGAGTCCTGCCCCGTGTATATAACTATGTGTCCTGCCCCGTGTATATAATTATGTGTCCTGTCCCGTGTATATAATTATGTGTCCTGCCCCGTGTATATAATTATGAGTCCTGCCCCGTGTATATAACTATGTGTCCTGCCCCGTGTATATAATTATGTGTCCTGCCCGTGTATATAACTATGCGTCCTGCCCCGTGTGTATAATTATGCGCCCTGCCCGTGTATATAATGATGTTTCCTGCCCCGTGTATATAATGATGTGTCCTGCCCCGTGTATATAATTATGTGTCCTGCCCCGTGTATATAACTATGCGTCCTGCCCCGTGTATATAATTATGCGTCCTGCCCCGTGTATATAATTATGCGTCCTGCCCCGTGTATATAATTATGTGTCCTGCCCCGTGTATATAATTATGTGTCCTGCCCCGTGTATATAATTATGTGTCCTGCCCCGTGTATATAATTATGTGTCCTGCCCCGTGTATATAATTATGTGTCCTGCCCCGTGTATATAATTATGAGTCCTGCCCCGTGTATATAACTATGTGTCCTGCCCCGTGTATATAATTATGCGTCCTGCCCCGTGTATATAATTATGCGTCCTGCCCCGTGTATATAATTATGTGTCCTGCCCCGTGTATATAATTATGTGTCCTGCCCCGTGTATATAATTATGTGTCCTGCCCCGTGTATATAATTATGTGTCCTGCCCCGTGTATATAATTATGAGTCCTGCCCCGTGTATATAACTATGTGTCCTGCCCCGTGTATATAATTATGTGTCCTGCCCCGTGTATATAATTATGTGTCCTGCCCCGTGTATATAACTATGCGTCCTGCCCCGTGTATATAATTATGCGTCCTGCCCCGTGTATATAATTATGTGTCCTGCCCCGTGTATATAATTATGTGTCCTGCCCCGTGTATATAATATTGTGTCCTGCCCCGTGTATATAATTATGTGTCCTGCCCCGTGTATATAATTATGTGTCCTGCTCCGTGTATATAATTATGTGTCCTGCCCCGTGTATATAATTATGAGTCCTGCCCCGTGTATATAACTATGTGTCCTGCCCCGTGTATATAATTATGCGTCCTGCCCCGTGTATATAATTATGCGTCCTGCCCCGTGTATATAATTATGTGTCCTGCCCCGTGTATATAATTATGTGTCCTGCCCCGTGTATATAATTATGTGTCCTGCCCCGTGTATATAATTATGTGTCCTGCCCCGTGTATATAATTATGAGTCCTGCCCCGTGTATATAACTATGTGTCCTGCCCCGTGTATATAATTATGTGTCCTGCCCCGTGTATATAATTATGTGTCCTGCCCCGTGTATATAATTATGCGTCCTGCCCCGTGTATATAATTATGTGTCCTGCCCCGTGTATATAATTATGTGTCCTGCCCCGTGTATATAATTATGTGTCCTGCCCCGTGTATATAATTATGTGTCCTGCCCCGTGTATATAATTATGTGTCCTGCCCCGTGTATATAATTATGTGTCCTGCCCCGTGTATATAATTATGTGTCCTGCCCCGTGTATATAATTATGTGTCCTGAACCGTGTATATAATTATGTGTCCTGCCCCGTGTATATAATTATGTGTCCTGAACCGTGTATATAATTATGTGTCCTGAATCGTGTATATAATTATGTGTCCTGCCCCGTGTATATAATTATGTGTCCTGAATCGTGTATATAATTATGTGTCCTGCCCCGTGTATATAATTATGTGTCCTGAATCGTGTATATAATTATGTGTCCTGCCCCGTGTATATAATTATGTGTCCTGCCCCGTGTATATAATTATGTGTCCTGCCCCGTGTATATAATTATGCGTCCTGCCCCGTGTATATAATTATGTGTCCTGCCCCGTGTATATAATTATGTGTCCTGCCCCGTGTATATAATTATGTGTCCTGCCCCGTGTATATAATTATGTGTCCTGCCCCGTGTATATAACTATGCGTCCTGCCCCGTGTATATAACTATGCGTCCTGCCCCGTGTATATAATTATGTGTCCTGCCCCGTGTATATAACTATGCGTCCTGCCCCGTGTATATAACTATGCGTCCTGCCCCGTGTGTATAATTATGCGTCCTGCCCCGTGTATATAATTATGTGTCCTGCCCCGTGTATATAATTATGTGTCCTGCCCCGTGTATATAATTATGTGTCCTGCCCCGTGTATATAATTATGTGTCCTGCCCTGTGTATATAATTATGTGTCCTGCCCCGTGTATATAATTATGTGTCCTGCCCCGTGTATATAACTATGTGTCCTGCCCCGTGTATATAACTATGTGTCCTGCCCCGTGTATATAACTATGTGTCCTGCCCCGTGTATATAATTATGTGTCCTGCCCCGTGTATATAATTATGTGTCCTGCCCCGTGTATATAATTATGTGTCCTGCCCCGTGTATATAACTATGCGTCCTGCCCCGTGTATATAATTATGTGTCCTGCCCCGTGTATATAACTATGCGTCCTGCCCCGTGTATATAACTATGCATCCTGCCCCGTGTGTATAATTATGCGCCCTGCCCCGTGTATATAATGATGTGTCCTGCCCCGTGTATATAATGATGTGTCCTGCCCCGTGTATATAATTATGTGTCCTGCCCCGTGTATATAACTATGTGTCCTGCCCCGTGTATATAATTATGTGTCCTGCCCCGTGTATATAATTATGTGTCCTGCCCCGTGTATATAATTATGTGTCCTGCCCCGTGTATATAATTATGTGTCCTGCCCCGTGTATATAATTATGCGTCCTGCCCCGTGTATATAATTATGTGTCCTGCCCCGTGTATATAATTATGTGTCCTGCCCCGTGTATATAATTATGTGTCCTGCCCCGTGTATATAATTATGTGTCCTGCCCTGTGTATATAATTATGTGTCCTGCCCCGTGTATATAATTATGTGTCCTGCCCCGTGTATATAATTATGCGTCCTGCCCCGTGTATATAATTATGCGTCCTGCCCCGTGTATATAATTATGCGTCCTGCCCCGTGTATATAACTATGCGTCCTGCCCCGTGTATATAATTATGTGTCCTGCCCCGTGTATATAATTATGCGTCCTGCCCCGTGTATATAATTATGCGTCCTGCCCCGTGTATATAATTATGCGTCCTGCCCCGTGTATATAATTATGCGTCCTGCCCCGTGTATATAATTATGAGTCCTGCCCCGTGTATATAATTATGTGTCCTGCCCCGTGTATATAATTATGAGTCCTGCCCCGTGTATATAACTATGTGTCCTGCCCCGTGTATATAATTATGTGTCCTGCCCCGTGTATATAATTATGTGTCCTGCCCCGTGTATATAATTATGTGTCCTGCCCCGTGTATATAATTATGTGTCCTGCCCCGTGTATATAATTATGCGTCCTGCCCCGTGTATATAATTATGCGTCCTGCCCCGTGTATATAATTATGTGTCCTGCCCCGTGTATATAATTATGTGTCCTGCCCCGTGTATATAATTATGTGTCCTGCCCTGTGTATATAATTATGTGTCCTGCCCCGTGTATATAATTATGTGTCCTGCCCCGTGTATATAACTATGTGTCCTGCCCCGTGTATATAACTATGTGTCCTGCCCCGTGTATATAACTATGTGTCCTGCCCCGTGTATATAATTATGTGTCCTGCCCCGTGTATATAATTATGTGTCCTGCCCCGTGTATATAATTATGTGTCCTGCCCCGTGTATATAATTATGCGTCCTGCCCCGTGTATATAATTATGCGTCCTGCCCCGTGTATATAATTATGCGTCCTGCCCCGTGTATATAATTATGCGTCCTGCCCCGTGTATATAACTATGCGTCCTGCCCCGTGTATATAATTATGCGTCCTGCCCCGTGTATATAATTATGCGTCCTGCCCCGTGTATATAATTATGCGTCCTGCCCCGTGTATATAATTATGCGTCCTGCCCCGTGTATATAATTATGAGTCCTGCCCCGTGTATATAATTATGTGTCCTGCCCCGTGTATATAATTATGAGTCCTGCCCCGTGTATATAACTATGTGTCCTGCCCCGTGTATATAACTATGTGTCCTGCCCCGTGTATATAATTATGTGTCCTGCCCCGTGTATATAATTATGCGTCCTGCCCCGTGTATATAATTATGCGTCCTGCCCCGTGTATATAATTATGTGTCCTGCCCCGTGTATATAATTATGTGTCCTGCCCCGTGTATATAATTATGTGTCCTGCCCCGTGTATATAATTATGAGTCCTGCCCCGTGTATATAACTATGTGTCCTGCCCCGTGTATATAATTATGTGTCCTGCCCGTGTATATAACTATGCGTCCTGCCCGTGTATATAACTATGCGTCCTGCCCCGTGTATATAATTATGTGTCCTGCCCCGTGTATATAATTATGCGTCCTGCCCCGTGTATATAATTATGCGTCCTGCCCTGTGTATATAACTATGTGTCCTGCCCTGTGTATATAACTATGTGTCCTGCCCTGTGTATATAATTATGTGTCCTGCCCCGTGTATATAATTATGTGTCCTGCCCCGTGTATATAATTATGCGTCCTGCCCCGTGTATATAATTATGCGTCCTGCCCCGTGTATATAATTATGCGTCCTGCCCCGTGTATATAATTATGCGTCCTGCCCCGTGTATATAACTATGTGTCCTGCCCCGTGTATATAATTATGTGTCCTGCCCCGTGTATATAATTATGTGTCCTGCCCCGTGTATATAATTATGCGTCCTGCCCCGTGTATATAATTATGCGTCCTGCCCCGTGTATATAATTATGCGTCCTGCCCCGTGTATATAATTATGCGTCCTGCCCCGTGTATATAATTATGAGTCCTGCCCCGTGTATATAATTATGTGTCCTGCCCCGTGTATATAATTATGAGTCCTGCCCCGTGTATATAACTATGTGTCCTGCCCCGTGTATATAACTATGTGTCCTGCCCCGTGTATATAATTATGTGTCCTGCCCCGTGTATATAATTATGCGTCCTGCCCCGTGTATATAATTATGCGTCCTGCCCCGTGTATATAATTATGCGTCCTGCCCCGTGTATATAATTATGTGTCCTGCCCCGTGTATATAATTATGAGTCCTGCCCCGTGTATATAACTATGTGTCCTGCCCCGTGTATATAATTATGTGTCCTGCCCGTGTATATAACTATGCGTCCTGCCCCGTGTATATAACTATGCGTCCTGCCCCGTGTATATAATTATGTGTCCTGCCCCGTGTATATAATTATGCGTCCTGCCCCGTGTATATAATTATGCGTCCTGCCCCGTGTATATAACTATGCGTCCTGCCCTGTGTATATAACTATGTGTCCTGCCCTGTGTATATAATTATGTGTCCTGCCCCGTGTATATAATTATGTGTCCTGCCCCGTGTATATAATTATGTGTCCTGCCCCGTGTATATAATTATGTGTCCTGTCCCTTGTATATAATTATGTGTCCTGCCCCGTGTATATAATTATGTGTCCTGCCCCGTGTATATAACTATGTGTCCTGCCCCGTGTATATAATTATGTGTCCTGTCCCTTGTATATAATTATGCGTCCTGCCCCGTGTATATAATTATGCGTCCTGCCCCGTGTATATAATTATGCGTCCTGCCCCGTGTATATAATTATGCGTCCTGCCCCGTGTATATAATTATGTGTCCTGCCCCGTGTATATAATTATGTGTCCTGCCCCGTGTATATAATTATGTGTCCTGCCCCGTGTATATAATTATGCGTCCTGCCCCGTGTATATAATTATGTGTCCTGCCCCGTGTATATAATTATGCGTCCTGCCCCGTGTATATAATTATGCGTCCTGCCCCGTGTATATAATTATGCGTCCTGCCCCGTGTATATAATTATGCGTCCTGCCCCGTGTATATAATTATGCGTCCTGCCCCGTGTATATAATTATGCGTCCTGCCCCGTGTATATAATTATGTGTACTGCCCAGTGTATATAATTATGTGTCCTGCCCCGTGTATATAATTATGTGTCCTGCCCCGTGTATATAATTATGCGTCCTGCCCCGTATATATAATTATGCGTCCTGCCCCGTGTATATAATTATGCGTCCTGCCCCGTGTATATAATTATGTGTCCTGCCCCGTGTATATAATTATGTGTCCTGCCCCGTGTATATAATTATGTGTCCTGCCCCGTGTATATAATTATGCGTCCTGCCCCGTGTATATAATTATGCGCCCTGCCCCGTGTATATAATTATGCGTCCTGCCCCGTGTATATAATTATGCGCCCTGCCCCGTGTATATAATTATGCGTCCTGCCCCGTGTATATAATTATGCGTCCTGCCCCGTGTATATAATTATGCGTCCTGCCCCGTGTATATAATTATGCGTCCTGCCCCGTGTATGTAACTATGCGTCCTGCCCCGTGTATGTAACTATGTGTTCTGCCCCGTGTATATAACTATGTGTCCTGCCCCGTGTATATAACTATGCGTCCTGCCCCGTGTATATAATTATGCGTCCTGCCCCGTGTATATAATTATGCGTCCTGCCCCGTGTATATAATTATGCGTCCTGCCCCGTGTATATAATTATGCGTCCTGCCCCGTGTATATAATTATGCGTCCTGCCCCGTGTATATAATTATGCGCCCTGCCCCGTGTATATAATTATGCGTCCTGCCCCGTGTATATAATTATGCGTCCTGCCCCGTGTATATAATTATGCGTCCTGCCCGTGTATATAATTATGCGTCCTGCCCCGTGTATATAATTATGTGTCCTGCCCCGTGTATATAATGATGTGTCCTGCCCCGTGTATATAATGATGTGTCCTGCCCCGTGTATATAATTATGTGTCCTGCTCCGTGTATATAAATATGTGTCCTGCCCCGTGTATATCATTATGCGTCCTGCCCCGTGTATATAATTATGTGTCCTGCCCCGTGTATATAATTATGTGTCCTGCCCCGTGTATATATTTATGTGTCCTGCCCCGTGTATATAACTATGTGTCCTGCCCCGTGTGTATAATTATGTGTCCTGCCCCGTGTATATAATTATGCGCCCTGCCCCGTGTATATAATTATGCGTCCTGCCCACGTCTAGTGCGCACTTCTACATTTCTATACCAGTGATGGGTGTCACATGCAGATCATTGGGCGACAATATACTCTGGGTGAAATTTGTTACAGCATGTCTTCAGGAACGCTGGGTTTAGCCTCCCTGTATATCTTTCCTAAGGACCAGGTTATACAGCTCTGACTCCTACCTACCCCTGTGGTGCTGAGGAGTTGAGTAAGTGCCCATTGCAGTTGTATCGTTTATCGCATTGTTTGTGACTTGTGCTTAGTTCTGCTGTCTGACTTTAATACTATGTTGTTATATATACGTATTATATCTCTTTTCTGTCCCTCTCAAACCTTTGGATTGTTATGTTCCTAAACTAAATCAAGCTGACCAACTTGCTTCTCGCCTAGAACCGGCACCAGTACAACAACCACCTTGGGTGGCTTCTTTTGCGCAGGTTTTGACGCGTATAGCGGATCACTTGGCTACACCTGCTATACCTCCAGCTACAGGGTTTCCTCCACAGCCTCCATGGGGAGATGTGTCCTCACATTCAGTCCAGGATTTGGCTCAGACCTCTGCGGCCTTTCAGCAGATGTTACAGGATGACAAGTCTGTGGAAGGGAAAGCACGTAGACGTCTGACACCGTCCTCACAGTCTACACAGCTTTCAGGATGTGAGATGTCATCAGAAGATGAGGCTGACTCCTCCCTCCCTGAGTCCCCCTCAGGTGAAGAAGATTGTCTCAGTGGATGTGCCCGCATTGATTCACGTGGTAAAGTCCATATTGACAATAGAAGAACAGGAGCCACCATCAAAGTCTAAGACTCCAGTCTTAGCTGAATACCCGCAATCAGATCAGCTTACTGAAATCATGCAGGAAGCATGGGGTACACCAAATAAGAGGTTTACACTGCCAAAGAAAATGGCTTCTTTTTACCCTCTTCCACCGGTAGAATGTGCTTAATGGGAACTACCTCTCACAGTTGATGCTAATGTGGTACGTCTAGTGCGCACTTCCACATTTCTATACCAGTGATGGGGAATCTTTGGCACTCCAGCTGTTGCTGAACTACACATCCCAGCATGCCCTACTACAGTGTTAGCATGGCCAAATAGCAAAACTGTAGCAAGGCATGCTGGGATGTGTAGTTCAACAACAGCTGGAGTGCCAAAGGTTCCCCATCACTGGCCTATACCATAAAAGTCTTCTTTGAAAGACCTGACAGACAGAAAAGTTGGAACCTGTCTTAAAACCATTTTTTCCCTTACGGGGGCAATTACAAGACCAGCTATGGCCTCAGCATGGGTGGCCAAGGCTGTTGCAGGCTGGGTGGACACATTTAGAGGACAGTCTCTCGGTGAACGCCACAAGAGAACAGCTATCCTATATAACAAATATAAGGCAAGCAGCTGCCTAGTTGGAATAAGCAGCCTTAGGTACAGGCCTACAAGCTTCCCAAGCTTCAGCTACCTCAGTAGTAGCCAGCCGAGCAGTGTGGCTACAGCCCTGGAAGAGGGCTTCAGAATCCAAGAAGACGTTGGAATCCCTACCCTTTGCTGAAGATATTCTGTTTGGAATGGAATTGGAGAAAATAGTGGCCATCTTAGCAGCTTCTAAATCAGCGTTTTTGCTCTCAGCATCAACTTCTAAACCGAAATCCTCTGCTTTCCGGTCCTTTCAGACCCAGGTCAAAGCAAAAGGACAAGCTTATTCCAGACAGTTTCAATCAACTGTTTCAATCAAAACCGTTACATGACTGGGCAGCCAGACGTCCGATTTCCAAATCAGAAGACATACCCTCCACCTGACCACGCGGGCCTCCACCTGTGAGACCCCTGGGTGGGAGGCAGACTTCTGCAGTTTGCACAGGTATGGTGTCAGTACACCACAGATACCGGGGTGCAAGAAGTGGTTGCTTAGAGATCTTAGTGGTAAAATGGAAGTGTATTTCATATATGCAGCAGCTGTGTAGTGTGTGACTCACGTTACGCGTTTCACTGCAACTGGCACCTTCATGGGAGCATGTCAGAGAAGTAGTCTCACCTTGTCAGAGTAATGAGTAAGGGGTATATTTACTAAGATATGGCTTTTTAGAAGTAGAGATGTTGCCCATAGCAACCATTCAGATTCTACTTACCATTTATCTAGCACCTATTAGTGCAGGCATTCCCACGGTCCTCAAGGCACACCAACAGTGCAGGTTTTAGTGATATCCAGGCTGCAGCACAGATGGTTAAATCAAAATAACTGAGCTACTAATTAAGTCACCTGTGTTCAAGCCTGGATATCACTAAAACCAGGACTGTTAGTGTGCCTTGAGGATCGTGGTTGGGAATGCCTGTATTACAGGATAAAAGCTAGACCCCGGTTTGGTTGCTATGTGTCATGAGGTGAGTACTCACTGCCGCCGAGTCCGGGGTCTGGCTACTGCCGGTGCAGCTGTTGGCGCTGCTGTGCGACCGCAGGGGGACATGGCGCGGGACCTCACCACCGCGAGGTCTGGGGTCCGGCCACTGTCGGTATGGCTGCCATGGTGCTAATGTGGCTGCAGGGAGGGGGCGTGGCAGTCAGCAGTGAGGATGTTGTGACTTCTGGGAGACCAAGAGGATTGAGGTTCAGGTAGGCTGCAGTGCTTCTGTGTGTTTGCAGCACAGGAGGCGGCCATGTTGGAGACCAGTTTATTCTGTACCACTGGGGTAAGTGGTTAGCCAATCCCGTGGCTTCACTTCCTATAAATAAGCTGAGCATTAGGCACTCTCTTCCAGTGCTTTGTTGTTACTAGACGGCATCCCAGCTCTGAGCTCCAGCAGATTTATCTGTGTCCATCCAAGTGTCCTGGTCCCGACTCCGCTCCCTGTGTTGGCTAGCCATTCCTCGCTGTTTTGATAACCGCCAGCTCCCGGTACGCTGTACAGTTAACTGGGCGGTACTGCCGGTCTATCCTGAGTCCCGTGGTGGGGTGCCAGCTTCCCCGTAATATACTTCTCTTAAAGAAACAGCAACAGTATTCTTCTGTCTCCTCTTAAAGACAGCCGCAGTATTCTTCAGTCTTGTCTTAAAGACACAGCCGCAATATTCTTCAGTCTTAAAGAAGAAAGTAGTGCGGCATTGCTGCTATAACTCTGCTACATTATCCTGTATGTACTGACCGTATTTACTATATACATCATACACTCTCTCATAGCTAGCCAAGCCTCTGTGGTGGCCGACCGCAGCACTGAGCATGGGCCCCTGTCACTACATTCCCCCCATGGACCCCTGTCGCTACATTTCCCCTATGGGCCCCTATAGCTACATTCCCCGCATGGGGCCCTAGCACTACATCCCCCCCATAGGGCCCTAGCACTACATTCCCCGCATGGGCCTCTGTCACTACATTCCCCCCATGGGGCCCTAGCACTACATCCCCCCCATAGGGCCCTAGCACTACATTCCCCGCATGGGCCTCTGTCACTACATTCCCCCCATGGGCCCCTGTCACTACATTCCCCCCTTGGGCCCCTGTCATTACATCCCCCCCCATGGGCCTCTGTCACTACATTCCCCCCATGGGCCCCTATCGCTATGTTCCACCCATGGGCCCCTGTCACTACATTCCCCCTCATGGGCCCCTGTCACTACATACCCCCATGGGCCCCTGTCACTACATTCCCCCCATGGGACCCTGTCACTACATTCTCCCCATGGACCCCTGTCGCTACATTTCCCCTATGGGCCCCTATAGCTACATTCCCCGCATGGGGCCCTAGCACTACATCCCCCCCATAGGGCCCTAGCACTACATTCCCCGCATGGGCCTCTGTCACTACATTCCCCCCATGGGCCCCTATCGCTATGTTCCACCCATGGGCCCATCACCCCCCAGTCCCACACTGGCTCTCCACCATGGCTGGCACTGTGTGTGCTGGGATATGAAGACTAGGTGGCTGCAGCCCGGTCAGTAACACAGCAGCTGTGACCATACATCACCCATTATTATTATACACACATCACAGCATCAGGACGGGGCAGGCGCCATGTTCCCGGCTCCCTATGGGCGCCGCCATGTTGGCTTAGTCTGTGCTAGCGCAGCTAAAGATGTATACAGCGAGCCGGGGCTAGAGAGTAGGCGGGGCTAATGATGGATGAGTGACGGGAGGCTGCGTCCTGTGGGCGGAGCTGGAGGTAATTGAGTGAAAGGGCATTGCGGCCTATGAGAGGGGGAGCGGGCGGGGCTGGGTGTGACAGTGTTGGAAACTGCGGCCTATGAGCAGTAGAGTGGGCGTGGCCGCGTCCAAAGAGCAGGAGAGTGATAGAATACGGCGGCCAATGGGCAGGATAGTGGGCGGGGCAGGCGGTTCTCTCACGAGACATTGCGTCCTATGGGCAGTGAGCGGGCGGGGCTTGAGGTTATTGAGTGACTGAGCATTGCGGCCTATGAGAGGGAGAGAGGGCGGGGCTGGGTGTAACAGTGACTGAAAGCTGCGGCCTATGAGCAGAGTAGTGGGCGTGGCCTCGGTGAATAGGCAGGAGAGTGATAGGATACGGCCGCCAATGGGCGGGATAGTGGGCGGGACAGTGCGATGCTGTGACGATACGATGCGTCCTATGGGTAGAGAGAGGGCGGGGCTGGAGGTAAATGAGTGACGGAGCCGTTGTGACCTATGAGAGCGAGAGAGGGCGAGGCTGGCTGTAACTGACTGGAAGCTGCGGCCTATGGGCAGGAGAGTGATAGGATTCGACGGCCAATGGGCAGGATAGTGGGCGGGGCAGTGGGGCTTGTTGCGTGACGCGAAACTGCAGGGCAGTGAGTGGGCGGGGCTGGAGGTAAATGAGTGACGCGGCAATGCGGCCTATGAGAGGGAGAGAGGGCGGGGCTGGGTGTAGCAGTGACGAGGCTGCGGCCTATGGGCAGTGAGTGGGCGGGGCTGCTCCTGGTTGCTGAGTTACCGTGGTAATCACTACCCATAATCCCATGCGCTAGGATGACGATGACTCGGAAATACCTCCCCGCCCACTTCCGGTACAAATTCCTCCGTCCAAGGTGTGATGGAAAAGGTCCCTTAGCCCACTTGATTCTAGCATCTACATCCAGGCCAGGGTGTGAGCCTTATCCTCCAGGTAATGTCCCCTCATCCCTCCTGTCTCCTGCCCCATCCCCTCCTAATACCCCTTATCCTGCCCCCATCCTCTCCTAATACCCCCTCTCCTGCCCCATCCTCTCCTAATACCCCCTCTCCTGCCCCCATCCTCTCCTAATACCTCCTCTCCTGCCCCCATCCTCTCCTAATACCCCCTCTCCTGCCCCATCCTCTCCTAATACCCCCTCTCCTGCCCCATCCTCTCCTAATACCCTCTCTCCTGCCCCCAACCTCTCCTAATACCCCCTCTCCTGCCCCCAACCTCTCCTAATACCCCCTCTCCTGCCCCCATCCTCTCCTAATACCCCCTCTCCTGCCCCCATCCTCTCCTAATACCCCCTCTCCTGCCCCAACCTCTCCTAATACCCCCTCTCCTGCCCCATCCTCTCCTAATACCCCATCCTCTCCTAATACCCCCTCTCCTGCCCCCATCCTCTCCTAATACCCCCTCTCCTGCCCCATCCTCTCCTAATACCCCTCTCCTGCCCCATCCTCTCCTAATACCCTCTCTCCTGCCCCCAACCTCTCCTAATACCCCCTCTCCTGCCCCAACCTCTCCTAATACCCCCTCTCCTGCCCCATCCTCTCCTAATACCCTCTCTCCTGCCCCCATCCTCTCCTAATACCCCCTCTCCTGCCCCCATCCTCTCCTAATACCCCCTCTCCTGCCCCCATCCTCTCCTAATACCCCCTCTCCTGCCCCCATCCTCTCCTAATACCCCCTCTCCTGCCCCCATCCTCTCCTAATACCCCCTCTCCTGCCCCATTTTCTCCTAATACCCCCTATCCTGCCCCCATCCTCTCCTAATACCCCCTACTGCCCCCAACCTCTCCTAATACCCTCTCTCCTGCCCCCATCCTCTCCTAATACCCCCTCTCCTGCCCCCATCCTCTCCTAATACCCCCTCTCCTGCCCCATTTTCTCCTAATACCCCCTCTCCTGCCCCCATCCTCTCCTAATACCGCCCTTCCTGCCCCCAACCTCTCCTAATACCCCCTCTCCTGCCCCCATCCTCTCCTAATACCCCCTACTGCCCCCAACCTCTCCTAATACCCCCTCTCCTGCCCCCATCCTCTCCTAATACCCCCTCTCCTGCCCCCATCCTCTCCTAATACCCCCTCTCCTGCCCCCATCCTCTCCTAATACCCCCTCTCCTGCCCCCATCCTCTCCTAATACCCCCTCTCCTGCCCCCATCCTCTCCTAATACCCCCTCTCCTGCCCCCATCCTCTCCTAATACCCCCTCTCCTGCCCCATTTTCTCCTAATACCCCCTCTCCTGCCCCCATCCTCTCCTAATACCGCCCTTCCTGCCCCCAACCTCTCCTAATACCCCCTACTGCCCCCAACCTCTCCTAATACCCCCTCTCCTGCCCCCATCCTCTCCTAATACCCCCTCTCCTGCCCCCATCCTCTCCTAATACCCCCTCTCCTAATGCCCCCATCCTCTCCCAATACCCCCTCTCCTAATGCCCCCATCCTCTCCCAATACCCCCTCTCCTAATGCCCCCATCCTCTCCCAATACCCCCTCTCCTAATGCCCCCATCCTCTCCCAATACCCCCTCTCCTAATGCCCCCATCCTCTCCCAATACCCCCTCTCCTAATGCCCCCATCCTCTCCCAATACCCCCTCTCCTAATGCCCCCATCCTCTCCCAATACCCCCTCTCCTAATGCCCCCATCCTCTCCCAATACCCCCTCTCCTAATGCCCCCATCCTCTCCCAATACCCCCTATCCCAATGCCCCCATCCTCTCCCAATACCCCCTCTCCTAATGCCCCCATCCTCTCCCAATACCCCCTCTCCTAATGCCCCCATCCTCTCCCAATACCCCCTCTCCTAATGCCCCCATCCTCTCCCAATACCCCCTATCCCAATGCCCCCATCCTCTCCCAGTGCCCCCTCTCCTAATGCCCCCATCCTCTCCCAATACCCCCTCTCCTAATGCCCCCATCCTCTCCCAATACCCCCTCTCCTAATGCCCCCATCCTCTCCCAATACCCCCTCTCCTAATGCCCCCATCCTCTCCCAATACCCCCTCTCCTAATGCCCCCATCCTCTCCCAATACCCCCTATCCCAATGCCCCCATCCTCTCCCAGTGCCCCCTCTCCCTGACATTCGCCTAATGCCCACTCACCTGCTGTCCGTCTGTTATCTGCTGCCCCTGACATCCTAATATCCCCTCATTTACTACCCCCTGTCTGTCACCTACTGCCCCTACATTCTCCTAATACCCCTCATTTTCTACCCGTATATTCTCCTAATGCCCCCTCACCTGCTGCCCCTGACATTGTCCTAATGCCTCCTCGCCTGCAGCCCCCTGTCTGTCCCTCACCTGCTGCCCTTCTAACCTGCCGCTCCTTGTCATTCTCCTGTTGCCCCTTCACCTATCTCCTGCCGCACCCCAGTCTTCTGCCATCAGAGCCATTTCTAGGGCTAGGTGATCTGTGCAATCACATGGGGCGCATGCGGCCGCGGTCTCTTTGAGACAGTATTCCATATCTGGCTTTCCGCATGAAATAATGTTGAAAGTGTCTCACCCAAAATGGCCACCGCCTCAGGAGACACTTCAGACTGTTCTAGAGGAGATGGCGACCATTTTTGGAGGGACATTTACAAGACTGGCAGACGCTAACAGCATCCCCACCCGTCTCTACTGCCGCTCTCATCCTCCAGGTAATGGCTGCCATATCCCATCTCACCCTGCAACCCCCTTGCCTTGCAGCCCCCTGCCACCACTTTCTGCTGCCCCCTACCTGTACCTTCCCAGTCTCCAGCCGCTCCCCACCTGTCTCCTGTTGACCCCCTCACCTGCTCCCTTCCTCACCTGCTGACCATTGTCCCCCCCCCCCCTCCACACATGCAGCCCCCTGCCTGTCATTACTGCATCTCTACTGCAACCCCTCCTCACCTACCGCCTCCCCCATCCTACCACCTCACCTGCTGCTGCCTGTCTTCTACTACCACCCTTTCCTGCTACCCCCAGTCTGTTTTTTGCCGACCCCTTCACCTGCCACCCCGTCTGACCCTGCTGCCCCCTCACCTTCCACTAGCCTGTCTTCTGCCACCCTCCTTCTTGAGGTGAGGGGATCTGTGAGCGACATAGTGACATCACTTATATCTATAGTTATAATACAGGGACATGACTGGGGAGGTGAGGGGATCTAGGAGTGTATACAATGATATTTGGTGTCTCCCGTATTTCACAGGAATACACAGTGGTGAAGAAGACGCCCAGCTATCCCCACGTGTCAGGAGGACATAGGAGGACCCAGAGCCCCATCCCGGTGCCTCCACCTCACTCACTGATACATGAGGGAGACAATGACCAGAAGATCCTGGAACTCACCAACAAGATCATTCAGCTGCTGACTGGAGAGGTGACTGCTGGGAATGGGACATTGTACAGTAACACCAGGGGATGTGTCTGGGTGATGACTGGAGAGGTGACTGCTGGGAATGGGGCATTATACAGTAACACCAGGGGACGTGTCTGGGTGATGACTGTATCACTGTGTGTGTCAGGTTCCTATAAGGTGCCAGGATGTCACTGTCTATGTCTCCATGCAGGAGGGGGAGTATATAGAGGAACACAGGGGTCTGTACAAGGACGTGATGATGGAGAATCACCGGCCCCTCACATCACTGGGTAAGTGGAGACTGTCATGTATTGTACAGGGGAGAGCAGGTATTGGGGCCCCTATATACACACATCACCTGATAATCACATATATACACTGTACTCAGTCACTGTGTGTCTCCTACAGATGGGCCCAGTAACAGAGATACCCCAGAGAGATGTCCCCGTCCTCTGTATTCCCAGGGTTGTACAGAGGAGAATCACAGGATCCCACAGGAGGATCAGGTAGGTGGGATTTAGGGTCTCCCCAATATACCAAAGTGACTGTCACTATATGATCTGTAGAGGAGCTGTGTGTCTTATACACTGATATTATACTGTTTCACCTCAGTTTAATCTGACTCTATGCAAATGTCATTATAGTGATGTGGTTTTTTTTCTGCTGCAGGGTACTCTGGGTTTCACAGGGAATAACATCGGGGTGTAGAGTAGGATCTTGATCCGAACCACCAACAGGCTAAAAGCTTTGACTGTTCCCAGAATGCATAGCGCCTCCTCTATAACCCCGCATGTAACTGCTGTGTGATATCTACTCCGTGTATCGCACTCCTACTGCTATCCATATATTCTACACCCTGAGAGGGCAAAGTGCGTCAGGGTTATTGTTTAATATAGATTGTTCAAAGGATATGCTTATTGTGTATTTCTCTGGCTTGGTCCACAGGGTTATCCACAGGATAACATTGGGATATTGTCGAGCGACAATGGCACCAACACGGCCACGAGCTTTCTGGCCTCCCAGGATGCATTGGGGCCTCCACTATATAGTTTTTTACTTGGTGCGGCAGGAAGCCGCATGGTCACAGGGCTGCTGAGAGAGCAGCCTCAAGCTTTTACTTTACTTTCTCTTTCATCCACTAGGGGACACTGGAGTCCTATACAGTAGGGGTGTGAAGCCTTGAACCGGAGGTGTGGCACAATCTTAAATTAGCATTGTCTGCACAGCCGGCTCCTCCCCCTTCACATCCCTCCTCCCTCAGTTTGAAAAATTGTGCTGGAGGCACAACACGTGGAGAACTTGAGCTCCTGACTAAAGATCTAAAAGGGGCCGCGTAACCCTAATAAAGGGGGGACAAAGCTACCTGAATTCAGAGAGACAAAGATCCCTATTGAAGGGACCGGCATCTCTCCACAGGATATCCTCAAAGATCAACTATTACTGGTACAAGCTTAGGCTAGGGACTTAGTAAAGAGATAGAGAGATATAGATAGATATAGATAGATATATAGAGATATAGATAGATATATAGAGATATAGATATATTCCCTCTCTCTAAAACCTTTACTGAGAATACTGTTTAAAACTCCCTTTTATACAGCTAATCAGGGAGGAAGGGCAGAGCGACGGTATCGGCGCGTGAGAGACTCAGTGCGGCGCGGGACTCATCCTGTCTTCCCTGTAAGCAGGGGGGGACGGCGGAACTTACATAGTGGGGGCCATGTTTATTCGTTTTGGTGCCAGGATGAGGTGAGGGATGGGTCCTTCCCCACCAGTAGTGTACATAGGACAAAGTTTATTCATAAAATAAATAACTCCCCCTGCTGCACGGCCTGGATAGTACATGCATTAAGATAGTAGAGCGAGTTAGGCAACAGCTCCCTCTGCTGGTGTAATGTATATAGATCATATACGAGGATCTTCTGAAAAGTAATCAAACTTTACAAATTATATTTTCAAGGGACGTCTGTTTCAAAGATCCCGGAGAAAATACACAGAAGCAAGCCAACTCTAACATCGTGGCTGATTTACAGTTGGGGTGTGAGGGTTGAGAGTCGGCTGGTTTATTTTTTATTTTAATTTTTTGACCTGTTCCTTTTTATAAAGAAAAGGGGACAGGTAATTCCAGCCGGATCCAATACCTTCGCTTCCGTCATCTCCCAGTCTTTCTCTTCCTAGTTTAAAGGGTGAAAGCGCTGCGTAATACCCTGGTAAGGGGTTTTAAAAAAGAAAAACAACATGTCTAAGGCTACCAAGACCTCAAAGACCTGCTATGTTTGTACGAAATGTAACAAGAAGAGCGCGCGGGTTGGCAGCTCCGGGGTGTGCGACTCCTGCTTAGACAAGGATGCTCCACCTGGGAGCAGTGCTCTGCCTAAAGTGCCCTACACACTTAAAGATTATCTGTCCAATCTTTCTGGTTGGAACAAAAATCTGGTAATGTATGGGAGCAAATGACAATTGACCATTTGCTCTTAAACACTGCACAACAGACAAAAATGGACTTTCAAACAAATTGGTTAAGTTTGTTTCGTTAAAACAATTGATCTTAACAACCATTTCTGTCCGTTTTCTGGATTTTGGAAGCAAATGGTTGATTGTCATTTGCTCCCAGAC
Source organism: Pseudophryne corroboree (assembly GCF_028390025.1). NCBI lineage: Eukaryota > Metazoa > Chordata > Amphibia > Anura > Myobatrachidae > Pseudophryne > Pseudophryne corroboree. Next base: position 1,202,231 of record NW_026967510.1, on the reverse strand, counting down.
ATTGCCAGATTTTCTTTCCAATCAGACAGATAATCTTTAAGTGTGTAGGGCCCTTAAGGCTTGGGAAGACAACCCTGCTAATAGAATCTCCAAGGAAATGGCAGAATCCCACAAGCAGCAATCGGAATGGGCTGCGGGATTCTCAAAGACAATGGAGGAATTTCTCATTAAGTTAACACCGCTCGCACACGCTGAGACGAGTGTGCCCAGGGCTGTTAAAAGAACTCTTCCTATTATACCAGAAACTGAGGAGGAAGAGGGTTTTCTTCTGGAATACGGAAGAAGGTGAGTTAATTGAACCTAACCTAGACGCCAATTTTCCTGAAGAAGACTCGGTGATCTCTGGTCTGGATTCCTTAATTGACGCGGTTAAGGACATCCTAAGCTTTAAGTAAGAGGATGTCCGGGAGCCGGAGGATTTCGATTTGTTTGAATCCCAGAAGCCGTGTTCAGCAGCGTTCCCCATTCCTAAATCCCTGCAGTCTCAGATGGAGGAGGCTTGGAAACAACCTGACAAACTTTTTCAATTTCCGAAACGTTTTCAGGTAACTTACCCCCTACCTAGGGGTGTAATGGACAAGTGGGAAAATCCGCCGGTAGTGGATGCTTCACTAGGAAGATTGTCTTCTTTGACAATCTTGCCAATTCCTAACGTAACTACTTTAAAGGATGCGTCCGACCGTAAAGTTGACACAGCGTTAAAATCAATGTTTGTAGTAGCAGGTGCAGCGCAGAGACCTAGAGGACCGTCAGTTTCAGGGACGGTGGATGATACAAGAAAGCAAATTACCCATAAATATCCTCGAACTAAGAGCAGTCTGCAATGCCCTTCTCTTAGCAGAAGACCTAGTCATGAATCAACACATCAGGATTCACTCGGACAATGTCACGACGACGGCTTACATAAACCGTCAAGGAGGAACAAAGAGCAGGATGGCATTAAAGGAGGCCACAAAGATCTTGTTGTGGGCAGAAAGAAGAGACCTCATTCTCTCGGCAGTGTTCATTCCAGGTGTGGAGAACTGGGAGGCAGATTACCTCAGTCGCCAGGACATGCATCCGGGAGAGTGGTGCCTTCATCCACGGATTTTCAACATGATTGTGAGAAGATGGGGTCTGCCTCAGGTGGATCTAATGGCGTCTCGACAAAATCATCAGCTGCCCAGATATGTGTCAAGAACTCGAGATCCAGCAGCAGAAGGAGTGGACGCATTAACACTTCCTTGGTGTTACAGGAGGGTTTACATTTTTCCACCTTTCCCACTCATACTCGGGGTCCTGAAAAGAATAAAGCGGGAACGAGTGTGGGTCATTCTAATCGCACCAGATTGGCCCCGCAGGAGTTGGTACACCGACCTGCGAGGGTTACTTGCGGAAGATCCTTGGAGGTTACCTCAGAGAGAGGACCTGCTATCTCGGGGACCGTTCCTGCACCCCGACCTAAACAGGCTGCGTTTGACGGCGTGGCTATTGAAACCCGGATCTTAAGAAACAGAGGGATCCCACGAACGGCCATTCCTACAATGATTGCCGCAAGGAAACCGGTCACAGCCAGGCACTACTACAGGATTTGGAGACGGTACATGGCTTGGTGACAGGAACGGGGATGGAATTCATCTAATTTCCATTTATCGCGACTTCTACTGTTCCTTCAGGCCGGTCTAGAGGGAGGACTCAGATTGGGCTCTTTGAAGGTTCAGATTTCGGCTCTCTCCATCCTTTTTCAACAGCGGTTAGCATCCTTACCAGAGATTCAAACTTTTTTACAGGGGGTTCTGAGGATTCAACCCCCTTTTCGTCCTCCCACGGCACCATGGGACTTAGGTTTGGTTTTAGAATATTTGAAGTCACCGACTTTTGAGCCATTGACAAGAACGGACCTGAAATATCTTTCTTGGAAGGTCACGTTATTACTTGCCTTGGCTTCGGCTAGGCGGGTTTCTGAGTTGGGAGCTTTATCCTGTAAGAGCCCTTTCTTAGTTTTTCATGAGGATAGGGCGGAACTCCGTACAAGAGCAGTCTTCCTTCTGAAGGTGGTGTCGGGGTTTCATGTAAACTAGCCAATAGTGGTCCCATCTTTCCAGGGTCTCACAGATGAGGATGTGTCATTGGATGTTGTCCGAGCTTTACGGGTATACGTACAGGTTACGTCGTCCTTCAGAAAGTTGGACCATTTGTTTGTTCTTTATGATGGGCCAAAGAAGGGTTGGCCGGCCTCCAAGCAGACTTTGTCCAGATGGATTAGACTTGCCATTCGGCAGGCTTATATTTCCTGTGGCAAACAGGTTCCGGTTCAGACGGATGCTCATACTACCCGATCAGTGGGTGCCTCGTGGGCGGCTGCCAGAGGTGCTTCCACTACTCGACTTTTCAGAGCGGCGACGTGGTCTTCAGCCCACACGTTCGAGATTTTACAAGTTTGATACTTTTGCGTCCGGAGAATCTTAAGTTCGGACGTTTAGTTTTGCAGGCCACCGACAGCACTCCCTCCCTGGGGGAAAACTTTGGGACGTCCCCTACTGTAAAGGACTCCAGTGTCCCCTAGTGGATGAAAGCGAAAAGAGGATTTTGGTACTTACCGATAAATCCATTTCTCTGAATCCTCTAGGGGACACTGGACGCCCGCCTCGGTGCTGTCAACCTGCTGTGTTCAAAGTTCTTGTTTTAATCAGTTCGTGCAAACAGCGTTAATTATTCGGTTAAGAGTTCTTGGCCGCTGTTGGATATGTTGTTCGGTTCCTCGCCATGGGCTATAGTATCATGTCCTATTCTCTCAGTCACATTTTTCAAACTGAGGGAGGAGGGATGTGAAGGGGGAGGAGCCGGCTGTGCAGACAATGCTAATTTAAGATTGTGCCACACCTCCGGGTCAAGGCTTCACACCCCTACTGTATAGGACTCCAGTGTCCCCTAGAGGATTCAGAGAAATGGATTTATCGGTAAGTACCAAAATCCTCTTATTTTTATTGACTTACTATATGTTTTTTGAGCGACTTCTCTTAACAGCGTCTTAAACGCATACTAGAAAGTCGCTCCAACAACTCCCCACCGGGTAGCAACTACGCTTACCTTCGGGTATCAGTGCTGTCTCTAAGTTCTAGCAGGTCCAGCAGACATTACCAGGCTGTGGCCGGAGCATGGGGAGATGGTGAGTCTATGGACTTCCTCTTACTAGAGGGGTCAGGACACAGCTACACTGATTTGGTGGAGACTACAATCAGTGTGTTGATTCGCCGAACATCAAGAGTGTGACAGCGCTACGCTGCTGGGATCCTAGGCGCCAGGACTAGGTGAGGCCGCGATCCTGGGAGTTTAAGTCAACGGGGATTCAGACGCTCTCCTGGCCGCCCCTCTTCCGAGTTCATGACCAGTTTCCGCGTGTCTCTCGTTTCATGAACTAAATGACCTCACTTCCGGCTCAGACGCTACCACGAGGGTACTCGGTCGCAGCTTAGACGCTGCGGTTGTGTACACTGGATATAAACCCGCCCAGACCGAGTCGCAGGCCTTTAGCGTCTGCATACACGTGGAATTCGCTCAGCGTCCGTGTCCATCGGTGAGCGTCCGTGTCCGTTATCAAGAGCGGCAGTGTACAGGGACAGGTAAGACTAAGACAGATACGTCTGTATGGCAGACTACACAAGAGGATACATCAGAGGATGATGCGGAAACAATCGATTCAACTCCGTATGATGATCAGTCGCAGAGCTTTAGTTCAGATGATGTAGCTGAACTTATTGATGCTGTGAAGGCTGTGCTTTCTCTGGAAGAACCAGCCAAGACAGTGTTAAAAGCTAAAGCACCTGTATTTAAACAAACAAAATCAGTGAAAGCTGAATTTCCAGCATCAGATGAGCTGACTGAAATGATGGATGAGTCTTGGGCAGAGCCCGGTAAAAAGTTTAAGATCCCTAAAAGATGGAATTCTTATTATCCATTTCCTGCTGGAGATTGTTCGAGAAGAAAGTAGATGCACATGTTCTGCGACTCGTGCATAAATCTGCTTTACCACCGTCATCTACCTCATTGAATGATGTCACAGACAGAAGGGTAGAGAGCCTTTTGAAAAATATTTCTCTAACGTCCTAGTGGATGCTGGGGACTCCGTAAGGACCATGGGGAATAGACGGGCTCCGCAGGAGACTGGGCTCTCTAAGAAAGATTTAGTACTACTGGTGTGCACTGGCTCCTCCCTCTATGCCCCTCCTCCAGACCTCAGTTAGAATCTGTGCCCGGCCAGAGCTGGGTGCTTTTACTGGGCTCTCCTGAGCTTACTAGTAAAGAAAGTATTTTGTTAGGTTTTTTATTTTCAGTGAGCTTCTGCTGGCAACAGACTCCCTGCTACGTGGGACTGAGGGGAGAGAAGCAAACCTACTAACTGCAGTTAGGTTGCGCTTCTTAGGCTACTGGACACCATTAGCTCCAGAGGGATCGAACACAGGAACCTAACCTTGATTGTCCGGAGCCGCGCCGCCGTCCCCCTCGCAGAGCCACAAGTACAGACGCAAGAAGACTTTGAAACCGGCGGCAGAAGACTCCTATCCTCACTAAAGGTAGCGCACAGCACTGCAGCTGTGCGCCATTGCTCCCACAGCACACCCGCACACTCCGGTCACTGTAGGGTGCAGGGGTGAGAGGGGGCACCCTGGGCAGCAATTAAGATACCTGATGGCAAAAGTACACATATATACAGTCAGGCACTGTATATATGTGCGAGCCCTCGCCATTTTTACACATGAGATGCGGGACAGAAGCCTGCCGCTGAGGGGGCGGGGCCTTCTTCCTCAGCACACCAGCACTATTTTCTCTTCACAGAAGTACGCTCCCCAGGCTCTCCCCTGCAGTATACATGTGTGTGTGTGTGTGTGTGTGTGTATATATATATATATATATATATATATATATATATATATATATATAATATATACACATACGCTACCGTGTAAACAGTAAAGTACTGTGTAATTCCTGGGTTATATAGCGCTGTGGTGTGTGCTGGCATACTCTCTCTCTCTGTCTCCCCAAAAGCCTGTGTGGGGTCCTGTCCTCAATCAGAGCATTCCCTGTGTATCTGTGGTGTATCGGTACGCCTGTGTCGACATGTTTGATGAGGAAGGATACGTGGAGGCAGAACAAGTGCAAACTGATGTGGTGTCGCCCCCGACGGGACCGACACCGGATTGGATGGATATGTGGAAGGTGTTAAATGATAATGTAAGCTCCTTGCATAACAGATTGGAACAGTCGGGGTCTCAGCCCATGCCTGCTCCCACAGCGCAGAGGCCGTCAGGGTCTCAAAAGCGCCCAATATCCCAGTTAGTTGACACAGATGTCGACACGGACTCTGATTCCAGTGTCGACGACGGTGAGGCAAAATTGCAGCCTAAAATGACTAAAGCCATCCGCTACATGATTGTGGCAATGAAGGATGTATTACACATTTCTGAGGAAAATCCTGTCCCTGACAAAAGGATTTATATGTATGGGGAGAAAAACCAAGAAGTGACTTTTCCCCCGTCACATGAATTGAATGAATTATGTGAAAAAGCCTGGGATTCCCCGGTTAGGAAGCAAGTGATTTCCAAAAGATTACTGATGGCGTATCCTCTAGGGTAGACAAGGCGTTGACGCGCTTGTCTAAAAGGGTGGCCCTGCCGTCTCAGGATACGGCCGCCCTAAAGGATCCTGCGGATAGAAAGCTGGAAGCTATCCTGAAGTCTGTTTACTCACATTTTGGTACACTGCTGAGGCCAGCCATTGCTTCAGCTTGGATGTGTAGAGCGGTAGCGGCATGGACGGATACTCTGTCTGAGGAGACAGAGACTGTGTTTTGATGACCCTGGCACATATCAAGGACGCGGTCCTATATATGCGGGATGCCCAGAGGGACATTTGCCTGCTGGGCTCTAAAGTAAATGCAATGTCCATCTCTGCCAGAAGGGTCTTATGGACTCTGCAATGGACAGGGGATGTCGACTCTAAAAAAAAACACATGGAGGTTTTACCTTATAAGGGTGAGGAGTTATTTGGGGACGCTCTCTCCAACCTAGTTTCCTCAGCTACGGCTGGGAAGTCAAATTTCTTGCCTTATGTACCTCCACAGCCTAAGAAAGCACCGTATTACCAAATGCAGTCCTTTCGTTCGCAAAAGAGCAAAGTCAGAGGTGCATATTTTCTTGCCAGAGGAAGGGGTAAAGGAAAAAGGCTGCACCATGCAGCTAGTTCCCAGGAACAAAAGTCCTGCCCGGCTTCCACTAAATCCACCGCATGACGCTGGGGCTCCACAGGCGGAGCCAGGAGCGGTGGGGGCGCGTCTCCGAGATTTCAGCAACCAGTGGGTTCGCTCACAGGTGGATCCTTGGGCTATACAAATTGTATCTCAGGGAAACATGCTGGAATTCGAAGTGACCCCCCCCCCCCCCCCCCCTCACCGTTACCTAAAATCGGCCTTGCCAGCTTCCCCCATGGAAAGGGAGGTAGTGCTGGCGGCAATTCACATTATGGTATCTCTGGACATCAAGAATGCTTACTTGCATGTCCCCAGTTATCCGCCTCATCAGGAGTACCTCAGGTTTGTGGTACAGGACTGTCATTACCAATTCCAGACGTTGCCGTTTGGCCTTTCCACAGCACGAGAATATTTACCAAGGTAATGGCGGAGATGATGGTGCTCCTTCGGAAGCAAGGGGTTACAATTATCCCATCCTTGGACGATCTCCTCATAAAGGCGAGGTCCAGGGAGCAGTTGCTGAGCAGCGTAGCACACTCAGGAAGTGTTACATCAACACGGTTGGATTCTGAATATTCCAAAGTCACAGCTGATTCCTGCGACGCGTCTGCCCTTCCTGGGTATGATTCTGGACACAGTCCAGATGAAGGTTTCTCCCAGAGGAGAAGGCACAGGAGATCGTGACTCTGGTCAGAGACCTCCTGAAACCAAAACAGGTATCGGTGCATCACTGCACGCGAGTCCTGGGAAAGATGGTTGCGTCATACGAAGCTATTCCATTCGGCAGGTTCCATGCGAGGATCTTTCAGTGTGGTCCGGATCACATCTTCAGATGCATCGACTGATCACCCTGTCCCCCAGGGCCAGGGTGTCTCTTCTATGGTGGCTGCAAAGTGCCTACCTTCTTGAGCGCCGCAGGTTCGGCATACAGGACTGGGTCATGGTGACCACGGATTCAAGCCTCCGCGGATGGGGGGCAGTCACTCAGGGAAGAAACTTCCAAGGGCTGTGGTCAAGTCAGGAGACCTGTCTGCACATAAATCTACTGGAACTAAGGGCCATATACAACGCCCTGAGTCAAGCGGAGCCTCTGCTTCGAGACCAACCAGTGCTGATTCAGTCAGACAACATCACGGCGATCGCCCATGTAAACCGCCAGGGCGGCACAAGAAGCAGGGTGGCAATGGCGGAAGCCACAAAGATTCTTCGTTGGGCGGAGAATCACGTGCAAGCACTGTCAGCAGTGTTCATTCCGGGAGTGGACAACTGGGAAGCAGACTTCCTCAGCAGACACAGCCTCCACCCGGGAGAGTGGGGACTTCATCAGGAAGTCTTCACGCAGATCGCAAATCGATGGGAACTGCCACAGGTGGACATGATGGCGTCCCACCTCAATAAAAATCTAAAAAGATATTGCGCCAGGTCAAGGGACCCTCAGGCGATGGCTGTGGACGCACTAGTAACACCATGGGTGTTCCAGTCGGTCTGTGTGTTTCCTCCTCTTCCCTCATACCCAAGATGCTGAGAATAGTAATTAAGAGGAGTGAGAACAATACTCATTGTTCCGGATTGGCCAAGAAGGACTTGGTACCCAGAACTACTAGAGATGATCACAGAGGACCCCTGGCCTCTGCCTCTCAGACAGGACCTGTTGCAACAAGGGCCCTGTCTGTTACAAGACTTACCGCGGCTGCGTTTGACGGCATGGCGGTTGAACGCCGGATCCTAGCAGAAAAGGGCATTCCAGATGAAGTTATGCCTACGCTGATAAAGGCTAGGAAGGACGTGACAGCAAAGCATTATCACCGTATATGGCGAAAATATGTTGCTTGGTGTGAGGCCAGGAAGGCCCCTACAGAGGAATTCCAGCTTGGTCGATTCCTGCACTTCCTACAGTCAGGGGTGACTTTGGGCCTAAAATTAGGGCCCATAAAGGTCCAGATTTCGGCCCTATCCATTTTCTTTCAAAAAGAACTGGCTTCACTGCCTGAGGTTCAGAGGTTTGTTAAGGGAGTGCTGCATATTCAGCCCCTTGCGGAGCCCGTCTATTCCTCATGGTCCTTACGGAGTCCCCAGCATCCACTACGGACTACGAGAAATAGAATCACCGGTGAGTAAATTCTTATTTTTTCTCTCTAGTAGGAGCAGTGGTAAGACCTGCTATGGCTTCGGCCTGGGTAGCAAAGGCAATGGGCGAATGGATAGAGGAACTAGAAAATAGCATCCCTTCCCCTACTAGGGAACAAGAGGATAGCTTTTGCCGTTTAAGACAATCTGCCCAGTGTTTAGAAGAAGCAGCAATTGATGTAGGTACAGTTGTTTCTAAAGCTTCAGCCCTGGCAGTAGTCGCTCGCAGAGCAGTTTGGCTACGTACCTGGAAGGCAGATGCGGAATCCAAGAAAGAATTGGAAGCATTGCCTTTTGTAGGTAATATATTATTTGGGAAACCTTTATCGGATATCCTAGAATCAGAGGGTGAATCGAAAAAGGTCAGATTTCCGGCTATTTATAACCCTAAGTCCAAGGGTTTAAAATTTCACTCATTTCGTTGGCAAAGCAAAGCCAAGGCAAAAGAGGAGTCTAAGCAACCCCAGTTTAAACCCAGGGGTAGGAAGCAGTGGGCTAGCAAAAAGCCAGCTTCCAAACCTGAACAGAAACAATCAGCCTGAAGAGACGGGCCTCCGCCTGGAGGATTCCAGGGTTGGGGGCCGACTCCTGCATTTTGCACACATATGGCAACAGTCAACAACAGATGCTTGGGTGCAGATGGTGGTATCTCAGGGGTATGGGTTCCCATGCAGGAGGCAGCCTCCTCAAAGATTTTTTTTTTGCACCAGCCCGTCTCATATAGAGTCGAAGGCCAATGCCCTGCAAGAAGCAGTCCAAAAATTACTGCAGTCAGGTGTGATTGTCCCAGTACCTCCATCACAAAAGGGGCAGGGGTTTTACTCCAATCTATTTCTAATCCAGAAACCAAATGGGTCATACCGACCAATCCTCAATCTGAAAATGTTGAACAAATACATTTGGATCCTGAAGTTCCACATGGAGACGTTGCGCTCCATAATGTTGGCTATGGAACCGGGAGATTACATGGTATCTCTGGATGTGCGGGATGCTTACCTACAGCACTATCACATCAGTGTTACCTCAGGTTTGCCATCCTCCAGGAACATTTCCAGTTCCAAGCTCTGCCCTATAATAAAAAAGCAGATGATAAAGATTCCAGTGAATGTAAAAAGGTCTCTAGCGTGGTGGCTACAGACAGACCATTTAAACAAGGGGAGACCCTTTTGGATAAGAGTGGAAAGACCTGACAACAGATGCCAGCCTGCAAGGTACTCGGAAGCCTATGGTTCCAGGGAAAATCGACCGCAAGGGAAAGTCGCCTGCCGATAAATCTCTTGGACAATCTACTAGGAAGACCAGTCCAGATCCGCTCAGACAATGCGACGGCAGTAGCATACATAAATCATCAAGGAGGGACTCGCAGCAAGAGTCTGATGGAAGAAGTAACTCCCATTCTAAAATGGGCAGAACTCCATCTCCCGGCATTGTCAGCAGTATTTGTCCCGGGTGTACTAAATTGGGAAGCAGATTTTTTCAGTCGGTACACCATTTAGGAAACCGAATGGGCACTACACCCAGAAGTGTTTCAGACACTAGTGAACAGATGGGGTCTACCGGAGATAGACCTGATGGCGTCTCGACTAAACAACAAAGTTCCGAGGTACGGATCAAGAACAAGGGACCCAGGAGCGGTCCTGGTAGATGCACTGTCAGTGGAATGGAGGTTTCAGCTGGCATATCTGTTCCCTCCAATATATCTGTTACCCAGGGTAGTGAGAAAGATAAAACAAGCAAAAGGATCAATCATTCTAATAGCTCCAGTTTGGCCAAGAAGGCATTGGTACACAGATCTGTGGAGAATGTCTGTGGAAGCACCGATACTGCTCCCTCAACGTCCAGATCTGTTAATGCAGGGTCCTTGTTGTCAGTCATCTGGATCGCCTATCTTTGACGGCGTGGCTGTTGAAACCTCTATCTTAGAGTCTAAAGGATTTTCGAAGGAAGTAATCCAAACCATGCTTAGAGCAAGAAAACCTTCTTTGGCCCGTGTATATCATAGAATATGGCAAGCATATATTCACTGGTGTACTGGAAAAAACTTTAATCCGAGATCTTTTAAAATAGCTAGGATATTGGATTTCCTTCAGGCAGGCCTGGATAAGGGTTTGAAAGTTGCTTCCTTGAAGGTTTAAGTATCAGCGTTAACTGTATGGTTTCAGCAGAAGATTGCTGATTTACAGGATGTACGTACGTTTTTTCAAGTAGTAGTACATATTCAACCTCCATTTGTTCCTCCTGCAGCTCCCTGGGATTTGAATCTGGTTCTTAAATTTCTCCAGGGTCCTTTGTTTGAACCACTTGAGAAAGCAGATCGTAAGTGGTTAACGGTTAAAGTTCTTTTTTTACTGGCAATGGCGTCAGCCAGAAGAGTATCGGATTTAGGAGCATTATCATGTAAGTCTCCTTTCCCAAGTTTTTTTCCAGACAGAGCAGTTCTCAGAACGAGATCTAGCTATCTTCCAAAGGTGGTGTCAAAGTTTCACCTGAATGAAGAGATTGTAGTCCCAGCTTTTCAGGTATCGGGACTATCTGCGGGAGAAGCGTCACTGGACGTGGTCCGGGCTTTAAAAATCTACATAGATCGTACTAGTGTCATCTGGAAAACGGATTCCCTCTTTATCCTCTACGGATTCCATAGAAGAGGATGGCCTGCTAGTAAACAGACGCTGGCGAGATGGCTCCGAATGGTAATATCAGAAGCTTATTCTCATGCAGATCTCCCTATTCCGGCTAAAGTCTCTGCGCACTCTACACGTAAGGTAGGTCCTTCATGGGCAGCACAACAGGGTGCTTCAGCAGAACAGATTTGTAAGGCAGCCACATGGTCTTCCATAAACACATTCATCAAACATTATGCCTTGGATACTTTTGCCTCTCACGACGCAGACTTCGGGCGAAAGGTCCTCCTGGGTAATCAGGAGTGTCCCCACCACTAAATTGCTTTGGGAATCCCAATGTTATCCTGTGGATAACCCTGTGGACCCAGCCAGAGAAATATACGTTATGGTAAGAACTTACCGTTGATGACGTGTTTTCTCTTATGTCCACAGCTATCCACAGGGATCCCACCCTGACGCATCTGATTTGAGGATCTAGACAATCACTAAAACCTCTTCCTTCTTGTATGGAAGGGTGTGCGTGTGTGTTCTTATCGCCTGTACAGGTTTCTACCTAATGGTACTGCCTAAAATCGCTGTGGAAAGAACTGATCTGACTGAGTCAGTGGGCGGGACTATATAGTGGAGGCCCCAATGCATACTGGGCGACCAGAAAGTTTGTGACCGTGTTGGTGCCATTTTCGCTGTCGCTCGACAGTATCCCAGTGTTATCCTGTGGATCCCTGTGGACATAAGAGAAAACACGTTATCAACGGTAAGTTCTTACCATAACGTATATTTTCTCTTGCGTCCTAGAGGATGCTGGGGACTCCGTAAGGACCATGGGGGTATAGACGGGCTCCGCAGGACATATGGGCACTCTAAAGAACTTTTAGTATGGGTGTGCACTGGCTCCTCCCTCTATGCCCCTCCTCCAGACCTCGGTTAGTTCCTGTACCCAGAGGAGACTGGATGCACTACAGGGGAGCTCTACTGAATTTCTCTGAAAAAATAATTTTGTTAGGTTTTTTATTTTCAGGGAGCTCTGCTGGCAACAGGCTCCCTGCATCGTGGGACTGAGGAGAGAGAAGCAGACCTACTTAACTGATAGGCTCTGCTTCTTAGGTTACTGAACACCATTAGCTCCAGGGGGATAGGAACGCAGGTCTCCCCCTGCCGTTCGTCCCGGAGCCGCGCCGCCATCCTCCTCACAGAGCCGGAAGATAGAAGCCAGGTGAGTATAAGAAGAAAGAAGACTTCTAAGGCAGCAGAAGACGGCAGACACTGATGGGTGCAGGGCGCAGGGGGGGGGCGCCCTGGGTAGCAATATATACTTCTATTTTTGGCACAATACACATATAGGGACTGCGGAGTCAGTGACTATGTTCATCCCCCGCCATTAATTGTGAATTTGAGCGGGACCGAAGCCCACCACTAGAGGGGGTGGAGCTTGGTCGCACAGCACTAACCAGCACCATTTTCTCTGACGTCCTAAGTGGATGCTGGGACTCCGTAAGGACCATGGGGAATAGCGGCTCTGCAGGAGACAGGGCACAAAAGTAAAAGCTTTAGGATCAGGTGGTGTGCACTGGCTCCTCCCCCTATGACCCTCCTCCAAGCCTCAGTTAGATTTTTGTGCCCGAACGAGAAGGGTGCAGGCTATGTGGCTCTCCTGAGCTGCTTAGAAGTAAAAGTTTTAAATAGGTTTTTTATTTTCAGTGAGTCCTGCTGGCAACAGGCTCACTGCATCGAGGGACTAAGGGGAGAAGAAGCAAACTCACCTGCGTGCAGAGTGGATTGGGCTTCTTGGCTACTGGACATTAGCTCCAGAGGGACGATCACAGGTTCAGCCTGGATGGGTCCCGGAGCCGCGCCGCCGGCCCCATTACAGATGCTGAAGAGTGAAGAGGTCCAGAAATCGGCGGCAGAAGACGTTCCTGTCTTCAGATAAGGTAGCGCACAGCACTGCAGCTGTGCGCCATTGCTCCCAGCACACTTCACACTGCGGTCACTGAGGGTGCAGGGCGCTGGGGGGGGGGCGCCCTGGGCAGCAATGTAAATACCTCCTATGGCAAAAAATACATCACATATAGCCCCTGGGCTATATGGATGTATTTAACCCCTGCCAGTTTTCCAGATAAAAGCGGGAGAAGAGCCCGCCGAGAAGGGGGCGGGGCCTATCTCCTCAGCACACGGCGCCATTTTCCCACACAGCTCCGCTGGTAGGAAGGCTCCCAGACTCTCCCCTGCACTGCACTACAGAAACAGGGTAAAACAGAGAGGGGGGGCACTTATTTGGCTAAAAAATATATATAAGCAGCTATAAGGGATAGACACTTATTATAAGGTTGTCCCTATACAGTTTATAGCGCTTTGGTGTGTGCTGGCAAACTCTCCCTCTGTCTCCCCAAAGGGCTAGTGGGGTCCTGTCCTCTATCAGAGCATTCCCTGTGTGTGTGCTGGGTGTCTGTACGATTGTGTCGACATGTATGAGGAGGAAAATGATGTGGAAGCAGAGCAATTGCCTGTGTTAGTGATGTCACCCCCTAGGGAGTCGACACCTGACTGGATGGTTGTGTTTAAAGAATTACGTGACAATGTCAGCACTTTGCAAAAAAAACTGTTGACGACATGAGACAGCCGGCAAATCAGTTAGTGCCTGTTCAAGCGTCTCAGACTCCGTCAGGGGCGCTAAAACGCCCGTTACCTCAGATGGTCGACACAGACCCAGACACGGATACTGAATCCAGTGTCGACGGTGAGCAGACAAACTTAATGTCCAGTAGGGCCACACGTTACATGATCACGGCAATGAGGGAGGCATTAAACATTTCTGACACTACAAGTACCACAAAAAAGGGTATTATGTGGGGTGTGAAAAAACTACCAGTAGTTTTTTCTGAATCAGATGAATTAAATGAGGTGTGTGATAAAGCGTGGGTTTCCCCCGATAAAAAACTGCTGATTTCTAACAAATTATTGGCACTATACCCTTTCCCGCCAGAGGTAAGGGCACGTTGGGAAACACCCCCTAGGGTAGATAAGGCGCTCACACGCTTATCAAAACAAGTGGCGTTACTGTCTCCTGATACGGCCGCCCTCAAGGAACCAGCTGATAGAAGGCTGGAAAATATCTTAAAGGGTATATACACACATACTGGTGTTATACTGCGACCAGCTATCGCCTCAGTCTGGATGTGCAGTGCTGGAGTGGCTTGGTCGGATTCCCTGACTGAAAATATTGATACCCTGGATAGGGACAGTATATTATTAACTATAGAGCATTTAAAGGATGCATTACTTTATATGCGAGATGCACAGAGGGATATTTGCAAGAGTGAGTGCGATGTCCATTTCTGCCAGAAGAGCGTTATGGACGCGACAGTGGTCAGGTGATGCGGATTCCAAACGACATATGGAAGTATTGCCGTATAAAGGGGAGGAGTTATTTGGGGTCGGTCTATCAGACCTGGTGGCCACGGCAACGGCTGGAAAATCCACCTTTTTACCCCAGGTCACCTCTCAGCAGAAAAAGACACCGTCTTTTCAAACTCAGTCCTTTCGTTCCCATAAGAACAAGCGGGCAAAGGGCCACTCATTTCTGCCCAGGGGCAGAGGTAGAGGGAAAAGACTGCACCAGGCAGCCTCTTCCCAGGAGCAGAAGCCCTCCCCCGTTTTTGCCAAGTCTTCAGCATGACGCTGGGGCTTTACAAGCGGACTCAGGCACGGTGGGGGCCCGTCTCAAAAATTTCAACGCGCAGTGGGCTCACTCGCAAGTGGACCCCTGGATCCTACAGGTAGTATCACAGGGGTACAAATTGGAATTCGAGACTTCTCCCCCTCGCCGGTTCCTGAAGTCTGCTCTACCAACGTCTCCCTCCGACAGGGAGGCGGTATTGGAAGCTATTCACAAGCTGTATTCCCAGCAGGTGATAATAAAGGTACCCCTCCTACAACAAGGAAAGGGGTATTATTCCACGCTGTTTGTGGTACCGAAGCCGGACGGCTCGGTGAGACCGATTTTAAATCTAAAATCCTTGAACACTTACATAAAAAGGTTCAAATTCAAGAGGGAGTCACTCAGAGCAGTGATTGCGAACCTGGTAGAAGGGGATTATATGGTGTCTCTGGACATCAAGGATGCTTATCTCCATGTCCCAATTTACCCTTCTCACCAAGGGTACCTCAGGTTTGTGGTACGGAACTGTCACTATCAGTTTCAGACGCTGCCGTTTGGATTGTCCACGGCAGCCTGGGTCTTTACCAAGGTAATGGCCGAAATGATGATTCTTCTTCGAAGAAAAGGCGTCTTAATTATCCCTTACTTGGACGATCTCCTGATAAGAGCAAGGGCCAGGGAACAGTTAGAGGTCGGAGTAGCACTATCTCAGGTAGTGCTACGTCAGCACGGGTGGATTCTAAATATTCCAAAATCGCAGCTGATTCCAACAACACGTCTACTGTTCCTGGGAATGATTCTGGACACAGTTCAGAAAAAGGTGTTTCTCCCGGAAGAGAAGGCCAGTGAGTTATCCGAGCTAGTCAGGAACCTCCTAAAACCAAGCCAAGTGTCAGTGCATCAATGCACGAGAGTCTTGGGAAAAATGGTGGCTGCTTACGAAGCAATTCCATTCGGAAGATTCCATGCAAGAACTTTTCAGTGGGATCTGCTGGAAAAATGGTCCGGATCGCATCTTCAGATGCATCAGCGGATAACCCTATCTCCAAGGACAAGGGTGTCGCTCCTGTGGTGGTTACAGAGTGCTCATCTTCTAGAGGGCCGCAGATTCGGCATTCAGGATTGGATGCTGGTGACCACGGATGCCAGCCTAAGAGGCTGGGGAGCAGTCACACAGTGAAGAAACTTCCAGGGCTTGTGGTCAAGCATGGAAACGTCTCTTCACATAAATATCCTGGAACTGAGGGCTATTTACAATGCCCTAAGTCAAGCCAGGCCTCTGCTTCAGGGTCAACCAGTATTGATCCAGTCGGACAACATCACGGCGGTCGCCCACGTAAACAGACAGGGCGGCACAAGAAGCAGGAGGGCGATGGCAGAAACTGCAAGGATTCTCCGCTGGGCGGAAAATCATGTGATAGCACTGTCTGCAGTGTTCATTCCGGGAGTGGACAACTGGGAAGCAGACTTCCTCAGCAGGCACGACCTCCACCCGGGAGAGTGGGGACTTCACTCAGAAGTCTTCCACGTGATTGTAATTTGTTGGGAAAAACCAAAGGTGGACATGATGGCGTCCCGTCTCAACAAAAAACTGGACAGATATTGCGCCAGGTCAAGGGACCCTCAAGCAATAGCGGTGGACGCCCTGGTAACACCGTGGGTGTACCGGTCAGTGTATGCGTTCCCTCCTCTACCTCTCATACCCAAAGTACTGAGAATAATAAGGAGAGGAGTAAGAACTATACTTGTGGCTCCGGATTGGCCAAGAAGAACTTGGTACCCGGAACTGCAAGAGATGCTCACGGAGGACCCGTGGCCTCTACCTCTAAGAGAGGACCTGCTCCAGCAGGGACCTTGTCTGGTCCAAGACTTACCGCGGCTGCGTTTGACGGCATGGCGGTTGAACGCCGGATCTTGAAGGATAAAGGCATTCCAGATGAAGTCATCCCTACCCTGATCAAGGCCAGGAAGGATGTAACCGCAAAACATTATCACCGCATTTGGCGGAAATATGTTGCGTGGTGTGAGGCCAAGAAGGCCCCTACGGAGGAATTTCAACTGGGTCGTTTCCTACATTTCCTGCAAGCAGGACTGTCTATGGGCCTAAAATTAGGATCCATTAAGGTTCAAATTTCGGCCCTCTCGATCTTCTTCCAGAAAGAACTGGCTTCCGTGCCTGAAGTTCAGACGTTTGTCAAGGGGGTGCTGCATATACAGCCTCCTTTTGTGCCTCCAGTGGCACCTTGGGATCTCAATGTAGTTTTAGGGTTCCTAAAATCACATTGGTTTGAACCACTCACCACTGTGGAATTAAGATATCTCACATGGAAGGTGGTCATGCTGTTAGCCCTGGCGTCAGCCAGGCGGGTCTCTGAATTGGCGGCTTTATCATATAAAAGCCCTTACCTAATTTTTCATTCAGACAGGGCAGAATTGAGGGCTCGTCCTCAATTTCTCCCTAAGGTGGTTTCAGCGTTTCACATGAACCAGCCTATTGTGGTACCTGCGGCTACTAGGGACTTGGAGGACTCCAAGTTACTGGACGTAGTCAGGGCCCTGAAAATATGTTTCCAGGACGGCTGGAGTCAGAAAATCTGACTCGCTGTTTATCCTGTATGCACCCAACAAGCTGGGTGCTCCTGCTTCTAAGCAGACGATTGCTCGTTGGATTTGTAGTACAATTCAGCTTGCACATTTTGTGGCAGGCCTGCCACAGCCAAAATCTGTTAAAGCCCATTCCACAAGGAAAGTGGGTTCATCTTGGGCGGCTGCCCGAGGGGTCTCGGCTTTACAACTTTGCCGAGCTGCTACTTGGTCAGGGGCAAACACGTTTGCTAAATTCTACAAATTTGATACCCTGGCTGAGGAGGACCTGGAGTTCTCTCATTCAGTGCTGCAGAGTCATCCGCACTCTCCCGCCCGTTTGGGAGCTTTGGTATAATCCCCATGGTCCTTACGGAGTCCCAGCATCCACTTAGGACGTCAGAGAAAATAAGAATTTACTTACCGATTAATTCTATTTCTCGTAGTCCGTAGTGGATGCTGGGCGCCCATCCCAAGTGCGGATTGTCTGCAATACTTGTATATAGTTATTGTTACAATAAAATCGGGTTGTTTATTGTTGTGAGCCATCTTTTCAGAGGCGCCTACGTTTTATCATACTGTTAACTGGGTTCAGATCACAAGTTGTATGGTGTGATTGGTGTGGCTGGTATGAGTCTTACCCGGGATTCAAAATCCTTCCTTATTATGTACGCTCGTCCGGGCACAGGCCCTCATTCCGAGTTGTTCGCTCGGAGATTTTCATCGCATCGCAGTGAGAATTCTCTTAGTGCGCATGCGCAATGTTCGCACTGCGACTGCGCCAAGTAAATTTACTATGAAGAAAGTAAGTTTACTCACGGCTTTTTCATCGCTCCGACGTTCGCATTGTGATTGACAGGAAATGGGTGTTACTGGGCGGATGCACGGCGTTTTAGGGGCGTGTGGCTGGAAACGCTACCGTTTCCGGAAAAAACGCAGGCGTGTCCGGAGAAACGGTGGGAGTGCTTGGGCGAACGCTGGGTGTGTTTATGACGTCAGCCGGGACCGAAAAGCACTGAACTGATCGCACAGGCAGAGTAAGTCTGAAGCTACTCAAAAACTGCTAACTCGTTTGTGATCGCAATATTGCGCATACATCGGTCGCACATTTAAGAAGTTTAGATTCACTCCCAGTAGGCGGCGGCTTAGCGTGTGTAACTCTGCTAAAATCGCCTTGCGAGCGATCAACTCGGAATGAGGGCCACAGTATCCTAACTGAGGCTTGGAGGAGGGTCATAGGGGGAGGAGCCAGTGCACACCACCTGATCCTAAAGCTTTTACTTTTGTGCCCTGTCTCCTGCGGAGCCGCTATTCCCCACGGTCCTTACGGAGTCCCAGCATCCACTACGGACTACGAGAAATAGAATTATCGGTAAGTAAATTCTTATTTTCTCCACAGTGTGCTGAAGAGAAGCTGACTCCCCGGACTCTCCCCTGCAGAACGGTGATACAGGGCTGAAAAAGAGGGGGGGCACATTTTGGCGCAGTGAGTGTGTTACACGATTGACATAATATAAAAGCCCTATATCTGGGAATTGTTTCCAGTGTCAGTTGGCGCTGGGTGTGTGCTGGCATACTCTCTCTCTGTCTCTCCAAAGGGCCTTGTTGGGGACCTGTCCTCTTATAGATAGATCCCTGTGTGTGTGAGAGTGTCGGTACGCGTGTGTCGACATGTCTGAAACGGAGGGCTCATCCAAGGAGGAGGTGGAGCAGATTGTGGTGTCATTCGGCAACGCCGACTCATGATTGGTATGATATGATATGTGGAATATTTTTTAAATGCTAATGTGACCTTATTACATAAGAGAATGGACAAAGCTGAGTCCAGGGAAACGGCAAGGAGTCAAACCGCGGATTTGACTGGGTCACAGGGCCCGTCAGGGTCTCAAAAGCGTCCCTTATCACATATGGTAGACACGGGTACCGACACGGATTCTGACTTCAGTGTCGACTATGAGGCAAGGTTACACCCTAAGGTGGCCAAAAGTATTCATTATATGATTATGGCAATAAAAGTTTTGCATATCACAGATGACCCCTCTGTCCCTGACACGAGGGTACACATGTATAAGGAAAAGAAACCTGAGGTAACCTTTCCCCATCTCATGAACTGAACCAATTGTTTGAAAAAGCTTGGGAAACTCCAGACAAAAAACTGCAGATTCCCAAGAGGATCCTTATGGCGTATTCTTTTCCTGCAAAGGACCGGGTACGTTGGGAATCCTCGCCCAGGGGGGACAAGGCATTAACGCGTCTGTCCAAAAAGGTGGCGCTACCGTCTCCAGACACCGCGGCCCTTAAGGATCCTGCGGATTGTAGACAGGAGACTACCTTAAAGTCTATTTATGTACATTTATTTATTTATTTATTACCAGTTATTTATATAGCGCACACATATTCTGCAGCGCTGTACAGAGAATATTTTCCCATTCACATCCGTCCCTGCCCCAGTGGAGCTTACAATCTATGTTCCCTACATACAGGGGCTTTACTCGGACCGGCAGTCGCATCAGCATGGATCTGTAGCGCTGTTGCAGCATGGACAGATATTTTGTTGGCTGACATGGACAAGGATACTGTTATCCTGACTTTAGGCCACATTAAGGACGCAGTCTTGTATATGAGAGACGTGGGGCTGCTTGGTTCCAGAGCCAACGCCATGGCGGTTTCGGCAAGGCGAGCTCTCTGGACCCCGCCAATGGTCGGGTGATGCCGACTCAAAAAAGCATATGGAGGTTTTACCTTACAAGGGTGAAGTTTTGTTTGGGGACGGTCTCGCGGACCTGGTTTCCACAGCTACCGCGGGTAAATCTAAAATTTTTGCCTTTTGTTCCTCCACAGCAAAAGAGAACCCCACCATATCAGATGCAGTCTTTTCGGTCGCATAAGTCCAGAAGAGGTTGGGGCTCCTCTTTCCTCGCCAGAGGTAAGAGAACACCTGCTTTGGCTAGTTCCCAGGAGCAGAAGTCCTCCCTGGCTTCTGCTAAATCTACCGCATGACGCTGGGGCTCCACGGAGGGTGTCCGCACGGGTGGGGGCACGTCTTCGACTCTTCAGCCAGGTCTGGGTCCTATTGGGCGTGGATCCTTGGGCGTTGGAAATTGTATCCCAAGGTTACAAACTGGAGTTCATAGAGGTGCCCCCTCGCCGATTTCTCAAGTCGGCCTTGCCAACTTCTTCCCCGGAGAGGGAAGTGGTATTAGATGCAATTCAAAAGCTGTCAACCGCAAGTGATTGTCAAAGTTCCCCTAGGCCAACAGGGAAAAGGGTACTATTCAACAATGTTTGTGGTCCCGAAGCCGGATGGTTCGGTCAGACCAATTTTGAATCTAAAATCACTAAACCTATACTTGAAAAAGTTCAAATTTAAGATGGAATCAATACGGGCTGTGATATCCAGTCTGGAAGGGGGGATTTTATGGTGTCGCTGGACGTGAAGGATGCCTATTTTCATGTCCCCATATTTCATCTTCATCAGGAATACCTGCGTTTCGTGGTACAGGACTGTCGTTACCAGTTTCAGACGTTGCCGTTTGGGCTTTCCACGGCCCTGAGGATTTTCACCAAGGTAATGGCGGAAATGATGGTGCTCCTGCGCAGGCAGGGAGTCACAATTATCCCGTACTTGGACGATCTCCTAATAAAGGCGAGATCGAGAGATCAATTGCTGAAAAGCGTGTCACTCTCCCTGAGAGTGTACATCAACACGGTTGGATTCTCAATCTGCCAAAATCACCGTTGCTTCCAACGACTCGACTATCATTCCTAGGCATGATTCTGGACATGGAACAGAAGAGGGTTTTTCTACCAATAGAAAAAGCCCAGGACATCCAGAACATGGTCGACCTGCTAAAGCCAAAAAGAGTGTCGGTGCATCAATGCACTCGAGTTCTGGGAAAAATTGTGGCAGCCTACGAGGCCATTCCCTTCGGCAGGTTCCATGCGAGGACTTTTCAGTGGAACCTTCTCGACAAATGGTCGGGGTCCCATCTACACCTTCATCAAAAGATAAGCCTGTCCCCAGGGCCAGGGTGTCTCTCCTGTGGTGGCTGCAGAGTGCTCACCTTCTAGAGGGTCGCAGGTTCAACGTTCAAGACTGGGTTCTGGTGACCACGGACGCGAGCCTCCGAGGATGGGGAGCAGTCACAAAAGGTAGAAATTTTCAGTTGATATGGTCAAGCCAGGAGGCTTGTCTACACATCAACGTACTGGAATTGAGGGCCATATACAACGTCCTATGACAAGCGGAGAATCTTCTTCGCGACCTACCGGTTCTGATTCAATCAGACAACATCACAGCAGTGGCTCATGTAAACCGCCAAGGCGGGACAAGGAGCAGAGTGGCAATGGCGGAAGCCACAAGAATTCTGCGCTGGGCAGAAAATCACGTAAGTGTTCTGTCAGCGGTCTTCATACCGGGAGTGGACAACTGGGAAGCAGACTTCCTCAGCAGACACGATCTCCATCCAGGAGAGTGGGGACTTCATCAATAGGTCTTTGCAGAGATAGCAAGTCTGGGGACTTCCTCAGATAGACATGATGGCGTCACGCCTCAACAAAAAGTTTCAGAGGTATTTTGCCAGGTCAAGGGACCCTCAGGCAGTATCGGTAGACGCCCTAGTGACACCATGGGTGTTTCAGTCGGTCTATGTGTTCCCTCCTCTACATCTCATCTCAAAAGTGTTGAGAATCATAAGACGAAACAGAGTACAAGCAATACTCGTGGTTCCAGATTGGCCTTGAAGGGCCTGGTATTCGGATCTTCAGGAAATGCTCACAGAAGATCCGTGGCCTCTTCCTCTCAGGGAAGACCTGTTACAGCAGGGGCCTTGCATGTTCCAAGACTTACCGCGGTTGCTTTTGACGGCATGGCGGTTAAACACCGAATCCTAGCAGAGAGAGTTATTCCGGAGGAAGTTATTCCTACTCTGATAAAGGCTAGGAAGGAAGTAACAGCGAAGCATTATCACCGTATCTGGAGGAAGTATGTATCTTGGTGTGAAACCAAGAATGCTCCTACAGAAGATTTCCTTCTGGGCCGTTTTCTCCACCTCCTACAGACAAGAGTGGATATGGGCCTAAAATTAGGCTCCATTAAGGTACAAATTTCGGCCCGATCTATTTTTTCAAAAGGAATTGGCTTCTCTCCCAGCAGTCCAAACTTTCGTAAAGGGAGTGCTGCAAATTTACGTAGCCAGGACGGCTAGGGTTAGGAAAACAGAGGCTCTGTTTGTCCTGTATGCAGCCAACAAGATTGGCGCGCTTGCTTCTAAACAGACTATTGCTCGCTGGATCTGTAACACGATTCAGCAGGCTCATTCTATGGCTGGATTGCCGTTACCAAATTCAGTAAAGGCCCATTCCACAAGGAAGGTTGGCTCTTCTTGGGCGGCTGCCCGAGGAGTCTCGGCATTGCTGTTGTGCCGAGCTGCTACTTGGTCGGGTTCAAACACTTTTGCAAAATTCTACAAGTTTGATACCCTGGCTGATGAGGACCTCGCGTTTGCTCAGTCGGTGCTGCAGAGTCATCCGCACTCTCCCGCCCGGTTTGGAGCTTTGGTATAAACCCCATGGTCCTTACGGAGTCCCCAGCATCCTCTAGGACGTACGAGAAAATAAGATTTTAAACCTACCGGTAGATCTTTTTCTCCTAGTCCGTAGTGGATGCTGGGCGCCCGTCCCAGTGCGGACTATTTCTGCAAGACTTGTATATAGTTATTGCTTACATAAGGGTTATGTTACAGTTGGAATCGGTCTTTGACTGATGCTGTTTTTTTCGTTCATACTGTTTAATGGTTGCATATATTCTAAGTTATACGGTGTGATTGGTGTGGGCTGGTATGAATCTTGCCATTAGATTTACAAAATCCTTTCCTCGTATTGTCCATCTCCCCTGGGCAGTTTCTCTAACTGAGGTCTGGAGGAGGGGCATAGAGGGAGGAGCCAGTGCACACCCATACTAAAAGTTCTTTATAGTGCCCATATCTCCTGCGGAGCTCGTCTATACCCCATGGTCCTTACGGAGTTCCCAGCATCCTCTATGGACAAGGAGAAAAAGATTTACCGGTAGGTTTAAAATCTTATTTTTTCTCTGATTTTTATTCACCATATATCTCTTGAATCCCCTGGTTGGGCTGATACACTGCACAGGGGGTTCTTGTCAGGTATTGTGCTGCTGATATTGTACTGTGTTGCCTTGGATTGAGCTTTCAGATATGTCAGCTACAGAGGGCAATGGTGCTGCGGCTGATCCCACAGTGCGTGGTGGTGACGCTGCAGACACGTTAGAGGAAAACATAGCAGCAGAGGGTTCAGGTTCTGGGGGTTCCTTACACCCCAGTGGGACCGTAGCAACGGGGGTTCAAAATGACCCACCTTGGGCTACTTTTTCCATGTTAAGTACGCTGGTAACTAAATTTACGCTACCAATGGGACCTCATGTGCTGGTACAACCGCTTATGGTCCCTGCGGTTAATCCGCCGTGGGCAGATCACCTATCCACTCAGTTATAGCAATTGAACCAATCACTGACTAAACCGAAATCTAATCCTCGCCCGCCTTAGACCAAGGTGTCCCCTAAGCGGGCCATTACTTCCTCACAATCCACCCACGTCCCAGACACCTCGTCTGATGAGGATGACGTCTATACTGACCGCACAGACGCTGATCCAGATAATTCTGATGGGGAATCTGTCTCACAGGTGGATGTTCCTGACTTGTTGGAGGCTATCGGGCTAATTCTTCAAATTACTGATGACCCGGAGCCTGACGCTGCGCCTAAGAAACCGGACAGATTTAAACGTCAGAAAGTCGTTAAACAAGTTTTACCTCATTCTGACCATTTAGTTGACATACGTCAGGAAGTCTGGGTAAATCCAGGAAAGAAATTCACACCTCACAAGAAGATGCTGGCTCGCTATCTCCTCGCTGCGGTCCTAAGTAAGAATTGGGAAACACCCCCGCTGGTGGATTCGCAGGTGGTGCTGCTGGTGGTATCCTCAGCTCTGCCTGTAACTACCGTAACGTCTCTGAAAGAACCGACGGATAAGCGTGTGGAGGGTTGTTTAAAGGCGATTTACACCCTAGCAGGAGCTGTGTATTGGCCCACTCTTGCAGCGACATGGGCTGGAGAGGCTATTGAAGCGTGGGCTCAGGAGGTGGAAGCGGAGCTGCCTTCCAACTTTTCTGATAATGCTAGACAATGTCTATCGTATATTGTCACAGCTTCTCATTACATTAAGGGGGCGGCTTCTGATGCCGGTATTCTGGCGGCCAAGGCTTCTACTGCGTCCATTTTGGCTCTCCGAATTCTTTGATTACGATCCTGGTCTGTGGATCTGGATTCTAAGAAAACCCTGGATGTGCTCCCTTTTAAGGGAGGCATTCTTTTTGCAGAAGACATCACCAAGATAGTGGCTGACTTGGCTTCTACTAAAACAGCGTGTCTACCTAGTACTGCTCCTTTGGTACCGAAGGCTAAGAGTACTTCCTTTCATCCTTCAGGGAAAGCAAAAAGTCAGGCGTACCTGAAACAGGTTCGCACTTCCAAACCCACTAAGCCCAAACCTTAATGGGCTTGGGCTGCCCGTCAGCCTGCTGCATGACTGGGAGGGCCTCCCTCTGGGGGATCCCAGAGTGGGGGGCCGACTTTTAGGGTTTACCCAAGAATGGTTGAAGACCACTTCCGATGCCTTGATACAGGAAGTCGTCACTCGAGGTTACGCCGTATCCTTCAAAAGACGTCCCCCTCATCTATTTTGCCTGGCAGACGTCCCTTCGGATCAGGTGAAGGCAAAAACTCTTCTTTCGGTGGTACAGTCCCTCCTGGAGAGGTGGCTCTGGTTCAGAGAGGCAAGAGGTACTATTCACTGCTGTTCCTAGTCCCGAAACCGAATGGGTCCTCTCGGCCCATTCTCTACATCAAGTCCTTGAACAAATATGTGAGATTCTCCAAGTTTCGTATGGAAACTCTCCGCTCTATTGTTCTGGCCTTGGAGCCCGAGGATTATATGGTCTCCCTGGACATACAGGATGCTTACCTGCATATTCGTATCGCAATGTCGCATCAGCAGTACCTGAGGTTTGCTGTTGGCAACATCCATTACCAATTTCGGGCGTTACCTTTAGGTTTGACCACGGCCCCGCAAGTCTTCACCAAGGTCATGGCGGTAATGACGGCTGTACTCCGCCGTCAAGGGGTCAGGATCCTACCATATCTGGACAACTTGTTGATCCTGGTGAATTCCTCAGAAATTCTCCTACGCCACATAGATATGACGCTCCAGTTTCTGAAAGCCCACGGGTGGCTCATCAACTGGAAGAAATCTTCCCTGGTCCCTGCTCAGAGCATGGTGCACCTGGGGGCGTTGATGGACACTCACAACCAGCGGTTGTTCTTGTCTCAGGAGAATGTCCTGAAGCTTCAGGACAGGATTTGATGCTTTCTATCTCATCCGCAAGTGTCGATACATGTGCTAGGTCTCATGGTGTCTGCGTTCGACATGGTGGAGTACGCTCCATTCCATTTCTGCACTCTGCAGAAATTGATACTTGCCAAGTGGGATGACCTGACTCACCGGATCAGGTCTCATATGATCTCCTGGTCTCCGGAGGTGCGTCTGTCACTAAGCTGGTGGCTACAGGACCAACGATTGAGCAGGGGTCGTCCCTTCTGGATCTCCAACTGGGTCCTTCTGACGATGGATGTCAGTCTGAGAGGTTATGGCGTGGTTTTGGAGCATCAGTTCCTTCAGGGTCGGTGAACCAAGGAGGAGTCTCTCCTCCCGATAAACATTCTGGAACTGCAGGCGGTGTTCAATGCACTGAACTTGGCCCAGCAGTTGATACAGAACAGACCTGTTCAAGTACAGTCTGACAATGCCACCACGGTGGCGTACATAAATCGTCAAGGTGGCACTCGAAGCCGCATGGCAATGAGGGAAGTATCAATGATTCTTCAGTGGGCGGAACGCCATCTGCCAGCTATATTGGCAGTGTTCATTCAGGGGGTCCTAAACTGGGAAGCGGACTTCCTCAGTCGTCAAGACGTACACGCCAGAGAGTGGAGCCTCCATCCAGAAGTATTTCAACTCCTCGTGGTAAATAGGGCCTCCCAGATGTGGACCTGATGGCGTCTTGACACAATCACAATTTTCCGGTCTTCGGGACAAGGGATCCTCAAGCAGCGTTTGTGGACACATTGGCAGTTCCATGGAACTTTCAGCTGCCATACGTGTTCCCTCCGTTGTCACTCCTGCCCAGAGTAATAAGGAAGTTCAAGCAAGAAGGAGGATTCCTACTTCTGATCGCTCCAGTGTGGCCCAGAAGGCATTGGTTCTCAGACCTTCAGGGTCTATTGATAGAGCGTCCCCTTCTACTATCGCAGCGCCCAGATCTCCTCGTTCAGGGCACCTGTGTATATCAGGATTTGGCCTAGTTGGCTTTGACGGCGTGGCTCTTGGAGCTTCCATTCTGAGGGCTATAGGATTTTCTGAGGCGATCATTCAAACCATGTTGAAGGCCTGGAAACCGGTTTCTGCTCTGGTTTATCATAGTGTCTGGAATTCTTACTTTGCTTGGTGCACCACTTACAATCGTGATGCTTACAAATTTAGTACGGCCAAACTTTTGGTCTTTCTACAACAGGGCCTGGACCTGGTCCTTCGTCTGGCCTCCATCAAGGTTCATATTTCTGCCTTGTCTGTTTGGTTGCAGAGGAAAATTGCGACTCTACCTGATGTTCATACATTCACTCAGGGTGTGTTGCAGATTCAACCTCCTTACATCCCGCCTGTGGCTCCTTGGGACTTGTCGGTGGTTCTGGAGGCATTACAAGGGTCTCCGTTTTTGCTGGCTATTGCCTCTGCTAGACGGGTGTCGGATTTGGGTGCCTTGTCTTGTAGATCCCCATATCTGATTTTTCACCGTGAACGGGCGGTTCTTAGAACACGTCCCGGGTACCTACCTAAGGTGGTTTCTTCTTTCCATCTTTAATCAGGAGATTGTGGTTCCGGCCTTTGCCTCTCCTGAATTGTCTTCCAAAGAGCGGTCTTTGGATGTGGTACGTATCTATGTGAAGAGAACTGCCTCCATTCGGAAGTCTGATTCTCTCTTTGTACTGTTTGGTTTTCACAAATGTGGCTGTCCTGCTCACAAGCGGACCTTGGCCAGATGGATTAGAATGGTGATTGCACATGCTTATGTACAGACTGGTCGTCCAGCTCCTGCGACTATCAAGGCCCATTCTACTCTGTCTGTTGGACCTTCTTGGGTGGCCCGCCGGGGTGCGACCCTTGAACAATTGTGCAAGGCGGCTACTTGGTCCTCAGTGAACACGTTCATAAGGTTCTATGCCTTCGATACTTCCGCCTCCCAGGATGCTTCCTTTGGACGTTGGGTTCTTGTGCCCGCTACAGTGCATCCCCTCCCCCCATGAGGAACTGCTTTAGGACATCCCCGATGTTGTCCCCTTTGGAACCCAGTGTACCCAGCAGCAGAAAACAAGATTTATGGTAAGAACTTACAGTTGTTAAATCTCTTTCTGCGAGGTACACTGGATTCCACACGGCGCCCACCCTGACGCACTTGGCTTCTTTTGGTTGGTATGGCATTAGCCGCTGATACCTTCTCCTGTCGTGAGAGTGTGGTGTATGTGGCTACTAATGATTGTCGTCTCTTTTTTACCTGCTACTGCATTGGACTGGTTAACAAAAACTGAGCTCCTGTGCACAGAGGCGGGGTTATAGAGGAGGCGGCACAAATCATTCTGGGAACAGTCAAAGCTTTTAGCCTGTTGGTGGCTTGGATCAAGATCCTACTCTACGCCCCAATGTTATTCCCTGTGGAACCCAGTGTACCTCGCAGAAAGATTTAACAGTAAAATCTCGTGTTTTTGCTTTTATTTTTAGGTAGAACGTGTGTCTGATATTAAATTAGAAGATATAGAGGGAGAAGAAGAGACGTATGTGACTGATATAAAGGCAGAAGATACAGAGGGAGAAGAGGAGATGTATCTAACTGTTATAAAGGTAGAAGATATAGAGGGAGAAGAAGAGACGTATCTGAGAGGTGATCAGCAGTGTAAGGAGGAGGAAATTCCTACAGATATCAGCACAGGTGAGTAATAAACACTTATTACAGAAGTCACATATTCTCATTGCTCAGTCACTACAACAATCTCTTATACTACACCCTCCTCTGTCAGTACAAACTAATGAGGAATATGTATTTTCCCAGTGGGGGAGTCAGGAGCCATCAGCCCCTATTATACTCCTGCTTTCCCCCTCACATCATGTCACTGTGTGTTACTAGCCCAGAGATCTGACCAGTCTCCTCCCCACACTCTCTGGTGTATCTCATACATCAGGAGCCATCAGCCCCTATTATACTCCTGCTCTCCCCCTCACATCATGTCACTGTGTGTTACCAGCCCAGAGATCTGACCAGTCTCCTCCCCACACTCTCTGGTGTATCTCATACATCAGGAGCCATCAGCCCCTATTATACTCCTGCTCTCCCCCTCACATCATGTCACTGTGTGTTACCAGCCCAGAGATCTGACCAGTCTCCTCCCCACACTCTCTGGTGTATCTCATACATCAGGAGCCATCAGCCCCTATTATACTCCTGCTCTCCCCCTCACATCATGTCACTGTGTGTTACCAGCCCAGAGATCTGACCAGTCTCCTCCCCACACTCTCTGGTGTATCTCATACATCAGGAGCCATCAGCCCCTATTATACTCCTGCTCTCCCCCTCACATCATGTCACTGTGTGTTACCAGCCCAGAGATCTGACCAGTCTCCTCCCCACACTCTCTGGTGTATCTCATACATCAGGAGCCATCAGCCCCTATTATACTCCTGCTCTCCTCTCACATCCTGTCACTGTGTTACCAACCCAGAGATCTGACCTGTCTCCTCCCCACACTCTCTCTGGTGTATCTCATACATCAGGAGCCATCAGCCCCTATTATACACCTGCTCTCCCCTCGCATCATGTCACTGTGTTACCAGCCCAGAGATCTGACCAGTCTCCTCCCCACACTCTTTGGTGTATCTCATACATCAGGAGCCATCAGCCCCTATTATACTCCTGCTCTACCCATCACATCATGTCACTGTGTGTTACCAGCTCAGAGATCTGACCAGTTTCCTCCCCACACTCTCTGGTGTATCTCGTACATCAGGAGCCATCAGCCCCTATTATACTCCTGCTCTCCCCTCACATCATGTCACTGTGTGTTACCAGCCCAGAGATCTGACCAGTCTCCTCCCCACACTCTCTGGTGTATCTCATACATCAGGAGCCATCAGCCCCTATTATATTCCTGCTCTCCCCTCTCACATCATGTCACTGTGTGTTACCAGCCCAGAGATCTGACCAGTCTCCTCCCCACACTCTCTGGTGTATCTCATACATCAGGAGACATCAGCCCCTATTATACTCCTGCTCTCCCCCTCACATCATGTCACTGTGTGTTACCAGCCCAGAGATCTGACCAGTCTCCTCCCCACACTCTCTGGTGTATCTCATACATCAGGAGCCATCAGCCTCTATTATACTCCTGCTCTCCTCCTCACATCATGTCACTGTGTGTTACCAGCCCAGAGATCTGACCAGTCTCCTCCCCACACTCTCTGGTGTATCTCATACATCAGGAGCCATCAGCCCCTATTATACTCCTGCTCTCCCCCTCACATCATGTCACTGTGTTACCAGCCCAGAGATCTGACCAGTCTCCTCCCCACACTCTCTGGTGTATCTCATACATCAGGAGCCATCAGCCCTTATTATACTCCTCCTCCCCCCCCCCCCCTCACATCATATCACTGTGTGTCACCAGCGGCCATACTGTGTGCTAGCAGTACCTCTGCCTATGGTATTACATGCCCTGAGGGTGTCTCTATTAGCACACGCCGGCCCTATATTTAAACCACTCTTTATTTTTTCTCTAACATTCATAACGGATATTGGGGACTTATTGCAATGGGGTATAGATGGAGTCCAAAGGAGTCGGTGCACTTTAAATATTTTCCACTGGGTGTGCTGGCTCCTCCCCTCTATGTCACCTCCTACATCCAGTTTATAACAATGTGCCCTCTGGAGAGGATGCCGCTCTGGAGCGCCAGAGGATTTTTTTTTTTCTTCAGTTTATTTTAAATGTTGTTTGGGCAACAGTATAACAGTATACCTGCACTGAGGGAGATAGGGGGGATGGTCACCGGTCTCTTCTGGTGTCAGAGTCGCTTCCCTGCTGCAGGACCACCGTACTGAGAGGTTGTTGGTACTGCAGGGCATTGCGTCTTACCAAACACAATCGCAGCACGCCGCACACCCCTAACAATGCCGGGAGGTGAGAAGAGTGGTGTGTACAAACCGGGGGCCCCGCTAGGGAGGTCCCCCGGCTCTTGCTGCAGCGCGATCACAGGTGCGGCATGTGGATGCTCTACGGAGGGATCCGCTATAGCCCCCCTGTGTACACTGGCAGCGGTGGTGGAAACAGGCATTCATGTTACGTTTTACACCTGTTAGGAGACCTTGCCAGTATAAATATCTGTAGAGCTCCAGCGCCATTACAGGGGGCGGAGCTTCTTCAGATCGGGACCTGCTGCGTTTTGGCTCTTTCCTCTGCTTACAGCTGCAGCAGCAAGGACACACAGCCCCTCCAGACACTCAGGATACACAGGAAACTGGTACAGGGGTGTAAATAAGGGGAGAGACGCTATTATACACACTATAGTGTTCTGAAAAGGACAAGACTCTGATGTTATACCGTGATACAGACATCCTGCAGTCTCACTGGGTCTGACAGGCTTTGGGTGTGCCGTTCCTCTCTCTCTGTCTCCTTCTCACATACCAGTCTGGGCAGGCTTGCTATTCAATATACTTATCTCTGTGTGTTTGCTTGTTTGTCTACTGTAAACATGGTAAAACACTAATTATGCAGTGTATGTCACACCACATTCTCTCCCTCTGCGGAAGGTTCCCTCTCATGTGAACAATGCAGCCAATCCTCCCAAGTTAGTGAGGAGACTGGGGGAAGGGTCAGGAGTCATCCTGGCTCAGTGCCATAAATATCATGATGGCGGACAATTCATCCCAGCTCACTGCTAATAAGCAAAAGACACAACTGCAGCAGGCTGTAGCAGACCTAGCTGCAAGGGCAGATGATAAACAGCCCCCCCTCCCTAGTTCAGGTCCACATAAGCGTGTGCTGCCTGATTTTACTCTCAGAATCAACTCAGAAGAAACCTGTGTGACTCTCTCAAGGGGATAGGCGCTATTAACGCTAGGACTACTACCATGGCAGTGTCGGCACGTGGAACTTTGAGGCTGCGTCAGTGGATAGCGGACACAGATTCCAAGCGCAGAGTGTGGAGTCTCTTCCTTTCTCAGGGGAGTGGCTATTCGAGGTCGAGTTGGATACATGGATTTGAAAGGTTACTGCGGGTAAATCCACTTTTCGTCCCGCTGGCTAGTCGTTTCTACCCAGTCCTTTCGGACTGCCAGGTTCAGATCAAGAGCCGGAGGCACCTCAAACACGGCGAGAGGCACCAGAGACAACACCAGCCGCCACAGGTTCTCTGTAACAAAGCACCAGTTCAGCTTCCACTAGGGCCTCAGCATGATGGTGCCCCCGCCCCCCAACCCTGAGGTCATCTTGACTGTGTTGTCATGCTCGGCGGAGATTGGGGTTCAATCGAGCTGGGAGGACAGCTGACTGTGTAGGAAGTAGACGAGTAGGTTGAATGTAGTTCTTCCTCATAAGGTGGAGGCCTAGTGGGTGTTGGCTGGAGGGGGCGTAAGAAGAATGAGAACTGTGTAGAAGGATAACAGTGTTTTTAATGAAGAAACAACTGTACACCGATACTTGAAAAAGTCCATTCCAGTGTCTCTGTTCCCACCCGCAAGGCACAGGTTCTAATTTCCCAGGTGAAACAGTGTCCGGCATTTGTTCTGCTTCTGGCGGAAGTAGGTCAGCGGCATCTCTATCCAATTGTCGAAGGACGTATCCATTAAGGACTTCATTACTTGTCATTCAGTAAATATTATCTATTGTATTGAGTGCAGTTGTGATAAATTTGATATAGGTCGGACCCGTAGGGCATTAAAGATTAGAATGGGTGAACACCTACCTAATATAAGAAAAGACTTGGATGCACATTGCGCCAGGCGGAGCGCGTTCTACACTTTGTGCCAGGCGGAGCGCTTTCTACACTTTGCGCCAGTCGGAGCACGTTCTACACTTTGCGCCAGGCGGAGCGCGTTCTACACATTGCGCCAGGCGGAGCGCGTTCTACACATTGCGCCAGGCGGAGCGCGTTCTACACATTGCGCCAGGCGGAGCGCGTTCTACACATTGCGCCAGGCGGAGCGCGTTCTACACATTGCGCCAGGCGGAGCGCGTTCTACACATTGCGCCAGGCGGAGCGCGTTCTACACTTTGCGCCAGGCGGAGCGCGTTCTACACTTTGCGCCAGGCGGAGCGCGTTCTACACTTTGCGCCAGGCGGAGCGCGTTCTACACTTTGCGCCAGGCGGAGCGCGTTCTACACTTTGCGCCAGGTAGAGCACGATTAAAAAAACAGGACAATAAATTATTCTAAACACATTAGTACATAATAAATTTTATATATGTAATGGGTTTATGGTGCTGCTATAACATAAGCCCCAGACTGGATTTAGGGGTCATTCCGAGTTGATCGCTTGCTGCAGTTTTTTTCGCAGCGCAGCAAACAGATTACTACTGCGCATGTGTATGCACCACAATGCGCAGGTGGGTCGTACAGATACAAAGCCAATCGTTGCTGAGCGATGGATTTACCGAAGAATCCATTCGCAATGCCGGTCGCAAGGTGATTGACAGGAAGAGGGCGTTTGTGGGTGGGAACTAACCATTTTCTGGGTGTTATTGGGAAAACGCAGGCGTGTCTAGGCGTTTGCAGGGCGGGTGTCTGACGTCAATTCCGGCTCCAAAAAGACAAATTATTGCAAGGGCTGAGTAAGTCCAGAGCTACTTAGAAACTGCACAAAATGTTTTTGCAACACTTCCTCGCACAAGCGATCGCACACTTACAAAGCGAATATACGCTCCCCTATAGGCGGCGACTATCTGATCGCTGCGCTGCAAAGAATAGCTAGCGAGCAATCAACCCAAAATTAGGGCCTTAGACACTACAAAAGTGTTGCGGGGGGAGCGAGAGGGTGACAATGCTGCTGGGCTGTTATACTGGAGATATGCATTCAGGATCCCGGCAGCCGTAATACCGACGCAGGAATCCCGACAGCCGCCAGAATACTGTAGCCGGCATCCTGACTATGATATCCTGACAGTCAGGATCCTGAAGGTAAGTAGACACTGCCGCCACAAGTTTAGCGTGCAAGAGGGTGGGTAGGTTTAGGCACACCCAGGGGGGTTAGGGTATGGGGTGGGGGAGGTTAGGGTTAGGCACTGCTGGGGGGAGGATATGTTTAAGCTCACCTCACACCTGCAGCACAGCGTAGAGCAGCCACAAAGCCGTCTTCACTCTCTCCCTGGCCCCCGTGTGAATCCGCGGCTGCATGTGACCAGAAGGGGGAGGCACCGCCAGAAATGAGAAACCACACCAATCGCAGCACTGCCGACACCTAACCCTCCCACTCACAGCCTTACCCTAACCTCCCCCCAGCAGTGCCTAAACCTAACCCCTTACCCACAGCCTAACCCTAACCTCCCCCCAGCAGTGCCTAAACCTAACCCCCCTTACCCACAGCCTAACCCTAACCTCCCCCCAGCAGTGCCTAAACCTAACCCCCCTTACCCACAACCTAAACCTAACCTCCGCCCAGCAGTGCCTAAACGTAACCCCCCTTATCCACAGCCTAACCCTAACCTCCCCCCAACAGTGCCTAAACCTAACCCTCCTTAGCCACAGCCTAACCTCCCCCCAGCAGTGCCTAACCCTAACCTCCCTTACCCACAGCCTAACCCTAACCTCCCCCCAGCAGTGCCTAACCCTAACCTCCCTTACCCACAGCCTAACCCTAACCTTCTCCCAGCAGTGCTGAGGGGTAAGAGGGGTTAGGTTTAGGCACTGCTGGGGGGAGGTTAGGGTTAGGCTGTGGGTAAGGGAGGTTAGGTTTAGGCACTGCTGGGGGGAGGTTAGGGTTAGGCTGTGGGTAAGGGAGGTTAGGTTTAGGCACTGCTGGGGGGAGGTTAGGCTGTGGGTAAGGGGGGTTAGGTTTAGGAACTGCTGTGTGGAGGTTAGGGTTAGGCTGTGGGTAAGGGGGTTAGATGTCGGCAGGGCTGGGGGTAGGTTAGGGTTAGGCTGTGGGTAAGGGAGGTTAGGTTTAGGCACTGCTGGGGGGAGGTTAGGTTTAGGCTGTGGATAAGGGGGGTTAGGTTTAGGCACTGCTGGGGGGAGGTTAGGGTTAGGCTGTGGGTAAGGGGGTTAGGTTTAGGCACTGCTGGGGGGAGGTTAGGGTTAGGCTGTGGGTAAGGGGGTTAGGTGTCGGCACTGCTGGGGGGAGGTTAGGGTTAGGCTGTGAGTGGGAGGGTTAGGTATTGGCAGTGCTGCGATTGGGATGCCGGTGTGGTTTCTCATTTCTAGCCTTATATGATGTAGCCCGGGCTCAGATCACTTGTATATATGCTTTTGACTGAAGCAGACGTTTTAGGCAGCTTGGCAGGATGATCCCAGAAGTAACGGGTGCACCACAGGTAGCAGCAGTGCCTGCACATTAGATTCATGTTATATACTCATAGATCCTTAGCTTGGTCTAGTTGTGAATGGCGCTGGGAATATCAGGGAAACTTACTGTAGTGGACGCCTGAAACAACCACTGAGGTCAGCTACAAGCCCATGACACTCCCAGAAGACACACAAGGCATGCAATGAAAGCCACCACCCAAGTTCAGCCACCCGCTCATAGGCTACTTACGCTGTCACTGGCGCTCACCTCACACCTGCAGCACAGCGTTTAGTGCCGTCTTCACTCTCTGCCCGGCCCCCGTGTGAATCCGCGGCTGCATGTGACCAGAAGGGGGAGGCACCGCCAGAGGACTGGTAGTGATAAGGCTCCACCTCTTCTTTACAGGCACGATTGAGAGCCAGGAATTGGCTGCAGCGAAGCGCGTCCTCGGGGACCCACACGTTTTTTAAAAGTGAGTTTCCACGTCCTCTCATCTGGGTAAAATATGCGCTATAGCACGTATTTGCGAACACTGTGTGTGTATGTATGTGTGTGTATATCTCTATAGGCACTGCAGTGTTATATTTAAGCAACAATGTGTATTTGAATTGTATTAAAAGTGAAATGCACTTACTTGGTTGTTTGTCCCAGGAGGGTGGAATCCATTACTGTGCAGGCTGTTGGATTCCCCCAGTACTTTCCCCCCAAAATGGAATGCCTTCCTCTCTAGCCTCCCACAGGGAAGTATCATGGGGAGAGAGAGGAACAGCTCAGCTTTAAAACAAGCCGAGTGGATTTCTGGAGCTCCATAGGGATCACCTTCGGTGGGCAGGAAACCTTGATCAGAGATCTAGGCTGCCCATCTCTGGAGCCCAAGTTTAGGCTGGAGATGGTGAGCTGGGTGTCCGGGCAGATTCCTGGAAGTAGTTTAGATGGGAAAACTTCCCCCAGCCTAGACTGAGCGTCACCAGGGCCCAGGCATGCACGTCACATGGGTAAACAATGATTGGTTGAGAACAGCATGGTGGACTTACCCCCTGTGGTATGTATATTGGAGTAAGATAAAAAGAGGAGGCCTGTGAGCCTCCAGAGGTATTATACCATTTTCACTCTGCTGTAAACATCTTGTTGTATTGCTGTTGCCCCTAGCAATATAGAAGAGTCTATTTTTAAGACTGGGTGCATAAACATCTGCCTCAAGATGACCGCTTCATATTGTGATCTGCAGAGCTATGCCAAACATAGTTCCGTTTTCCGACTGTCCAGGGTGCACTCAGCGTCTCCAAGCTCCGCCTCCCGCCAGCTACCGTGCAGAGTCCTAGTCCAGCAACTAGTGGTTAGACAGTGTGTCGATGCATACAGAGCAGTACCATGGTTCTAGACTCCATGGCAACAAGGAGTCTGGTGGTGGCAGTGCAGTACCCGCCCACTACGCAGTGGGTGGTGTCAGTAGTAGGCGGTTACTGACAGTAAGTGGGAATCACCTAATTGGCCAGATCCCGTGTGACCTAAACATCCATTCTGTGACTGGGGCGGGACGCGAGGCAGGGCGAGGGCTTTCGTACAGAACCGTCCGGTCACAGAAATTGCTGGCATAGCGGTGGGATAATCCTAGGTGGCTTTTTGGTCACCTGATTAGATAAGCTGGGTTATTCAGGAGAGGAGTAACTGCAGCGCGGGAGAACACACAAGATGAGCGGCTTTAGGGCAGGAGAAGTGGGGGACTTAATAGATTGGGTCTTGGTCCCAGCGGCGGCTGAGAGCTATCAGGTAGGGTAGATAAGAAGCCACGTAGTAATGAAAGCTCCGGAAAGCATGTCTGGATGGACTCAGGCCCCTCTTATTTATTATTTTATATGCTAGCAGGGGTGACAGGTGTGGTACATCCCTGCAAAGGCAGATCCAGTCTCTTTCTCATCAGACTCTGCTGTCTTCGCTGCACACTCATTCAGATGTTCACTGCTGCCAGTAGCACACGTATGAGAAGCAGAAGTATGGTGGCAGCTGTATAGATTCTGATATGTAATTCTCTGTATCATACTTACCGTACACACATCATCCTTATTACTATTGAGAATATAGAGGTAAGACACTGATGATGGGGGTTTAACAGTGGATTATAACCTAGCATATGATGATGATGATTGCAGTGTATTGCATGTAAAATAGTTTGTTCCACACCTACTCTGCTGTAGTATTATACGTTATATAAGGGTGAGTAACACTTGTACAGGCTTACCAGCGTATGAGCACACACATAAAGGAATGCTACCTTACCAATGCTTCCAGGAGTAACGTTAGGAGACATTTCTCTGATCCATCAGCTCATATGTCTGATGTTATTGTTCATCTATTATCTCCAATTCATACGATATGTTCCCCATCCATTGTTTTACATTGGTGCTGACATAGGACTTGGCGAGTGACTACATCTCCATTTATACTTCATGGTTAGTTACCAGTACAAGAGAGAGAGATATCTAAGTCTTATTATAATATTACATTTGTTATTGTGAGTGTTCTCAGGAGGGTGGACACAATGATAGTCTGAGACACAATATTATAAAGCCTTCATTAAAAGTTATGTTTTATTATACACACACATTTACAATTAAGTGTCCCAGAGAGTCATCTCCTATTGTTTGCAAGATTCATATTGTTACAGAAAAGTCACATTTCCATAATGTATTTTATTTCCATCAGATGGACACACAAGCAGGAATATCTCAGAAGGACATCTAATGTTATCTCCGGATTGTGACATAAAAGATAATGACAGTAGACCGGATTCTCCAGGAGATAACCCCATTACCCCCATTATACATCCAGCTCTATCAGCTGCTCCCTCTGATCCTGGGAAATGTTCTCCTGATCACTCTGATATTGGTGCATCTGTTACAGCTCTGACAGTAGATACAGTGTTTCCGTGTTCTATAGATGCCAAATGTTTTACACAGAACACAAAACTTATTACCCATCAGCCAGCTAATGCAGGGGAGAGGCCATTTCCATGTTCTGAGTGTGGGAAATGTTTTACATACAAATCAGGTCTTGTCACACATCAGAGAAGGCACACAGGTGAGAGGCCATTTTCCTGCGCTGAGTGCGGGAAATGTTTTATCTGGAAATCAGAACTTGTTACACATCAGCAAAGTCACACAGGTGAGAATCCATTTCCATGTTCTGAGTGTG
Organism: Pseudophryne corroboree; assembly: GCF_028390025.1. Taxonomy (NCBI): domain Eukaryota; kingdom Metazoa; phylum Chordata; class Amphibia; order Anura; family Myobatrachidae; genus Pseudophryne; species Pseudophryne corroboree. Next base: position 1,164,149 of record NW_026967510.1, on the reverse strand, counting down.
GGAGATGTTTTACATACAAATCACGTCTTGTAAAACATAAGAGAATACATACCGGTGAGAAACCATATTCCTGTTTTGAGTGTGGGAAATGTTTTACATACAAAACAACTCTTGATGCACATAAGAGAAGTCACACAGGTACATCACCATTTCAATGTCCTGAGTGTGGGAAATATTTTGCACAGAAATCACAACTTGCTAGACATCAGAGAAGTCACACAGGTGAGAGGCCATTTCCATGTTCTGACTGTGGAAAATGTTTTGCACGGAAATCACACCTTGTTACACATCAGCAACGTCACACAGGTGAGAAGCCATTTCCATGTCCTGAGTGTGGGAAATGGTTTGCACAGAAATCAGATCTTGTTAAACATCAGAGAAATCACACAGGTGAGAAGCCATTTCCATGTCCTGAGTGTGGGAAATGTTTTACACGGAAATCAGATCTTGTTATACATAACAGAAGTCACACAGGGGAGAATCCAATTTCTTGCTCTGAGTGTGGCAAATTGTTTGCACGGAAATCAGATCTTGTTAAACATCAGAGAAGTCACACAGGTGAGAAGCCATTTCCATGTTCTGAGTGTGGGAAATGTTTTGCATACAAATCAGATCTTGTTATTCATCAGAGAAGTCACACAGGTGAGAATCCATTTCCATGTTCTGAGTGTGGGAAAGGTTTTGCACACAAATCAGCTCTTGTTAAACATCAGAGAAGTCACACAGGTGAGAAGCCATTTCCATGTTCTGAGTGTGGGAAATGTTTTGCACACAAATCAAATCTTGTTAAACATCAGAGAAGTCACACAGGTGAGAAGCCATTTTCTTGCTCTGAGTGCGCGAAATGTTATACTCAGAAAGCACAACTTGTTATACATCAGAGAAGTCACACAGGTGAGAGGCCATTTTTTTGCTCTGAGTGTGGGAAATGTTTTATCCTGAAATCACAACTTGTTACACATCAGAGAAGTCACACAGGTGAGAAGCCATTTCCATGTTCTGAGTGTGGGAAATGTTTTGCACACAAATCAGATCTTGTTAGTCATAACAGAAGTCACACAGGGGAGAATCCAATTTCTTGCTCTGAGTGTGGGAAATGTTTTACACGGAAATCAGATCTTGTTAAACATCAGAGAAGTCACACAGGTGAGAAGCCATTTCCATGTTCTGAGTGTGAGAAATGTTTTGCACTCAAATCAACTCTTGTTAAACATCAGAGAAGTCACACAGGTGAGAAGCCATTTTCTTGCACCGAGTGTGGGAAATGTTTTACACAGAAATCACATCTTGTTAGACATCAGCAGTCACACAGGTGAGAAGCCATTTCCATGTTCTGAGTGGGAAATGTTTTTCACAGAAATCACAACTTGGTACACATCAGAGAAGTCACACAGGTGAGAATCCATTTTAATCTGGAGTATACTTATCATTACCATGCGTTCTTCAAGATTTTTATCTTATCTTCTATGCTTTTTGCAATATACATGCTACCGCAGGGTGAAATAATCAGGTGTCATGCCCTCATCTACCACTGCTATGCAGGTGATCTGTCTCTTGCTCTAGGTACTGAGAACCCAGTACCAATCCTAAATGGTTTCTAGTTGAGCTCTAGGTGTGGGTGATGCCAGTTGGCTGTGACTCAGTCCTGGTGAATCATGTCCTTATGATAGAAGTTCAACAACAAAGGGCAGGGCTACAGCTCAGCTTTGCAAACCAACCAGACTTATGCTTGGGGGTTCAGAGTTGCAAAATGCTGATCCTGTGCAGAATCTTGGTGTCCTGGATGGTTGAGTGACACTTAGACATCAGGTATCAGCTACAATCAGATCCTCATCTGAGGAACATAGCCAGACTCCAGCACTTAATTCCCTCAGAAGATCTACCTGATGTCACACATGTACTTGTATCATCACACACAGACTACTGCAATGTACTCTACCTGGATCTCCCAGCAATAGAATTGCAGCGGTTGTAGCTTGTATAGAATGCAGCAGCAGCCAGGCTTTTACCTAACCAGCCCGTTTCTACCACATAACACCCGTTCTCTACTCCCTGCACCGGCTGCCTGTAAGATGGTGACTGGGCCTAATTCAGGTTGGATTGCAGTGTGTGATCCAAACAGAATTATTCAGAAAAAGTTGCAGGCGCATCTGCTGTACCCATCCTGCGCATGTGTCCGCATTTTCTTCAGAAAAAGTGATTGCCTGTCAGGCAGAGCCAATCACGGGGTTGGGCGGGCAATGCTCCTTTTCCAGGGAAAAGACAATGCAGGGGCGTTGTGGCGCGAATGAAGGACAGAGGCAGACAAATGGGCATGATCAAGGTGGCTGTGACATCACATGCAGCCACCGTGATTGAGAAGAATGCAGCGGGCCTCCTGCAGGCGCAGCTAAGCTTCTACGATGAAACAGTAATTGTGAGGCAATCGCATTTTCTGCTTCATCAGGTGGGAGGTGGCGGTCGGCATGCTGGGTGGCCTTGCCCTGCGATGGGCGGCCCCCAGTGTGCTAGGAAAAGGATTGCAAATTCTGCTAATTAGCAGCATCTGCAATCCTTACTGAATTAGTTCCGCTATTAAATTATCTTACTGACTCCCAGCCTTGCATGACCATGGTACCAGAAGCAGCTTCTGCCTCCGTACTGCCCGGGTTTCTTCCATCTGTTGATTAAGGACTGTTAGCAGTACCATAAATTCCCAAGCAGTGCTTAGATGTCGGGGAGACAGGGTGGGTGGCAGTAGTGCAGTAGCAGGGGCTGCTGGAGGCAGTGTCTAAGTGGTAATATTGTCCCCAAGCAGCACTGAGGAGGGAGACAGGACAGGGGGCAGTAGTGGGAGCTGCTGGAGGCAGTGTCTATGTGGGTAAATGTTCCTAAGAAGGGCTGAGGTGTCAGAGTCAGTAGTGGTGGGGAGACAGGGCAGGTGACAGCAGTGGGGGGAGACTGGGTGGGTGGCAGTAGTGGGGGGAGGGGGGATGGTCACAGTGCAGTACCAGGGGCTGCTGGAGGCAGTAAAGAGGTGTATGTTCCGCACAGAATCAGTTGATAATTAGACTTAATGATGATTATGCTTCCTTATTTCTAATGAATCCCTTGTATGTGTTACTGTTATTTGCTGTGTCAGCCTTTATGTGTGTTCTGTGTAATAATCCTGAAAGTAGTGCTGCTACCGATCTCATATCATTTGTAGTAACTTGGAAAAGATGAGATATGAGGTGCACCCTGGAAGCTTATAGGGGGTTAATCAGAGATGATCGCAGATGTGACATCACACAGCCCCCTCCCCCCACCTCTCCCCCCCCCCCCCCCAGTAATGGTCCCGGCCCACCCGTATTCTCCCCTCAGGGATATGACCACAATGTGTGTGTTTGCGTGGCCTCTGTGCATTTTGCTACCACCGGGTAAACTGCTGCGGGACGCTTTTGAGGCTGGGTCTGAATGACCCCCATAGGCTGTTGTGCAAAGTAAAGTATTTTTTAAGTTTAAAATATAGACAAAAATATGTGTATTAAAGATATGAAATAAAGTCATGTAAAATCAAAAGATTTCTGGTGCAATTTTGGCTATGTACGATGTTGACAGCGCATTTGAATAGTGGGATGATATTACGGGGGGAAGGGGAGTCTGTGTAATTAAATAGTTTTATCATTTGTTGGTTTTAAATAAATGATGTCTATTCAACTGTTCTGGGGGTGGTTTTTTTTTACTTGTAGGGGAATTAGGGTTGTTTTATTTAAAAAAAAAAAAACTTACCTGACCCTCGCCGGGAAATGTCCATGTATGAAGGTATGGGAGATACCTTCTGCAGTCCCTTCTACTTACATTTGGGGGGTCCGTATTTTGGGGGGAATTAGCAGCAAATAGTTAATGATACATTGGCTCCATAACGTCTCGCTGACCCTCTGATTTTTACAAAAATATGTTACACAAAATTACATTTGCATTAACAACTGAGGGCTGAGGCTGACCTGGGGAAGCCTCAGATGTAGGGGCTGATGTGTAAGTGAACCGGGGAGGTAGTATCGGGTTCTTTGACATACAGAAGTACTATTACCCATTTCCCGAAGGCATGACCACGACAATGAAGTTGTAAAAGCTAAAGTCAGTTTTATTGAACGCACAGCTTAAAGACACCTTTGATATGCAAAACATCACAGGAGATGTGCAATGGTAAGTTACAGTTCAGTTCCCAGAAGCGCATGGTAATTAGTGCTGTGGCTTGCAGAACAGATATTACAGAGTCCTTGCTAGAACTGGAGATGGTAAGTCCATATGCCACAGCTAACCGCTGATGAGAGGTATGAACTGGTACTGCCCAGCAGATGGTGCACAGAGGCTGGAGTAACAGATGCACAGGCGTAGATGGTACTTGGTAATTTGCAGAGAGTGCTGGATGGAACCGGTATGAATGAAAAGGTGTGCAGAACTCACTACTGTAGATATAGAGTTCGATGGTGAGCATCGATGGATGCTGTGGTTAAATGGTAGGATGGTCACTGATGCAGGTGATATAGGAATACCGCTGATGGAGTTGAAGAAAACTGAAGATACTTTGGAGCACCGCTTAGCAGAATACCAGCGACTCAGGAGCACTCTGTAAAGCTGGTAGGCCGTGGTAAGTACACTGTGACGTATGGGGAGCGGTGCTGCAGAAAGGTGAAGTTGACAACGATACCAGGACACCGCTGGAGGCTGGAAGCGAAGCACACCAACACTGGAAGCAGGAAGCCGGTGTCTGATTGTGGAGAGTGATCAGGAGCAATGCTGGAACACTAAAGAAGTCAGGCTACACCGCAGAATGGAAACAGGTGCGGGTCTCTTATAACCCTTTCACACAGACCAAAATGTCCCGGGTTAATGCACATGAACGTGCACCAACCCGGGAAATTTCCCAGTGTGAAATGGTACAGAGACAAAATCCCAGGACTCATGCACCGGCATTTCAACCCTGCACTCGACCAGGGTTGGTCCCGGGATCTTCCCGGGAACCTGGTCAGTGTGAACGGGAGTCGAGTCAATGTGCCCCAGCTCCCGTTCATTCTCTATGTAGCAGGCAGTGCTTGGAGATTATGTGATGTCTTGCGCCACCCCCACTGCGTCACCGCTGATTTCAGCAACCCAGTAATATGCCGAGCTGCTGACTGCGGTATACAAGGGGTCTTACCTGGGAATGTCACTGCATGATCCCGGGACCGTATTCCCGGGTAAGACCCCTGCATTTTTGGTGTGAAAGGGATATTAGCGGAGCTGGATCACAGGAGCTGGAATACCTGGAGATACAAGCAGAAGAATCCACAAGCAGGAGAGCCATGTGTACAGGTTAGACAACCAAAGCACTGATGATTAGGCAGCCTTCATGCAGGATATTTATACCAGCTGGAAAGCAGGTATTGGCTGGGTATTCAGGCAGAGTCCAGAGTGCAGCTGCTGGGTAATCAGGCAGAGTCCAGAGTGCAGCTGATAGGTTGTAAAGCAACATGTGATGAATCCAAACATGACTGCGCCCATGTTTGAATCTGGAGGGAAAGTCTGTTTGAACTTTAGCATGTGAGAGACTGAGGCCATGTTACACAGCCTGCTGCACGCAGACAGTGCAGGTGGAATCCAGGCTTGGAATGCTGGGCCACTCTCAGGAGGCACTTGGAAGGTAAGAAATGGTGATAAATTACCCGGATCGTGACAGCCCCCCCCCCCTTTAGGGGTGGATCAGGACACCTCTTAGGCTTGCGAGGGAATCTGGCATGGAAAGCCTGGACCAACTTTGGAGCATGGACATCTGATGCATCTGTCCAGGAGCATTCCTCAGGGCCATAGCCCTTCCAGTCGATCAAGTACTGAAGGTGATCGTACCTGAAGCGTGAGTCCAGAATTTTGGCAACCTCATACTCAATACCCCATTGAGTCTGGACCTTAGGTGCAGTGGGGAGTGCAGAAAGAAAACGATTCAGGACCACCAGCTTGAGAAGGGAGATATGAAATGTCCTACGGATTTTCAGAAATGGAGGCAGCTTGAGTTTATTGGCAACTGGATTGATGTCATGTTCAACCTGGAAAGGACCGATGTAACAAGGATCAAACTTCATACTTGGGACTTTTAATTGGGGATTCTTGGTGGCCAGCCACACTCTGTCACCTGGTTTGAGGGCAGGAATTGCCCGATGCTTCTTGTCCGCAAACTTTTTGTACCTAGAGGACGCTTTAAGGAGAGCTGCCAGGAGAAACTGGCGAAGAGTGATATCAGCTGAAGGTACTGATGTTGCTGGAAGGGACTGAAACTCTGGAACTTTTGGGTGAAACCCATAGTTGGAAAGGAATGGTGTGGAGGAGGATGAAGAGTGATACTGGTTGTTGTGACAAAATTCGGCCCATGGAAGCAGATGAACTCATTCGTCTTGAGAAGAGGAAATGTAAATTTGGAGGAAGGCCTCCAAGTCCTGATTCACCCTCTCGGTTTGCCCATTAGTTTGGGGGTGATAAGCCGTAGAAAACTTTAGCTTGACTTGTAGTGCCAAACACAGGTTTCTCCAGAATTTGGCTACGAACTGGACACCTCTATCGGAGATAATCTCTTCAGGAAGACCATGTAGTCTGAAGATCTCTTGGATGAAGACTTGAGCCAACTTGGAAGCAGACGTAAGACTGGTGAGCGGAATGAAGTGAGCCATCTTGGTGAACCGGTCAACTACCACCCAGATGGTATTGTACTTGTTACACTCGGGAAGATCCATAATAAATTCCATTGATAAATGGGTCCACGGATGATGAGGGACAGACAGAGGTACCAGTTGTCCAGCGGGCGACTGGCATGGTACCTTGTGCTGGGCACACTTAGGGCAGGATGCAATTAACTCTGCTATGTCCTTCTTCAGGGTCGGCCACCAGTATGATCTGGAAACGAATTCAAAGGTTTTCTGAATACCCACATGTCCGGCAAAGCGAGAGGAATGTGCCCATTGCAAGAGCTTCCTTCTGAGAGACGGTTTTACGAGGCTTTTCCCTGGCGGGGGCATAGAGTCCATCCTCACGCCGGAGAATGCCACTGGATCAATAATGGGATGCTTGCCAGTAGATTCAGACTAATTTTCTTGCTCCAAGGAGTGGGAAAGAGCATCATCCTTGTGATTCTGTGACCCTGGACAAAACAGAAGTTTAAAGTGAAACCTGGAGAAGAAGAGTGCCCACCTGGCTTGGTGAGGATTGAGGCATTAGGCGGCTTTCAAATACAGGAGGTTCTTGTGGTCTGTCAGAATGGTGATATTATGAGAAGCTCCCTCCAGTAGATATCTCCACTCTTCTAGAGCGAGTTTGATAGCTAGAAGTTCCTGATCACCAATGGCGTAATTGCGCTCAGCAGGGGAGAACTTCCATGAGAGGAAGCCACAAGGATGTAAATGGCCATCATCGGCGCTTTGAGACAGGACTGTGCCCACTCCAACGGAAGAGGCATCCACCTCCAGAGTGAAGGGCGAGCTGGTATCTGGCTGTTTCAGAACTGGAGCAGAGACAAACTTTTGTTTCAGTATATAGAAAGCTTGAGTAGTTTCTTCCGACCACTTGGAATCATTGTCACCTTTTTTGGTAAGGGCAGTGACAGGTGCCACAATAGTAGAAAAGTCCCGAATGAACTTCCTGTAATAATTGGCGAACTCCAGGAATCTCTGAACAACCTTGAGTGTCGTGGGTATCGGCCAATCATGAATAGCCTGGAGTTTCTCAGGATCCATCTCTAGTCCAGAAAAGGACACAATGTAACCCAGAAACTGAATGGATTTGACCTCGAAGATACATTTCTCCAACTTGCAATAAGGATGGTTGGCACGGAGACAGGACCTGCTTGACCCAGAAGCGATGTTCCTCTAGATTATAAGCGAAGATGAAATATTATCGAGGTAGACCACGACATGTCGGTAGAGGATATCTTGGAAAATTTAATTCACAAAGTGTTTAAAAACCGCTGGAGCATTGCTGAGTCCGAAAGGCATGACAAGGTACTCGTAATGTCCGTCGCGGGTGTTAAATGCGGTCTTCCACTCGTCACCCTTCCAAAACCGGATGAGGTTGTACGCACCCCTCAAGTCTAACTTAGAAAAGATGGTGGCTCCACTGACATGGTCAAACAGCTCGGTGATAAGGGGCAGAGGGTACCGATTTTTCACAGTGATGTCATTCAACCCACAGTAGTCAATACAGGGTCGCAGGCCACCGTCTTTCTTCTTTATGAAGAAAAAACCTGCACCAGCAGGAGAGGAGGAAGGCCGGATAAACCCTTTGGCAAGGTTCTCTTTGATGTATTGCTCCATTGAGTGGGTCTCTGGAAGCAACAATGGATATGTGCATCCCCGAGGTGGAGTCTTCCCAGTAATGAGATCAATAGGACAATCGCACTCCCTGTAAGTGGGAAGAATTTCTGCAGAGGACTTACTAAAACATCTGTGAAATCTCTGTAAAGAGAAGACTTGGAAGAAGATGTGCAAACTGGAAGTACCTTTTGAAGACAGGTCTCTGAGCAGGAAGGACTCCATGCCAGGATATGTGTAGTTCTCCAATCAATTTGAGGATTATGGAGACGAAGCCATGGAAGGCCTAGAACCACAGGATGCGTGGCTTTTGGAATAACCAGGAATTAAATCAGTTTGGAGTGAAGAGCTCCTACTTTCAGACGGATAGGCAGGGTCTTGGAGACAATGACTGCATCGGAAATCTTGCTGCCATCCACGGCAGTCAAGGATATGGAAGACGAAAGTCTCTCGGTGGGTAGGGACCACCGCTTAACGTATTCCTCAGTCATGAAGTTCCCAGCTGCTCCAGATACTAGCAGAGCAATGAGGTTCCTGAAGCACTGAGAAACTTGAAGCGAAACTGGAAGATTACAATCACATGAAGATGGGGAGGAGTTCATTACTCCTAGCCGGCCCTCTCCTTGACTGGCTAGGATTTGGAGTTTCCCTGATGCTTTGGGCAAGCGTTTATGACATGAAAAGGAGCAGCACAATACAGACATAGATGTTCAGATAGACGTCTTCTATGCACTGCAGGCGACAGACGAGAGTGATTAATCTGCATGGGCTCATCTTTAGGCGGAGATGGCTGATGAGTAGCAGTAGAATTCTTATGAAGTGTGGACCTTCCTCGTTCAATCGCCCTTTCACGGAATCAGAGATCGACTTTGGTGCAGAGATATGAGCTCATCTAGTTTTGGAGGTAAGTCTCTAGTAGTGAGCTCATCCTTGATTCATTCGGATAACCCATGCCAGAAGGCTGCATAAAGAGTGTCATCATTCCAGGAAAGTTTGGACGCTAGGATCTGGAATTGTACCAGATATTGGGGGTAATTCCAAGTTGATCGCAGCAGGATTTTTGATAGCAATTGGGCAAAACCATGTGCACTGCAGGGGAGACAGATATAACATGTGCAGAGAGAGTTAGATTTGGGCGGGGTGTGTTCAATCTGCAATCTAATTTGCAGTGTAAAAATAAAGCAGCCAGTATTTACCCTGCACAGAAACAAAATAACCCACCCAAATCTAACTCTCTCTGCAAAAGTTATATCTGCCCCCCTGCAGTGCACATGGTTTTGCCCAATTGCTATCAAAAATCCTGCTGCGATCAACTTGGAATTACCCCCATTGACCAACTGTCCATGTCCCCTGACGTAGCCAGAGGAGATCAGAGGAGGCAGATGTCACATGTCCTGGTTCGTCAAAGATGCGCCTGAAGGTTGTCTCGAAATCTGCATATGAGGAGAGCAGGACATTGGATTTTTCCCATAGAGGTGATGCCCAATCGAGGTTGAGCCACTGAGGAGGGAGATGATGTAGGCAACCTTGGTGCAGTCAGTTGGGAAATTGCCAGGCTGGAACTCAAAGTGTATTCCACACTGATTTATACAACCATGACAGGCTTTAGGGAACCATTGAACATGGCGGGTGTCAGCAAATGGAGACGTGGAGCAGAAACGGGAATGGTGGGTAGGGTTACCACCAGAGGTACTGCAGTCGGAACACTGGACGCCCCTGAACCATGGAGGGTTACTTGGATTCCATCCAGCTGGGTGGAAAGGTCCTGGAGACAGCGAATAAGTTGACCCTGTGCAGCCTCCTGATATTCTAAGTGAGCTGCAAGTTGTTGCATCGGGTTTATCGCTTGGGCCTGGTCTCCGGCTGGATCCATTTGGTCAGTGCTTACTGTCACAACTGAGGGCTGAGGCTGACCTGGGGAAGCCTCAGATGTAGGGGCTGATGTGTGAGTGAACCGGGAAGGTAGTATCGGGTTCTTTGACATACAGAAGTACTATTACCCGTTGCCCGAAGGCGTTACCACGACAATGAAGTTGTAAAAGGTAAAGTCAGTTTTACTGAACACAGCTTAAAGACACCTTTGATATGCAAAACATCACAGGAGATGTGCAATGGTAAGTTACAGGCCAGTTCCCAGAAGCGCAGGGTAATTAGTGCTGTGGCTTGCAGAACAGATATTACAGAGTCCTTGCTAGAACTGGAGATGGTAAGTCCATATGCCACAGCTAACCGCTGAGGAGAGGTATGAACTGGTACTGCCCAGCAGATGGTGCACAGAGGCTGGAGCAACAAACATGCACAGACGTAGATGATACTTGGAAATTTGCAGAGAGTGCCGGATGGAACCGGTATGAATGAAAAGGTGTGCAGAACTCACCACTGTATATTTAGAGTTTGGCAGAACTCACCACTGTAGATTTACAGTTTGATGGTGAGCATCGATGGACGCTGTGGTTAAATGGTAGGATGGTCACTGATGCAGGTGATATAGGAATACCACTGATGAAGTTGAAGAAAACTGAAGATACTGTGGAGCACCACTAGCAGAATACCAGCGACTCAGGAGCACAGTGGAAAGCTGGTAGGCCGTGGTAAGTACATGTTAGGGTCTCCTGCCCTGTGCTGCCACGTCGTCATGGTAACCGGGAGACAAGTGCTAGTGGTGTAACCTGAGCGCAGCTGATACTCCGGTTCGGGTCTTTTGCTGTGCAGTGGTTATAGGCTCTGTGCACAGCAGGGGATCCGGTGCTGGTTTTTGTGCTCACAGTCTGTGAGGTCTGAGTGGGGCGTGGACAGCGCCTGCTTTATAAGGCCTCTTTTCAGGGTAAGCAGATGCTGCTGAATCTTTGTTGGTTAGTCAGTTCATGAAAGTTAGCCAGTACTGTGTAGCTTTGTATTTGTTTGTTGCTTACTGCAAATAGGCCTGGGGATTTGGTATTACACTCTGCCAATCCAGACCTAGCAGTAAGACTGGAGTCAGTCGTTTAGCTTGCTGGGGTTCTGTTACTACTCTGTGAACTTAGCAAGTTTGCGGCTGTATTCTAAGACTTGCCTGTCTTATCCTGTCTCACTGTGCTAGGTGTCAGGGGTCAGTTTAGTGGCAGTAAGCTAAAACCTGTGCACTGCAAGTGAGAATTAGGATTGTGGAGATTCTCCTTGTGTCTATCATTCCATCTCTGACCAAGGAGTTTACTGCCACACCCGTTGGTAACCCTTTAGGGTTTTGCTGTTGCCCTTAGCAACAGCATTTCGGGTTCTCTACGTATTAAAACACAACATCTTGCTTTTCCATCTGAGCAGTTCTAATACAAGGGAGATACCCAGTTCCTTAGCCTCTGGGCTTCTCTGTTCACTTTGTGTGTATTTTGTTACCCTATCAACTTCTGTGTACATTATGTCATATCCCCCAGTTTGTCTGTGAGTCCATCTGTTTTGCATAACAGTTCAAACACCAGTACATTCCTGCAGACACTGGAGTGCATAACAGTTCTGACACCAGTACTTTCCTGCAGGCACTGGTATGCATAACAGTACACTGTGGAGTATGGAGAGCGGTGCTGCAGAAAGGTGAAGTTGTCAACGATACCAGGACACCGCTGGAGGCTGGAAGCGAAGCAAAGCAGGGCCAACACTGGAAGCAGGAAGCCAGTGTCTGATCTTGGAGAGTGATCACGAGCAATGCTGGAACACTGCAGAAGTCAGGCTACACCGCAGGATGGAAACAGGTGCGGGTCTGTTAGTGGAGCTGGATCACAGGAGCTGGAATACCTGGAGATACAAGCAGAAGAATCCACAAGCAGGAGAGCCATGTGTACAGGTTAGACAACCAAAGCACTGATGATTAGGCAGCCTTGATGCAGGATATTTATACCAGCTGGGAAGCAGGTATTGGCTGGGTAATCCAGAGTGCAGCTGATAGGCTGTAAAGCAACATGTGATGAATCCAAACATGGCTTCGCCCATGTTTGAATCTGGAGGGAAAGTCTGTTTGAAGTTTAGCATGTGAGAGACTGAGGCCATGTTACACAGCGTGCTGCACGCAGACAGCGCAGGTGGAATCCAGGCTTGGCACGCTGGGCCAGTATCAGGAGACACTTGGAAGGTAAGAAATGGTGATAAATTACCCGGATTGTGACAGCATTAATTGAACAAGAAAAACAAAGCAAGTTTAAAAAACCCAAAACTTTATATATAAAAAATAGAAGAAGACCACCAATTCTGGTCTTCATTCACTGACTCCATCAGGAGAACAAGAGCCTTTTTAGCAAGGACTATGCCACCAGTAACCAGTAAAGGAATCAGGCGTATCCCACAGAATAGCAGTGCTGCCACCATACATCGGGGAGAGAAGATAGAGTGCAGATTTCTGAACAGTGCTTTTAGAAGGAACACAAGAAGTGCATAGATCACAATGATCAGAAGTCCGAGACAATGAGTTCAAGAAACCAACACTGTGGTACTAATGACCTCAATACAGGTCACTTGGAGCAAGAGACTAGGGTAAGGGCAACAACAATTTTTCGAACAACTAAAAAAAAGTTTGAAAAAAAATGTATTATAAATTTAAAAAATGAGGCTCATCCAGTACAGAGGACTGTGTACTCAGCATGTCTAAGTACATACCACTGGATGACGCGCTGGAATGGGAGGAGGGGGTGGGCTGTATGGGTCCCAGCAGAAAACAGCTCATCTGTTGAGGGTTTCCCGGTACATAATGCATGGGTTGGTGATATGGGTGGGGGCACACTTGGGAGACAGCGCCTGGCAGGTGTTATCTCACACACCTCATTAAGAGATTCTTTATTTGCACGTGAGGTAGCATCAAGAACCAGATGCTTGTAGATCTTTTGATCCTCATTCATCAGTCGCATCTCCGCTGCGATGTAATTGCCAAAAGTTTGCTCCAAGTCTGGGGGCCTATTAGGAACCCCCTCGGTGTGAGTAAAAAACTGTTGTGAGCTGGGCAGGGCAAAAGTGGGTTTCCGGATGACCTCTGCTGTTTCAGGGGTCGTGGCTGTGGGGTTGGGTCATCCACCTCAGTTGCCTCGCTCATGGAAGGCTCTACTTCCAGCACCAGTGTAATATCCTGCAATATAAATCAAAAATGAACTCCATGTAAAAATGTGTGGGTACAATACAATACAAATGTGTGTGTACTTACCAGATCCAGTCTCCAATGCCTCCTCTTCCACAAGAGTGGGACAATCCGGATCCAGATTACACCGTGACCTTATCCTTGGCTCTTGCTCCAAAGTGATTTTCATAAGGTCATAATACCACAGCGAAATTCACAAAAATAGTGGATACAGATAAGTCGCAAGCGCTCTGAATGAATAATACTTCCCTCTTGTAAGACGGAAGCAATGTAGGTGAGATGAAGATGTTCATTCTTTATGCTAGATTTCAATCTTGGGTAAAATCATCAACGCTCAAAGGAAACATAAAACAGAACAAAATACATCATGGTGTATTACGTCCACAATAGAGATTGATGTGACTCCAAAAATGTGTTGAATGAAGTGAATCAGGAGGTTCTAGATGGTGTACCGTACTCACTCAGTGGAAATGGTAAATAAACATATAATGGTATATTTATGTGGAACCCACTCTTGAATGGATATATCCAAGTTTAGATGTGAAAAATCCCAAATGATGTAGTTGTGGGTATATACATGTGCGTACCCAAACTCACACTATCAGTGTAGATGAAAACACATAAAGGTATCTTTCAACTAAAATCAGCCAGTGATGGTTGTTCAATAAGGATGTGTATAACCCACTCACAATTATTTAAGCTGTTACACTCACATCAAGGTTTCTTTATACTGGTGACAGGAAAAAGAACCAAATACCAGATTCCAAGTTTATAGAAAAGGGGGTTACAGTTTATTCAAAATCAGCGCAAAGTAAAAAAACAGCCATAGAAAAGTTAAATAACAAAGAGGACATGTACTCGGCTAGGTGGTTGGTGAGTGGGCAGTCCGGAACGCCCGACACCCCCTTTTTCCATCTGTTTACACCTGTGGTTATTTTTTGTGCTGAGTACATGTCCTCTATGTTTTTTTACTTTTCTATGGAGAAATTTTCTTCAGTTTTGATTTAAGCCTTGTTATATTAGGTATACTGTCTGGGCAACAGTATACCTGCACTGTGGGAGTTAGGGGGGACGGTTACCTGCCTCTGTAAGGTGTCAGAGCCACTTCCCCTCTGCACGACCACCACCCTGAGAGGATGTTGTTCTGTGGGGCACTGCGCCATGGCGGACACAACTGCAGCACACCACACACCCCTAACACTGACTGAAGGTAAGAAAAGTGGTGAGTAACACGGCGGTGGACAGGACCCTCCACGGGGTTACCCGCTTCAGCCCGCTGTGCAGAACTGGCAGCGATTGTACAAACTAGCTAATTTGTGAGGTTTGCAACCGTGGGAGACTTGGCCAGTATAAACGTGGTCAGCGGCTTCAGCACCATTATAGGGGGTGAATGTTCAGAGCGGTACCAGAGGCATTTTGGTGCATTCCTCTGCATAAGAAGCAGCTTCAAGGACACGCAGCTCCTCCAGAGATTCGGGAGACACTGGAAACTGGTACAGGGGTGTACTAGCAGGGGGAGAGCCGCTATTGCACACAATATAGTGTCTTTAAAAAGACACAATCCGGATTACTGGTATATAGATATATTTCAGCTTGCAGTTGTTACTACAAGCGGGGGGGTGCTGTTCTCTCAATCTGAGTCTCCATCACACACGCAGTGAGGCATGCTGGTTATACTTGTCTGTGAGTTTTGTGTGTGAGTGTTCTCTGTCAATATGGTTAAACACGCTGTATGCAAAGTTTGTTATACCAGATTCTCCCCTTCTACCACTGGGTCCCTATTGTGTGACCATTGCAGTCAGTCTTCTCAGGTCAGTGTGGAGACTAGGGGGGAAGGTCAGGAGCCTTCTTGGCTCGTGCCATTAAGACTATGATGGCTGACATGTCATCCCAGCTTGAGGCTAATAAGCAAACAACACTACAACTGCAACAGGCTGTTGCAGACCTTGCAGCAAAGGCTGATGACAGATATCCTTCCCTCCATAGTTCAGGGCCACTTAAGCGTGGGCTGCCTGCTGTTCTAGCAGATGATGAAGATATTCTGGGGGAGGAATTGGAACCTGATATAGAAGATTCCACCCCTAATTCTTGCTATCTGTGATGTAATAAAAAGCCCCTTTAGAAGAGGCTGCTTCAACGCATCACCTTCCCAGATTCTCCAGAATTAGATGAGGTTTTTAAACAAGCCTGGAAAAATCCTGATAAAAGATATCGGGTAACTCGAAAGATTTTACGTTCTTTCCCATTCACACCAGAGGGTAGAAAATATTGGGAAGAACCCCCAGCTGTTGATGTTTCTGTCTCCTGCCTCTCTAAGAAGGCAGTGTTATCGGCGCCATGGTCTTTTCAGCTCAAGGACCCTGGGGATAGGAAAATAGAAACTACGCTACAATCTATTTATACAGCGGCTGGTGTATAACAAAGACACATCCATTTTCCCTTACACAAGGATATTTCCAATATCATATATGTGACTAGTATGTGGAATTACAACATATGCAGTGCAATGTGTGCATGAAAATATAGTCACTGGCTCCATCACTTAGTATCCGATATCCTGGCATACCCGACCTGTATATTTACAAAGTACATAGAATAACAGATTATAATTGATAATATTACTATCACAGTAAACTTTGATATATAATTTATCTATTCTTTTGATTTTGCAATATTCTGGATTTTCATACTAGTACTTTGTCCATACGGAACCAACTTTTGTGACTTTCCTGTGGGATTTACAATATAAACAGGCTGTAGCTGTGGTTCTGTATGATCACTTTGCCTGTTGGTTTCTTTCTTTTTGCTATTACAATCTAGACAACGTATTGTCATGCATAACTTGGTCTGAGAACATTGACATTTCCAGGAACCTTGCTTATAGGGAGTAACCCTTACCCTTTCCTTATCACAGCATCTAGTACTACGTGCTGTGGACGGTTCCCCAGACTTATTAGTTCTGCATTTTTCAGACCAAGGAACATTACAGTTTTGACAATCTCTCTTGGTACATTTCCATCCTGTTACTTTTGTCGTACACACTGTGGAAATAAATCGTAATGTTAATATCATGCTTGAAATTCATAATAACAGGAAACGGCTTTTGATCACGTTTAAAAAATCAAAGAAAACTTCATTCACATATGTACATCTACATAAATACACATACATACCCATACAAATGCTTGTAGGAAAAATAATCTTAAAAAAAAGGTAAAAATAATCTAAAAAAAGAGTAAGTAATTTAATACTGTACTGTAAAATGCTGCGCAAACAAAATAAAACATATAACTTGTATATAAAGTTATGACAAATATGTTTCTGAAATAAAACATTTTTTTTTTTCCATCAATAGTTTTTATTGTGCAGGGAAAGAATATCACATTTATGGGGTACAAAACAAAAAGGGGGGGGAATATAACACAATACATTGCACTGAGGGGTATGAGAGGAGCTTATTGGGTAGGGGGGGGGGAGAGAAGGAGAGGGTGGAGATGGGGGAGAGGAGGGGAGCGTCCAGACTTAGGGAAGAGGATAGTACAACAGCATTGAGCATGTGGGGGACAACGTGTACATAATCGTCATCCTCCGCAACACAAAACAACATTGAAGTCATTGAAATCCTTTAGCATATAAGAAAAAATAAAACAGAAAGAAAAAAGGAAAATGTCCCGGGAACTTCGAGAGAGCGGGAATGGGGTTAGCCTACTTGTCTCTAGGAGGGGTTAGGTTGTTCCGTTGAGCTACAGGGGGAGAGGGTATCTGTAGTTGACTTATGAAAGTATTTAGAGCCTTCTTCCGAGGACACGAAGAGGAGCCATGGGGACCAGCTGGATTTGTGGGGAGGTGGGTTAGTAGATGGGGGGTTAAATTCTGTTTCCATGAGGAAGTGATGGTTTATCTTTTGGATCGCCTTACGCAGGGTGGGGGGTGATGACTGTTTCCACAGCTGAGCCAGATTGGCCCGAGCGGCTATTAAAATGTGGCCTAGAACGTATCTGGCAGGAGGAGGGACTGAAGGAGGGAAAATATGGAATAATGCAATGATCGGGTCAGGTGTGATATTGATGGAAAGGACCTTATTTATCAGGTCGAATATTTCTGACCAGTAGCTGGCAATTACAGGGCATTTCCAGAAGATATGGAAGATGTGGCCTGTCGAGCCGCATTGTCTCCAACATTTATTGCTTTGGGAAGGCCAGAATTTATGAAGACGGTCAGGGGTCAGGTACATTCTATTAATTAGTTTTATTTGCATTTCCGTGTGGTTTAAACATTTGGACATGGAAAACGAGGATAGGAAAGTAAGTCGCCAATCGTTTGGGGTTAGGGTCTTACCTAGGTCTTGTTCCCATTTCATGTGCGCGTTGGTTTTGGAGAGAGAAGAGGGGGTTATGAGGAGTTTGTACCAGTATGTGATGTCCCCTTTAGTTTTAGTTAGGGCGAGGCGAGAGAAAAGTGTGGATGAGGTCGCGTGAAGGGTTAAGTAGTAACAAAGCAGAATTCCTTTGTCGTATAAACAACCCTTTATGAAGCTAAGAACACTGTACGCTGTTTACTTAAAAAGTACCGTAATGGTACGCTATCTGCGTAACGATCGCTCAGCCGTAGGCGAGACGCTCAAGCGTCACGTTCGCTCACGGCCCAGTGACCACAGGACACGTTATTGGTTATGTCTAGGGGAATGATTCGCTGTAGCGTAGCCTACGCTCGAGACCACGAGGAGGTCACCAGCGATGCAGACGCTCACAACACTATACCTTTATGTTAAAATCTTATACCAATGAAATACACTGAATACCTTAATGTGAGTACAGGGTGTAAGTGCAACCTTGTGTAACCTGACTATCTACAAAGCTGCTTGTGCGTCACCGACGCTCAAGTGAACACTTAACACTATAGAAAATACACAGATACTGGTTTAGGTTCCAAGGCCTATTAACTGTATTATATCTAATATACTTGTAAAAGGGGATAACAGTACATATGATACACTACAATATAACAAAGACTTCCTAACCACAGAACTAAACAATAAATACAAAAAGACAATACTACACTGACCTAAATGCAATACAATACAATGCTATAATACTATGAGATATATAAGAGAAAAGAGGAGAGAGAGATAGAGAGAGAGAGAGAGAAATTGGCTCACAGAAAGACAATGATTACATTAAATAAGAGACAACATGGTTGCAGATAAAACTACACATGTGAGAGACAATCGCTGCGCAGTTAGTCAATGCTGAATACAGCATGGGATGGAAGCTAGACTCCATTTTGAGAAACCTCCACTTGATTCCAAAGACCACACCACATGCCTGAAAGGGGGAGGGGAAGACATCCAGCAGCAGCCATTTTAGATTTGCAGGTCCAAACACATGGCACCACAATCACATAGCAGAAAACACAAGACTCCATTTTATTCCAAAATGTCCAAGCCTCAAAACAATGCATATGTTCTGATTTTACAATTCCAAACCATCTAAATCACCTTTCACAATGTAATCCAACTTCCTAGAACCATCTCATAATTTCACATCCCAAACAACTTCAGTATCTCACTAACCAGAGCATATTCATCACAAGACCAGATCACAATGTACTCACAAGTATCAGCCTGCCATTGCTACCAGCACATATTCAAAAGTACTGCATGGTGGTATTTATGATTAACAAGATCCCAGCTACCATCACAGATTCCACAGGGCACCAACACTAACACCCAACAATCATCACAGCCAAGTTACAATATCCTATTTAAACCAGAAAGCAATATGTCTATATTTCCTTCTATAGCCATGTGATTCTATACTTAGCCTTTGGGAAGGAATTCTGTCCTGGGGATGTAGCCGCCATGCTGCTTGATGCTAGCTTAGTTCTGAGTGAGAGTCAGCCCTGTGATCTCCAGTGGGTATATCATACCTGCATTCCAGCTGTGGGGGTGTGTCAACCACAGGAAGTGTGTGTCCCTCCCAGCATGTGAGCCAGCTGCATCAGTGGCCTTGGTTATGTAACACAATGGGTGATGACCAACACATTCCTGTCTTCTGGAGGGGGTATTGTTTGGCGAATACAAACCCAGAATCCTGTCTGGGTTTTGTTCTATATTCATGATGTCCACTTTCAGTTGAGACAATGACATCTCAGCCCTCATTCTCCTGTATACAAATCCAGCCCCATTTGTAAACACAGGTGTTGGCCTTCCTCATTGAGTCTCAAAAGCTCAGAGTAATTAAAGACTATTGTACTTCGTCTGCGGGAAAGATACTGATTTGGAGTACAATTGATCTTCAATTACTATTCCTGTGTTTACCTTATGCATGTGTAGGTATGAGGCCCTCTTAACATGCAAACTATTGTTTGGGGGATCTCTGAGGTCAAAGAGACATTTGAGACCTACTGATGCCTGTCTCCAACTGTTCAGATGCATGACTAAGTAAGGACAAATAAATAAATGGACATAACTTCTTATGTCCATAACTATTCGCACGAGCAATTAATCTGCTCCAAACCAACACCGGAATATTGCTATTTAAATACTCTTCCGATAGGTACCAAACACCACTGTCTGACTCCTGTTAGACCCTTCGCACAATACAAAGAGGGATTCCTCCGTTCAGGGACATTCTATATTAACCAAACTTTCAGAATCTATCAAAGGGACCATAATCTATAAACTACATTAATTGTGAACATTTGTAACGAATGAGTCGCACGCTACGATCACATAAACTCTACCGTAAATGCGCATACCGCGCCTGCGTGTGCACGCTATTGCGGGTATGCGCCTCCACGGGAGAGCGTACGCACGCGCAGCACGGACCAGTGTGCGGTGCAAATATGGCAGTGTGCATTGAGACATTTTTCTGACTTCGACAGTCTACCCTTTGGCAGTCAATAATAACTGCCACAAAACTTTTAAGGAGAAAAATGTAAGTCAGGGGTTAATTGATTTCCATGGTGGGGTAAGGAAGGAGAGAGGAGTAGGTGTGAAAAGGGTATGACCTAGTGAGAGAATAGAAGCGTGTGTGTATGAGTCCATGTTTGGAGGGTCATGTATCATCGTGCCGTACGTGTGGTAAATCAAGCTTCGAGGTATTGCGAAGTATACATTTGAATTCCTTCTTATCCCGTACTAAGGGTCTGTGGATGGGCTGTCAAACTCTACCGAGCTCATTTCGGCTGTGGTTGCAACAAAATGGGGATGCACATTTTAGTTGATGATACATGAATGGGGGAGGTATGTGGTTGCTGATATCTGTGCCTGTATTCCCTATCGTCTATGTGTGTTATTACCTGAGGGTTGTAGAGATGAAGATAAAGAACACTTATGGAAAATGCAATGATATTCTATGTCAGGGAAATGTACATCTGTCGTTGAGGTTGTGTTCGGTATCTGTTGAGAGTCGTCTTCTTTGCGCTGTATTGCTCCTTAGGCATGAGCAAATAGCTTTGTCTAAGCCATCAGATTTACAAAAAATGTTGGGCTAGCGTGAGTTTAAAAGTACTAGGGAAACTGGGGATCCATGGCAAAGTTCATCAAGTGTCCATTTCTCAAGTGGTCAAAAGCTGCATCTTTGGTCTTGTCTGTTGTCTTGTCTGTATACCGTCTCGTCAACTTCCTCGTCCAAGGGGTCTTTGTATCTTGGAGAAAAGCAGAAAAACAGGTGAAAGAAACGGACCGCATAATCGCATTTTCATCACATTCTGGTTTCTATCATTGGGTCATAAATCAAATCCAGGTTAATTACAGTTTCCTCACTCCTCAAGCTCATCACTTTCGTACTTTGTTTACACCTCATCAAAGCCTGCCCGCATCTAAATATCAATCCAAACGATATAACGACACCCAAAATACACAGTAGAAACTTTCCAACATCCATTATGACTCCTTGAGCCCACTCTCCCAAACCGGAGAACCAATTTCGCGGGTTCAACCATGACACCCAACCAGTCAGCTCATTACCTACAGCAGCAAGGGTGAGATTGTGTTTTCGACGAAATTCCCACTTTAATTGGAGAATATCGTCCATCTTTTGGTCTATGACCTCTACCGGATCCTCGGTGCTATTTGTGATATACGTGCAACACTTTATGCCGTACTGTGTTGCCAAGGTAACACAATATCCGCCTGTTACTGCTGTAAGATAATTAAGAACCATTCTATGCTGAACTAGTTCTGTTTTGTAAGCTTGAAGTTCTCTTCCAGTGTATCTAAACGTGTCATCATACATTTCAGTGATATTATCTAACAAATTGGCGAGTGCGGAAATGTATCTATAATTCATCACTCCTCGAGCGGTACGAGTGAAATCTAACGCTACCAGAACCTGAATCCCGGTGGATTCATGGATAAGACCAGAGGCCGGATGCTCTAACCTTTCTGACAGTTGTCTTTTAACTCGGTGTTCGTAATGAGTGTGAGTATAAGGAGCTTGGGCACCACGGTGTATGTCCTTCATTTTGTCATGTGTAACAGTCATCACTTCAGGCAATACTTTTCCAATATAACACAATCCTTCAGAGTTTGGGGCAAGCCACTTGTACGCCTTTCTCCCGCATATGAAATATGCATCATCGGGGAGAACATAAGGGACGGAGAAGGACATGACCATATTACAAACCTTCCAGGTGAAATCTCCTGACCCTAATTCTTCCATCTGTCTAATGCACGTATCGGTTTGTACGATATGTGCACAGTATCCTGGTGATACCTCTCCAACTCTAGTAATCCTATTTCCTAAGGTATATCGATACCGGAAAGATTTTCCTCTACTAGCTATGTGGCGTACGAGCTCTGTATCTGTAGGCATTCTATCTGCTCTGTGTGAAAAGGTCATGGTGTGGTTACTCCATGACACTTCCCAATTTCCCGGCTTACGGGGATTGGAGATATTAAAACATAAGAGGGACCTATCCACATGGTATTGGTGGAGCTTCAAACTAGGAGGGCTGGAGATGTTAAACCTCCAGTCCACCGGTCTCCCACCCCTTAGCTCAAGTACCTCCCCTAACGTTAAAGGAAATGGTACTAACCCTGATTTGCTATGACCCTGAGGTACTTGAGAGCATACCCAACAATCGGTCTTATTTAACACATTACCCACTAAGGAGTGATAGTCACTCAATGGATGCCGGTCCATATGGATATTAAAACTAGATTGGCATTTCTTTGTTACAGAGCCTACAGATACAACTTTCTTTTTGAACTAACATTCCTTCACAGTTGTTTACAAATAACATGGTTGTTAGATCGTGCCCGGTACTCGCCTTTGCTTGGTGATTGGGTTGCTATTGGAAATTTACACCTCCGTCTCAGTCATCAGGACCTTTCTGGATCCTTTCTCGACCTCACTGGTACTCTCACCGAAACAGACTGCTCTGGTCAACATCATGGTTAACGGGAAAATCCATGTCACAGTCTCTTGGGGCAAGTCCATCTTACAGGAGGAGAAAAGAAGAAGTTTGTAAAGGGGGTATAAGAAAATCAGTTTGAGGGGGAGAGAACTCGTTACGATAATAAGTTCTCTCGTTTTGTTGTTCTTCTTGTTCTGCTGTCCTCTCAAAAGGTGCTGTCTCTTCAGTCTTCCGAATGAACCTTCTGGTGATGTAATCTTTCTTCCTAACTAGCGATCTTTCTGTGTGGAGCAAAAATCTGGCATTACCATTGGTTAACACTTAGGGGTGACATACCATCTTTAAATCATGGAAACATGAGTGAGGAGAGAGAGAAAATAAAAAAACAAAAGAGATAGAGAACAATTCATGTGCATATATACATTACATAACTCGACAATAACCACCAATGAGAAAAGAGAAACAAAACATTTTTAAACATTGTCAACATTAAGAAAACATTGTTAGCATTAGAAAAACATTGTCAGGCTTATTAGGCTGTCATGTCTATGTGTCTACTGGTCTCCTTGAGCAGTCCCTCCCCACCAGCACCTGCATTACTCCACTGTCTGTATCTGGCCAGAAATACATTGTGGCGGAGGTCATGCTGGGGTTTGGTAGACTTCTGCAAGGACCAAGTGGATATGCAATGTGTGAATTCTTACCAATACTCGTCAGAGATGGGGATAGAGAGAGAGAGAGAAAAAAAAAAAAACATTTCACAGATACATTTACAACGTTTAACCTGGTCATTCCTGTGTCTTCAGTGAATGACCTCCCACTTCATTAACCGTTACCTCAGGCTTGCCTCCATTCCTAACAATCACCTTTCCTGCCTATGTGATTCTTGATTATAATGGTGTGTGTTGTAATTTTGCTCATTTCTTGGTCTAGGGGGTCTAACTTTATGTGGGCTGTTATGCCTGCAATCTCTTGCATAATGGCCTTCCTCCTGGCAATTATAGCAAATCCTGGGCTTCCTCCACGTGTCAATGACCTGAGGTTTTGGTTGGTTTGATGCCTCCTCAAACGCTCGGATGCTCATCATCATCAATCGTTTCCCCTGTACTTCCCTGATTCCTTGGATTTTGTGATTATGGTGTTGTTTTTCTCTTGATCTACAATCTCTTGCAATATGTCCCTTTTTATGACAATGGTAACAGACTACCATATCTGGGTTTCTCGCAGGGGTGTGGGGCTTTTGTTGGGGTGGTCTTGTGGTTTGGGCCTGTATTTTTGCTGCCATTAACTTATCTCTTTGTGACTCTCTGTATCTGGTGATATTCTGATCCTGATTGATGACGGCCTCTCTTAGTGCGGTCACCGAGATATCTCTCCAGTTTGGGTTGGTGGTCTGTACCCTTGTTTTTAATTCATCTTTTAAACCCTGCATCAATACCTTAACCGCTATTCCTTTATGTTGTGCATTTGTCTTGATGTCTGCGATCCCAGTGTTTCTAGCCATTATTTGCAGTGCTCGATTGAAATAATTAGAAACATTTTCCCTTTCGTTTTGCCTTATGGAGAAAATTTCATTCCACTTGACAGCAGCTGGGAAATATATTCCTAACTGTCGGTTAATCTGCCTAATACATTCCTGATTGTGTTCCTCCATACAAGGTACCTCCGTGTTTAATTTACAATCAGCAATGAACTTTTCAGGGTCAACCCTGGAGGGCAAACATGCCCTCAGCACTGTCCGCCACTCTTTGTTGGTGGGTTCTGTGGCGTTTCCTAGTTCTTTTATAAACCTTTGACATTTGGCTAGATTTTTCCTAGGATCAGGAAATTCAGACACAATTGATCTCAATTCGGTCCGGGACAAGAGACAGCGCATTGCACTGTCCTTGACGGGAATGATTCCCTGATCGTCAGTCTTCCCATTGGGGACTGAGATCACCCTGGCCAGATCGAGCTCAGTTACATCATCTTGTGTTGATCTTACATTTTGGGGTATATCTGTTTGTGCGTGATATGAAACATTGTACGTACCTGTGGACACGACCTCACCTGACCCTCCGTTAGGGGGTTCGATTATTGCCTTTACCAATTTGGTCGTGTCCACCTGGATGGCTTCTGTGATGGTTGCTGGAAGAGGTGCTGACATCGTTCTGGGCTCACTGTCTTGTTTGTATTCCTGAGGGAGGTTTGACATGGGGGGCAACTTGCACAGGTTAATAGTTGTACATTCAACAGTATTACAATAATCATGGTTACATTTATTACACTTATTCTTATAATCTATATTACAGTTGCTAAGAGCGTTTTTATTGTTCCACTTTTGTGCTTTTCTCTCCGCAATCAACTCCTCTCCTGCTGCCATGTCTCTCCCCTCAAGATAAGAGTCAGAAAAGTCAATAGACTCTTTTTGTAATTCACTTTCCTGTTGCCATAACTGTAAATATTCATAATGTTTATTTTGTCTCTTCGTTGGTTCAACGAGACTTATCCTCCTCCTTAAATTTTGTAACACCTCTGGACTGAAGCTACCTATTCTTGGGAACTTGTCCCTGTCTTGTACAGTCATTCTCTCCCATTCATCACAAAAAACTTCAGCGTGATTTCCATATTTCTTACACATCACATATCGTGCCGACCCGATGGATCGGTTCTCAGAATCAACCTGAACCTGGGTTGATCGCCCCCTACCGGAACAAATGGCCCCCATAATCTGCAGGCGTTGCTTATTCCTCCTTGAATATCAAGGCTTTCAGCGAACCCTTACAAACAAACCAAGATGTCCTTGGGCAGGCCGGCGGTGGTGGTTTATCAAGTACCCCACTTACTTCTCGCCCACGTTGGCCTGTGCCGCAATCACTGTAACCAGAGCTGTGGTACCCAACCCAGGGCCCCTGTGAACCTTTATTTACTGGGGCGTGCTGGACCTACCAGTCCCCAGCAAGTATCGGTTGTTGGATAGTTCCTGAGTGACCAGCGAACTTCCCTTCCCAAAAAAATAAAAAATTACACAAATCACGTCAGAATGTACAAATAGCGTTTGTGACCACTTTACTCTAATGGTATTAGGTCAGATTACTAACTACTGCACACAATTACGTGCGGTCCAATCGTTCAGTACATAAGCACTACTTGTCATGTACTGAAAGATCAATGGAATCTATGTTTCCGGCTGCGATTCCTTCAGCCAGAGCTTGTATGGCCTATATGGGTTCTGCACCAACACCCCAGGCGTTGTGCCACTGGACTTTTATAGCGGACCTCTTTGTCTATTTTACCTGTTACCTTATGACCTCCTGGTCTTGTTACCTTATGACCTCCTGGTCTTGTTACCTTATGGTCCGCTATACTCTAATGCTCAAATATTATTTAACCAGAGATGCCTCCCTAGCCACCGTATATGTCACTTACACGTATGTCCCTTGACGAGTACCCGACTTTCCTTTTGGTTCCACCTTTAAAATTGTATAAACACACTCACTCAACACATGTACACTTTGTTTCTATGTCTATTTCTGCGCAGAAATTGTCTTTAGGCCAAAAGTGTTACCAATTAGGAGCAGGATCTGTTAAACTAAATTTCAGTTTTCCCAAAAATAGATTTGCGTTATTTACCGCGTCGCGTTATCTACCGCTGTGCGTTAATTATCGCCTTTGCGTTACTTCACTTTACCACAACTTGAGCTACGTGGGCGTAACCGGACGCTACGTTGCGTAATGTACGCTGCGTGCGTCTGCCTTTTGGATTGCGTACGCTAGTCTTTGTTAGCGACACGTGTACGCAATGCAAAGGATCCACCGTAACACAATATATTTTTATCAATGTAGATGATCCCTGATCATCTACCGCAATCCACACTGACTGCCTTGTTTTCCAGACAACCCGTGTGTTGTTCTATACTTTAACTATTACCTCTACTATTAAATAACAGCAAATCTCCTTTTAGCCCTTTCTATCAACTATAAAAATTGGCAAACAGGAATAGTGATATACGAAAAATGAAATACACAAGTGAAAAGAAATGCAGGTATGTATGCGTACGCAAGACAAAAGAAAGATAAACAGTTTTAAAAAGACACAAGCGTTTTGTTCTTACTTCCGGTTACCGGGTTCCTTCAGCACTCTTTATCTAAGTGAAGCAGACGCTTATCCCGCCAGCACTATGAGACAATCTCCCACCCTTTGCTGGGGGATAATGTCTGCTGATCTACCTAGTGCAGATGTGAAAAGTATAGGACGGGCCCCCAATTAACAAAGCAGAATTCCTTTGTCGTATAAACAACCCTTTATGAAGCTAAGAACACTGTACGCTGTTTACTTAAAAAGTACCGTAATGGTACGCTATCTGCGTAACGATCGCTCAGCCGTAGGCGAGACGCTCAAGCGTCACGTTCGCTCACGGCCCAGTGACCACAGGACACGTTATTGGTTATGTCTAGGGGAATGATTCGCTGTAGCGTAGCCTACGCTCGAGACCACGAGGAGGTCACCAGCGATGCAGACGCTCACAACACTATACCTTTATGTTAAAATCTTATACCAATGAAATACACTGAATACCTTAATGTGAGTACAGGGTGTAAGTGCAACCTTGTGTAACCTGACTATCTACAAAGCTGCTTGTGCGTCACCGACGCTCAAGTGAACACTTAACACTATAGAAAATACACAGATACTGGTTTAGGTTCCAAGGCCTATTAACTGTATTATATCTAATATACTTGTAAAAGGGGATAACAGTACATATGATACACTACAATATAACAAAGACTTCCTAACCACAGAACTAAACAATAAATACAAAAAGACAATACTACACTGACCTAAATGCAATACAATACAATGCTATAATACTATGAGATATATAAGAGAAAAGAGGAGAGAGAGATAGAGAGAGAGAGAGAGAGAGAAATTGGCTCACAGAAAGACAATGATTACATTAAATAAGAGACAACATGGTTGCAGATAAAACTACACATGTGAGAGACAATCGCTGCGCAGTTAGTCAATGCTGAATACAGCATGGGATGGAAGCTAGACTCCATTTTGAGAAACCTCCACTTGATTCCAAAGACCACACCACATGCCTGAAAGGGGGAGGGGAAGACATCCAGCAGCAGCCATTTTAGATTTGCAGGTCCAAACACATGGCACCACAATCACATAGCAGAAAACACAAGACTCCATTTTATTCCAAAATGTCCAAGCCTCAAAACAATGCATATGTTCTGATTTTACAATTCCAAACCATCTAAATCACCTTTCACAATGTAATCCAACTTCCTAGAACCATCTCATAATTTCACATCCCAAACAACTTCAGTATCTCACTAACCAGAGCATATTCATCACAAGACCAGATCACAATGTACTCACAAGTATCAGCCTGCCATTGCTACCAGCACATATTCAAAAGTACTGCATGGTGGTATTTATGATTAACAAGATCCCAGCTACCATCACAGATTCCACAGGGCACCAACACTAACACCCAACAATCATCACAGCCAAGTTACAATATCCTATTTAAACCAGAAAGCAATATGTCTATATTTCCTTCTATAGCCATGTGATTCTATACTTAGCCTTTGGGAAGGAATTCTGTCCTGGGGATGTAGCCGCCATGCTGCTTGATGCTAGCTTAGTTCTGAGTGAGAGTCAGCCCTGTGATCTCCAGTGGGTATATCATACCTGCATTCCAGCTGTGGGGGTGTGTCAACCACAGGAAGTGTGTGTCCCTCCCAGCATGTGAGCCAGCTGCATCAGTGGCCTTGGTTATGTAACACAATGGGTGATGACCAACACATTCCTGTCTTCTGGAGGGGGTATTGTTTGGCGAATACAAACCCAGAATCCTGTCTGGGTTTTGTTCTATATTCATGATGTCCACTTTCAGTTGAGACAATGACATCTCAGCCCTCATTCTCCTGTATACAAATCCAGCCCCATTTGTAAACACAGGTGTTGGCCTTCCTCATTGAGTCTCAAAAGCTCAGAGTAATTAAAGACTATTGTACTCCGTCTGCGGGAAAGATACTGATTTGGAGTACAATTGATCTTCAATTACTATTCCTGTGTTTACCTTATGCATGTGTAGGTATGAGGCCCTCTTAACATGCAAACTATTGTTTGGGGGATCTCTGAGGTCAAAGAGACATTTGAGACCTACTGATGCCTGTCTCCAACTGTTCAGATGCATGACTAAGTAAGGACAAATAAATAAATGGACATAACTTCTTATGTCCATAACTATTCGCACGAGCAATTAATCTGCTCCAAACCAACACCGGAATATTGCTATTTAAATACTCTTCCGATAGGTACCAAACACCACTGTCTGACTCCTGTTAGACCCTTCGCACAATACAAAGAGGGATTCCTCCGTTCAGGGACATTCTATATTAACCAAACTTTCAGAATCTATCAAAGGGACCATAATCTATAAACTACATTAATTGTGAACATTTGTAACGAATGAGTCGCACGCTACGATCACATAAACTCTACCGTAAATGCGCATACCGCGCCTGCGTGTGCACGCTATTGCGGGTATGCGCCTCCACGGGAGAGCGTACGCACGCGCAGCACGGACCAGTGTGCGGTGCAAATATGGCAGTGTGCATTGAGACATTTTTCTGACTTCGACAGTAGGTAGGGGGAATTGTTCTCCACCAATGAGCGATTTGCATGTAGTGAAAGTACTCTGAGGCTGGTAAAGTAAAACGTGACCTAAGGTCTGAGAAGGAGAATAGAACTAATCCATCTAGCAGGTCAGCTAGTAGAAGGATGCCTGCCTGTTTCCATTTGGATAGGTTAAGGTGAGGAATCATCAGTGCTAATGTGGAAATGGAGATCTGCGGGATATTGGAGATATGGGAGGGGAAGGAGGAGGACAGTTTGTCCCAAGAACGAAGTGTAGCTAGAGTGGATGGCAGGAGATTTGTCGAGATAGGACGGAGCGGTTTCGGGATACGGAAGAGGTCGGCTAAGGGGATTGATTTTGTTCGTGCTTGTTCTAACTCCACCCAATTCAATTGAGGGTGGGTCTCAAAGTAATGTTTAGTGGAAGCCAGGAGAGAAGCTTCATGATACAGGGAAATGTTGGGTAGGTTGAAGCCGCCAAATTCTCTCGGTAAAACCATTCTAGATAGAGCCATTCTGGGGGGTTTTGAGGCCCAGATGTACCGAGACATGACATTGGAGCAGGCTTGGAGTGTCTTTTTTGGGAAAGGGTATGGGATTGTGCGGAATAAGTACATTAACTTGGGGAGCAGGGACATTTTAAATGCTGCCATGCGTCCTAGCCAGGAGACCTCATAGGCTGCCCAGGATTTTGTAAGGATGTCCAGCGACTCAACTAGGGGAGAGAGGTTGGCAGCGAAAAGATCAGGAGAGGAGACAGGGATGTAGATACCTAGATATTTTAATGTGGATTTCCTCCAGTTATAAGGGTAAAGGGTTTGAAGTGTTGGGAGGGACTGGGTTAAATTGAAGGGAAGAGCGTCCGTCTTGGTCGTGTTAAGTTTGTAATAAGATGCTAGGCTATAGGCGTCTAAAGTAGAGTGTATGAGGGGTAGGGTTGTAGAGGGGTTGGAGATGAAGAGGAGAACGTCGTCAGCAAATAGGCTCAGTTTGTGGAAGGATGTTCCCATCTGTAGAGCCGGGATGAGGGGGTTATCGCGTATTGAAATTGCAAGGGGTTCAATAGAAAGGACAAATATTAGGGGGGATAGGGGGCAACCTTGTCTAGTGCCGTTGGTGATACCGAAAGGTTCAGATAGGAAGCCACTATTGAACACCCGGGCCGAAGGAGAGCTGTAAAGCGCCAAAATAGAGGTGAGGATACGGTCTCTGAAACCGAATCTACGAAGAGCTTCCTGAATGTATTTCCAGTTCAGTCTGTCAAAGGCCTTCTCCGCGTCCAAGGACAGCAAGAGAAGGCCCTGATCTCCAGCTAAGGAGTCTATTAAATTAAATACTCTCCGCGTGTTGTCAGATGCCTGTCTCCCTGGTACGAAGCCAGTTTGGTCCGGGTGTATCAATAGTGGGAGATAGCTGTTAATTCGTGTCGCTATGATTTTGGCGTATAATTTAATGTCGCAATTTAGTAATGCAATGGGTCGGTAATTATGGACAAAGGCGGGGTCCTTACCGGGATTTGGGATAGTAACAATACGGGCTTCTAGGAGTTCGGCGGGAAGTGAGCCGAGGTCTGAAAATGTATTAAAGAGGGCCGTCAAGAGGGGGGAGAGGGTGTCATGGAAGGAAGAGTAAAAGTCAGAGACAAACCCGTCTGGGCCGGGGGCTTTGTTTCTAGGAGAGGATTTAATAGCTGCTGAGATTTCCTCCTCTGACCATGGGGCATTAAGGGTAGATAATTGTTCGTGGGTGAGTGCAGGGAAAGATAAATTATCTAGGAAAGAGGAAATAGAGAGGGGAGTAGGTTGGGGGGTGGAGGGGTCGGACTCTAGATTATAAAGTTTAGCATAGTATTGAGCAAATTGGTTGGTTATGTCTTTAGGGTTCAATATTTTTTGTTTGGTGGGGGAATATATGCACTTAATCCTGTTCCTGGCTTGCTGTGCTCGTAATTTACGGGCCAGCATTTTTCCAGCTTTATTGCCAAGGAGGTAAAATTTGTGGCGTAATTTATTCAAGGCCACTTGGGTGCGGGCGAGTAGAAGTTTTTGGAGTTGACCTCGAATGGTAGAAATTTCATTTTTAAGAGTTTTAGAGGGTTGGGCTAGATTTCGAGATTCGAGGGCTAGTAACTCCGATTCTAGTTTCGCTTGCTTTAGACGGGCCTGTTTTTTAAGTGTAGCACCGGCTTGAATGGCAGCTCCTCGGATGACCGCCTTGAGGGCACACCAGTGGTTAATGGGGGAGGTGTCTTGAGGGGAGTTAGTGGCCAGATAAGAATCAATAGACTCGGAGATGATTTTTCTTGATACCGGGTTATTCAGCAGATACGGGTAGAGTCTCCACTGGTGGGGAGGGTTGTGAAGATCATGCAGTTTCCATTTCCAGAGGACTGGGGCGTGATCCGACCAGGTAATTGGCAAAATATCTACTTCCCCAGTCCTCTGGAGGGACCATTTGTCACATAGGATCAGATCTATTCTGGAGTAAGTATTATGGACCAGGGAGTGAAATGTGTAGCCCCTTCCCGAAGGGTTGGAGACTCTCCAGATATCATAGAGGTCGAATTCTACGAGCAGGTTACGGAATGCTAAGGAAGGGCCTGAGGGGGTGGAAGCGGTAGATTGGGAGAGATGGCGGGATTTATCCAGTTTAGGGTCTAGGACTAGGTTAAAGTCTCCTAAAATCACTAGGGAGCCCTTTGTCGAGTTGCGTATGGTGAGGAATAGTTTACGTAGGAATGTGATTTGGTTGGAGTTAGGTGCGTAGAGGGATACTAGTGTGACGGGTTTATTGTCCAGGAGGCCGGTAAGGATGAGGTATCTACCGCTTTTGTCTGAGATTTGGGTGTGCAGGGTAAATGAGACATTTTTATTAAATAGGATAGCCACTCCATTTCTTTTAAACGGACCATTAGCATAGTATCCCAAGGGGAAGTTATTATTCTTAAAGAGGGGAGGGTTATTAGCGGAGAAGTGGGTTTCTTGCAATGCCACCACATCCGCTCTCTGTTGGTGAAAGAATGATAGGGCCAGTCTGCGTTTGTTAGGTGAGTTTAGACCTTTGACGTTGAGAGATATAAGGTTCAACATTGGGACCGAAAACAAGGAATGATAGGCTCGGGACTATAGGGAATCTGTTTGGAAGGCATATATCTGGTACTGAGATACAGCAATGATGTGGGATATATGTAAAGTTTGGAGCTCAGGGAGCAGGGGGGAGTGGGGGAACACCAGGGGGAGGGACACCAACTGGGGAATAGGAGGTGAAAAACAATAAAGAAAAAAGGTCCGGTATATTGGACCTGCATGACTACTGCAGGGAGTGGGTAGAAAGGGTCGGGGGTTAGCAGTAGTGCAGAAAGTGGTGGAGGCGGGCCAGAAAGGCTTACACCGCCACTCTAAAACAACTATAAAACGAGGGTATCAACACACGTACAAACGTAATAATCCTCACTAATCAGTGGATGGATACGCCAGGGGTCAAACCGGGTAATCAACATGGATGTATAAGAAATCAGAACTTAGACCCATAGCGTAACCATCATCAAGACAATTGGTGAAAGAGTTAACCTGTATCTAGCAGGGTAAAGAAGAAAACATGTAGACAGGCAAATAGTGGCATTAAATTGTAGATAACCTAGATACATAAGATGCCTTCCCCTCCCATAGATAGAGGGAAGGGAGTCTACATTCTCCCCGAGCCGGAGAAGCCGGCTAGGGGAGGATGGGGAGACCTGTTGTATCGGTCCAGTGAGTTAATCGGTCGCCCAGTCATGGCGGACAGCAGAGGCACGGGACGAAGTAGACGGCTTCTGGATAGAGATGTCCCAGTCCAGTAGTAATTTGACCCCCGCATCCAGGGAGGAGATGATATAGGTCGAATCCTCGTGGGTGATTATCAGTTTGACTGGGAATCCCCAGCGGTAGCGGATGTCGTGTGACCTTAGGGCAAGGGTGATAGGCGTGAAGGCTCGTCTCTTTGCTATGGTGATTGCTGAGAAGTCTTGAAAAATTTGGAGGCCTCCTAGGATGTCAGAGTTCTTGGACTCTCTGGCTGCCCTCATGATCCGTTCCTTAATTGGGAAAAAGTGGATCCGGAGGAGTGTATCTTTAGGGAGGTCGGATGAGACGGTGCGTGGTCTGGGCAGTCTATGAATGCGGTCGATCAAAAGTTCAGAGGCTGCCGCATTTGGGAAGAGTTTTTTGAGTAAAGCTGTAGCGTAAGACTCCAGTTCAGAGTTGGATACTGAGTCTGGGATGCCTCTGATCTTGACGTTATTCCGTCGTGATCTGTCCTCCATATCTGCCATCTTGGACTTGAATTGATCTAGATCTTGCTGTTGGCGATCATGGGAAGCGAGCAGGTCGTTGTGGGAGGCGACCAATTCCTCCATCTTGCGTTCTATGTGGTCTGTGCGATCCCCCAGTGCCACTAGTTCGGTCTTGACCTCCCGGACCGCTGAAGTTAGGTCCTTAGAGAGTTCCGACTTAAAAGCGGATAGGATCTGACAGAGGGATCTCACCGTCAGAGGGGCGTCTGATTCACAATCTACTCCTGACCCTGAAAGGGCAGAGGACAGGACACTAGAGCCCATATGGTCTGGGACGGGAGGGGGAGAGGAGGTGATTTGTAGGGGGGAGATTTGGGGGGGGTTTCTGAGAGGGAAAGGATATCTTGGGCGGGATTATATCTTTAGCTTTTTTAGGGGCCATTCTTTAGCCCGGGGGCAAGTGAGGAGGGTAAAGGAAGGGGGAGATCTAGACCGGGACCGAACAACAGGTACTAAAGAAACAGGAGAACTCAGTCACAATAAAGTCACATATGTGTTATTCAAGCAAACATGAGTGGCGGCGGGCTGCTTCAAGTGCTCCTACATTCCAGAGGAGTTGAAGATGTCGGGCGTTTAGGTCCTCTAGTCGTCGGCTATGGATATAGAGTAGAGACGGAATGAGGAGGTTTGCTCCTAAATCTGTGAGTCAGATTGTACCGCTGCAGCGTGGGGTTCTTGGACGGTGAATTATAGGCAATATATCCTCGCAGGATTAAGTGATCCAGGAGGGAACACGGGGGTATCTGTATTGCCTGGGTTAACTTCGTGGGTACTGCCAGTTGATGGCCTGCTGGCTCAGGCGAGGCGGTTCTATATGGCGGAGAAAATGACCCGTCTGGTAGAGGGCAGGCGATCACTTGGGCCCTATGGACCGCAGGTGCCAGGAGAAGCGGGTAGGGTTGGGGAGCGGCTGCTGTGCGGCGGGCCGGTAGTCGCTTCAAAAGTCTATGCTGAGATGGCACAGAGGGAGAGGGTCAGAGTACCAGGCAGGCGGGGGGGGGGCCACGGGCCACTTAGACGGCCGGGCAGGGGGGCCTTGATGTTTGCGTCCCGTTGTGTGGGTCCCGGATATCGGGGCGCCCAGGTGTCTGTGCA
This sequence comes from Pseudophryne corroboree, assembly GCF_028390025.1. Lineage (NCBI taxonomy): Eukaryota > Metazoa > Chordata > Amphibia > Anura > Myobatrachidae > Pseudophryne > Pseudophryne corroboree. Next base: position 1,129,332 of record NW_026967510.1, on the reverse strand, counting down.
GGACAGTAGTGAGGCAGGGTGGGGAGGAAAGCAGTGTGGGTTGTCCTATGCCACAGCCCGTCTGGGCTCTCACCTGTCCTTAAGATGGCCGCCGGCGCCGGGAGGGTCTGGGTGGTCTGCCCGGGTGAACTGCCTTCCTGGGTGCAGCAGCGGCTTTACTTCGTTCACGTGCGGTGTTCAGCGGGGGAGCCGCAGGCGGGGAGGATCGCGGGTAAGCACAGGGGGAGGAGGCTCTCCGGGTCCTGTGTGCGGCACTTCCCGCTTCCGGAGCTCGGGGGCCAGCCGGCCCGAAACTCGAGGCCCCGGCTTGTGGTGGAGGAGAAGGCCTCAGGCGGCGGTCAGCGTCAACGGACTTCGGGCGCCGGTGCTTTATGCAGGGCACTGTGCACTGTGATCTGCAGGTCCTCTAGGGAGAGTTAAAGCCTGGAGTCTCCAGTAGAATAGCGGAAAAGGGCTAAGTTAGCAGGAGCTTATGCTGAGGCACGTCTGCTCCATGTAACGTCCAGGCCACGCCCCCGAAATAAAACATTTTTAAGTATATGTTCAAAGAGTGAAATAACTCCCAGTCACTGTCTGAAGGGAAGATGTGTGTAAGTAATATGACCTTTGTATCCTCTACATACAGCACCTCAGGAGCTTCATTAGGTCATCCGTGACTTACAGCGTGAGAGAGAAAATACTAGTCTTAGAGACACCGCTCCATTGCTGCGTAACGGTGTTACAGAAACTTCTAGTATCTCAGATAATAACACAGTACAGTAGTAATGAGTAAAATCTGAGGAATGTCTAGAAGCATAATATAAGCATAGTACTACAGTATACTACTGATAAATGAATGTATGTATATGGCATTATTATCTCTAATATGTGACGGTGCGGTTACCCGCTCTATAGCATGTGGGACCATGTTATGGATGATTATGTGCTGGCAGAATAGCACATTCTCCTCAATATGGGAGATGTCATTAGGTGAATCTAACATTGAATTTGCACAATTGGAATTATATGGTGGCGGATTTTCTATTACATTATTACCACAATTATTTACATTATTTGCTTTCCCGTGTAATTTAAGCTCCTATAATCAAACCTGGGACGTTCTCGTAGGGATCTTATTGACCTAGCAATATTTTCTGGAGTATTAGAAACATTAACACATGTATTATTATTTCCATTACAGTGTTACTATAATCATTGAGTCTTTATTTTCCAGTTATACATTTCTTTTCCACAAGTCTAAAATCTGTAAATGCTTTATTCTATCATTTTGTTTTATTTCTTTTCTTTTATGTCTCTCAAGACACTTCAGTGTCATGGGTTCAAAACTACCCATCTCAGGAAACTTTAATTCCTCATCCCTGGTGATGTCATTCAACTTTGTCACATACTTCACACACACTTGTCCATAAAAATCACTCATACAACTAACCGCGGTTCACTTAATAATCTTAGATGAGTCACTGCCCATTTTCAACAATAACAAAACAATATATTCTCTTTACACAACTATGGGGGTCATTCTGAGTTGTTCGCTCGCTAGCTGCTTTTAGCAGCATTGCACACGCTAGGCCGCCGTCCTCTGGGAGTGAATCTTAGCTTAGTAGAATAGCGAATGAAAGATTAGCAGAATTGCTACTAAATAATTCTTTGCAGTTTCTGAGTAGCTCCGGACCTACTCACAGATTGTGATCAGCTCAGTCCGTTTAGTTCCTGGTTTGACGTCACAAACACGCCCTGCGTTCGGCCAGCCACTCCCCCGTTTCTCCAGACACTTCTGTGTTTTTCCCTGACACGCCTGCGTTTTTTAGCACACTCCCGTAAAACGTTCAGTTACCACCCAGAAACGCCCCTTTCCTGTCAATCGTGTACCGATCAGCAGAGCGACTGAAAAGCGCTGCAGAATCCACAGCAAATCTGCTACGTTTTTAGTTAAATAACTAAGCACATGCGCCCTGCATGCCTTGCGCTTGCGCAATTAGCAACAAATCGCAGCATAGCGAAATTCGGCAACGAGCGAACAACTCGGAATGACCACCACTGTCTGTTGCCGAGGGTTACAATTTATAGCCTGGACTGTTCTCTGTGGCCACAAAGAATCTCAATGAGACTTCTTAGAGTGTCTGTATAATTTAGAATAACAAGACCATAAGTTATATATTTAGCAAGTGACCCCTTTATCCGCCCCCACCTTTCGGGGGATAGTATACTCCTATATTACTTGAATCCATCCTTCAAGCATTCACAAAGTTTACACAACTTCTTATCAATGTACTTTTACTTTTAGATAACACACTTGCATCAGTTTGGATAGAGGTACTTTTTAGTTTCTCTTTCTCTCAATTATTTGTTTATAATATAAATACGTACAGTGCCACGCTAGACAGAGAATAGAAAGTAACTGCGGTACTTAAACGTATAATCATTTGTTATTTAATATTTAATTATGCATGAATATAGATCACAAGAACTCAGCAACCAGCCGAGTTCACTATAGCTAGCTTCCAGCAACCACAGAAGACTTTTGCAGGTGCAGAGCAGATTAAGAGTACACAGAATATTTAAATAAAAGGTATATTTACCTCTGTGTGCAGCTGGCTGATGTCCCCACTTTCTGTTGCATCTTGAAAAGCAGCATTTTCTGAACCATGGGTGGTCGTAGGTAACCGGAGATGAGCCCCCATATGTTAAAGCTGAATTATAATAAATAATAATAATTGAGAGTTCTCCATTGTGATGATATTCAGCATATATAATTTATTATCAAAGAGGGAACCACACCCAATATTCTGCGCAGAGGAGTGTGGACCAAGACATAATTCATGAGCCTGTGTCTTTAGAACACTGACTTTACATTATTTATACCATAACATTATACATTTATTCATAGCTTATTTACAAACAAGGCGTACATATAGATTAAATCATGGAGATACATTGGTTGATGAAATACCAAATATGGTCAGATTAGCTAATTAAAGAGAGTGGTTTTATCCATAAGATGGCAGACTTGTCCATAAATCTTGAATCTCCCAAACATAACAATTAGGTTCTCTAATAGGCTTCGTTGTCATAAAGGTCATTCTTGTTCACAATAACGTGTTGTTGTCCAAAGTGTAGGTCCATCAGATATTCCATGATATGTCATTCTTGTTCTGCCACAAAGACTCATACAATGTCATTGAGCACTCATTATCTACACAAAGGCCTTGCTACTAGCCATGTAAACACCTAATCAAATGATGCTCAAGGGTTGAGGGAGGAACATTAGAATATCAAGAATCATAGCACAATTAATGAGACAATACAGGATATTTGATTTCACTTCAACACAGTGAACTTGACATCACTGTCCGCAAGGTATATCTCTACAAACAGGACACTTAACCATTAGGCTGCCAATGTTTTTGTACAGCAGGGAGACTTTTCTTAAGGTGTATTCTGAGACTGTTACCACTATCAGGTGGAAAATTACCAAAACTATAAACAGGTCAAACCAGTGATTCTGAGATCACTGACTGTGGTGTACATCACTGAGGGAAGGCCACTTAACCATTAGGCTATGGAGCCTGCATAAGAATTTGCACAGCAGAGAGACTTTTCTCAAGGTGTATTCTGAGACTGTTACCAATATCAATATCATTTGGAAAATGACCAATACTGTCAAATCGAATCACTGGATTGGAATAAGTCATCCTGACATTACTGTCTGGAGGGTATGCCACTGTGGGCAGCACACTTAACCATTAGGCTATGGAGCCTGTCCATGTTTTTACACAGCAGAGAGACTTTTCTCAAGGTGTGTTCTGAGACTGTTACCAATATCAATATAAGGCGGAAAATGACCAATACTACCAGGTTGAACCCAGGATTTGAACATCACTGTAGGCAGGACACTTAACCATTAGGCTACGGAGCCTGAACATGTATTAACACAGCAGAGAGACATTTCTCAAGGTGTATTCTGTGTATTTAATGTTGATGTTGAAATGTAATAAAATCAGTAATAATAATAAACACAGTGCAACATCCATCTGAGGATACAACCATCATCCGCAAGCCTAGGGTACTCTAAAGGGCCCTACACACTAATAGAACTAGAACTCGTTCATATCTTTTAGTGTGTAGGCACCAACGATGAACGATGCCTGGACCCATGCTCGTCCATCGTTGGTGCCCCGTTGCTTATGCATGCAGGACAATATGGATGAGATTGTCCATATTAGCATGTACTGCTATGGAGCTGGGTGATGGGGGGAGGGAAGAAACTTCACTCCCTCAATCACCTCCTCCCCACCGCCCGGCGACCAGCTCAGCAGCATAGCGATTAATGTGTAGGGTCTTTAGCCATGTGGAAGCATTTCCAAGTTACTCACTGAGCCACCACATGGCCAAGAATGTTTTTAGACCAGTGATGGCTAACCTTGACACTCCAGCTGTTGTTGAACTACACATCCCAGCATGCCCTGCTACAGTTTTGGTATTTGGCCATGCTAAAACTGATCCAGGGCATGCTGGGATGTGTAGTTCAACAACAGCTGGAGTGTCAAGGTTAGCCATCACTGTCTTAGACTGTTACCAATATCAGCTGGAAAATAACAAATACTATGAAGTCAAACCAGGGATTCAAGCCAGTGACCCTGACATCACTGTCTGCAGGGTACATCACTGTCTGCAGGGTCCATCACTGTCTGCAGGGTCCATCGCTGTCCGCGGGGTCCATCGCTGTCTGCGGGGTACATCGCTGTCTGCAGGGTACTTCAGTGTCTGCAGGGTACATCACTGTCTGCAGGGTACATCTCTGTCTGCGGGGTACATCTCTGTCTGCAGGGTACATCACTGTCTTCAGGGTACTTCAGTGTCTGCGGGGTACATCACTGTCTGCAGGGTACATCACTGTCCGCAGGGTACATCACTGTCTGCAGGGTACATCACTGTCTGCAGGGTACCATCACTGTCTGCAGGGTACATTACTGTCTGCAGGGTACATCACTGTCTGCAGGGTACATCACTGTCTGCAGGGTACTTCAGTGTCTGCGGGGTACATCACTGTCTGCAGGGTACATCACTGTCCGCAGGGTACATCTCTGTCTGCAGGGTACATCACTGTCTTCAGGGTACATCACTGTCTGCAGGGTACATCACTGTCTGCAGGGTACTTCAGTGTATGCGAGGTACATCACTGTCTGCAGGGTACATCACTGTCCGCAGGGTACATCTCTGTCTGCAGGGTACATCACTGTTTTCAGGGTACTTCAGTGTCTGCGGGGTACATCACTGTCTGCAGGGTACATCACTGTCCGCAGGGTACATCACTGTCTGCAGGGTACATCACTGTCTGCAGGGTACCATCACTGTCTGCAGGGTACATTACTGTCTGCAGGGTACATTACTGTCTGCAGGGTACATCACTGTCTGCAGGGTACATCACTGTCTGCAGGGTACTTCAGTGTCTGCGGGGTACATCACTGTCTGCAGGGTACATCACTGTCCGCAGGGTACATCTCTGTCTGCAGGGTACATCACTGTCTTCAGGGTACATCACTGTCTGCAGGGTACATCACTGTCTGCAGGGTACTTCAGTGTATGCGAGGTACATCACTGTCTGCAGGGTACATCACTGTCCGCAGGGTACATCTCTGTCTGCAGGGTACATCACTGTCTGCAGGGTACTTCAGTGTCTGCAGGGTACATCACTGTCTGCAGGGTACATCACTGTCTGCAGGGTACTTCAGTGTCTGCGGGGTACATCACTGTCTGCGGGGTACATCACTGTCTGCAGGGTACTTCAGTGTCCGCAGGGTACTTCAGTGTCCGCAGGGTACATCACTGTCCGCGGGGTACATCACTGTCTGCGGGGTGCATCTCTGTCTGCGGGGTACATCTCTGTCTGCAGGGTACCATCACTGTCTGCAGGGTACATTACTGTCTGCAGGGTACATCACTGTCTGCAGGGTACATCACTGTCTGCAGGGTACCATCACTGTCTGCAGGGTACATCACTGTCTGCGGGGTACATCTCTGTCTGCAGGGTACCATCACTGTCTGCAGGGTACATTACTGTCTGCAGGGTACCATCACTGTCTGCAGGGTACATCACTGTCTGCAGGGTACCATCACTGTCTGCAGGGTACATCACTGTCTGCAGGGTACATCACTGTCTGCAGGGTACTTCAGTGTCTGCGGGGTACATCACTGTCTGCAGGGTACATCACTGTCTGCAGGGTACTTCAGTGTCCGCAGGGTACTTCAGTGTCCGCAGGGTACATCACTGTCCGCGGGGTACATCACTGTCTGCGGGGTGCATCTCTGTCTGCGGGGTACATCTCTGTCTGCAGGGTACCATCACTGTCTGCAGGGTACATTACTGTCTGCAGGGTACATCACTGTCTGCAGGGTACATCACTGTCTGCAGGGTACCATCACTGTCTGCAGGGTACATCACTGTCTGCAGGGTACCATCACTGTCTGCAGGGTACCATCACTGTCTGCAGGGTACATCACTGTCTGCAGGGTACATCACTGTCTGCAGGGTACATCACTGTCTGCTGGGTACATCACTGTCTGCAGGGTACATCACTGTCTGTAGGGTACATTACTGTCTGCAGGGTACATCACTGTCTGCAGGGTACATCACTGTCTGCAGGGTCCATCACTGTCTGCAGGGTCCATCACTGTCTGCAGGGTACATTACTGTCTGCAGGGTACATTACTGTCTGCAGGGTACATCACTGTCTGCAGGGTACATCACTGTCTGCTGGGTACATTACTGTCTGCAGGGTACATCACTGTCTGCAGGGTACATCACTGTCTGCTGGGTACATTACTGTCTGCTGGGTACATCACTTTCCGCAGGGTACATTACTGTCTGCAGGGTACATTACTGTCTGCAGGGTACATAACTGTCCGCAGGGTACATCACTGTCTGCAGGGTACATCACTGTCTGCAGGGTACATCGCTGTCTGCAGGGTACATCGCTGTCTGCAGGGTACATCGCTGTCTGCAGGGTCCATCACTGTCTGCGGGGTACATCACTGTCTGCAGGGTACATCACTGTCTGCTGGGTACATCACTGTCTGCAGGGTCCATCACTGTCTGCAGGGTCCATCACTGTCTGCAGGGTACATCACTGTCTGCAGGGTACATTACTGTCTGCTGGGTACCATCACTGTCTGCAGGGTCCATCACTGTCTCCAGGGTACATTACTGTCTGCTGGGTACCATCACTGTCTGCAGGGTACATCACTGTCTGCAGGGTACTTCAGTGTCTGCGGGGTACATCACTGTCTGCAGGGTACATCACTGTCTGCAGGGTACTTCAGTGTCCGCAGGGTACTTCAGTGTCCGCAGGGTACATCACTGTCCGCGGGGTACATCACTGTCTGCGGGGTGCATCTCTGTCTGCGGGGTACATCTCTGTCTGCAGGGTACCATCACTGTCTGCAGGGTACATTACTGTCTGCAGGGTACATCACTGTCTGCAGGGTACATCACTGTCTGCAGGGTACCATCACTGTCTGCAGGGTACATCACTGTCTGCAGGGTACCATCACTGTCTGCAGGGTACCATCACTGTCTGCAGGGTACATCACTGTCTGCAGGGTACATCACTGTCTGCAGGGTACATCACTGTCTGCTGGGTACATCACTGTCTGCAGGGTACATCACTGTCTGTAGGGTACATTACTGTCTGCAGGGTACATCACTGTCTGCAGGGTACATCACTGTCTGCAGGGTCCATCACTGTCTGCAGGGTCCATCACTGTCTGCAGGGTACATTACTGTCTGCAGGGTACATTACTGTCTGCAGGGTACATCACTGTCTGCAGGGTACATCACTGTCTGCTGGGTACATTACTGTCTGCAGGGTACATCACTGTCTGCAGGGTACATCACTGTCTGCTGGGTACATTACTGTCTGCTGGGTACATCACTTTCCGCAGGGTACATTACTGTCTGCAGGGTACATTACTGTCTGCAGGGTACATAACTGTCCGCAGGGTACATCACTGTCTGCAGGGTACATCACTGTCTGCAGGGTACATCGCTGTCTGCAGGGTACATCGCTGTCTGCAGGGTACATCGCTGTCTGCAGGGTCCATCACTGTCTGCGGGGTACATCACTGTCTGCAGGGTACATCACTGTCTGCTGGGTACATCACTGTCTGCAGGGTCCATCACTGTCTGCAGGGTCCATCACTGTCTGCAGGGTACATCACTGTCTGCAGGGTACATTACTGTCTGCTGGGTACCATCACTGTCTGCAGGGTCCATCACTGTCTCCAGGGTACATTACTGTCTGCTGGGTACCATCACTGTCTGCAGGGTACATTACTGTCTGCAGGGTACATCACTGTCCGCAGGGTACATCACTCTCCGCAGAGTACATCACTGTCCGCAGGGTACATCACTGTCTGCTGGGTACATCACTGTCTGCTGGGTACATCACTGTCTGCAGGGTACATTACTGTCTGGTGGGTACATTACTGTCTGCAGGGTCCATCACTGTCTGCAGGGTCCATCACTGTCTGCAGGGTACATTACTGTCTGCTGGGTACCATCACTGTCTGCAGGGTACATTACTGTCTGCAGGGTACATCACTGTCCGCAGGGTACATCACTGTCCGCAGGGTACATCACTGTCTGCTGGGTACATCACTGTCTGCTGGGTACATCACTGTCTGCAGGGTACATTACTGTCTGGTGGGTACATTACTGTCTGCAGGGTACATCACTGTCCGCAGGGTACATCACTGTCTGCAGGGTACATCACTGTCTGCAGGGTCCATCACTGTCTGCGGGGTACATCACTGTCTGCAGGGTACATCACTGTCTGCTGGGTACATCACTGTCTGCAGGGTCCATCACTGTCTGCAGGGTCCATCACTGTCTGCAGGGTCCATCACTGTCTGCAGGGTACATTACTGTCTGCTGGGTACCATCACTGTCTGCAGGGTCCATCACTGTCCGCAGGGTACATTACTGTCTGCTGGGTACCATCACTGTCTGCAGGGTACATTACTGTCTGCAGGGTACATCACTGTCCGCAGGGTACATCACTGTCTGCAGGGTACATCACTGTCTGCTGGGTACATCACTGTCTGCTGGGTACATCACTGTCTGCAGGGTACATCACTGTCTGCAGGGTACATCACTGTCTGCAGGGTACATCACTGTCTGCTGGGTACATCACTTTCCGCAGGGTACATCACTGTCTGCAGGGTACATCACTGTCTGCAGGGTACATCGCTGTCTGCAGGATACATCACTTTCCGCAGGGTACATTACTGTCTGCTGGGTACATCACTGTCTGCAGGGTACATCACTGTCTGCTGGGTACATCACTGTCTGCAGGGTACATCACTGTCTGCAGGGTACATCACTGTCTGCAGGGTACATCACTGTCCGCAGGGTACATCACTGTCCGCAGGGTACATCACTGTCCGCAGGGTACATTACTGTCTGCAGGGTACATCACTGTCTGCAGGGTACATCACTGTCTGCAGGGTACATCACTGTGGGAAGGACACTTGACCATTAGACTATCGATCCTGCTTATATTTTTGAACAGCAGAGAGACTTTTCTCAAAGCGTATTCTGAGAATATTACTAATATCAATATCAGGCGGAAAATGACCAATACTATAAACACAGGTTGAACTCGGAGTTTGAAGCAGTTACCCTGACATCACTGCTATTTAGGATGAATGTCAGACTGATATTAAGATAGTAACGCCAGAATTAACGCCGGTTTTATTTGGATTTTTCTTATTGGCTATCCCAAACACGTGATGTTCGTGAGCCAACAAGATGGCGTTTTGAGAACCAAGTAAAACCGAACCCACTCATCTCTAGCAGAAACCATCCGCTCACCTTCTCTGCGTCTCACAAAGTCACGGCGGTTGGAACCAAAAATCTCACATTTGGACTCATTAGACCAAAGTACATTTTATCACTTGTCCAATGTCCGTTCCTTGGCCCTCATTCCAAGTTGATCGGTCGCAAGGCGAATTTAGCAGAGTTACACACGCTAAGCCGCCGCCTACTGGGAGTGTATCTTAGCATCCTAAAATTGCGACCGATGTATTCGCATTATTGCGATCACAAACTACTTAGCAGTTTTAGAGTAGCTCCACACTTACTCTGCCTGTGCGATCAGTTCAGTGCTTGTCGTTCCTGGTTTGACGTCACAAACACACCCAGCGTTCGCTCAGACACTCCCCCGTTTCTCCGGCCACTCCTGCGTTTTTTCCGGAAACGGTAGCGTTTTCAACCACACGCCCCTAAAACGCTGTGTTTCCGCCCAGTAACACCCATTTCCTGTCAATCACACTACGATCGCCGGAGCGAAGAAAAAGCCGTGAGTAAAAATCCTATCTTCATAGCAAAGTTACTTGGCGCAGTCGCAGTGCGAATATTGCGCATGCGCACTAAGCGAAATTTCACTGCGATGCGATGAAAAATAACGAGCGAACAACTCGGAATGAGGGCCCTTGTGTTTCTTGGCCCAAACAATTCTCTTTTTCTTGTTGTAAAATGTAGGTGGAGTCTTCCTGGTATTTCGTTTGGTACAGTGGCTGCCTCTTAATTTAACAAAAATATACGTTATGGTAAGAACTTATCGTTGATAACAGAATTTCTCCTATGTCCACAGGATAACATTGGGATATGCCGAAGCGACAGAGGATTGGCACTAAATAGTCATGAGCTTTTTGGCCTCCCAGGATGCATCGGGGCCATCCATATAATCCCGCCCATCGACTCAGTCAAATCAGTTTTTTCACATCATTTAGGCGGGAGCATTATGTAGAACCCTATTCAGGTGAGAAGAACACACATGCACACCCTTCCATACAAGAGGTAAGAGGTTAGTGCTTGTAAAGATCTTCAAATCAGGTGCGTCAGGGTGGGATCCCTGTGGATACCTGTGGACATAGGAGAAATTCCGTTATCAACGGTAAGTTCTTACCATAACGTATATTTCTCCAGCTGGGTCCACAGGTTATCCACAGGATAACATTGGGATTCCCAAAGCCATTTTTAGTGGTGGGGACGACCGTGATTAGACAGGAGAACCTTTCGCCCGAATTCAGCATCATGAGAGGCAAAAGTATCCAAGGCATAATGTCTAATGAATGTGTTAATGGAAGACCATGTGGCTGCCTTACAAATCTGTTCTGCTGAAGCCCCATGTTGTGCTGCCCATGAAGGACCTACCTTACATGTAGAGTGAGCAAAGACATTAGCTGGAACAGGAAGATCAGCACGAGAATATGCTTCTGAAATTATAATTCGAAGCCATCTTGCCAGCATCTGTTTACTAGCAGGTCATCCTCTCTTGTGAAATCCGTAGAGAATGAAGAGAGAATCTGTCTTTCTGCTGGGACTGGTACGATCTACATAGATTCTTAATGCACGGGTTACGTCCAGCGTCGCTTCTCCCGCAGAGAGTCCCGATACCTGAAAAGCTGGGACTACAATCTCTTCGTTGAGGTGAAACATTGAGACCACCATCGGAAGATAACCAGAACTAGTTCTGAGAACTGCTTTATCTGGATAAAAGATCAGAAAAGAAGACTTACATGACAGCGCTCCTAAATCTAACACTCTTCTAGCTGACGCCATGGTCAGTAGAAAGAGAACTTTAGCTGTCAACCATTTAAGATCCGCTTTCTTTAGTGGTTCAAACAGAGCCCCTTGAAGGACCTTGAGAAGCAGATTTAAATCCCAGGTTACCGCAGGAGGAACAAAAGGTGGTTGAATGTGCAATATTCCCTGAAAAAAAGTACGCACATCCTGTAGGTTAGCAATATTTCTCTAAAACCATACAGTTAATGCTGATACTTGAACTCTCAAGAAAGCCACCTTTAAACCCTTATCCATTCCTGCTTGAAGTAAATCCAAAATCCTGGATACTGTAAAGGATCTTGGCTCCATACCTCTTTCGCTTCATCAATAAATATAGGCTTGCCATATTTGATGATAAATACGAGCTGAAGAAGGCTTTCTTGCTCTAAGAATGGTTTGAATTATCTGTTGTGAAAATCCTCTTGACTTTAGGATAGAGGTTTCAACAGCCACGCTGTCAAAGACAGTTGATCCAGATGGCTGTGATAACAAGGACCCTGCCTCAGTAGATCTGGACGCTGAGGGAGCAGAATTGGAGCTTCCACGGACATCGCCTCGGGATCCTTTGTTCTTGACCCGTATGCCGGAGCTTTGTTGTTCAGACGGGATGCCATGAGATCTATCTCTGGCAGACCCCATTTGTTCACTAGAGTCTGTAATGCCCATTTGGTTTCCTGAATGGTGTGTCAACTGAGAAAGTCCGCTTCCCAGTTCAGTACTCCTGGAACAAACACTGCGGACAATGCCGGAAGATGGAGTTCTGCTATCTTAGTATGTGACTTACTTCCTCCATCAATTTTTTGTTGTGAGTTCCTCCCTGCTGGTTGAGGTACGCTACTGCTGTTGCATTGTCTGGGAGGATCTGGACTGGTCTTCCTCTCAGAATGTCCTTTGCCTGAACTAGAGCCATATATATGTCCCTTATTTCCTACAGATTTATTGGCAGGCAACTTTCCTCTGTGGTCCATTTTCCCTGGAACCAAAGCCTTTCGGACACTGCTCCCCAGCCCTGAAGACTGGCTTCCGTTGTGAGGATTTGCCAATCTGATATCCAAAAGGGTCTCCCCTTGTCTAGATGGTCCGTGTGTAGCCACCAGGATAGTGACCTTTTTACGTTTACTGGAAGCTTTATCTTCTGACTTTTTGTCTGATGTCTTCCATTCCATCTGGTCAGAATCAGGTGCTGCAGAGGTCTTTAGTGGAATTGTGCATATTCCACCATGTCGAATGTTGACACCATCAGACCCATCACTCGCATTGCTGCATGGACTGATATAGTCTGACTGCAGCAACTCCTGAGTCATTACTTGCACCTTCGATATCTTTTTCCAAGGTAAGATTATTATTTGTAGACTTGAATCCAATTTAGCCTCCAAGTGAACCATCCATTATGATGGAATCAGAGACGACTTTGCCCAATTCATTAGCCATCCGTGTCTCTGTAGACAAGTTATTGTTTGTTGGCGATGGCTCAAAAGCAATTCCTGGGATTGTGCCAGGATTAGAAGATCGTCGAGGTATGGAAAAATTCTTATCCCCTGCTTGCGGAGATAAGCTGCCATGACCACCTGTTAGGGTCTCCTGCCCTGTGCTGCCACGTCGTCATGGCAACCGGGAGACAAGTGCTAGCGGAGTAACCAGAGCGCAGCTGATACTCCGGTTCGGGTCTTTTGCTGTGCAGTGGTTACAGGCTTTGTGCACGGCAGGGGATCCGGTGCTGGTTTTTGTGCTCACAGTCTGTGAGGTCTGAGTGGGGCGTGGACAGCACCTGCTATATAAAGCCTCTTCTCAGGTTAAGCAGATGCTGCTGAATCTTTGTTGGTTAGTCAGTTCCTGAAAGTTAGCCAGTACTGTGTAGCTTTGTATTTGTTTGTTGCTTACTGCAAATAGGCCTTGGGATTTGGTACTACACTCTGCCAATCCAGACCTAGCAGTAAGACTGGAGTCAGTCGTTTAACTTGCTGGGGTTCTTTTGCTACTCTGTGAACTTAGCAAGTTTGCGGCTGTATTCTCAGACTTGCCTGCCAAAATCCTTTCTCACTGTGCAAGGTGTTCAGGTGTCAGTTTAATGGCAGTAAGCTGAACCAGTGCACTGCAAGTGAGGACTAGGATTGTGGAGACTCTCCTTGTGTCTATTATTCCATCTCTGACCAAGGAGTTTACTGCCACACCCGTTGGTAACCCTTTAGGGTTTTGCTGTTGCCCTTAGCAACAGCATTTTGGGTTCTCTACTTATTAAAACACAACATCTCGCTTCTTTCCATCTGAGCATTCCTAATACAAGGGAGACACCCAGTTTCTTAGCCTCTGGGCTTCTCTGTTCACTTTGTGTTTATTTTGGTACCCTATCACCTTCTGTGTACGTAATGTCATATTCCCCAGTCTGTCTGTGAGTTCATTTGTTTTGCATCCCTCTCCGTTCAGACACCAGTACATTCCTGTAGGCACTGGGGTGCATAACACCACCATAATATTGGTAAATACCCTGGGGGCTGTTGCTAGCCCAAAGGACAAAGCCTGGAACTGAAAATATTGCTGGAGGATGGCAAACCTGAGGTAACACGGATGGGACTGTGTTATGGGCACATGCAGGTAAGCATCCTGTATATCCAGAGATACCATGTAATCCCCTGGTTCCATGGCCAAAACTATGGAACGTAACCTTGGGACCCAAATGTATTTGTCTAACATTTTGAGAATAAGAATTGGTCAAAATGATCCATTTGGTTTCTGAATCAAAAACAGATTTGAGTAAAAACCTCATCTCCATTGTGCCGGGGGTACTGGGATAATTACCCCAGACTGAAGCAATTTCTGAACTGCTTCTTGCAGGGCACTGGCTTTTGACTTTATATGAGACGGGCTGGTGCAAAAAAACCTTTGAGGAGGCTGCTTCTTGAAAGGGAAACCATAACCAAGAGATACCACCTTCTGCACCAGAGCATCTTTTGTCAACTGCTTCCATATGTGTGCAAAATGAAGGAGTCTGCCCCCAACCCTGGAGTCCCCCTGGTGGAGGACCGCACCCTCAGGCTGATGGCTTCTGTTCTGGCTTGGAAGCTGGCCATCTGGTGGCCATTGCTTCTTACCCCTAGCAGATTTATTGTACTGGGGTCGCTTAGATTCATAATTTCCCTTTGCTTTACCTTGCCATCGAAATGGCCAAAAATTTTAACCCCCAGGCTTAGGGTAATAACTGGCCGTAAACCTGACCTTCTTGGATTCGGCTTTTGATTCCAGAATATCTGTCAATTCCTTTCCAAATAGAATATTACCAACGAAAGGCAAAGCTTCCAGAACTTTCTTGGATTCTGCATCTGCTTTCCAAGTACGTAGCCAAATTGCTCTGCGAGCGGCTACCATTAAGGCTGATGCTTTAGAAGCAATCGTACCCATATCAATTGATACTTCTTTCAAATATAGTGCAGCTTGTTTTATATGGCCTAGATGAGACTCCTGTTCCCTGGTAGGTGCAGAAAAGCCACTTTCTAGTTACTATGCCCATTCTACCATCGCTTTTGCCATCCAGGTTGAAGCCATAGCTGGCCTTACAACAGCCCCTGACAGAGAAAATATGTTTTTCAAGAAACCATCCACTCTTCTATCTGTGACATCATTTAGTGAGGTAGACGGCAATGGTAAAATAGATTTTCGCACAAGTCGCACGACATGTGTATCTACTTTAGGAGGAACTTCTCTATTTGAACAGTCCGCAGTCGGAAAAGGATAGTAAGAATTCCATCTTTTCAGAATTCTATACTTCTTATTGGGTGTAGCCCAAGGCTCTTCCATAATTTCCGTCAGTTCCTCTGACCCTGGAAACTCAATCTTAACTGTTTTTGGATGTTTAAACACAGGTGCTTTAGATTTTGATATTGCCGTAGCTGATTCTTCCAGAGACAGAATAGCCTTCATGGCTTCAATAAGCTCAGCTATATCCTCTGAGCTGAAACCCTCCGACTGTTCGTCATATGGAGTATTTGAATACACTGTATCCTCATCTGTTGTATCATCTTGTGTAGTCTGTAACATAGATGTATCTACCCTGGTTTTAACAGCCTGACTTGTTGCAGCTGCTGGAACTAAACCACAAGAAGGGAGCTGCATGTATGGGTTAATAGTGTATCCTATTCCCGGGGGTGGAACTGCAGGTGCTAATCTGTCAGCTATACTAGACAAGGTTTGTGCGAACACAGCCCACGGTGGATCTACTGGTTGCTGAACCAGAACCTGTCTTTTACTTTCTGATACGCAAAACAGTTTGCACATAACCCCTCATAAGTTAGATACTGAGTTAACATCACCACTTTACAAGATAAACATGTTAAATGTGTAGGAGTCCCTGATAAAGTATCCTCGTCACTTTTGCCGCTCACAGACATGGTAAATAATCTGTTTTATACAATATACTACACAGTCTGTGACTGAAATCACATTATATAAATATAGAAGTGATATCAATCTGACCCCAACCAAAGCACCAGCATTGAGGTTCAGAAAATACTGACAAACATATAAAAGTCAGCAATCACACTAGCAGTCAGTCACATGTTATATATTAGACATTGTCATATGAGTATATAATCAACCACAAATACTTTCCCAGTATATAGGAGTACAACTACCGTAATCTCTTTGTAAACCGTTATTTCAAAAAGTTTTTCAGACATGTTATGCAGAAAACAACAGTACTGTACAGGCCTCATATGCACTATGTACCAAAATTACCTATTCATACTAACACAGTAGATAGAATTTTAGTACTGTATAACCCTTACTCAGTAGAGTGGGATACAGGGAGACGCACCCCACTTCCAGGATCGATCAATACGCTTAACAGACGCTGAGTGGATCCAGACGCTACTGGTGTACACTGCCGCTCTGGTAACTGATAAAGGACACAGACGCTCATTGAACCACTAGTGTATGCAGACACTCCTGTCTATGACCCAGTCTCGGCAGTAACACTAGTGTACACAACCGCAGCGGCCTAAGCTGCGACCGAGTTTCCTCGTGGTAGCGTCTGAGCCGGAAGTGAGGTCATCAGTTCATGGACGGGAGATGTACGGAAACTGGTCATGAACTGGGGGAGGGGCGTCCAGGAGAGCGTCTGACTCCCCCCTGCTTATATCAACCCTAGGGATCGTGGCCTCAACCTAGTCCTGGCGCCTATGATCCCTAAAGCCTAGCGTTGGAGCACCCATGGTGGTGGTGCATCAACCACTGTTTGTAGCCTCCTCCAATACAGTGCAGCTGTGTCCGAATTCCTCTAGTAAGTGGAACCGACGCCTTACCTTCTCCCCATGCTCCGGCCACAGCCTGGTAACGTCTGCTGGACCTGCTAGAACATCCGACACAGACGCCCGCCGAGACAGCACTGTACCTGTAGGTAAGCGTTGTTGCGACTCGGTGGAGAGTTGTTGTAGCGACTCTTTCCAGCATGCGTTTAAGACGCTGTTAAGATCACTCAAAACATAGTAAGACTATAAAAAATAAAATAATAAAGCTTAGGGCTGCCTTAACAGCAGCCCTGTGACCATGGTCCGGCTCTGGCGCACCAAACAAAAAACTGATTTGACTGAGTCGGTGGGCGAGATTATATGGATGAGCCCAATGCATCCTGGGAGGCCAGAAAACTCATGACTATTTGGTGCCAATCCGCTGTTGCTCAGGCATATCCCAATGTTATCCTGTGGATAACCTGTGGACCCAGCCGGAGAAAGGACTTATCCCAACAAGTCCAAATTAGAACTATAGAAACAGGGGAATGTGAATAGGATGGCGCTACTGTGCCTATACAAATGGAAGTGTGGTAAATGATACGGAAAATTATATTTAATACTTATCCTAAGTTAATTAGGACAACTGGAATTCCTTGATCCAATAGACGTCCTCTTTTTGTGCTATCACAGTGGACCCACAGGTACATAGAAGGCATAACGGTAAGGAAATTATGTGTAAAAACTTCCAATGAAATATGTGGATGTATCTACAGTGGGGCAAAAAAGTATTTGGACAGCCACCGATTGTGCAAGTTTACCCACTTAAAAAGATGAGAGAGGTCTGTAATTTCCATCATAGGTACACTTCAACTGTGAGAGACAGAATCTGTAAAAAAAAAAAAAAAAAACACAGGAAATCACATTGTACGATTTTTAAACAATTTACTTGTATATTCTTGTGAAAAATAAATATTTGGACACCTACCAAGCAGCAAGATTTCTGGCTCTCACAGACCTGTTACTATTCTTTAAGAAGCTCTTCTATCCTCCACTCGTTACCTGTATTAATGGCACCTGTTTGAACTGGTTATCTGTATAAAAGACACTTGTCCACACCCTCAGTCAGACTTCTACCTCTCCACCATGGCCAAGACCAGAGAGCTGTCTAAGGACACCAGGGACAAAATTGTAGAGCTGCACAAGGCTGGGATGAGCTACTCGACAGTAGGCAAGCAGCTTGGTGAGAAGAGATCAACTGTTGGTGCAATTATTAAAAGATGGAAGAAATACAAGATCACTGACAATCTCCCTCGACCTGGGGTTCCATGCAAGATCTCACCTCGTGGGGTATCAATGATCTTGAGGGTGGTGATGAATCAGCCAAGAACTACATGGGGGGATCTGGTCAATGACCTTAAGAGAGCTGGGCCACAGTCACAAAGGTTACCATTAGTAACACACGTCGTCATGGATTGAAATCCTGCAGTGCCCGAAAGGTTCCCATGCTTAAGCCAGCACATACATGTCCAGGCCCATCTAAAGTTTGCCAGTGACCATCTGGATGATCCAGAGGAGGACTGGGAGAAGGTAATGTGGTCAGATGAGAGCTAAATCAAACTTTTTGGTATAAACTCCACTCGCCGTGTTTGGAGGGAGAAGAATGATGAATGGCATCCCAAGAACACCATACCCACTGTGAAGCATGGGGGTGTAAACATCATGCTTTGGGGCTGCTTTTCTGCAAATAGGACAGGACGACTGACCTGTATTAAGGAGAGGATGAATGGGGCCATGTATCGTGAGATTTTGGGCTAAAACCTCCTTCCCTCTGTAAGAGCATTGAAGATAGAACATGGCTGGGTCTTCCAGCATGACAATGACCCCAACCACACCGCCCGGGCAACTAAGGAGTGACTCTGTAAGAAGCATTTCAAGGTCCTGGAGTGGCCTAGCCAGTCTCCAGACCTCAACCCAGTAGAAAATCTGTGGAGGGAGTTGAAAGTCGTGTTGCCCGGCGACAGCCTCAAAACATGACAGATCTAGAGAAGATCTGCATGGTGGAAGAGTAGGCCAAAATACCTGCTACAGTGTGTGCAAACCTGGTCAAATACTACAGGAAACATTTGACCTCTGTAATTGCCAACCGAGGTTATATTACAAAGTATTGAGTTAAACTTTCTGATTGTCCAAATATTTATTTTCCGCAAGAATAAACAAATAGTGTAACAATCATACAATGTGATCTACAGATTCTGTCTCTCACAGGTGAAGTCTATGATGGAAATTACAGACCTCTCTCATCTTTTTAAGTGGGTCAACTTGCACAATCGGTGGCTGTCCAAATACTTTTTTTCCCCACTGTATGTTCAAGATTATTCCATACATGAGATTATAATGCGGTACTCCTTATGAAAGTGAATGATCTTTTTTTAGTAGATTAGAGGTGGCGTACCTCACTTACACAATGTAATGTGCTATAACCCTTATAATGGTTTCTTTATATCTTAACCCCATAAATAAGATATGCAGGTGATCTTAGGAACAGCATACCTCACTTACATAGTGAGGAACAGTATAACACACATCAAGGTATCGTTATCATAAGGTACGTCTCAAGCGTACCATTACTCACAATGAATACAGCATAACTCCATGTATAAAGGTCTCTTTGCATCAAATAGACTTGTACAGTGATGCAATAAAGATACAATTTATTTTACAAATGGTTAAAAATGGTTGAAAAAATAAACATACAAGCCTTAGGGGGAGGGGGGTTGTGCGAGGTCCCAGCAAGGAAGAATATATGATTTTGTTGAGCTGAGGTCCAGTAATGAAGCTCCAAATCCCAAATATATAGAAATAAAATAGGTCTTACCTTACATGGGAGACACACATTCACCTCACCTGTGTAAAGACCTCCTTTGGGCAACGCATTTCGAGTGTGGGGTGACTCTTTTTCAGGGCATGCCTTGAGTCACCTCAGACTCGAAACGCATACAGAAAGAGTCCCCCTCCCCCCCATAATGTCATCCCACTATTCACATAAGCTGTCACAATCAGACATAGCCACAATCACAAGTACATACAGTCACTATTGATGGTTCTGGGCTCCGGCCAGTTCAAGGGAAATCGCACAGTCACCATGGCAGCGTGTGTACCCACCTTTACACACCAGACGGGTATTTATACACAGCAACACTGATATTATGTGGACACAAAAGTAACACTACAAGGGACACAGTAACAGAAAATTGTTTCTGTCACCATAGCGACAATTATCTGGAAATAAGATAATACACAGACACATAAAAAGACTCAACGGAAATCTTTTGTTTTTAAACAACTTTATTTCATATCTTTAATACACAGATTTTTCTCTATATTTTAAACTTAAAAAATACTTTACTCTGCACAACATGGATAAAATATCCTTTAAAGCACAGAAACAATTCAAGTTACATTATAGTATTGCACGTAAGTAAAACAGATACATGTCATTCAGACCCAGCCGCAATACCGGCCCACAGCACAGTTCGCTGGTGTTGGCAAAATGCACATGTGCAGCGGCCATGTGGACATGCACATTGCGGCCGCATACCTGAGGGCCAGGACCATTTTCCAGGGGGATACATGATGTTACATCTGCGTTCATCTTTAACACCCTATAAACTTCGAGAGTGTACCTCATATCTCATCTTTTCTTCATCTTTTCCAAGTTACTACAAATGATATGAGATCGGTAGCAGCACTACTTTCAGGATTATTACACAGAACACACATAAAGGCTGACACAGCAAATAACAGTAACACATACAAGGGATTAACTAGAAATAAGGAAGCAGAATCATCAAGTCTAATTGTCAACTGGTTCTGTGCGGGACCCATAAACCTCTTTACTGCTTCCAGCAGCCCCTGGTACTGCACTGCGGCCATCCGCCCTGTCTCCCCCCACCGTCTCCCACCCACTACTGCCTCCCGACCTGTCTCCCCCCACTGCTGCCACCCACCATCTCCCCCCCACTACTGCCAACCGCCCTGTCTTCCCCCCACTGCTGCCACCCACCGTCTCCCCCCACTACTGCCACTTTCTCCCCTACTGCTTGCCACCCCTCTTCCACCTTAGCACTACTTGGGGACAACATTACCCACAGACAGTGCCTCCGGCAGCCCCTGCTACAGCAATAGTGCCACCCACCATGTCATCTCAGAACTGCTTGGGGATTCTTGGTACTCCTGGTAAGTCCTTCATCTGCAGATGGAAGTAACCAGGCAGTAAGGAGGCAGAAGCTGCTTCTGGTACCTGTGACCTTGGTCATGTAGGATTGGGAGTCAGTAAGATTATGTAACAGTCACCATCTTACAGGCAGCTGGTGAAGGGAGCAGAGAATGGGTGTTATGTGGCAGGAACGGGCTGGTTAGTTAACAGCCTGGCTGCTGCATTCTGTACAAGCTACAAGCGGTGCAATTCTTTTGTTGGGAGACCCAGGTAGAGGACATTGTAGTAGTCTATGTGTGATGATACAAGTGCATGTATGACTGTAGGTAGATCTTCTGAGGGAAAGAAGTGCTGGAGTCTGGCTATGTTCATCAGATGAGGATCTGATTGTGGCTGATACCTGATGTCTAAGTGTCACTCCACCATCCAGGATACCAAGATTTCGCACAGGATCAGCATTTTGTAACTCTGAACCCACAAGCGTAATTCTGGTTGGTAACAAAGCTGAGCTGTAGCCCTGCCCTTTGTTGGTGAGCTTCTATCATAAGGACATGTTTTGCCAGGACTGAGTCACAGCCAACTGGCATCACCCACACCTGAAGCTCAGCTAGACAACCATTTAGGATTGGTACTGGGTTCTCAGTACCCGGAGCAATAGACAGGTCATCTGCATAGCAGTGGTAGATGATGGCATGACATCTGATTATTTCACCCTGCGGTAGCATGTATATTGCAAAAAGCATAGGAGATAGGATAAGAACCTTGAAGAAGAACGCATGGCAATGATAAGTATACTCCAGAAGAGTAAAATGGTTCCTCACCTGAGTGATGTCTATTGTGTGCAACAAGAGCTGATTTATTTCTCAGAGTATGTGTGACTTCGCTGAAGTTTAACAAGTTGTGATTTCTGTGTAAAACATTTCACTCAGAACAAGAAAATGGCCTATCAACTGTGTGACTTCTGTGATGTGTAACAAGTTGTGATTTCCATGTAAAACATTTTGCACTCATAGCAAGAAAATGGCTTCTCACATGTGTGACTTCTGTTATGTCTAACGAGATATGATTTGTGTGCAAAACATTTCTCAATCTCAGAACATGGAAATGGATTTTCACCTGTGACTTCGCTGACACGTAACAAGATGTGATTTGTGTAAAACATTTCCTGCACTCAGAGCAAGAAAACGGCTTCTCACCTGTGTGACTGCTCTCATGTTTAATGAGATCTGATTTGTGTGCAATACATTTCCAGCACTCAAAACATGGAAATGGCTTCTCACTTGTGACTTCGCTGATGTGTAACAAGTTGTGATTTCCATGTAAAACATTTCCCACACTCATAGCAAGAAAATGGCTTCTCACCTGTGTGACTTCTCTGATGTATAACAAGATCTGATTTGTATGCAAAACATTTCCCACACTCAGAACATGGAAATGGCTTCTCACCTGTGTGACTTCTCTGATGTTTAACAAGATCTGATTTGTGTGCAAAACATTTCCCACACTCAGAACATGGAAATGGCTTCTCACCTGTGTGACTTCGCTGATGTGTAACAAGATATGATTTTTGGGTAAAACATTTCCCACACTCAGAGCAAGAAAATAGATTCTCACCTGTGTGACATCTCTGATGTGTAACAAGACCTGATTTGTGTGCAAAACATTTTCCACACTCAGCACATGGAAATGGCTTCTCACCTGTGTGACTTCTGTGATGTATAACAAGATGTGATTTACTGAAACAAATTTTCCCACACTCAGAACATGGAAATGGCTTCTCACCTGTGTGACTTCTCTGATGTGTAACAAGACCTGATTTGTGTGCAAAACATTTCCCACACTCAGAACATGGAAATGGCTTCTCACCTGTGTGACTTCTGTGATGTTTAACAAGATGTGATTTACTTAAACAACATTTCCCACACTCAGAACATGGAAATGGATTCTCACCTGTGTGACTTCTTTGATGTTTAACAAGATCTGATTTCTGGATAAAATATTTCCCACACTCAGAGCAAGAAAATGGTCTCTCACCTGTGTGACTTCTTTGATGTATAACAAGAACTGATTTGTGTGCAAAACATTTCCCACACTCAGAACATGGAAATGGATTTTCACCTGTGTGACTTCTTTGATGTTTAACAAGATTTGATTTCTGGATAAAACATTTCCCACACTCAGAGCAAGAAAATGGCCTCTCACCTGTGTGATTTCTGTTATGTCTAACAAGATGTAATTTGTTTGTAAAACATTTCCCACACTCAGAACATGGAAACGGCTTCTCACCTGTGTGACTTCTCTGATGTATAACAAGATATGATTTGCTTGCAAAACATTTACCACACTCAGAACATGGAAATGGCTTCTCACCTGTGTGACTTCGCTGATGTGTAACAAGATCTGATTTATGTGCAAAACATTTCCCACACTCAGAACATGGAAATGGCTTCTCACCTGTGTGACGTCTCTGATGTTTAACAAGATCTGATTTGTGTGCAAAACATTTCCCACACTCAGAACATGGAAATGGCTTCTCACCTGTGTGACGTCTCTGATGTTTAACAAGATCTGATTTGCGTGCAAAACATTTCCCACACTCAGAACATAGAAATGGCCTCTCACCTGCCTTACCTGTGTGTGGGTTAATAGGCTTTGTGTTCTGTGTAAAACATTTGGCATCTATAGCACATGGAAACTCTGTATCTACTCTCAGAGCTGTAACAGATGCACCAATATCAGAGAGATCAAGAGAACATTTCCCAGGATCAGAGGAATCAGCTGATAGAGCTGGATTTATAATTGGGGTAATGGGGTTAGTTCCTGGAGAATCCTGTCTACTGTCATTATCTTTTATGTCACAATCCGGGGATAACATTAGATGTCCTTCTGATATATTCCTGCTTGTGTGTCCATCTGCTGGAAATAAAATACATTATGGAAATGTGACTTTTCTGTAACAATATTAATCTTGCAGGCAATAGGATATGACTTTCTGGGACACTTAATTGTAAATGTGTGTGTATAATAAAACATAACGTTTAATGAAGGCTTTATAATATTGTTTCTCAAACTATCATTGTGTCCACCCTCCTGAGAACACTCACAATAACAAATGTAATATTATAATAAGACTTAGATATATCTCTCTCTTGTACTGGTAACTAACCATGAAGTATAAATGGAGATGTAGTCACTCGCCAAGTCCTATGTCAGCACCAATGTAAAACAATGGATGGGGAACATATCGTATGAATTGGAGATTCTAGATGAACAATAACATCAGTCATATGAGCTGATGGATCAGAGAAATGTCTCCTAACGTTACTCCTGGAAGCATTGGTAAGGTAGCATTCCTTTATGTGTGTGCTCATACGCTGGTAAGCGTGTACATGTGTTACTCACCCTTATATAAGGTATATTGCTACAGCAGAGTAGGTGTGGAACAAGGTACTTTACATGCAATACACCATATGATATCCTGTAATCATCATCATCTGCTAGGTTATAATCTACTTTCTCTTACGTCCTAGAGGATGCTGGGGTCCATTTAGTACCATGGGGTATAGACGGGTCCTTTGGGAGCCACTGGCACTTTAAGAGTTTAATAGTGTGGGCTGGCCCCTCCCTCTATGCCCCTCCTACCAGACTCAGTTTAGAAAATGTGCCCGGAGGAGCCGGTCACAGCTAGGGGAGCTCCTAGGAGTTTTCTTAGGTGTTTATTTTCTAGAGTTAGGTTACAGGAAGGCTGCTGGCAACAGAATCCCTGCTTCATGGGACTTAGGGGGGTCGGAGCCATAAGAAAAGTGGTTAGTACAGCGTCGGAATCCCGGTAAGCGGCAGGGTATGGCGGCACAAGGGTGGAAGCGCAGCTCTGACAGGCAGCACTCCAGGAAGGCTCAGCAACACACAGTGAGTCCAGCACTCACCAGCGCCATTTTCTCCCTGCAGATCATAGGAGCAGAACGCTGCCCTCCACATAAATCCAGCATACCTCTGCGGTACCAGGGTGTTATAGACAGGGAAGGGGGGGGAGGGTGATTATAGTACTGAGTACCCTATTAAGGTTAGTTAGTCAGCGCCGGGCTTTTATCATAATAACTGCCTACAGGGGCGCTGTGTGGCTGACTCCTTATACTCTGTGACTCTCTGAAGGTACTCTGGGGGAAACTGTGTCTGACATGTTCCTGTGTATGTGTGTGTGTGTATATCCACATAATCATATCTAAGGACTCTGTGTCCTGTGCTGCAGAGTGTGTATCTTCTCCTGAGGAGTCTATTCCATCTACTCAGGACTGCAATGTGCTGTCTCAGCCTTCTGAATCCGAACCCCCATGGGTGGATTCTTTAAGGGGAATGATATACTTTATTATTAATAATGATTTAATGCCAGGGCCGCAGGGACCTATATAAAAGTGTCCCCCGGCTGTGGTATTATCTCTCTGACTAGTGGAGCCCAGTGCTGGTACAAAAAATACGGGGGACCCCTGCGCTTTTTGTATCCGTATTTTTTGCAACAGGACCAGGCGCAGAGCCCGATGCTGGTTGATCAAATATGGGGGAACCGCTGTCATTTTTCCCCCATATTTTTTCAATCAGGACCGGCACAAAGCGCCCGAGGCTGGTTTTGCTTAGGAGGGGGGACCCCACGCATTTTTTATTTTATTTTTAACACTTTAATTTTTTTTTAAAGGTGCACAATGAAGCCCTGCACGGATCTCACAGATCCGGCCGAGATTCATTGTGTTAATGTCGGCAGTGTTTTACTATTCACTCCCATAAAACACTGCATGAAAATATGAATGACATCAACATCGGAATACTCGAAAATGCAGAATACGACAGCATAGTAAATGAGTCGTAATAAATTCAAAAAGTTGCAATTTCACACATTCGTTGTCATTCGTGATTAAACTTTAAGCTCATTCAGAAAAATACGAATTTTAGTAAATATACCCCATGGTCTCTATTCGTGATGAAGTCATTGATTTAGAAGACAGGTCTCGGAGAAATAATATCAGAATAATGGACGTTCCGGATTCTGTTACAAATGCTGAGCTTTATGATAATGCCACGGTTCTCTTTTGAGAAACTTTCACTGAAGGCTTCTGCCACGGACCTTCTCATTGATAGGATCCATAGACTCCCAAAGTCCAAACAGGCCCCTATCCAAGCACTGATGGACACTGACAAGGGTCCACTTTTTTCATATTAAAGACTAATTCTACAGGCTGCTTTGCCTTCCTCATCCACAGCTGAGTGCCTGGATAATCTGTAGATATTTCCAGATGTTTCTCCTGTGACGCTGGGCAAAAGGCGTCTATTCCACCCAAGGAAATGTACAATACAAATGGGTATTTCCTACTAAAGAGTGTAGTGTGGCTGGTCGGTGGTCAGGAGACCGCCGGTCAGCTACCGACGCCGGGATCCCGGCAGCACACCGATGCCGGGATCCCGACGGGGAGGGGCGAGTGCAGCAAGCCCCTTGCAGGCTCGCTGCGCTCACCACGCTGTGGGCTCGGTGGCGTCCGCAGTCGTGGACACCCACGAGTGGAAATAGTCCCTGTTGGTTGGCATGCCGACCATCGGGATAGTGAGCGGTCGGGATGGTGGAGGAGGTCATGTGACTATTGGTCACCCGACCGCCGGTCACATGAATACCACCCCCTACTAAGGTTATTGTAATGCGAAACGGTGCCTTCGCGGTGATACCTTCAACCGAGGATGGCCCTGCTATTCTGAAAAAATGGGATTTTAATACCTACAGGTATATCCTTTTCTCGTAGTCCGTAGGGGATACTAGGATGGTCTTAATACCATAGGGTAGAGATGGGGTCCATTGGAGCCTGGTACTTTAAAACTTCTTCAGAGTGTGCTGGCTCCTCATTTCTATGCCCCTTTTATAGTCTCAGTCTAGGAAAACTATGCCCGAGGAGATGAACATACTTTGAAAGGCGGAAAAGAGACAAGAAAGTGGTGAGAGAACGAACCAGCGCACAACATAAAAAGAGGATAGCAACACTAACCACAACTTGAAAATAGGGACAGCAAAAGCAGACCCAAACTACAACACAAAAGAACAACTCTTGCTGGAAAATATCAAAGCACAGAGGCGGGCACCCAGTATCCCCTATGGACTACGAGAATAGGATTTACCGGTAGGTATTAAAATCCTATTTTCTCTGATGTCCAAGGGGATACTGGGATGGTCTTAGTACCATGGGGAAGTTTCAAAACTATAAACCGGGTGGGAGAGTGCTGAGACCCCATCAAAACTGATTGACCAAACTGAAGATCCTCAGTAGCCAAGGAGTTGAACCTTTAAAACTTTACAGCGTGTTCGAACCCAACCAAGTAGCTGCCCAGCATAACTGCAAAGCCGAGACACCCCGGGCAGCCACCTTGGAAGAACCCACTTACCGTGTGGAGTGGGCCTGAACAGACCTCGGCAGCAGCAAAGCAGCCGAAGAGTGAGCCTGTTGGATCGTAAGCCTGATCCAATACGCAATAGACTGCTTCGAAGCAGGACAACCAATCTTTGAAGAATCACAGAGAACAAAAAGAGAGTCTGATTTTCTGAGATGAGCTGGCCTCTTGACATAAATCTCCAAAGCCCGAACCACGTCCAAGGACATTGGTGTAACAGATGTGACAGTGACAACCAGAACCATCGGCCAATTGATATGAAATGCTGGCACCACCTTAGGTAAGAATATCTAGCGAGTTTTAAGCACCGCTCTATCCTCATGAAACACCAGAGAAGGACTCTAACAGGATAAGGCCCCTAATTCCAAAACACGCCTCACTGAGGCCAAGGCCAACAACATGATAGCCTGCCATGTCAAATACTCCATGGCCACCTTGTGGAAAGGTTCAATCAAACCGATTGGCAAAAGGCCCGACCAAATTGAGAACTCACAGCGCTGTGGGAGGCACAAAGGGTGGTCGAATATGAAGGACACCTGTCAAGAACATTTGGACCACTGGGAGAACAGTCAATTGTTCCCTGGAAGAAAAAGACAAGGCTGAGATTTGAACTTTTATGGAGCCTAAACGTGGGCCCACATCCACAACAGCCTGCAGGAAGTGCTAGAAATGTCCAAGATGAAAATCCACAGCAGAATACTGTTGACCCTCACACCAAGAGACACATTTCTTCCATATGCAATGGGTCACTGCACCCCAACCATGGAGGCTTGCATCCGTTGTCAACAGAATCCAATCCTGAATTCTGAAGTGTCGACCCTCCAGGAGGGAGATCAGCAACCACCATAAGAGGGAAATCCTGGCGTTTGGTGAAAGGCATATCATCTGGCGTATGTGCAGATGTGACCCAGACCATTTGTCCAACAGATCCAGCTGGAATGGTGATGCATGGAATCTTCCGTACCGAATTGCGTCATAAGAGGCCATTATCTTTCCCAGTAAGCTTATGCAAAGATGTACCGAGATTTTGTTCAGCTTCAAAATGGAACAGACCATCGTCCGAATTTGCCTTGTCCATAGGATGGAACACCTTCTGAGACACTGTGTCCAGTATCATTACCAGGAACTGAAGCCTCTGCGTAGGTTATAGGTGGAATTTCTGCAGATTGAGAATCCACCCATGATCTGTGAGTAGTTGTGTTGGAAGGCTGATCTTTTCCATCAACTGTGCTCTGGATATAGCCAATATGAGATCGTTCAAGTATGGAACGATGTTCAATTCCTGCTTGCGGAGTTGTAGCAACATCTCTGCCATCACCCCTGATAACACCCTCAGTGCTGATGAGAGACCGAAAGGTAAGGCCTGAACCTGGTAGTGACTGTCCTGCAGTGCAAACCTGAGGTAAGCCTGAAGAGGTGGCCATATTGGGATGTGAAGATACGCATCCTTAATATCCAGAGAAACCAGGAATTCCCCTTCTTCCATGTCACGCTTGGCTTGAGTTGGGGATCTGACGACTGATAATTGACTGAGGGAGCAGCTATTGGCAAAGGAAGGAAATGAGGTGGCTGAATGTAGTTCTTACTCATGGATTGAAGACAGGCCCGAAAATGTAGAGGGGTAGGCAATGAGGACAATGACCGAGAATGATACACTGAAGAAAGAGGAATTCAGTTTTAATGAGACCACAATCATACACAACGACTAGGAGAAAAGTCTGAGCGAAGAGCACAGGGCACCTTACAGCAGCAAGTAACTAGAAGTACTGGCAACATAGCTAAGCATCAACCCCTTTTTATAAGGGAAGCCTGTACTGGATTGGCTGGACACGAACTGAGATACCTATTGTCTCGGATTGGTCTCCAACATGGTGGATCCCTGCACAGAGGACATATGTGGAACCAGCACACAGCCACTTCCTCTGGCCTCAGCCTCCCACACGCTGCACTCCAGCAACAGGACACTTGGAAACAGACACCTCCGGCAGCCGCACCGGAGGACCTTGCTGCTGTAGTTCCTATGCATCTCAGCGACACCAGCCAGCTAACAGGAAGGCCGCAGGGACCAGAACCGGTGGTAAGACTCCAGATGCTGACAGTACCCCCTTTTTTAGGGTGGTCTCCGAACACCAATGCTGCTTAGTGGAATTCTTGGCATGAAAGGCACAACTCAGTCTGTGCCTTTCACAGAACATGAACTTCCTCTGCAGCCACCCACGATCTTTCCTCCGGACCATATCCTCTCCAATCTATGAGTTACTGGAGACGACCATACCTCTTGCGGAATTCAAGAAACTTATGAAACTCAAATTCCTCATTTTGAGCAGCTTGAACCTTGGGAGGTTAAGGGAAAGCTACCCAAAAATGATTTAGTAGCGCCTTATGAATTTGTCAACAAATCTTAGTGAACTGACGAAGAGCGGATTCAGCAGCAGGAACCTCAAGAGGTGGGAGAGATTAGAAGGAAAGAACTCGTGGATGAAAACTATAGTTAATGAAGAAAGGAGTGGAATTGGTAGAAGAAAGATATAGGTTATTGTATGCAAACTCAGCAAATGGGAGGTAATCCATCCAGTCTTCCTGAGCAGGGGACATGAACATCCGTAAGAAAGTTTCCAGATCTTGGTTGACTCTTTCAGTCTGTCCGTCAGTCTGGGGATGGTAGGCTGAAGAGAAGTTCAACTTGATTCCTAGGACAGAGCTGAGAGTTTTCCAGAACTTGGCGACGAATTGAGGACCCTGATCAGAAACTATTTCCTGTGGAAGGCCATCCAAATGAAAAATCTATGAAAAAACAATTTGGATAGCTGAGGAGCAGAGGGAAGACGGTGAGGGGTATGAAGTGAGCCATCTTCGAAAATTATTCCACAATGACCCAAATGGTGTTGTGCCCTCTGGAGACTGGCATATTGGTTAAGAAATCCATAGAGGTGTGAGTCCAAGGCTTTTGAGGTGTTGGAAGTGGATGAAGAAGACCAGAGGGAGATGTTCGTGGACTGCTACAAATTCAAAGACATCTGTTTTAAGATGAGACCACCAGTAGAATCGCTGAATGAACTTGAGAGTCTTAAGACCACATCAGTGAGCATAGACCCCCAGTGGCCATCGGCTACAGAAACATCGTGAGGTCAGTTGTTTATGGGTAATCGCAAGAAGATGCCATCCTTGAGCGGTAAAGTAATTTATAGGAGCCAGCAACTGGAGCCTGCTACTGTCCTGGACACATGGACTGTTACGCCGTAGCTATACTGATGCCCCAAGAGCTCTAGTTGGATCTTGCGGGGATTGAAGGGAGCAGGAGGAAAAAAAAACCCAGCAGCAGTCAAACAGTATGGAGGATGTAGTCAGCACAGTCTGCCACCAGAGGGAGTCGACAAAGCAGGAGTGGAGGCCATGCAATAATAATAAAAGCAGTTCAGGCGACAATTTATTGCCCAGGTAGGGTCGCAGCGGCAGAAGTCCCTACCCGAAATCACTGAGGCTGTAATGAAGGGCATTGATCATGGGCTGGCAGTGTCTGTAGCTCCCAGAGAAGCGGATGGTTTCAGGAGGGCATGTGGCTATTTTGCCAGTTTTCAAGATGGCCACTTCTGGCAGGGAAGCCCAAATCAGAAGAAACTGGCCAGCTATGGCGGGTGAACCAGGTCAGTAATAAGGCAGGAGAGGAGAGGGTACTAGGATGCAGTGACGCAGGGTAGCGTATCTGGCTGCATAGGAACCCCACTTGTATGTCCTCTATAAAACACAGCTACGTCAGATTCCCTGTAGCACCATGGGTTAGGAGGACAGGAGGAGATCCTGGGACACTGCTGGAGTGATGACAGGCAAGCGCTCCATGTATTCCCCGCTGCCACGACTCATGGCTTCAATGGCCGGACAGTAGGAGAAGGCAGGCTGTGACCGGGTGAGCTGACTAACCTGACGCATCCCTGCTGAGGCCACCAATCCCCGTAGTATGCGCCGCATCAGATGCCGGGAGAGCAGCTCCGCTCCGTGTCTCCTGCTGCGGTCACCGCTGATCCCAAGAAAGGGCCCGAAAGAGCCCGTAGGACATCTGTAAAAGGCAGAACGGACCTATATAAGCAGGAGCTCCTTTATCCTGCTTCCTGCTGCATTTCCAGTCAGGCCACACCCCCGTGACATCATTTATTGATGTTTAAAACAAAAGTAATGTAGATTTCCACACCAATCTAAGACCTGTGAATCTACTTTGGGGGCCACCTCCTTTTTTTTTTTTAAACAGTCCCCAGCTGGACGAGCATAATTGGAATTCCATTTCTTGGAATACTAACTTCCTACTGGGCGTAACCCAAAATTTCCATCAGCTGTTATGGAACGTTTTAAACACAGTTGCCTTAGTCTTTAACACAGGCTCTGCTGCCTCTTCTAAGGATAGAATGGCTTACATAGCACTAATTAGCTCAGGTATGTCCACTGAGCTGAGACCTTCCGAAGTGCAATGAGTCCTCATCCTCCAACGAATCCTCATCTAAAACATGTGTAGACGGTGAAGATGTTGTATCATGGCTATGTGATTTACTTACCACCAGCTTTTCAGCCTGCTTTTTTGAGAGGCTGACAATTACCTAGGTGTATAAACCTCAGAATGAATGTTGCATGAAAGGGTTAATAGGGAAACCTATCACTGGTATAGGAGCTGGTATAAACTGCTCAGCTACATTGGATAATGTCTGTGCAAAGTAGCCCATGAAGGATCACCAGAACCTGTGCCTGCCTCACTATACACGTGGGTAAGCGTTGTCGCGACCGGGCGGGGAGTTGTTGGAGCGACTCTAAGGTGCGTATAAGATGCTTTTTAGAATGATCACTCAAAAAAAATAGTAATACTATAAAAATAAAAATAAGATTTTACTCACCGGTAAATCTATTTCTCGTAGTCCGTAGTGGATGCTGGGAACTCCGAAAGGACCATGGGGAATAGCGGCTCCGCAGGAGACTGGACACAACTAAAGAAAGCTTTAGGTCACCTGGTGTGCACTGGCTCCTCCCACTATGACCCTCCTCCAAGCCTCAGTTAGGACACTGTGCCCGGACGAGCTGACATAATAAGGAAGGATTTTGAATCCCGGGTAAGACTCATACCAGTCACACCAATCACACCGTATAACTCGTGATATTATACCCAGTTTACAGTATGAAAACAACTGAGCCTCTCAACAGATGGCTCAACAATAACCCTTTAGTTAACAATAACTATGTACAAGTATTGCAGACAATCCGCACTTGGGATGGGCGCCCAGCATCCACTACGGACTACGAGAAATAGATTTACCGGTGAGTAAAATCTTATTTTCTCTGATGTCCTAGTGGATGCTGGGAACTCCGAAAGGACCATGGAGATTATACCAAAGCTCCCAAACGGGCGGGAGAGTGCGGATGACTCTGCAGCACCGAATGAGAGAACTCAAGGTCCTCCTCAGCCAGGGTATCAAATTTGTAGAATTTCGCAAACGTGTTTGCCCCTGACCAAGTAGCAGCTCGGCAAAGTTGTAAAGCCGAGACCCCTCGGGCAGCGCCCAAGATGAGCCCACCTTCCTTGTGGAATGGGCTTTCACTGATTTAGGATGCGGCAGTCCAGCCGCAGAATGCGCCTGCTGAATCGTGTTACAGATCCAGCGAGCGATAGTCTGCTTAGAAGCAGGAGCACCCAGTTTGTTGGGTGCATACAGGATAAATAGCGAGTCAGTTTTCCTGACTCTAGCCGTCCTGGAAACATAAATTTTCAAGGCCCTGACTACGTCCAGTAACTTGGACTCCTCCAAGTCCCTAGTAGCCGCAGGCACCACAATAGGTTGGTTCAAGTGAAAAACTGATACCACCTTAGGGAGAAACTGGGGACGAGTCCTCAATTCTGCCCTATCCATATGGAAAATCAGATAAGGGCTTTTACATGACAAAGCCGCCAATTCTGACACACGCCTGGCCGAAGCCAAGGCCAATAACATGACCACTTTCCACGTGAGATATTTTAGATCTACGGTTTTAAGTGGCTCAAACCAATGTGATTTTAAGAAACTCAACACCACGTTGAGATCCCAAGGTGCCACTGGAGGCACAAATGGGGGCTGAATATGCAGCACTCCTTTCACAAACGTCTGAACTTCAGGCAGTGAAGCTAGTTCTTTCTGGAAGAAAATCGACAGAGCCGAGATCTGTACCTTAATGGAGCCTAATTTCAGGCCCATAGTCACTCCTGCTTGTAGGAAGTGCAGAAATCGACCTAGTTGAAATTCCTCTGTTGGGGCCTTTTTGGCCTCACACCAAGCAACATATTTCCGCGGTGATAATGTTTTGCAGTTACATCTTTCCTGGCTTTAATCAGCGTAGGAATGACTTCCTCCGGAATGCCCTTTTCCTTTAGGATCTGGCGTTCAACCGCCATGCCGTCAAACGCAGCCGCGGTAAGTCTTGGAACAGACAGGACCCCTGCTGCAGCAGGTCCTGTTTGAGTGGCAGAGGCCATGGGTCCTCTGATATAATTTCTTGAAGTTCTGGGTACCAAGCCCTTCTTGGTCAATCCGGAACCACGAGTATTTCTTACTCCTTTCCTTCTTATTATTCTCCGTACCATTGGTATGAGAGGCAGAAGGGGGAACACATAAACCGACTGGTACACCCACGGTGTCACTCGAGCGTCCATAAGTCCCCACTCTCCCGGGTGGAGGTCGTGCCTGCTGAGGAAGTCTGCTTCCCAGTTATCCACTCCCGGACTGAACACTGCTGACAGTGCTAACACGTGATTTTTCGCCCATAGGAGAATCCTTGTGGCTTTTGCCATCGCCATCCTGCTTCTTGTGCCGCCCTGTTGGTTTACATGGGCGACTGCCGTGATGTTGTCTGATTGGATCAGTACCGGCTGGTTTTGAAGCAGAGGTCTTGCCTGACTTAGGGCCTTGTAAATGGCCCTCAGTTCCAGAATATTTATGTGTAGGGAAGTCTCCTGACTTGACCAAAGTCCCTGGAAGTTTCTTCCCTGTGTGACTGCCCCCGAGCCTCAAAGGCTGGCATCCATGGTCACCAGGACCTAGTCCTGTATGCCGAACCTGCGGCCCTCTTGAAGATGGGCACTCTGCAGCCACCACAGTAGAGATACCCCGGTCCTTGGAGACAGGGTTATCAGCCGATGCATCTGAAGATGCTATCCGGACCACTTGTCCAACAGGTCCCACTGAAAAGTTCTTGCATGGAACCTGCCGAATGGGATTGCTTCGTAGGAAGCTACCATTTTTCCCAGGACTCGCGTGCAATGATGCACCGATACCTGTTTTGACTTCAGGAGGTCTCTGACTAGAGATGACAGCTCCTTGGCTTTCTCCTCCGGGAGAAACACGTTTTTCTGGTCTGTGTCCAGAACCATCCCCAGGAACAGTAGACGTGTCGTAGGAACCAGCTGTGACTTTGGACTGTTTAGAATCCAACCGTGCTGTTGTAGCACTTTCCGAGATAGTGCTACCCCGACTAACAACTGCTCCTTGGACCTCGCCTTTATAAGGAGATTGTCATCATTTCGGCCATTACCTTGGTAAACACCCTCGGTGCCATGTACAGTCCAAACGGCAGTGTCTGGACTTGGTAATGGCAATCCTGTACCACAAATCTGAGGTACTCCTGGTGAGGATGGTAAATGGGGACATGTAGGTAAGCATCCTTGATGTCCAGGGATACCATGTAATCCCCCTCGTCCAGGCTTGCAATAACCGCCCTGAGCGATTCCATCTTGAACTTGAATTTTTTTATGTATGTGTTCAAGGATTTTAAATATAAAATGGGTCACACCGAACCATGCGGTTCCGTTACCCCAAGGTGTGTGCAATAGTAACCCCGTCCTTGTTGAAGTAGGGGCACCTTGAGTATTACCTGCTGAGAATACAGCTTGTTAATTGCCTCTAGCACAGCCTCCCTGCCTGAGGGAGTTGTCGGCAAGGCAGATTTGAGGAAACGGCGGGGGGGAGACATCTCGAATTCCAGCTTGTACCCCTGAAATACTACTTAAATGAAACAGGGATCCACCTGTGAGCGAGCCCACGGATCGCTGAAATTTTTTTCAGGCGGCCCCCCACCGTACCTGGCTACACCTGTGGAGCCCCCGCGTCATGCTGTGGACTCACAGGAAGCAGAGAAGAATTTTGATTCTGGGAACTGGCTGACTGGTGCAGCTTTTTCCCTCTTCCCTTGTCTCTGTGCAGAAAGGAAGCGCCTTTGACCCGCATGCTTTTCTGAAGCCGAAAGGACTGTACCTGATAATACAGTGCTTTCTTAGTCTGTGAGGAAACCTGAGGTAACAATATTTCTTCCCAGCTGTTGCTGTGGATACGAGGTCCCAGAGACCATCCCCAAATAATTCCTCACCCTTATAAGGCAGAATCTCTATGCGCCTTTTAAAGTCAGCATCACCTGTCCAGTGACAGGTCTCTAATACCCTCCTGACAGAATGGACATTACATTAATTTTGGATGCCAGCCGGCAAAATATCCCTCTGTGCATCCCTCATATATAAGACAACGTCTTTAATATGTTCTCATGTTAGCAAACTAGTATGTTTGACAGGGTCACCGACCATGCTGCAGCAGCACGATCTGCAGGTCTCAGTCTAGTACCTGAGTGTGTAAAATACAGACTTCAGGATAGCCTCCTGCTTTTTATCAACAGGTACCTTCAAAGTGGCCGTTCCTAAGACGGCAGTGCCACCTTTTTTGACAACCGTGTGAGCGCCTTATCCACCCTAGGGGATATTTCCCAGCGTAACTTATCCTCTGGCGGGAAAGGGTACGCCATCAGTAACTTTTTAGAAATTACCAGTTTCTTATCGGGGGAACCCACGCTTTTCACACACTTCACTCCTTCATCTGATGGGGGAACAAAACACTGGCTGCTTTTTCTCCCCAAACATAAAACCCATTTTTAGAGGTACTTGGGTTAATGTCAGAAATGTGTAACACATTTTTTATTGCCGGGATCAAGTCACGGATGTTCCTAGTGGATTGTGTATATGTCTCAACCTTGTCGACACTGGAGTCAGACTCCGTGTCGACATCTGTGTCTGCCATCTGAGGGAGCGGGCGTTTTTGAGCCCCTGATGGCCTTTGAGACGCCTGGGCAGGCGCGGGCTGAGAAGCCGGCTGTCCCACAGCTGTTACGTCATCCACCCTTTTATGTAAGGAGTTGACACTGTCGGTTAATACCTTCCACCTATCCATCCACTCTGGTGTCGGCCCCACAGGGGGCGACATCACATTTATCGGCATCTGTTCCGTCACCATATAAGCCTCCTCATCAAACATGTTGACACAGCCGTACCGACACACCGCACACACACAGGGAATGCTCTGACTGAGGACAGGACCCCATAAAGCCCTTTGGGGAGACAGAGAGAGAGTATGCCAGCACACACCAGAGCGCTATATAATGTGGGGATTAACACTATAACTGAGTGAATTTTCCCCAATAGCTGCTTGTATATACAATATTGCGCCTAAATTTAGTGCCCCCCCCCCCCCTCTCTTTTTAACCCTTTGAGCCTGAAAACTACAGGGGAGAGCCTGGGGAGCTTTCTTCCAGCTGCACTGTGAAGAGAAAATGGCGCCAGTGTGCTGAGGGAGATAGCTCTGCCCCTTTTTCGCTGACTTTTCTCCCGCTTTTTTATGGATTCTGGCAGGGGTATTTATCACATATATAGCCTGTGGGGCTATATATTGTGATTGTTTTGCCAGCCAAGGTGTTTTTATTGCTTCTCAGGGCGCCCCCCCCCCCCAGCTCCCTGCACCCTCAGTGACCGGAGTGTGAAGTGTGTATGAGGAGCAATGGCGCACAGCTGCAGTGCTGTGCGCTACCTTGGTGAAGACAGATGTCTTCTGCCGCCGATTTTCCGGACCTCTTCTTGCTTCTGGCTCTGTAAGGGGGCCGGCGGCGCGGCTCCGGGACCGAACACCAAGGACGGGCCTGCAGTCGATCCCTCTGGAGCTAATGGTGTCCAGTAGCCTAAGAAGCCCAATCCGGCTGCAAGCAGGCAGGTTCGCTTCTTCTCCCCTTAGTCCCTCGCTGCAGTGAGCCTGTTGCCAGCAGGTCTCACTGAAAATAAAAAACCTAATTCTATACTTTATTTTTAGAAGCTCAGGAGAGCCCCTAGTGTGCATCCAACCTCGGCCGGGCACAAAATCTAACTGAGGCTTGGAGGAGGGTCATAGTGGGAGGAGCCAGTGCACACCAGGTGACCTAAAGCTTTCTTTAGTTGTGCCCAGTCTCCTGCAGAGCCGCTATTCCCCATGGTCCTTTTGGAGTCCCCAGCATCCTCTAGGATGGAAGAGAAATATTAATACTATAAAAATAAAATAAGAAAACTTATGGCTTCTAAAAAAACAGCAGCCCTCTGACCATGGTCCGGCTCCTGCCGCACCAAACAAAAAACTGATTTGCCTGAGCCAGGAGGCGGGGAATATATGGACAGGCCCATTGCATGCTGGGAGGCCGAAAGCTTTGACCGTTTGTTGCAAATCCGCTGTCACATCATCATATCCCAATGTTATCCTGTGGATAACCTGTGGACCCTGCCAGAGAAAGATATATATATATATATATCTATATATCTAAGAAGATAGAATTTGATCGGTGTTGTTACACTGTTTTGTTGGCAGGTTACTTGATACTTTTCTCCTCATTGGTTACTATTGGTCACGTGGACGAGGTTTTCTCCGCATCCCCGGACGTAGCGTGTGTTAGATGACGTCACTTTGATGCGCTGGAGTGCGCGACGGATGGCGACATGGACAGTTCCACCGGGTATATTAGGAGAGTGGTTGTATGTCTCTTGTGTTCTGCTCCCTGA
Organism: Pseudophryne corroboree; assembly: GCF_028390025.1. Taxonomy (NCBI): domain Eukaryota; kingdom Metazoa; phylum Chordata; class Amphibia; order Anura; family Myobatrachidae; genus Pseudophryne; species Pseudophryne corroboree. The sequence goes on along the minus strand of NW_026967510.1, from coordinate 1,091,002 downwards.
TGAAAATGCAGCGAATAGAGCATTGAAAAGTTGGTACACTAAACCTGCCTGGTCTATTTATTCTGAGTGCCGCCTTGAATGGATTCTACATTACGTTGCACCAACTGATGCAGCCTAGTTTGGAGGGCACCAGCTATTAATTCTTTAATATGTTCTTTAGGTTTCTTTTTCAGGTGGAACCATGGGTCCTGCACGTGATGCAACTGGCAAAAGGGAGCAACTGGTTTTGGCCGAGACCGGCATTTGTTTGTTGGTGATCCCTTGTAGACAGTGAGTAGTATCCATCTACAGTGGAAGAAGCATGGACACCAAGAATCTCAGCGGGGGAATATTGGGCGAAGTAGATCATGACAAATCGGGACCACAGGCATTTAGGACCCCTAGCAACCACCAATTGTTCCAAATGCATCAGGAACTGCACCAACAGTACAATGCCGGACCCAGCCAAGCAGTCCCACAGTCCCAGATCTGGTGAATTGGAGGGCCACGTGAGATGTGGTGGCACGTCAGACTGGTGCTCTTAAAACCAAGCCAAGCCTTTCGGCCACTGTTCCGCCGCTGAGCGCAAACCTAAAGGTTAACACTAATGCTATAGCTGTTTTTATGGTAATTATTTTGGGCATTAGAGTAGGACCTGCAGTATAGTGGGGTCCCTTGTCGGGAGCTGCAGGCTTAAATGCACTGAGCAATACATGAACTAAAACTCCACTGTTTATTATTGTTAGTTAAAATAGTAATGCAAGACACATTTATGTATGTAGTAAGGCTACTGCGAGACCTTAGATTGAGCAATATTGGATCTGACCATTACATTCCCTAAAATCATAACCTCAGAACTGCACAGAGCAGAAACTATTATTCACAAGTAATTAGGAATGTGTTCATCATGAACAAGTCCACAATTACCGTCTGAAGGTTACACAATTATTTCAAGTCTACACAATTGATATTTGAGGATAAAGCCTTTAACAGAAAACACCCCTGAAGAAGTCACTATTGGCAAAACGCGTTGGATGACAACTTGGATTTAGAGTGAATTGGAGTGGATAAGAACAAGCTCGCCCATGCAAGGGTGACAACAAGTGCAAAATGCTTGTCTTATGATTATACAGATATGTACTTGTGATAAGATTTTACTCTGTTTTACTTGAAGTTCTAGATTCAAATTTCATTTTATACAAATTGCATTTGGTGATCTCAGGTCTACTGTATAGCAGGAAATATTTTATACCAGCATCATCTAACAAAATGCATATAAATTAGGCAATCCACAAAAAACAATACTAATTATATTATATACATACATACACATTTATATATAATCACTAATAATAAACTTCTGCTTGCTACTTTTAATAACATTATAGTGTTGTGTGTAATAACTCTCCATGTGATATTTGTCATGGATAGCCTTGTTTTATAAACACCCAACTGAGAATAGGGCTGATGGTGGAGGAGGGTGTAGGATAAGAGATTGCTGTAGTGACTGAGCAAGGAGAATATGTGACTTCTGTAATAAGTGTTTATTACTCACCTGTGCTGATATCTGTAGGGATCTCATCCTCCTTACACTGCTGATCACCCGTCACATACGTCTCTTCTTCTCCCTCTATATCTTCTGCCTTTATATCAGTCACATACGTCTCTTCTTCTCCCTCTATATCTTCTGCCTTTATATCAGTCACATACGTCTCTTCTTCTCTCTCTATATCTTCTGCCTTTATATCAGTCACATACGTCTCTTCTTCTCCCTCTATATCTTCTGCCTTCATATCAGTCACATACGTCTCTTCTTCTCCCTCTATATCTTCTGCCTTTATATCAGTCACATACGTCTCTTCCTCTCCCTTTATATTTTCTGTTTTAATATCAGACAGACGTTGTACCTAAAAAACAAAAAAACCACTATAATGACATTTGCATACAGTCAGATTAAACTGAGGTGAAACAGTATAATATCAGTGTATAAGACACATAGCTCCTCTACAGATCATATAGTGACAGTCACTTTGGTATATTGGGGAGACCCTAAATCCCACCTACCTGAACCTCCTGTGGGATCCTGTGATTCTCCTCTGTACAATCCTGGGAATACAGAGGACGGGGACATCTCTCTGGGGTATCTCTGTTACTGGGCCCATCTGTAGGAGACACACAGTGACTGAGTACAGTGTATATATGTGATTATCAGATGATGTGTGTATATAGGGGGCCCCCATACCTGCTCTCCCCTGTACAATACATGACAGTCTCCTCTTACCCAGTGATGTGAGGGGCCAGTGATTCTCCATCATCACGTCCTTGTACAGACCCCTGTATTCCTCTATATACTCCCCCTCCTGCATGGAGACATAGACAGTGACATCCTAACACCTTATAGGAACCTGACACACACAGTGATACAGTCATCACCCAGACACATCCCCTGGTGTACTGTATAATGTCCCATTCCCAGCAGTCACCTCTCCAGTCATCACCCAGACACATCCCCTGGTGTTACTGTATAATGTCCCATTCCCAGCAGTCACCTCTCCAGTCATCACCCAGACACATCCCCTGGTGTTACTGTATAATGTCCCATTCCCAGCAGTCACCTCTCCAGTCATCACCCAGACACAACCCCTGGTGTTACTGTATAATGTCCCATTCCCAGCAGTCACCTCTCCAGTCATCACCCAGACACATCCCCTGGTGTTACTGTATAATGTCCCATTTCCAGAAGTCACCTCTACAGTCATCACCAAGACACATCCCCTGGTGTTACTGTATAATGTCCCATTTCCACCAGTCACCTCTCCTGTCATCACCCAGACACATCCCCTGGTGTTACTGTATAATGTCCCATTCCAGGCAGTCACCTCTCCAGTCCTCACCCAGACACATCCCCTGGTGTACTGTATAATGTCCCATTCCCAGCAGTCACCTCTCCAGTCATCACCCAGACACATCCCCTGGTGTTACTGTATAATGCCCCATTCCCAGCAGTCACCTCTCCAGTCATCACCCAAACACATCCCCCAGTGTTACTGTATAATGCCCTATTCCCAGCAGTCACCACTCCAGTCATCACCCAGACACATCCCCTGTTGTTACTGTATAATTTCCCATTCCCAGCAGTTACCTCTCCAGTCATCACCCAGACACGTCCCACGGAGTTACTGTATAATGTCCCATTTCCAGAAGTCACCTCTCAAGTCATCACCCAAACACATCCACTGGTGTTACTGTATAATGTCCCATTCCCAGTCACCTCTCCAATCATCACCCAGACATGTCCCCCGGTGTTACTGTATAATGTCTCATTTCCGGCAGTCACCTCTCCAGTCATCACCCAGACACATTCCCTGGTGTTTCTGTATAATGCCCTATTACCAGCAGTCACCTCTCCAATCATCACCCATACACATCCCCTGGTGTTACTGTATAATGTCCCATTCCCAACACTCACCTCTCCAGTCATCACCCAGACACATCCCCCAGTGTTACTGTACAATGTTCCATTCCCAGCAGTCACCTCTCCAGTCATGGCCTAGACATGTCCCCTGGTGTTACACTATAATGCACCATTACCAGCAGTCACCTCTCCAGTCATCACCAAGACACATACATTGGTATTACTGTATAATGTCCCAATCCCAGCAGTCACCTCTCCAGTCATCACCCAGACACATCCCCTGTTGTTACTGTATAATGTCCCATTCCCAGCAGTCACCTCTCCAGTCTTCACCCAGACACATTCCCTGGTGTTACTGTATAATGCCCCATTCCCGGCAGTCACCTCTCCAGTCATCACCCAGACACGTCCCACAGTGTTACTGTATAATGCCTCATTCCCGGCAGTCACCTCTCCAGTCATCACCCAGACACATCCCCCGGTGTTACTGTATAATGTCCCATTCCCAGCAGTCACCTCTCCAGTCATCACCCAGACACATCCCCCGGTGTTACTGTATAATGTCCCATTCCCAGCAGTCACCTCTGCAGTCATCACCCAGACACGTCCCCTGGTGTTACTGTACAATGTTCCATTCCCAGCAGTCACCTGTCCAGTCAGCAGTGGAATGATCTTGTTGGTGAGTTCCTGGATCTTCTGGTCACTGTGTCTCTCATGTATCAGTGAGTGAGGTGGAGGCACCGTGATGGGGCTCTGGGACCTGCTCAGTCCTCCTGACACTTGCGCATGGCTGCTAGGTGTCTCACGCTCACCAGATGTCTTCTTCACACCTCTGTGAAATGGGGGAGACATAAATATCACTGTAAATATCCCCTCACCTCCACAGTCATGTCCCTGTACTATTACTATAGATAATAGGATTTTGGTACTTACCAAATAAATCCTTTTCTTTGAATCCACAGGGGGCACTGGAGTACTCTTGGGATATGGACGGTGCGATAGCAGGGATAGGCACATTTAAAAATGTAAATGTGTAACCCTCCTTCCCCCTCTATACTCCCAAGATGCCTTAGTGTTTTTTTTGCTGAGCCAAATAGGAGCGACAAAGAGGATGAACAACGGAGAATTACATATAACATTATAACATAACGGACAATTAGAAAGTTGACATGACAATAGATAACAATCACCTTAACATTTGAACAAGTCGGTGAATATGTGTTACCATAAGAACTATTGAACTTACCACCAGCCAGGTGAAACTGCTCTGGGTGGGTGTCCAGTGCCCGTTGTGGATGCAAAGAAAAGGATTTATCTGGTATCAAAATCCTGTTTTCTTTCTAATCCACTAGGGGTCACTGGAGTACTCTTGGGACGTACCAAAGTTTCCCCCTTGGGCGGAAGAGCTGTCTGATGTGAAAGAAGATACTACCTGTGGTAGAAAAGCAGGATTTGTCCAAAGTTCCGCTCTGTCAGTATGAAATACCAGATACAGTGGCTTGCATGACAAGGCACCCAATTGTGCAACACGCCTTGCCGATGCTAAGGCTAAGAGAAATACTGTTTTCCAAGTTATAAACGTAACATCCACGTGTTGCAAGGGTTCAAAACTTGACTGCAAAAACATGCAAAACTACATTCAAGACCCATGGAGCTGTAGGTGGAATGAATGGAGGTTGAACTCTAAGGACACCTTGCCGGAAATTGTGAACTGTTGGCAAAAGAGCGAAACGCCTTTGAAAGAAAACTGACAAGGCAGAGACCTGCACCATCACTGTTGTTAAACGTAGTCCTCCATCTAACCCCGTCTGTAAAAAGAGCAAAAGATGAGATAACTTGAAAGAATATGTTGGAAACATCCTAGCTTCACACCAACCTATATAAGCTCGCCAAATCCTGTGATAATGAGCTGCTGAAACTGGCTTCCTAGCACGTAACATGGTTGGTATAACCAACTGTGGAATGCCCTTTCATCTTGAGAGTGGTCTCAACAGCCACCCCGTAAAACGCAGCAGAGCTAAATCGGGGTAAAAGAACGATCCCTGCTGTAGTAGGTCTGGACGTAGCGGAATCAGCCAGGGATCATCTGCAAGTAGACCATGGAGATCCAAGAACCACACTCTCCGAGGCCAACGAGTCGCCACTAGTATGACGGTCTTGGACTCTCGTTTGATCCACTTTAGCAACCGAGGAAGCAGGAGAAACGGAAATAGATACACAAGGCTGTATGGCCACGCTATGGTGAGAGCATCCACTGCCACTGTCTTTGGATCTCTTGTTCTGGACACATAACTGTCTGATGATTATGGCGAGAAGCCATTAGATCCACCTTTGGGTAACTCCACCATTGGACTAACATCTGGAACACTTCTGGATGTAAGGACCATTCTCCTGGAGGAAAATCCTGCCGACTGAGATAATCTGCTTCCCAGTTGTGCACTCCTGGATTGAAGACCGCCAACAATATCACGTGGTGATGTTCGGCCCAATTGAAGATTCGAGCAACCTCTCGCATGGCCTTGTGACTTTGAGACCATCCCCTTTTTGTTGATGTATGCGACTTCTGTCGCGTTGTCTGACTGAACCTGAACAGTCTGAAACAGGAGCAAGTGAACTGCCTGACGCAGAGCGTTGTAAATTGCCCTGAGTTCCAGGACATTGATTGACAGTAATCTTTCTCGGTCTGAACATAGACACTGAAACTGACAATGTTGGACCACTGCTCCCCAACCTTTGAGACTTGCTTCCATCATCAGAATTATCCAATTCCAGACTCCGAACCTTTTTCCTGAACTGAGATTTTGTATGTGGAGCCACAAGAGTAGTGATACATAACGGACAATTAGAAAGTTGACACAACAATAGATAACAATCACCTTCACATTTGAACAGGTCGGTGAAAATGTGTTACCATAAGAACTACTGAACTTACCACCAGCCAGGTGAAACTGCTCTGGGTGGGTGTCCAGTGCCCCTGTGGGTGCAACGAAAAGGATTTATCTGGTAAGTATCAAAATCCTGTTTTCTTTCTGATCCACTAGGGGTCACTGGAGTACTCTTGGGACCTATCAAACTTGTAAAAGCACACAAACGTGTGCACTGATGGCCATGTAATTGCACGGCAAGGTTGCGTCGTAGAAGCTCTAAGGCCTGCTGCCCATGACGTTCCCATCGACTAGCTTGAAAGTGTACCTGACGAATGGTCAGGTTAATCTATCTGGCCAAGGTCTGTTTGGAAGCTGGCCAACCTATATTGACTGCATCATAGAGAACAAACAAAGTATCCGTTATACGTACAGTTGATGTTCGGGCTACATAAACGCGGAGTGCACGTACCACATCCAATGTAGCTGGAGTACCTGAATCTTCTGGAAAACAGGAACTACGATTGGTTGATTGATATGAAAGAAGATACTACCTGTGATGATCCTTGCATGGCCTGCACCCGTATCATCAGACGGTAGTCACCCCTAAGCCATGCAGGCCCGTAACCCAAGACAGGTGTGTTCTTAAACGTAGCCCAGTGACTAAAGGACCTATGTGTACAGGAAGTACAGGGCTGACACAACCCCCTGTGACATCACAAATGACTCCAAGGGGTTAACAGTGACTCATTTCATGATCCTCTTATGGTCCACCCCCTTATCAGCATAATTACCTGGCTTTGTTCTACCAGGGATTGTTTCCAGACTCCCAGGCACCAGCCCAGCAGGGAGCCAAGCTGCTCAAGGGACGTTTTACATTCCCAGGATTGAAAAGCCAGCCAATCCCTGTACAGATCTGAGGGATAAAAGGAAGAGTAAGGCAGAAGCTCTGGGTTCTTCAGATTGGATCTGTTCCTGGTCACTGTCCTTGCGAGGCAGGACCAGAGTGGGGGAGGCTGAGGTCCCTCCAGACCCAGCCAGGCTTATTGACTCCAGCCAGACCAACAGCATAACCAAGCAGCAGAGACACATCCAGGGCTTGCCGCTCTCACAAGCAGGCCAAGCGGCCGGGATACATCACCAGCAGGCCGAGCAGCCAGAACTCACAACCAGCTCACCAGTGGCCTTTTTGCAGACAGCAGGACCCTCCCAGCACGCTGTGCCCAGCTCACATATTGCCTGAGGTGATTATTTAACTGCTTAGGGGGGAAGAGTTCCTTGTGTGGTTTTTCATAGTAGTTTAGTCTGTGTTTGTTATGTAGTGGAGCTACCCGTATAGTGTGTTACAAAGTTGGTTATGGTTTTCATATGCAATGTTAAATATGAAATAAAGGTGCAGTTTGTACCTTGCTATTGTGTCCTTACTGTGTGATTCCCGACCCATACCGGGCACTGGGGTAACCGCACAAAGCTGTAAAGGGCAGCCTTTCTGAAGGCTGCTCCCATAATAAGTGCACATAAACCCAGTGTCCTCACATTACCTGTTTTAGAAAAGCGTGATTTGTCCAAAGTTCTGCTCTGTCAGTATGAAATACCAGATACAGTGGCTTGCATGACAAGGCACCCAATTGTGCAACACGCCTTGCCGAAGCTAAGGCTAAGAGAAATACTGTTTTCCAATTTATACTACAGCAGGGGTCGTTCCTTTACCCCGATTTAGCGCGACTGCGTTTTACGGGGTGGCTGTTGAGACCACTTTCAAGACGAGAGGGCATTCCACAGTTGGTTATACCAACCATGTTACGTGTTAGGAAGCCAGTTTCAGCAGCTCATTATCACAGGATTACTGTCAATCAGTGTCCTGGAACTCAGGGCAATTTACAACACTCTGCGTCAGGCAGTTCACTTGCTCCTGTTTCAGACTGTTCAGGTTCAGTTGGACAACGCAGCAGAAGTCGCATACATCAACAAAAAGGGGATGGACTCAAAGTCACATGGCCATGCGAGAGGTTGCTTGAATCCTCAATTGGGCCGAACATCACCACATGATATTGTCCTGGAGACAAGCGAACCATCTGATGAATTTGTAGATGAGAGTCGGATCACTATGCGAGAAGATCCAGTTGAAAAGGACCTGAGTGAAATCTTCCGAACTGGAGTGTTTTGAAAGGTGCCCCCATCTGTCTTACCAGTCGAATGCACAAATGCACCGAGACTGTCCGTGGTTTGAGCACTAGCAGTACTAGATGACGAATAGCATGTACTTTCTGTTGTGACAGGTAAATGCATTGATCCACCATAATCAGAATCATTCCTAACACTGAATTCTTTGACAATCCAACTGTACTGAACTAGTACACTGTACAACAGTAAGGCATGTTAAAGAATTTGTTGAGGCGAAGCCTTGATGAGAAGGTCATTTAAGTACGGAACGATTATCACTCCCAGGGATCTGAGATGAACTATCATCACAGACATCACCTTTGTGAATACCCGAGGCGCTTGTCGTACTGCAAACTTAAGTACGCCTGATGCGGATGCGGTGGCCAAATTGGAATGTGTAAGTACGCATCCTTGAGATCCCGCAAAATCATGAATTGCTGTGGTTCTAAACCTGCAATCACTGACCGTAGGGATTCCATCTTGAATGTGTAGTAAGTGACGTACCGATTGAACCCCTTTAGGTTCCATATCGGTTTGACTGAGGCATCCGGCTTTGGTACTACAAAAAGATTGGAATAAAACCCTTGACCTTGTTGGTGTACTGGAACCTGAACCAAAACTGCTGAATGTACGAGAGACTGAACAGCGGTCTGCAGACCTGCCCACTTGTCTGCTGACACAGGCAGACCTGTCTTGAAAAACCGCATCGGTGGTAGACAATCAAACTCATTGAAACCTCTTAAAACAAAACTGCGGATCCACCCATCTGTGATGTCTGAAACTACGCGAAGGGAAACTTCTGAAGGTGTGCTCCCACAACTGAAGAGCCGAGATGGGCTGGAAGCCCGTCATGCCACTGGCTTGAGTCCTGACGATGGTTAGTGGTTTGTTGAAAATCACGTCCCTCTGCATGGCGGCCTGTCAAGAACGCAACCACAGCAGCTGTTGGGCTGCAAGCCGAGAACAAACTTGTCCAACGTCCAACGAAGCCGTACCTAAATACTCAACCAATTCACAAATGTGATCGGTAAGAAACATAAGCTGGTCTGAGGAAAAACCCTGTTGTAGGCCTAACCTGAGCTGTTACACCCATGCAACTACAGCCTTGTTAACCCAAACTCCAACTTAAACAGGTATAAGCATCACCCCTGTTGCTGTATACATGGACTTTAGCATGGCCTCCAGCTTACTCTCCGAGGGGTCTTTAAGCGTAGCTGCACCTGGGACTGGAATAGTTAATTTTAGTGAAAGTTTAGAAACTGAAGACTCCACCGATGGCGATTTAGTTGTCATAGCTTGTGGGAAAAGATATTTAGACAGAAATCATGTTGTCCCAGAAAAGTGTTTAACTGGATTTAGCCATGCTTCTATTAAATGCCTATTAAGAGATATGAATAAGAAAAACACGCAGTCGCCCATAGTCTGCTAGCAATAAAACCTCATATGTTTCAGTGCAACCTAGCAGCTGGCGTACCGCTCTAATGAGATCATCATAGCTCGGGCTATTAGTGACCTCACTATCTGACTCCTGACCCAATGTTGAGATATCAGATTTGGCATTGAATCGCCAGAATGTAATTATGAGACAAACGATGACCATTCTTAGAAATTGAACTATACATGGATTTTGTAAGCCAGCAAAGTTCTAGAAACATCCTGAGCCCACACTGGCTGCTCACACGGTATTAACCATGAATAAGACTTAGCCGCCTCACAGTCTTTTTGTACAGCGGACAACTCTGACTGCAAATCAGGCATTCTCACAGTTATCACAGACAAGCTGCTGTTTCTCATATTGTCATGCAGACAGACAGACAATAATACAGTGAGACAACGTCCGCACAACTCAGTGAAAATAACTGTAGTGTCTATAATACCACGTGCACCGCACTGTGTCATAGAGGAAATCTATGATGGTCACTGTGTCACCTACTAAATACCCCTGCCCCCTCCAGTGGCCGTGTGTTGTAGGACTGACATATTGCTGTAGGAAGAAGCAGGAAGTAGGTGTGTCACCTGTGTGTGAAAAGGGCGTCCCAGCGTGTGCATCTGACTATAACCTATGTACTCCCAAAAGCACTAATAACCTAGGCTTAATAGCCTGTTATGTACCTTATAGCCCTGGCCACCATCCCTTATATTTAGGGGAACCGCTGAACTACGGACCTCCATGATCTCCCCCACCGCATAAAGCAGTGAGTTGCGGCTAGCTTCTTCCACCTACACACCCCTGCAATATATACTAAGCGCCGGCTCTGAGTGACGGCGCCCAGCAGCAGCTACCCACCGTGGTCTATGCACTGCTGGAAACTGGAGAGCAGGGAGATGTGTGATGTGACGGGCGCCCAGCAGCGGCAGTGTGATCTGTCCGCTGCTGTGAGCAGTGCTGCCGGGAGCCGCTTCCCAGTTGTCTAGAGGGGCAGATTGTAGAGGTCAGCGGCAGCACTGTTTGGAGCTGCGCTGCCAAATGCCGGGATGTCTCGTAGCTCTGTCCAGCTCCTGCAGCCATGGCTGAATCAGCTAACGCTGATGAAGGTCTATGGGGGGGCTTCTCTGTCTAAGCACAAACAAGCCTTCGCTGCACAACAGCAGCACACACTCCCGGACCCACGCTTCTTAATAAGCTGGGAAGGGAGTGTGACTGATAAAAGAAAAAATCTTTTGAAAAATTAAAAGTAAACCCTGGAATAACTCCATGATGTGACCTTCCCTGGTGAAGGCACATAAAACACTGAGGCATCTTGGGAGTATGGAGGGGGGAGGTGGGTTACTCATTAAAATAGTTAAATGTGCCTATCCCTGCTATCGCACCACCCATATCCCAAGAGTACTCCAGTGCCCACTAGTGGATGAGAAAGAAATAAGTGATGTCACTGTGACAATCCCAGATCCCCTCACCTCCCCAGTCATGTCCCTGTATTACTATAGATATAAGTGATGTCACTGTGACGCTCCCAGATCCTCTCACCTCCTACTCACGTCCCTGTATTATTACTATAGCTATAAGTGACGTTACTGTGACACCCCTAGATACCCTTACCTCCCCAGTCATGTCCCTGTATTATTACTATAGATATAAGTAATGTAAATGTGACGCTCCCCCATCCCCCTCACTCCCCCTAGTCATGTCCCTGTATTATTTCTAGAGATATAAGTGATATCACTGTGACATTCCCACATCCCTTCACCTCCCCAGTCATGTCCCTGTATTATTACTGTAGATATAAGTAAAATAACTGTCATGCCAACATCCCCTCACCAGTCATGTCCCTGTATTATTACTTTAGATATATACGTGATTTCACTGTGACACTCCCAGATCCCCTCACATCTCCAGTCATGTCTGTATTATTACTATAGATAAAAGTGATGCCACTGTGACACTCCCAGATCCCCTCACCTTCCCAGTCATGTCCCTGTATTATTACTTTAGATATATACGTGATTTCACTGTGACACTCCCAGATCCCCTCACATCTCCAGTCATGTCTCTGTATTATTACTATAGATAAAAGTGATGTCACTGTGACTACACCACTACTCCCAATGTATAATAATAATAATAATAATAATAATAACACCAGGACACCACAAGCTGCTGTCCATGTATAATAATAACCATACACAAAAACCTGCAACCCCTGTATTATACTAATAACAACAGAACACCCCAATCTGCTCTCCCTTTATAGTAATAATAAAATGACACCACAGGCTGCCCCCTCTACAAAAAAATAATAATAGGACACAACAAGCTGTTCCCAATGTATTATTATAATAATAATAATAATAATAATAATAATAATAATAATAATAACAGGACACCACAGGCTGCTTCCCCTGAATAATAATAATGACAGGACGCCACAGTCTGCTCCCCCTGTATATTAATAATAAGCGGACACCACTAGCTACTCCTTCTTTATAATATTAATATTAAGACAACAAAGGCTGCTCTTCCTGTATAATAATAATAACAACAACAACAGGACACCACAGGCTTCTCAACCTGTATTATAATAATAATAATAATAATAATAATAATAATAATAACTGGATTCCACAGGCTGCTCCTTCTGTATAATTAAAGGACACCACAGGCTGCTCCAACTGTATAATAATAATAATAACAACAGTACACCATAGGCTGCTCCCCCTGTACAATAATAATAACAGGACACCACAGGCCACTCCCCTGTATAATAATAATAACAGGACACCACAGGCTGCTCCCCCTGTATAATAATAATAGGATACCACAGGCTGCTCACCTGTATAATAATAATAATAACAACGGGACACCACAGGCTGATCCTCCTGTATAATAACAACAACAGGACACCACAGGCTGATCCTCCTGTATAATAATAATAACAACAGGACACCAGAGGCTGCTCCTCCTGTAGAGTACAATGCCACAGGCTGCTCTTCCTGTCTATTATGACAACACAGGATGCTACCCCTGTATATTATTGCAACACAGGCCACTTCCCTTGTATATTATGACAGCACAGGTTGCTCCTCCTGTAAACTACGACAACACAGGCCGCTCCCCCTGTACAGCACAATGCCACAGGACACAACACCTGTAATGTCCCGTGTATTGAATTACTGTAACGGCGGGGCCTGCGCCACCTGTATTACGGTAAGGGCGGGGTATGTGCCACCTGTATTATGGTAACGGCGGGGTCTTGCGCCACTTGTATTACGGAAAACGTCGGGGTCTTGCGCCCCCTGTATTACTGTAACGGCGGGGTCTGCGCCACCTGTATTATGGTAACGGCGGGTTTCGCACCACCTGCATTACGGTAACGGCGGGTCTGAGCCACCTGTATTACGGTAACGGTAGTGTGTGCACCACCTGTATTACGGTAACGGCGGTGTCTGCGCCACCTGTATCACGGTAACGGTGGGATCTGCACAATCTGTATTAAGGTAACGGCGGGGTCTGCGCCATCTGTATTATGGTAACGGCGGGGTCTGCGCCACCTGTATTACGGTAACGGCGGGCTCTGCGCCCCCTGTATTACGGTAACGGCAGGGTCTGTGCCTCCTGTATTACGATAACGGCAGGGTCTGTGCCTCCTGTATTACGGCAACGGAGGGGTCTGCGCCACCTGTATTACTGTAACGGCGGGGTCTGCGCAACCTGTATCACGGTAACGGTGGGGTCTGCACCCCCTGTATTACGGTAACGGCGGGTCCTGCGCCACCTGTATTATGGTAACGGCGCGGTCTACGCCACCTGTAATACGGTATTGGTGGGGTCTGCGCCACCTGTAATACGGTAACGGCGGGGTCTGCGCCCCCTGTATTACGTAACGGAGGGACTGCTCCCCCTGTATTACTGTAACGGCGGGGTCGGCGCCACCTGTATTACGGTAATGGCGGGGTCGGCGCCACCTGTATTACGGTAACGGTGGGGTCTGCGCCACCTGTATTACGGTAACGGCAGGCTCTGCGCCCCCTGTATTACGGTAACGGCGGGGTCTGCGCCACCTGTATTACGGTAACGGTGGGATCTGCACCATCTGTAATACGGTAACGGCGGGGTCTGCGCCCCCTGTATTATGGTAGCGGCAGGGTCTGCGCCACCTGTATTACGGTAACGGCGGGATCTGTGCCATCTGTATTACGGTAACGGCGGGGTCTGCGCCACCTGTATTACGGTAACGGTGGGATCTGCACAATCTGTATTACGGTAACGGCGGGGTCTGCGCCCCCTGTATTACGGTAACGGCAGGGTCTGCGCCACCTGTATTACGGTAACGGCGGGATCTGTGCCATCTGTATTACGGTAACGGCGGGGTCTGCGCCACCTATATTACGGTAACGGTGGGATCTGCACCATCTGTATTACGGTAACGGCGGGGTCTGCGCCACCTGTATTACGGTAATGGAGGGGACTGCGCCCCCTGTATTACGGTAATGGAGGGGACTGCGCCCCCTGTATTACGGTAACGGCAGGGTCTGCGCCACCTGTATTACGGTAACGGTGGGATCTGCACAATCTGTATTACGGTAACGGCGGGGTCTGCGCCCCCTGTATTACGGTAACGGCAGGGTCTGCGCCACCTGTATTACGGTAACGGCGGGATCTGTGCCATCTGTATTACGGTAACGGCGGGGTCTGCGCCACCTGTATTACGGTAACGGTGGGATCTGCACCATCTGTATTACGGTAACGGCGGGGTCTGCTTCCTCTGTATTACGGTAACGGCGGGGTCTGCTTCACCTGTATTACGGTAACGGCGGGGTCTGCGCCACGTGTATTACGGTAATGCCGGGATCTGCATCAGCTGTATTACGGTAACGGTGGGGTCTGCGCCACCTGTATTACGGTACCGGCAGGCTCTGCACCCCCTGCATTACGGTAACGGCGGGGTCTGCGCCACCTGTATTACGGTAACGGTGGGATCTGCACCATCTGTAATACGGTAACGGCGGGGTCTGCGCCACCTGTATTACGGTAACGGCGGGGTCTGCGCCACCTGTATTACGGTAACGGTGGGATCTGCACAATCTGTATTACGGTAACGGCGGGGTCTGCGCCCCCTGTATTACGGTAACGGCAGGGTCTGCGCCACCTGTATTACGGTAACGGCGGGATCTGTGCCATCTGTATTACGGTAACGGCGGGGTCTGCGCCACCTATATTACGGTAACGGTGGGATCTGCACCATCTGTATTACGGTAACGGCGGGGTCTGCGCCACCTGTATTACGGTAATGGAGGGGACTGCGCCCCCTGTATTACGGTAATGGAGGGGACTGCGCCCCCTGTATTACGGTAACGGCAGGGTCTGCGCCACCTGTATTACGGTAACGGTGGGATCTGCACAATCTGTATTACGGTAACGGCGGGGTCTGCGCCCCCTGTATTACGGTAACGGCAGGGTCTGCGCCACCTGTATTACGGTAACGGCGGGATCTGTGCCATCTGTATTACGGTAACGGCGGGGTCTGCGCCACCTGTATTACGGTAACGGTGGGATCTGCACCATCTGTATTACGGTAACGGCGGGGTCTGCTTCCTCTGTATTACGGTAACGGCGGGGTCTGCTTCACCTGTATTACGGTAACGGCGGGGTCTGCGCCACGTGTATTACGGTAATGCCGGGATCTGCATCAGCTGTATTACGGTAACGGTGGGGTCTGCGCCACCTGTATTACGGTACCGGCAGGCTCTGCACCCCCTGCATTACGGTAACGGCGGGGTCTGCGCCACCTGTATTACGGTAACGGTGGGATCTGCACCATCTGTAATACGGTAACGGCGGGGTCTGCGCCACCTGTATTACGGTAACGGCGGGGTCGGCGCCACCTGTATTACGGTAACGGTGGGGTCTGCGCCACCTGTATTACGGTAACGGCAGGCTCTGCGCCCCCTGTATTACGGTAACGGCGGGGTCTGCGCCACCTGTATTACGGTAACGGTGGGATCTGCACCATCTGTAATACGGTAACGGCGGGGTCTGCGCCCCCTGTATTACGGTAATGGCAGGGTCTGCGCCACCTGTATTACGGTAACGGTGGGATCTGTGCCATCTGTATTACGGTAACGGCGGGGTCTGCGCCACCTGTATTACGGTAACGGTGGGATTTGCACCATCTGTATTACGGTAACGGTGGGATCTGCACCATCTGTAATACGGTAATGGCGGGGTCTGCGCCCCCTGTATTACGGTAACGGCAGGGTCTGCGCCACCTGTATTACGGTAACGGTGGGATCTGTGCCATCTGTATTACGGTAACGGCGGGGTCTGCGCCACCTGTATTACGGTAACGGTGGGATCTGCACCATCTGTATTACGGTAACGGTGGGGCCTGCGCCCCCTGTTTACGGTAACGGCAGGGTCTGCGCCACCTGTATTACGGTAACGGCGGGATCTGCGCCACCTGTATTACGGTAACGGTGGGGTCTGCGCCACCTGTATTACGGTACCGGCAGGCTCTGCACCCCCTGTATTACAGTAACGACGGGGTCTGCGCCACCTGTATTACGGTAACGGTGGGATCTGCACCATCTGTAATACGGTATTGGCGGGGTCTGCGCCCCCTGTATTACGGTAACGGTGGGATCTGCACCATCTGTAATACGGTAACGGCGGGGTCGGCGCCACCTGTATTACGGTAACGGCGGGGTCTGCGCCCCCTGTATTACGGTAACGGTGGGATCTGCACCATCTGTAATACGGTAACGGCGGGGTCGGCGCCACCTGTATTACGGTAACGGCGGGGTCGGTGCCACCTGTGTTACGGTAACGGTGGGGTCTGCGCCACCTGTATTACGGTAACGGCAGGCTCTGCGCCCCCTGTATTACGGTAACGGCAGGGTCTGCGCCACCTGTATTACGGTAACGGTGGGATCTGTGCCATCTGTATTACGGTAACGGCGGGGTCTGCGCCACCTGTATTACGGTAACGGTGGGATCTGCACCATCTGTATCACGGTAACGGTGGGGTCTGCGCCACCTGTATCACGGTAACGGTGGGGTCTGCACCCCCTGTATTACGGTAACGGCGGGTCCTGCGCCACCTGTATTATGGTAACGGCCCGGTCTACGCCACCTGTAATACGGTATCGGCGGGGTCTGCGCCACCTGTAATACGGTAACGGCGGGGTCTGCGCCCCCTGTATTACGGTAATGGAGGGGACAGCGCCCCCTGTATTACGGTAACGGCAGGATCTGTGCCTCCTGTATTACGGTAACGGCGGGGTCTGCACCACCTATATTACGGTAACGGCGGGTTCTGCGCCACCTGTATTACGGCAACGGCGGGTCCTGCGCCACCTGTAATACGGTAACGGCGGGGTCTGCGCCCCCTGTATTACGGTAACGGAGGGACTGCTCCCCCTGTATTACTGTAACGGCGGGGTCGGCGCCACCTGTATTACGGTAACGGCGGGGTCGGCGCCACCTGTATTACGGTAACGGTGGGGTCGGCGCCACCTGTATTACGGTAACGGTGGGGTCAGCGCCCCCTGTATTACGGTAACGGCGGGGTCTGCGCCACCTGTATTACTGTAACGGTGGGATCTGCACCATCTGTAATACGGTGATGGCGGGGTCTGCGCCCCCTGTATTACGGTAACGGCAGGGTCTGCGCCACCTGTATTACGGTAACGGCGGGATCTGTGCCATCTGTATTACGGTAACGGCGGGGTCGGCGCCACCTGTATTACGGTAACGGCGGGGTCGGCGCCACCTGTATTACGGTAACGGTGGGGTCGGCGCCACCTGTATTACGGTAACGGTGGGGTCAGCGCCCCCTGTATTACGGTAACGGCGGGGTCTGCGCCACCTGTATTACTGTAACGGTGGGATCTGCACCATCTGTAATACGGTGATGGCGGGGTCTGCGCCCCCTGTATTACGGTAACGGCAGGGTCTGCGCCACCTGTATTACGGTAACGGCGGGATCTGTGCCATCTGTATTACGGTAACGGCGGGGTCTGCGCCACCTGTATTACGGTAACGGTGGGATCTGCACAATCTGTATTACGGTAACGGCGGGGTCTGCGCCACCTGTATTATGGTAACGGCGGGGTCTGCGCCACCTGTATTACGGTAACAGTGGGATCTGCACAATCTGTATTACGGTAACGGCGGGGTCTGCGCCACCTGTATTATGGTAACGGCGGGGTCTGCGCCACCTGTATTACGGTAACGGCGGGCTCTGCGCCCCCTGTATTACGGTAACGGCAGGGTCTGTGCCTCCTGTATTATGATAACGGCAGGGTCTGTGCCTCCTGTATTACGGTAACGGAGGGGTCTGCGCCACCTGTATTATGGTAACGGTGGGATCTGCACCATCTGTATTACGGTAACGGCGGGGTCTGCGCCACCTGTATTACGGTAATGGAGGGGACTGCGCCCCCTGTATTACGGTAATGGCAGGGTCTGTGCCTCCTGTATTACGGTAACGGCGGGGTCTGCGCCACCTGTATTACGGTAACGGTGGGATCTGCACCATCTGTATTACGGTAACGGCGGGGTCTGCGCCACCTTTATTACGGTAATGCCGGGATCTGCACCAGCTGTATTACGGTAACGGTGGGGTCTGCGCCACCTGTATTACGGTACCGGCAGGCTCTGCGCCCCCTGTATTACGGTAACGGCGGGGTCTTCGCCACCTGTATTTAGGTTAACGGTGGGATCTGCACCATCTGTAATACGGTAACGGCGGGGTCGGCGCCACCTGTATTACAGTAACGGCGGGGTCGGCGCCACCTGTATTACGGTAACGGCAGGCTCTGCGCCCACTGTATTACGGTAACGGCAGGGGCTGTGCCACCTGTATTACGGTAACGGCGGGGTATGCGCCTCCTGTATTACGGTAACGGTGGGATCTGCACCATCTGTAATACGGTAACGGCGGGGTCGGCGCCACCTGTATTACAGTAACGGCGGGGTCTGCGCCACCTGTATTACGGTAACGGCGGGGTCTGCGCCACCTGTATTACGGTAACGGCAGGGGCTGTACCACCTGTATTACGGTAACGGCGGGGTATGCGCCTCCTGTATCACGGTAACGGTGGGATCTGCACCATCTGTATTACAGTAATAGGACACTAGAGTGTCAGCCACCTGTACAGGGATAATGCAGCACCAGAGGCTGCTCCAGCTGCACTATAACAAGGCACCAGAGGCTGCTCCCCCTGTAGTACAGAACCTGACACCAGAGCTGCTCAGCCTATAGAATAATAATAATATCATTACCTGCTGCCAGACACAGCAATGGCTGCTCTCTGCTCCTGCTGCCTTGTGGGAATGATAGAAGGAAGGCGGAGCTCAGACCAGGGGAAAATGGCCGCCGCTCCTGACGTCACTACACGTCCAGGGAACCTATTGCTGATGCCGGACTGGTCTACAAGAAAATGGCCGCCGGCTCCTGCACTGAGGACATGTATGGTAATTGTCATTACAGAGGGCGGGGCTATGGCCACGGTGTAGGAGGGTAAGCAGGTCGCGTCATTATCATTCCCTACTTCCGGCCTGTGCGTTCCACCTTACTTCCGGTCACTGCATTCCATTCCACACACAGAAAGCCCTCAGGGTAGATGCTAGAATCAAGTCAGCTAAGGGACCTTTTCCATTTGGGGGAGGAGTTACGACACAAGGGGGAGGAGCTACGCCAGCGGGATAGTTCCTCTACTGTCCACGCCACCAACTATTACCTTTAGTAATTAGGTGGTGAGCGAAGCGGAGCGGAGCGAGCCACCGTGCCCGAAGCGTGGCGAGCGAAGCGAGCCCGCGAGGGTACTTTTCGGGTACCCTGTTCGCCCGTAGCTCCTCCCCCTGGCGACGTAGCTCCTCCCCTCGATACGTCACAAGGTCCCTTCAGCCCCTCCGATATAGAACCAACCGAAGCCTCAGTGTCCGTAGAGATCAGGTAATGCAGGGGGAGCAGCCAGTAGTGTCCTGTTATTGTTATTATTATTATTATTATTATTATTATTCAGGGGGAGCAGCCTGTGGTGTCTTGTTGTTATGATACAGGCGGAGCAGCCTACAGTGTCCTGTTGTTATTATTATTATTATTATTATACTGAGGGAGAAGCCTGTGGTGTCCTGTTATTATTGTACAGGGGGAGCAGCCTGTGGTGTCTTGTTATTATACAGGGGGAGCAGCCTATGGTGTCCTGTTGTTGTTATTATTATTATACTGAGGGAGCGGCCTGTGGTGTCCTGTTATTGTTGTTGTTATTATTATTATTATAGAGGGAAAGCAGCCTGTGGTGTCCTGTTATTATTATTATACTGAGGGAGCAGCCTGTGGTGTCCTGTTATAGTTGTTGTTATTATTATTATTATTATTATTATTATTATACAGTGGGAGCAGCCTGTAGTGTCTTGTTGTTATTATACTGAGGGAGCAGCCTATAGTGTCCTGTTGTTAATTTTATTATACTGAGGGAGCAGCGTGTGGTGTCCTGTTGTTGTTATTATTATTATTATTATTATACTGAGGGAGCAGCCTGTGGTGTCCTGTTATTGTTGTTATTATTATTATACAGGGGGAGCAGCCTGTGGTGTCCTGTTATTATTATTATTATTATTATTATTATTATACTGAGGGAGCAGCCTGTGGTGTACTGTTATTATTATTATACTGAGGGAGCAGACTGTGGTGTCTTGTTATTATTAGTATAATAATAATATTATTATTATTATTATTATTATTAACAAGACACCACAGGCTGCTCCCTCAGTATAATCATAACAGTGTCCTGTTGTTGTTGTTGTTGTTGTTGTTATTATACTGAGGGAGCAGACTGTGGTGTCCTATTATTATTATTATTATTATTATACTGAGGGAGCAGCCTGTGGTGTCCTATTATTATTATACAGGGGGAGCAGCCTGTAGTGTCTTGTTGCTATTATACTGAGGGAGCAGCCTATAGTGTCCTGTTGTTAATTTTATTATACTGAGGGAGCAGCGTGTGGTGTCCTGTTGTTATTATTATTATTCTACTGAGGGAGCTACCTGTGGTGTCCTGTTGTTATTATTATTATTATTATTATTATTATACAGGGGGAGCAGCCTGTGGTGTCCTGTTGTTGTTGTTATTATTATTATTATACTGAGGGAGCAGCCTGTGGTGTCCTGTTATTATTATTATACTGAGGGAGCAGCCTGTGGTGTCATGTTTTTATTTGTTGTTGTTATTATTATTATTATTATACAGGGAAAGCAGCCTGTGTTGTCCTGTAATTATATACAGGGGGAGCAGCCTGTGGTGTTTTGTTGTTATTATACAGCAGCCTATAGTGTCCTGTTGTTATTTTTATTATACTGAGGGAGCAGCCTGTGGTGTCCTGTTGTTATTATTATACAGGGGTAGCAGCCTGTGGTGTCCTGTTGTTATTATTATACAGGGGGAGCAGCCAATGGTGTCCTGTTGTTATTATTATTATACAGGGGGAGCAGCCTGTGGTGTCCTGTTGTTGTTATTATTATTATACAGGGGGAGCAGCCTGTGGTGTCCTGTTGTTGTTGTTGTTATTATTATTTTACTGAGGGAGCAGCCTGCGGTGTCTTGTTATTATTATTATACTGAAGGAGCAGCCTGTGGTGTCCTGTTGTTGTTGTTATACAGGGGGAGCAGCCTGTGGTGTCCTATTGTTGTTATTATTATTATACAGGGGGAGCAGCCTGTGGTGTCCTGTTGTTGTTATTATTATACATGGGGAGCAGCCTGTGGTGTCCTGTTGTTGTTATTATTATACAGGGGGAGCAGCCTGTGGTGTCCTGTTGTTGTTATTATTATACAGGGGGAGCAGTCTGTGGTGTCCTTTTATTATTATACTGAGGGAGCAGCCTGTGGTGTCCTGTTATTATTTTCTGCAGCGGGGTACACTGGTATTCCACAGGTAATAACATTGGGGTGTAGAGTAGGATCTTGATCCGAGGCACCAACAGGCTAAAAGCTTTGACTGTTCCCAAGATGCTCAGCGCCGCCTCCTCTATAACCCCGCCTCTGTGCTCCAGCAGCCCTGAGAAGAGCTTTTTTAAGAAGAAATAGTAGACTTCAAGGGCTGCAGCAGAGGCACTCTAGTGCTAGATATCATTCTGACATCTGCTGCTGCAGCTCTATCACCTCCCCCAGCGGCGCTGTATACTCCCGCGTCCTTGGTTGTCAGGTACTTACAGCGGAGCCTCCGCTGTTTCACCCAGGGCACACACACTCACCGCTTTTCTCCGGGATCGCGTGGACGCATTCAGGGAGGAGGTAAGAGGATCCCCCAGGTGGGTCCCGCTGAAAATCACGATCCCGCTACAGGGGGAGATGGGTCTGGGACTGATTCCGCTGTGTGCGGTTATGACGTTCCAGATGCATTAGAGGACAACATGGCTGCGGAGGGTTCAGGTTTTGGGGGTTTTGTACCCCCCAGTCAGTTTGTAGCAACAGGGGCACATCGCCCTGGTCAGCCTTTTCTAATTTACTGACTACGCTGGTAACTAGACTTACGCCCCCTATGGGACCTCCTGTGCCTTATCAGCCTTAGATGGTCCCTGCGGTTAATCCGCCATGGACAGATGCTCTGTCCACTCAGTTACAGCACTTGAATAACTCTTTGGATAAATGTATTCCTGACCCTCGCCCGCCTTTGACTAAACCTAAGAAGTCCTCTAAGCGGGCTGTTACTTCCTCTCTATCCACGCCTGTCCCGGATACCTCTTCCGAGGAAGATGACGTGTATACTGACCTCACAGATTCTGATCATGACGTTTGTGATGGGGAATCTGTTTCACAGGTGGATGTTTCTGACCTCTTAGAGGCCCATTCTTCAGATTGATGATGATCCTGAGCCTGCTACTACATCTAAGAAACCGGATAGGTTCAAACGTCAGAAGGTTACTAAATTCGTTTTACGTCAGGAATCCTGTGTCAGGTTCGGTCTGGTTTGTGTCCCCGGAGGGGGCGCTAGTGGGTCAGTGGAGGTAGGATGGAAGAATGAAGTGAGGAGGCAGTACTGGGTCTCTGCGCATGTGCACAATGGTATTTATTATACAGTAGGTAAACAATACGGCAGCAGAAATGATAATAAATGCAAATGTCAGTTATACAGCGTGATAGCTGAAAGTCTATTGAAACAGGTTGGATAATGACTTGAAGAAATAATGTCCAGTAATGATAATAAACAGATGGGAAGGTAACTTGTAGTAATATTCTGGTATAGGAACCAGTGCAGGTTGAATCATGGAACTTAACAGTGATGTTTGTAGTATGGCAAACCTGATAGCAGAGGCAGGAGTCTGACTGTGTCCACAGTGCAGGTGGAGAAGCACTGACAGCGAGCAAGCTGTATCACAGGTGAGAGATGGAACACACCTGGAGTCAGTCTCTACTGCAAGGCTGAAGCACACCAGGTAATGATGGGTGTGAAGCCTTTTGATGAATGCAGGTATTGCTGGGACTTGAAGTTCCACGGAGCAGAGTGAAGTAACCAGGAGTACTAAGTCTCTTGAGAATAGCCAGGTACACGGAGGAGACCCAGGAACACAGGGGATCTGGAGACTGGAACACAGGGAACCACTGGATGCAGCAGGAGAGCTGGAGTGATTGCTGGAACTTGTAGTTCCACAGAGATGCAGGAGGATAACCAGGAACACAGGGGATCTGGAGACTGGAACACAGGGAATCTGGAGACTGGAACACAGGGAATCACTGGATGCAGCAGGAGAGCTGGAGTGATTGCTGGAACTTGTAGTTCCACAGAGATGCAGGAGGATAACCAGGAACACAGGGAATCTGGAGACTGGAACACAGGGAATCTGGAGACTGGAACACAGGGAATCTGGAGACTGGAACACAGGGAACCACTGGGAACTGGAACTGCTGGGACCTGTTGTTCCACAGGTCTAACACACAAGGAAATCTCTGTACTCAGAGGATTGCAAACAGGAACCGTCTGTTCACGGGATGTGACGTGTTGTCCAAGGCGATGTGAGAGAGCCACAAACTGGAAGTTATACCTCCTGCCCAGCAGTGATTGGACACAAACTGCAGGCAGCGATACTAGCTGGATTAGGTGTCCAGATCAGCTGTGAGTTGGCTGAAGCATTCCAGGCTGCAGAGGACTGAAAACCAGAACTGGAACAGAACTGAACTGGTTAGATGGAGCACGGTGAGCTGTGGGCTGCAGGAGACTGAAGACCAGAACTGGAACTGCTGGGACCTGTAGTTCCACAGCAGAGATGCAATGGAAAATGTGGATTCCTGACAGTACCCCCCCTTTTATGGGTGGGCACCGAACACCCACGCTGGAACTTGGAGGATCCTTGAAAAAGAGCTTAGGAATACACAAAAGCAGAGGTCCTCAAAAGTCTTCCCAACTTTCATCTTCAGAATAAGTAGACCATTCATGGTCATTTGAGACAGATTTTACTTCCTGGGAGAAGGCATAACTCGGAAGGATAGAACCCCCCATAATGTAACTTGAGTCGTCATCAACAAACTCACTTTCAGAGTCAGAGTCCAGGTCTAGTGTGGTCATGGGAGCCTTTTGTTTAGGAACAACAGAATCTGAGACAATCTGTGGACCAGTGAATTTGAAGCTATGCGAGACACCAGGACTAGGGTTTACGGCAGCATAGCCAACACTTACGTCAGATGGTAGACTTTGAACTGATTCTGGAGCTCTCCAAAGCCTGTGATTCTTGAAATCTCTGATACATTGATTCAACAGAACCTGTTCATGTTTGGAAGGAATTGAGTCGAAAAACTGAGAACCTTGTCTTGACTTTACAGCTTGGAAATCTTTAATAGCTTGGTCTAATGTATCCTGATCTTGCACAGACAGAGATGTTGGAGAGGATTTAGCAGTAGACAAACTGTTGACAAATTGGCCGGAATGCCCAGATGACTTTGACTGCATAAACTTTGGAGCAAACTCTTGTTTTACGGCTTCGCAGAAAGCGGGAAGATCACTCAGTAGCGGATCTTTAGATTCAATGAGAGGATTCGCCCAGTCCAATGCTTTACCTTTGAAGAACAGGAGGAAGTATCTGATTGCATTGGCTGGAGAAATAGTCACTGAAGGTTCAGACTCAGTAAAAGCGAGGTATTGGCTCGCCACTGCAGGAAACTGAGCATAGTCACCATCAAAGTAGACTGGAGCTTTTGTATCTGGTGGACACTTGGAAGGCTGAATGTCAGTTGAAATCTCGGAAGACAATGTAGGACACTTGAGAGTTGAGGACTGGAATAAGCATTCAGAAGCAGGAGTAGAATCAACTTGAAATGCTCGAGGGTGGAGAGAGGACGTCATCTCCTGGATTGACTGACGGGAATTCTCTGCTGAGGTTGACAGAACGCTAGAAGCTTCATCTTGGGGTGAGATGCGTAGAGCCTCCATCTGGGTTGAGGCAACTGCAACATCTGCAAGAACTGTAGACTCTGGACATAGCGACAGGAGTTGTTTACTTGAAACACTGGAGAGAACCACACCGGGTTCAGAGGAACTGGAATCGGTAGGGACCGATGGCAACTTTAGACAAACGGATGGAACAGCGATTTGTCCAGGACTACTTGAATGTACTTGAACTGTAAGAGGCTGATCTGGACAGACGGATGGGACCGGATTGGGTCCAGATAAGCTTGAACCAGCTGGAACCGCAGGAGTCCTCGGACTGACGGATAGGACCGAATTTGATCCGAGGATGCTGGAATCGGCTGGAACCGAAGGAGTCCTCGGACTGACGGATAGGACCGGATTTGATCCGAGGATGCTGGAATCGGCTGGAACCGAAGGAGGTAGCTCAGCATTGGAAACAGAGCTACTCGGGCTGGCTGGGACCAGAGGAGGCTGATCCGGACAGACGGATGGGACCGGATTGGGTCCGGAAGAGCTTGAATCGGCAGGAACCGGTGGAGTCCTCGGACTGACGGATAGGACCGGATTTGATCCGAGGATTCTGGAATCGGCTGGAACCGAAGGAGGTAGCCCATCATTGGAGCTACTCAGGCTGGCTGGAACCAGTGGAGACTGATCTGGACAGACGGATGGGACCGGATTGGGTCCAGATAAGCTTGAACCGGCTGGAACCGGATTTGATATGAAGAGACTGGAATCGGCTGGAACCGAAGGAGTCCTCGGAGTGACGGATAGGACCGGATTTGATCCGAGGATGCTGGAATCGGCTGGAACCGAAGGAGTCCTCGGACTGACGGATAGGACCGGATTTGATCCGAGGATTCTGGAATCGGCTGGAACCGAAGGAGGTAGCCCATCATTGGAGCCACTCAGGCTGGCTGGAACCAGTGGAGACTTTGGACCGACGGCTGGAACCGGGCTAGGTCCATTGACACTTGACTCTGTATAGACAGAATCCGGATGTTCTGATGATCCCTTTTGGAGTGGTACTGAGCTGGTAGCACTCTCTGAAGTTGGCAAACAAAAGTTCATGTCTGTATCTGTGACTTTAAGAATTCCTCCTGGGATCTTGGCCCTGGATTCCTCACTTGAGGCTGAAACTCTAAAGACCCCTCCTGGGGTTAATAGATCAGACACACTTCTTTGAGTTGCATGCCCGGATGCCACTTCTGGAACCTGAACATCAGATACCCCTACTGGGGTCACAACATCAGATGCCCCACCTGGGGCTGTAGACACGGATGCCCCTTCTCGGGCTGTAGACATGGATGCCCCTTCTCGGGCTGTAGGCACGGACGCCCCTTCTCGGGCTGTAGGCACGGATGCCCCTTCTCGGGCTGTAGGCACAGATGCCCCTTCTCGGGCTGTAGGCACAGATGCCCCTTCTCGGGCTGTAGGCACAGATGCCCCTTCTCGGGCTGTAGGCACGGACGCCCCTTCTCGGGCTGTAGGCACAGACGCCCCTTCTCGGGCTGTGGGCAACATAGATAGTCTCTGTTGATTTCTGAACTTGGGATTGGGTCTATTTGTCACAGGACCCCAATCGTATACTTTTTGGACACTCCTGTCCGGAGTAAAGGAACTTGAAACTGTAGAGGATACGTTGGAAGGTTTGCAGGTGAAAACACTGTGATGCTGGGACCTGTCACCAACTTTTGAGTTACGGAAGGAACAGTCCTTAATAAGATGACTAGAACTTCCACAGTAAAAGCAGAGGTGAAGCTGCCTGCGATGTCGGCGTTCAGCTTCCGTGAGTTTGGAGCGCGGGTAGCTCTGGAATCTTCCCTCTCTCTGCATAGAAGAGACTTTAGTTTGAAAAAATTTTGACACGGAGGTCGCACTAGTCTCAATACTTTGAGCAGTACTCTTCACTGCGTTTAAAGCACCGCCCAAGATTTCTGGCATTATTGGAATGATTTTTGTTAGGAGACTTTGAAGTTGTTCCAATAGATGATAAAGTGTGCTTATTGGTTCAGAGTTCACAGCAGACAACAAAGGAATCTTGAAGCTTTCAAAGGAGGAAGTCGCTCTCTCAGGAGAATTCGCTGCGAAGGGACTGCCATAGGACTGACTTGAGCAACAGCCATCCACAGGAACGGATTGTGCAGGGAAAGTTGAAATGACTGGAGCAGGAGTGACTTGAACAGGAACTGGAGAAACAACAGAACTTTGAAGGGATTGGTGCAAGGTATCCAAACGGATAGACATTCCCTGTAGGAACTGGAACATCTGCTGCTGCGCCACCTCTTGACCATCCAAACGGGAGACCAGATTTTGTAAGGCCCCTGACCCCACATTCTGACCACCATCCGAGTCCATGGGCCTTGGACAAACTGTCAGGTTCGGTCTGGTTTGTGTCCCCGGAGGGGGCGCTAGTGGGTCAGTGGAGGTAGGATGGAAGAATGAAGTGAGGAGGCAGTACTGGGTCTCTGCGCATGTGCACAATGGTATTTATTATACAGTAGGTAAACAATACGGCAGCAGAAATGATAATAAATGCAAATGTCAGTTATACAGCGTGATAGCTGAAAGTCTATTGAAACAGGTTGGATAATGACTTGAAGAAATAATGTCCAGTAATGATAATAAACAGATGGGAAGGTAACTTGTAGTAATATTCTGGTATAGGAACCAGTGCAGGTTGAATCATGGAACTTAACAGTGATGTTTGTAGTATGGCAAACCTGATAGCAGAGGCAGGAGTCTGACTGTGTCCACAGTGCAGGTGGAGAAGCACTGACAGCGAGCAAGCTGTATCACAGGTGAGAGATGGAACACACCTGGAGTCAGTCTCTACTGCAAGGCTGAAGCACACCAGGTAATGATGGGTGTGAAGCCTTTTGATGAATGCAGGTATTGCTGGGACTTGAAGTTCCACGGAGCAGAGTGAAGTAACCAGGAGTACTAAGTCTCTTGAGAATAGCTAGGTACACGGAGGAGACCCAGGAACACAGGGGATCTGGAGACTGGAACACAGGGAACCACTGGATGCAGCAGGAGAGCTGGAGTGATTGCTGGAACTTGTAGTTCCACAGAGATGCAGGAGGATAACCAGGAACACAGGGGATCTGGAGACTGGAACACAGGGAATCTGGAGACTGGAACACAGGGAATCCCTGGATGCAGCAGGAGAGCTGGAGTGATTGCTGGAACTTGTAGTTCCACAGAGATGCAGGAGGATAACCAGGAACACAGGGAATCTGGAGACTGGAACACAGGGAATCTGGAGACTGGAACACAGGGAATCTGGAGACTGGAACACAGGGAACCACTGGGAACTGGAACTGCTGGGACCTGTTGTTCCACAGGTCTAACACACAAGGAAATCTCTGTACTCAGAGGATTGCAAACAGGAACCGTCTGTTCACGGGATGTGACGTGTTGTCCAAGGCGATGTGAGAGAGCCACAAACTGGAAGTTATACCTCCTGCCCAGCAGTGATTGGACACAAACTGCAGGCAGCGATACTAGCTGGATTAGGTGTCCAGATCAGCTGTGAGTTGGCTGAAGCATTCCAGGCTGCAGAGGACTGAAAACCAGAACTGGAACAGAACTGAACTGGTTAGATGGAGCACGGTGAGCTGTGGGCTGCAGGAGACTGAAGACCAGAACTGGAACTGCTGGGACCTGTAGTTCCACAGCAGAGATGCAATGGAAAATGTGGATTCCTGACATCCTGGGAGAACCCAGAAAAGAAATTCACCCCGCACAAGAAAATGCTAGCTTGCTATCCCCCTACGGCAGAGTTGAGAAAAAATTGGGAAACGCCACCGCCGGTGGACTCGCAAATCACTCAGCTGGTGGTGTCATCTGTTCTGCCTGTCACTACGTCACTTCTCTCAAGGAGCCGATGGATAAGCGTGTGGAGGGTTGC
Source organism: Pseudophryne corroboree (assembly GCF_028390025.1). Lineage (NCBI taxonomy): Eukaryota > Metazoa > Chordata > Amphibia > Anura > Myobatrachidae > Pseudophryne > Pseudophryne corroboree. The sequence goes on along the minus strand of NW_026967510.1, from coordinate 1,061,822 downwards.
TTGAAAGCTATATATACCCTTGCGGGGCTGCGCATAGGCCCACCATTGTGGCTACTTGGGCCGCAGAAGCTATTGAGGCGTGGGCTCAGAAAATGGAGGCTGAGTTTCCGTCCAATTTTCCGGAACATGCCAGACAATATCTCTCTTATATTGTCACGGCATCTCATTACATTAAAGAAGCAGCTTCAGATGCAGGTGTTCTGGCGGCCAAGGCTGCTACGACATCCATTTTGGCTCACCGTATTCTCTGGTTGCGGTCCTGGTCAGTGGACTTGGACTCTTAAGAAAACCCTGGAGGTGCTCCCGTTTAAAGGAGACATCCTCTTTGGTGAGGATCTCAACAAGATTGTTGCTGACTTAGCGTCTGCTAAAACTGCATGTCTTCCTAGTACTACTCCTTCGGCTCCGAAGGCTAAGAGTACTTCCTTTGGTTCCCTTCGACCTCCAGGTAAAGCGAAGGGTCAGGCATACCCGAAACAGTCTCGCACTTCCAAAACCACCAAGGCCAAGCCTAAATGTGCCTGGGCTGCCCGTCAGCCTGCTTCCATATCTGACAAGCCTGCTGCATGACAGGGCGGGCCTCCTTCTGGGGGATCCCAGGGTGGGAGGCCGACTTCTACAGTTTACCCAGATATGGTTATAGACCACTTCAGACGCTTGGGTGCGGGAAGTCGTCACTCGCGGATACGCTAGTTCCTTCAAGACACGTCCCCCTCCTCGCTGTTGCCTGACAGACATCCCTTCGGATTAGGTGAAGGCAACAACTCTACATTTAGTGATATAATCCCTCCTGGACACGGGAGTGATAGTGCCGGTGCCTCTGGCTCAGAGGGGCAGGGGGTACTATTCAACCCTGTTCCTAGTCCGCAAACCGAATGGTTCCTCCCGGCTCATTCTTAACCTCAAATCTTTTAAACAAATTTGTGAGGGTCTCCCAAGTTTCGTATGGAGACCCTTTGCTCTATTGCGCTGGCTTTGGAACTAGGGACTATATGGTATCCCTGATATACAGGATGCTTACCTGCATATCCCTATTGCCATGTCACATCAGCAATACCTGCGGTTTGCTACTGGCAATCTCCATTACCAATTCCGGGCCTTACCGTTTGGTCTGACCACGGCTCCGCAAATTTTCACCAAGGCCATGGCGGTTATGACAGCTTCACTCCGCCGTATGGGCATTAGGATCCTGCCGTATCTGGACGACTTGCTGGATCTGACTGTCCAGTTTCTGCAAGCCCACGGGTGGCTCATCAACTGGAAGAAATCATCCCTGGTCCCTGCCCAAAGCATGGTGCTCCTGGGAGCGTTGTTGGATACACACAACCAGAGGTTGTTTTTGTCACAGGAGAAAGTCCTGAAGCTTTAGGATAAGATTTGTTGCTTCCTCTCTCGTCCACGTGTGTCGATACACTCGGCGATGCAAGTACTAGGCCTCATGGTGGCGGCTTTCGACATGGTGGAGTACGCTCAATTTCATTCCCGCCCTCTGCAGAAACTGATTTTTGCCAAGTGGGACGGCCTGCCTCACTGGATCAGGTCTCAAATGATATCCTTGTCTCCAGAGGTCCGTCTGTCACTGACCTGGTGGCTACAGGACCAACGGTTGGGCAGGGGTTGTCCCTTCTGGATCTCCAACTGGGTCCTTCTGACGACGGATGCCAGTCTGAGGGGTTGGAGCGCTGTGTTGGAGCAACACTCTCCTCAGGGTCGGTGGTCCAGGGAGGAGTTTCTCCTCCAGATAAACATTCTGGAGTTGCGGGCAGTGTTCAATGCTCTGAAAGTGTCCCAGCATCTGGTACAGAACAGGCCTGTTCAAGTACAGTCAGACGCCACCACGGTGGCGTACATAAATCATCAAGGCGGCACTCAAAGCCGCATGGCAATGATGGAAGTGTCAAAGATTCTTCAATGAGTGGAACGCCATCTGCCAGCGATATCGGCAGTGTTCATTCCGGGGGTCCTCGACTGGGAAACGGACTTCCTCAGTCGTCAGGACGTACACGCCGGAGAGTGGAGCCTTCATCCAGAAGTATTTCAACTCCTAGTGGACAAGTGGGGCCTTCCAGATGTAGACCTGACGGCGTCTCGACACATTCACGTAAGTTCAAGCAGGAAGGAGGAATCCTACGTCTCTCATAGCTCCAGCGTGGCCCAGACGGCATTGGTTCTCATCTACAGGGTCTCTCGCTAGAGCGTCCCCTTCTACTTCCACAACGACCAGACCTCCTTGTTCAGGGCCCTTGTGCCTACAAGGATTTGGCCCAACTGGTTTTGATGGCGTGGCTCTTTAAGCTTCCGTACTGAGGGCCAAAGGATTACCTGAGGCGGTCATTGAGACTATGTTGAAGGCCGTAACATGGCTTCTGCTCGGATTTACCATAGGGTCTGGAATTCTTACTTTGCTTGGTGTGCATCTAACAATCATGACGCTTACAAGTTTAGTACGGCCAAGCTTTTGGCCTTTTCTACAACAGGGCCTGGACTTAGGCCTTCGTCTGGCCTCCCTCAAGGTGCATATTTCTGCCTTGTCGGTATGGTTTCAGAGAAAAATTGCAACTCTGCCTGATGTTCATACTTTCACTCAGGGTGTTTTGCGGATTCATCCTCCTTATGTCCCACCTGTGGCCCCTTGGGATTTGTCGGTGGTTCTGGAGGCCTTGCAAGAGTCTCCGTTTGAACCTCTTGCATCTGCGGACCTTAAGTGGCTTTCTCTTAAGGTATTGTTTCTGCTGGCTATTGTCTCTGCTAGACAGGTCTCAGACTTGGGTGCTTTATCCTGTAAGTCCCCCTATCTGATTTTTCACCATGACCGGGTGGTTCTTAGAACGTGCCCTGGTTATCTACCTAAGGTGTTGTCTTCCTTCCACCTGAACCAGGATATTGTAGTTCCGGCCTTTAGTTCTCCTGAGTTGTCCTCCAAAGAGCAGTCTTTGGATGTGGTATGGGCTCTCCATATCTGTGTGAAGTGGACAGCCTCTGTTAGGATGTCTGATTCTCTCTTTCTACTGTTTGGTTTTCACAAACCTGGCTGGCCTGCTAACAAGCAGACCTTGGCCAGATGGATTAGAATGGTGATTGCACATGCTTATGTACAGGCTGGTCTTCCAGCTCCTGCTACCATCAAAGCCCATTCTACTCGGTCTGTTGGACCTTCTTGGGCAGCCCGCCGTGGTGCGACCCTTGAACAGTTGTGCAAGGCGGCTACGTGGTCCTCCGTGAACACGTTCATAAGGTTCTTTGCCTTCGATACTTCCGCCTCGCAAGATGCTTCCTTTGGACACCGGGTTCTTGTGCCCGCTACAGTTCATCCCCTCCCATAAGGAACTGCTTTAGGACATCCCCAACGTTATTCCCTGTGGAATACCAGTCTAGCCCACTGCAGAAAAGGAGATTTATGGTAAGGACTTACCTTTAGCTAAATCTCTTTCTGCGAGGTACACTGGATTCCACAGGGCGGCCACCCTGACGCACTTGGCTTCTTTGGGTTGGTATGGCATTAGCTGCTGATACCTTCTCCTGTCGTGAGAATGTGGTGTCTGTGGCTGCTAACTGTTGTCATCTCTTTTACCTGCTACTGCATTGGACTGGTTAACAAAACTGAGCTCCTGTGCACGGAGGCGGGGTTATAGAGAGCATCTTGGGAACAGTCAAAGCTTTTAGCCTGTTGGTGCCTCGGATCAAGATCCTACTCTACACCCCAATGTTATTCCCTGATGTTATTCCTGTGGAATCTAGTGTATCTCGCAGAAAGAAATTTAACAAAGGTAAGTTCTTACCATAAATCTCCTTATACAGGAGGAGCGGCCTGTGGTGTCCTGTTATTATTATACATGGGGAGCAGCCTGTGGTGTCTTGTTGTTGTTGTTGTTATTATTATACGGGGAGCAGCCTGTGGTGTCCTGTTATTATTATGCAGGGGAAGCAGCCTGCGGTGTCCTGTTTTTATTATTATTATTATTATTATTATTATTATATAGGGGGAGCAACCTGTGGTGTCCTGTTGTTGTTGTTGTTGTTGTTGTTATTATTATACAGGAGGAGCAGCCTCTGGTATCCTGTTGTTGTTATACATGGGGAGCAGCCTGTGGTGTCCTGTTGTTATTTATTATACAGGAGGAGCAGCATGTGGTGTCCTGTTGTTGTTGTTATTTATTATTATTATTATTATTATATTTGGGGAGTGACCTGTGGTGTCCTGTTATTAGTAGTATACAGGGGTAGGAGTCTGTGGTGCTTCACTTCCAAAATTGACTCCATTCGTCAGGACATAACATCCTACCAGAACCTGAGCAACCCCCCTCTTCAATTTCCTGACCCCTCCTCCCCCTCTCCTTCCCTCCTACCAACTCTGACATCTTTCTTCCCTATATCTGGAGAGGAAGTGATGGTCCTCATCCAGTCCTCACACCCCCCACCTCCCCACTTAACCCTATTCCCTCACGCCTTCTCCGCTTTCCTCCCTGCCTGTTCCAATGTTGCCTATCTACTCAATCTCTCACTCTCATCAGGCACTGTCCCTTCTGCCTTCAAGCATGCACTTGTCTCCCCTATTCTTAAAAAACCTACCCTTGATCCAACCAATCTCTCCAACTAAAACCCATGTCTCTCCTCTCTTTTGACTCCAAACTCCTTGAGCATGTTGTCTACAACCACCTTACTGCCTGTCTTTCCTCCAACTCACTGCTTAGCCCATCCTAGTCTGTTTTCCGTCCTCTCCACTGAAACTGCCCTCTCAAAAGTCTTCAATGACCTCCTATCTGCTAAATCTAAGGGCCACTACTCTCTACTTATTCTTCTTGATCTCCCTGCTGCAATTGACACTGTGGACCACCCTCTCCTGCAATTACTTCCTTACTGCAAATACTTCCTTATTCTGCGTTATACTGCCCTCTCCTGGCTGTCCTACTTTTCTGACGGTTCCTTCTGTCTTTCTTCTCTCATGACTCCACCTCCCCCACTTCCTCTAGCAGTGTCCCCAAGGTTCTGTTCTGGACCTCTCCTTTTCTCTCTCTCTACACATCCTCTTTAGGTGAGCTCTTTAGCTCTTGGCTTACAATATCATCTCTACGCTAATGATACTTAAATCTACCTTTCCTCCTCGGACCTCTCCCCCACTGTCCTCATAACTCCAACTATCTCTTTGCTATCTCTTCCTGAATTCCCCAGCGCTTTCTTAAACTTATGTCTAACACTGAGCTGATAATCTTCCCTCCCTCTCGCATAACTTCTCCCACAATTTAATTATCTATTGATGGCTTTACTATCTCCTCCTGCCCCCAAGTGCGCTGTCTTGGAGTCATCCTTGTCTCCTCCCTCTCCTTCACACCACACATTCAGCACCTCTCACAGTACTGCCATTTCCATCTCAAAAACATTTTCAGGATCAGACCCTTTCTAACCCAGAATGCTACTAAGACCCTCATCCACTCACTGGTCATCTCCAGATTGGACTACTGTAATCTCCTTTCTGGCCTCCCTGACATACGCCTCTCTCCACTCCAATCTATCCTCAATGCTGCCGCCCATCTCATCTTCCTCACCGAACGTACTACATCCACCTCCCCTCTCATGCAGGACCTTCACTGGCTCCCCTTCCCAATTGGAATACAATTCAAGCTTCTCACATTCAAAGCCCTCACCCACTCTTCTCGCTCTTGCATCTGTGACCTCATCTCTTTGTACACTCCCACCTGTCCTCTTCTCTCCGCTATTGCATGCCGACTCTCCTGCCAACTGATTACCTCCTCCAACTCCTACCTGCAAGATTTCTCACGTGCTGCTCCCTGTCTCTGGAATTCTCTACCTCTCCACCTCTCTACAAAACTTCAATTGGCCTCCCAAGCCAACTATCTTCCTAACCCTCTTGTCCACGCTTGCAGTCTACGCCTTCTATGTCACCCTGGTGTGTTAGCCCTTCACCTTTAAGATTGTAATCTCGCAAGAGCAGGGCGTTCTCCATCATGTGCCTTGCCTTCTCTTACACTATCTTATACTCCATCCTCCCATTGATGGCACCTAACCCCTGGTTTTCTGTATATACCTTGTATTTGTCCTATATTGTCTCAAACTCTGAATGTTTTTGTTTTGCTCATTTGTTTATGTACTGTGTAATGGGCGCTGCGGATCCCTTATGGCACCATATAAATAAAAGATAATACTAAATTGTTTTTTTTTTGACAGATACATTTCACCATTGTTGTTTCTTCTAAATACTTTGTATCCATTTATTGTTGAAACATTAGTAACCAAGATTTTCAGTATGATCGTATCATTACAGTGAAATGACTGGAGAGGGGATCTGGGAGTGTCACTGTGACGTCACTTATATCTACAGTAATATTACAGGGACATGACTGGGGAGGTGAGGGGGATCTGGAAGCATCACTGTGACATCACTTATATCGTAATAATACAAGGACATGACTGGGGAGGTGAGGAGATCTGGGAGCATCACAGTGACATCACATCTATAGTAATAATACAGGGACATGACTGGGGAGGTGAGGGATCTGGGAGCATCATTGTGACGTCACTTACATCTATAGTAATAATACAGGGACAGTAGTGAAGAAGACATCTAGTGAGTGTGAGACACCCGGCAGCCATCTTTGTGTGTCAGTTGGACTAAGCAGGACCCACAGCCCCTTCATGCTGCCTCCTCCTCACTCACTGATACATGAGAGACACAGTGACCAGAAGATCCTTGAACTCGCCAACAAGATCATTCAGCTGCTGACTGGAGAGGTGACTGCCGGAAATGGGACATTATATAATAACACCAGGGGACGTGTTTGGGTGATGACTGGAGAGGTGACTGCTGGGAATGGGACATTATACAGTAACACCAGGGGATGTGTCTGGGTGATGACTGGAGAGGTGACTGCTTGGAATGGGGCATTATCCAGTAACACCAGGGGATGTGTCTGGGTGATGACTGTATCACTGTGTGTGTGTCATGTTCCTATAAGGTCATGATGTCACTGTCTATGTCTCCATGCAGGAGGGGGAGTATATAGAGGAACACGGGTCTGTACAAGGACGTGATGATGGAGAATTACCAGCCCTTCACATCACTGGGTAAGAGGAGACTGTCATGTATTGTACAGGGGAGAGCAGGTATGGGGGCCCCCTATATACACACATCATCTGATAATCACATATATACACTGTACTCAGTCACTGTGTGTCTCCTACAGATGGGTCCAGTAACAGAAATACCCCAGAGAGATGTCCCCGTCCTCTGTATTCCCAGGATTGTACAGAGGAGAATCACAGGATCCCACAGGATCAGGTAGGTGGGATTTAGGGTCTCCCCAATATACCAAAGTGACCATCACTATATGATCTGTAGAGGAGCTGTGTGTCTTATACACTGATATTATACTGTTTCACCTCAGTTTAATCTGACTGTATGCAAATGTCATTCTAGTGTTTGTTTGTTTGTTTGTTTGTTTTTTAGGTAGAACGTCTGTCTGATATGAAGGCAGAAGATATAGAGGGAGAAGAAGATGCATATGTGACTGATATAAAGGCAGAAGATATAGAGGGAGAAGAAGAGACGTATGTGACTGATATAAAGGCAGAAGATATAGAGGGAGAAGAAGAGACGTATGTGACTGATATAAAGGCAGAAGATATAGAGGAAGAAGAAGAGGCATATGTGAGGGGTGATCAGCAGTGTAAGGAGGAGGAGATCCCTACAGATATCAGCACAGGTGAGTAATAAACACTTATTACAGAAAAGAGTCATATATTCTCCTTGCTCAGTCACTACAGCAATCTCTTATCCTACACTCTTCTCTGTCAGTACAAACTAATGAGGAATATGTATTTTCCCATTGGGGGAGTCAGGAGCCATCAGCCTCTATTATACTCCTGCTCTCCCCCTCACATCATGTCACTGTATGTTACCAGCCCAGAGATCTGACCAGTCTCCTCCCCACACTCTCTGGTGTATCTCATACATCAGGAGCCATCAGGCCCTATTATACTCCTGCTCTCCCCCCTCACATCATGTCACTATGTGTTACCAGCCCAGATATCTGAGCAGTCTCCTCCCCACTCTCTCTGGTGTTTCTCATACATCAGGAGCCATCAGCCCCTATTATACTCCTGCTCCTCCCTCACATCATGTCACTGTGTGTTACCAGCCCAGAGATCTGACCAGTCTCCTCCCCACACTCTCTGGTGTATCTCATACATCAGGAGCCATCAGCCCCTATTATGCTCCTGCTTTCCCCCCTCACATCATGTCACTGTGTGTTACCAGCCCAGATATCTGACCAGTCTCCTCCCCACACTCGCTGGTGTATCTCATACATCAGGAGCCATCAGCCCCTATTATAGTCCTGCTCTCTCCCACTCACATCATGTCACTATATTACCAGCCCAGAGATCTGACCAGTCTCCTCCCCACACTCTCTGGTGTATCTCATACATCAGGAACCATCAGCACCTATTATGCTCCTGCTCTCCTCCTCACATCATGTCACTGTGTGTTACCAGCCCAGAGATCTGACCAGTCTCCTCCCCACACTCTCTGGTGTACCTCATACATCAGGAGCCATCAGCCCCTATTATACTCCTGCTCTCCTCCTCACATCATGTCACTGTGTGTTATCAGCCCAGAGATCTGACCAGTCTCCTCCCCACACTCTCATTTGTATCTCATACATCAGGAGCCATCAGCCCCTATTATACTCCTGCTCTCCCCCTCACATCATGTCACTGTGTTACTAGCCCAGAGATCTGACCATTCTCCTCCCCACACTCTCTGGTGTATCTCATACATCAGGAGCCATCAGCCCCTATTATACTCCTGCTCTCCCCTCACATCATGTCACTGTGTGTTACCAGCCCAGAGATCTGACCAGTCTCCTCCCCACACTATATGGTGTATCTCATACATCAGGAGCCATCAGCCCCTATTATACTCCTGCTCTCCTCCTCACATCATGTCACTGTGTGTTACCAGCCCAGAGATCTGACCAGTCTCCTCCCCACACTCTCTGGTGTATCTCATACATCAGGAGGCATCAGCCCCTATTATACTCCTGCTCTCTCCCTCTCACATCATGTCACTATGTTACCAGCCCAGAGATCTGACCAGTCTCCTCCCCACACTCTCTGGTGTTTCTCATACATCAGGAGCCATCAGCCCCTATTATACTCCTGCTCCTCCCTCACATCATGTCACTGTGTGTTACCAGCCCAGAGATCTGACCAGTCTCCTCCCCACACTCTCTGGTGTATCTCATACATCAGGAGCCATCAGCCCCTATTATACTCCTGCTCCTCCCTCACATCATGTCACTGTGTGTTACCAGCACAGAGATCTGACCAGTCTCCTCCCCACACTCTCTGGTGTATCTCATACATCAGGAGCCATCAGCCCCTATTATACTCCTGCTCTCTCCCTCTCACATCATGTCACTATGTTACCAGCCCAGAGATCTGAGCAGTCTCCTCCCCACTCTCTCTGGTGTTTCTCATACATCAGGAGCCATCAGCCCCTATTATACTCCTGCTCCTCCCTCACATCATGTCACTGTGTGTTACCAGCCCAGAGATCTGACCAGTCTCCTCCCCACACTCTCTGGTGTATCTCATACATCAGGAGCCATCAGCCCCTATTATGCTCCTGCTTTCCCCCCTCACATCATGTCACTGTGTGTTACCAGCCCAGAGATCTGACCAGTCTTCTCCCCACACTCTCTGGTGTATCTCATACATCAGGAGCCATCAGCCCCTATTATACTCCTGCTCCTCCCTCACATCATGTCACTGTGTGTTACCAGCACAGAGATCTGACCAGTCTCCTCCCCACACTCTCTGGTGTATCTCATACATCAGGAGCCATCAGCCCCTATTATACTCCTGCTCTCTCCCTCTCACATCATGTCACTATGTTACCAGCCCAGAGATCTGAGCAGTCTCCTCCCCACTCTCTCTGGTGTTTCTCATACATCAGGAGCCATCAGCCCCTATTATACTCCTGCTCCTCCCTCACATCATGTCACTGTGTGTTACCAGCCCAGAGATCTGACCAGTCTCCTCCCCACACTCTCTGGTGTATCTCATACATCAGGAGCCATCAGCCCCTATTATGCTCCTGCTTTCCCCCCTCACATCATGTCACTGTGTGTTACCAGCCCAGATATCTGACCAGTCTCCTCCCCACACTCTCTGGTGTATCTCATACATCAGGAGCCATCAGCCCCTATTATAGTCCTGCTCTCTACCTCTCACATCATGTCACTATGTTACCAGCCCAGAGATCTGACCAGTCTCCTCCCCACACTCTCTGGTGTATCTCATGCATCAGGAGCCATCAGCCCCTATTATACTTCTGCTTTCCCCCTCACATCATGTCACTGTGTGTTAGCCCAGAGATCTGACCAGTCTTCTCCCCACTCTCTCTGGTGTATCTCATACATCAGGAGCCATCAGCCCCTATTATACTCCTGCTCTCCCCCTCACATCATGTCACTGTGTGTTACCAGCCCAGAGATCTGACCAGTCTCCTCCCCACACTCTCTGGTGTATCTCATACATCAGGAGCCATCAGCCCCTATTATACTCCTGCTCTCCCCCTCACATCATGTCACTGTGTTACCAGCCCAGAGATCTGACCAGTCTCCTCCCCACACTCTCTGGTGTATCTCATACATCAGGAGCCATCAGCCCCTATTATACTCCTGCTCCTCCCTCACATCATGTCACTGTGTGTTACCAGCCCAGAGATCTGACCAGTCTCTTCCTCACACTCTCTGGTGTATCTCATACATCAGGAGCCATCAGCCCCTATTACACTCCTGCTCCCCCCTCACATCATGTCACTGAGTGTTACCAGCCCAGAGATCTGACCAGTCTCCTCCCCACACTCTCTGGTGTATCTCATACATCAGGATCCATCAGCCCATATTATACTCCTGCTCTCCTCTCACATCATGTCACTGTGTGTTACCAGCCCAGAGATCTGACCAGTCTCCTCCCCACACTCTCTGGTGTATCTCATACATCAGGAGTCATCAGCCCCTATTATACTCCTGCTCTCCCCCTCACATCATGTCCCTGTGTGTTACCAGCCCAGAGATCTGACCAGTCTCATCCACACACTCTCTGGTGTATCTCATACATCAGGAGCCATCAGCCCATATTCTACTCCTGCTCTACCCATCACATCATGTCCCTGTGTGTTACCAGCCCAGAGATCTGACCAGTCTCCTCCCCACACTCTCTGGTGTGTCTTATACATCAGGAGCCATCAGCCCCTATTATATTTCTGCTCCCCCCTCACATCATGTCACTGAGTGTTACCAGCCCAGAGATCTGACCAGTCTCCTCCCCACACTCTCTGGTGTATCTCATACATCAGGATCCATCAGCCCATATTATACTCCTGCTCTCCTCTCACATCATGTCACTGTGTGTTACCAGCCCAGAGATCTGACCAGTCTCCTCCCCACACTCTCTGGTGTATCTCATACATCAGGAGTCATCAGCCCCTATTATACTCCTGCTCTCCCCCTCACATCATGTCCCTGTGTGTTACCAGCCCAGAGATCTGACCAGTCTCCTCCCCACACTCTCTGGTGTATCTCATACATCAGGAGCCATCAGCCTCTATTATCCTCCTGTTCTCCCTCACATCATGTCACTGTGTGTTACCAGCCCAGAGATCTGACCAGTCTCCTCCCCACACTCTCTGGTGTATCTCATAAATCAGGATCCATCAGCCCCTATTATACTCCTGCTCTCCCCCTCACATCATGTCACTGTGTGTTACCAGCCCAGAGATCTGACCAGTCTCCTCCCCACACTCTCTGGTGTATCTCATACATCAGGAGCCATCAGCCTCTATTATCCTCCTGCTCTCCCTCACATCATGTCACTGTGTGTTACCAGCCCAGAGATCTGACCAGTCTCCTCCCCACACTCTCTGGTGTATCTCATACATCAGGAGCCATCAGCCCCTATTATGCTCCTGCTTTCCCCCCTCACATCATGTCACTGTGTGTTACCAGCCCAGATATCTGACCAGTCTCCTCCCCACACTCGCTGGTGTATCTCATACATCAGGAGCCATCAGCCCCTATTATAGTCCTGCTCTCTCCCACTCACATCATGTCACTATATTACCAGCCCAGAGATCTGACCAGTCTCCTCCCCACACTCTCTGGTGTATCTCATACATCAGGAACCATCAGCACCTATTATGCTCCTGCTCTCCTCCTCACATCATGTCACTGTGTGTTACCAGCCCAGAGATCTGACCAGTCTCCTCCCCACACTCTCTGGTGTACCTCATACATCAGGAGCCATCAGCCCCTATTATACTCCTGCTCTCCTCCTCACATCATGTCACTGTGTGTTATCAGCCCAGAGATCTGACCAGTCTCCTCCCCACACTCTCATTTGTATCTCATACATCAGGAGCCATCAGCCCCTATTATACTCCTGCTCTCCCCCTCACATCATGTCACTGTGTTACTAGCCCAGAGATCTGACCATTCTCCTCCCCACACTCTCTGGTGTATCTCATACATCAGGAGCCATCAGCCCCTATTATACTCCTGCTCTCCCCTCACATCATGTCACTGTGTGTTACCAGCCCAGAGATCTGACCAGTCTCCTCCCCACACTATATGGTGTATCTCATACATCAGGAGCCATCAGCCCCTATTATACTCCTGCTCTCCTCCTCACATCATGTCACTGTGTGTTACCAGCCCAGAGATCTGACCAGTCTCCTCCCCACACTCTCTGGTGTATCTCATACATCAGGAGGCATCAGCCCCTATTATACTCCTGCTCTCTCCCTCTCACATCATGTCACTATGTTACCAGCCCAGAGATCTGACCAGTCTCCTCCCCACACTCTCTGGTGTTTCTCATACATCAGGAGCCATCAGCCCCTATTATACTCCTGCTCCTCCCTCACATCATGTCACTGTGTGTTACCAGCCCAGAGATCTGACCAGTCTCCTCCCCACACTCTCTGGTGTATCTCATACATCAGGAGCCATCAGCCCCTATTATACTCCTGCTCCTCCCTCACATCATGTCACTGTGTGTTACCAGCACAGAGATCTGACCAGTCTCCTCCCCACACTCTCTGGTGTATCTCATACATCAGGAGCCATCAGCCCCTATTATACTCCTGCTCTCTCCCTCTCACATCATGTCACTATGTTACCAGCCCAGAGATCTGAGCAGTCTCCTCCCCACTCTCTCTGGTGTTTCTCATACATCAGGAGCCATCAGCCCCTATTATACTCCTGCTCCTCCCTCACATCATGTCACTGTGTGTTACCAGCCCAGAGATCTGACCAGTCTCCTCCCCACACTCTCTGGTGTATCTCATACATCAGGAGCCATCAGCCCCTATTATGCTCCTGCTTTCCCCCCTCACATCATGTCACTGTGTGTTACCAGCCCAGAGATCTGACCAGTCTTCTCCCCACACTCTCTGGTGTATCTCATACATCAGGAGCCATCAGCCCCTATTATACTCCTGCTCCTCCCTCACATCATGTCACTGTGTGTTACCAGCACAGAGATCTGACCAGTCTCCTCCCCACACTCTCTGGTGTATCTCATACATCAGGAGCCATCAGCCCCTATTATACTCCTGCTCTCTCCCTCTCACATCATGTCACTATGTTACCAGCCCAGAGATCTGAGCAGTCTCCTCCCCACTCTCTCTGGTGTTTCTCATACATCAGGAGCCATCAGCCCCTATTATACTCCTGCTCCTCCCTCACATCATGTCACTGTGTGTTACCAGCCCAGAGATCTGACCAGTCTCCTCCCCACACTCTCTGGTGTATCTCATACATCAGGAGCCATCAGCCCCTATTATGCTCCTGCTTTCCCCCCTCACATCATGTCACTGTGTGTTACCAGCCCAGATATCTGACCAGTCTCCTCCCCACACTCTCTGGTGTATCTCATACATCAGGAGCCATCAGCCCCTATTATAGTCCTGCTCTCTACCTCTCACATCATGTCACTATGTTACCAGCCCAGAGATCTGACCAGTCTCCTCCCCACACTCTCTGGTGTATCTCATGCATCAGGAGCCATCAGCCCCTATTATACTTCTGCTCTCCCCCTCACATCATGTCACTGTGTGTTAGCCCAGAGATCTGACCAGTCTTCTCCCCACTCTCTCTGGTGTATCTCATACATCAGGAGCCATCAGCCCCTATTATACTCCTGCTCTCCCCCTCACATCATGTCACTGTGTGTTACCAGCCCATAGATCTGACCAGTCTCCTCCCCACACTCTCTGGTGTATCTCATACATCAGGAGCCATCAGCCCCTATTATACTCCTGCTCCTCCCTCACATCATGTCACTGTGTGTTACCAGCCCAGAGATCTGACCAGTCTCTTCCTCACACTCTCTGGTGTATCTCATACATCAGGAGCCATCAGCCCCTATTACACTCCTGCTCCCCCCTCACATCATGTCACTGAGTGTTACCAGCCCAGAGATCTGACCAGTCTCCTCCCCACACTCTCTGGTGTATCTCATACATCAGGATCCATCAGCCCATATTATACTCCTGCTCTCCTCTCACATCATGTCACTGTGTGTTACCAGCCCAGAGATCTGACCAGTCTCCTCCCCACACTCTCTGGTGTATCTCATACATCAGGATCCATCAGCCCCTATTATTCTCCTGCTCTCCCTCACATCATGTCACTGTGTGTTACCAGCCCAGAGATCTGAACAGTCTCCTCCCCACACTCTCTGGTGTATCTCATACATCAGGAGTCATCAGCCCCTATTATACTCCTGCTCTCCCCCTCACATCATGTCCCTGTGTGTTACCAGCCCAGAGATCTGACCAGTCTCATCCACACACTCTCTGGTGTATCTCATACATCAGGAGACATCAGCCCCTATTATACTCCTGCTCTACCCATCACATCATGTCCCTGTGTGTTACCAGCCCAGAGATCTGACCAGTCTCCTCCCCACACTCTCTGGTGTGTCTTATACATCAGGAGCCATCAGCCCCTATTATATTTCTGCTCCCCCCTCACATCATGTCACTGAGTGTTACCAGCCCAGAGATCTGACCAGTCTCCTCCCCACACTCTCTGGTGTATCTCATACATCAGGATCCATCAGCCCATATTATACTCCTGCTCTCCTCTCACATCATGTCACTGTGTGTTACCAGCCCAGAGATCTGACCAGTCTCCTCCCCACACTCTCTGGTGTATCTCATACATCAGGAGTCATCAGCCCCTATTATACTCCTGCTCTCCCCCTCACATCATGTCCCTGTGTGTTACCAGCCCAGAGATCTGACCAGTCTCCTCCCCACACTCTCTGGTGTATCTCATACATCAGGAGCCATCAGCCTCTATTATCCTCCTGTTCTCCCTCACATCATGTCACTGTGTGTTACCAGCCCAGAGATCTGACCAGTCTCCTCCCCACACTCTCTGGTGTATCTCATAAATCAGGATCCATCAGCCCCTATTATACTCCTGCTCTCCCCCTCACATCATGTCACTGTGTGTTACCAGCCCAGAGATCTGACCAGTCTCCTCCCCACACTCTCTGGTGTACCTCATACATCAGGAGCCATCAGCCCCTATTATACTCCTGCTCTCCTCCTCACATCATGTCACTGTGTGTTATCAGCCCAGAGATCTGACCAGTCTCCTCCCCACACTCTCATTTGTATCTCATACATCAGGAGCCATCAGCCCCTATTATACTCCTGCTCTCCCCCTCACATCATGTCACTGTGTTACTAGCCCAGAGATCTGACCATTCTCCTCCCCACACTCTCTGGTGTATCTCATACATCAGGAGCCATCAGCCCCTATTATACTCCTGCTCTCCCCTCACATCATGTCACTGTGTGTTACCAGCCCAGAGATCTGACCAGTCTCCTCCCCACACTATATGGTGTATCTCATACATCAGGAGCCATCAGCCCCTATTATACTCCTGCTCTCCTCCTCACATCATGTCACTGTGTGTTACCAGCCCAGAGATCTGACCAGTCTCCTCCCCACACTCTCTGGTGTATCTCATACATCAGGAGGCATCAGCCCCTATTATACTCCTGCTCTCTCCCTCTCACATCATGTCACTATGTTACCAGCCCAGAGATCTGACCAGTCTCCTCCCCACACTCTCTGGTGTTTCTCATACATCAGGAGCCATCAGCCCCTATTATACTCCTGCTCCTCCCTCACATCATGTCACTGTGTGTTACCAGCCCAGAGATCTGACCAGTCTCCTCCCCACACTCTCTGGTGTATCTCATACATCAGGAGCCATCAGCCCCTATTATACTCCTGCTCCTCCCTCACATCATGTCACTGTGTGTTACCAGCACAGAGATCTGACCAGTCTCCTCCCCACACTCTCTGGTGTATCTCATACATCAGGAGCCATCAGCCCCTATTATACTCCTGCTCTCTCCCTCTCACATCATGTCACTATGTTACCAGCCCAGAGATCTGAGCAGTCTCCTCCCCACTCTCTCTGGTGTTTCTCATACATCAGGAGCCATCAGCCCCTATTATACTCCTGCTCCTCCCTCACATCATGTCACTGTGTGTTACCAGCCCAGAGATCTGACCAGTCTCCTCCCCACACTCTCTGGTGTATCTCATACATCAGGAGCCATCAGCCCCTATTATACTCCTGCTCTCTCCCTCTCACATCATGTCACTATGTTACCAGCCCAGAGATCTGAGCAGTCTCCTCCCCACTCTCTCTGGTGTTTCTCATACATCAGGAGCCATCAGCCCCTATTATACTCCTGCTCCTCCCTCACATCATGTCACTGTGTGTTACCAGCCCAGAGATCTGACCAGTCTTCTCCCCACACTCTCTGGTGTATCTCATACATCAGGAGCCATCAGCCCCTATTATACTCCTGCTCCTCCCTCACATCATGTCACTGTGTGTTACCAGCACAGAGATCTGACCAGTCTCCTCCCCACACTCTCTGGTGTATCTCATACATCAGGAGCCATCAGCCCCTATTATACTCCTGCTCTCTCCCTCTCACATCATGTCACTATGTTACCAGCCCAGAGATCTGAGCAGTCTCCTCCCCACTCTCTCTGGTGTTTCTCATACATCAGGAGCCATCAGCCCCTATTATACTCCTGCTCCTCCCTCACATCATGTCACTGTGTGTTACCAGCCCAGAGATCTGACCAGTCTCCTCCCCACACTCTCTGGTGTATCTCATACATCAGGAGCCATCAGCCCCTATTATGCTCCTGCTTTCCCCCCTCACATCATGTCACTGTGTGTTACCAGCCCAGATATCTGACCAGTCTCCTCCCCACACTCTCTGGTGTATCTCATACATCAGGAGCCATCAGCCCCTATTATAGTCCTGCTCTCTACCTCTCACATCATGTCACTATGTTACCAGCCCAGAGATCTGACCAGTCTCCTCCCCACACTCTCTGGTGTATCTCATGCATCAGGAGCCATCAGCCCCTATTATACTTCTGCTCTCCCCCTCACATCATGTCACTGTGTGTTAGCCCAGAGATCTGACCAGTCTTCTCCCCACTCTCTCTGGTGTATCTCATACATCAGGAGCCATCAGCCCCTATTACACTCCTGCTCCCCCCTCACATCATGTCACTGAGTGTTACCAGCCCAGAGATCTGACCAGTCTCCTCCCCACACTCTCTGGTGTATCTCATACATCAGGATCCATCAGCCCATATTATACTCCTGCTCTCCTCTCACATCATGTCACTGTGTGTTACCAGCCCAGAGATCTGACCAGTCTCCTCCCCACACTCTCTGGTGTATCTCATACATCAGGATCCATCAGCCCCTATTATACTCCTGCTCTCCCCCTCACATCATGTCACTGTGTTACCAGCCCAGAGATCTGACCAGTCTCCTCACCACACTCTCTGGTGTATCTCATACATCAGGAGCCATCAGCCCCTATTATTCTCCTGCTCTCCCTCACATCATGTCACTGTGTTTTACCAGCCCAGAGATCTGAACAGTCTCCTCCCCACACTCTCTGGTGTATCTCATACATCAGGAGTCATCAGCCCCTATTATACTCCTGCTCTCCCCCTCACATCATGTCCCTGTGTGTTACCAGCCCAGAGATCTGACCAGTCTCATCCACACACTCTCTGGTGTATCTCATACATCAGGAGCCATCAGCCCCTATTATACTCCTGCTCTACCCATCACATCATGTCCCTGTGTGTTACCAGCCCAGAGATCTGACCAGTCTCCTCCCCACACTCTCTGGTGTGTCTTATACATCAGGAGCCATCAGCCCCTATTATATTTCTGCTCTCCCCTTCACATCATGTCACTTTGTTACCAGCCCAGAGATCTGACCAGTCTCCTCCCCACACTCTCTGGTGTATCTCATACATCAGGATCCATCAGCCCATATTATACTCCTGCTCTCCTCTCACATCATGTCACTGTGTGTTACCAGCCCAGAGATCTGACCAGTCTCCTCCCCACACTCTCTGGTGTATCTCATACATCAGGAGTCATCAGCCCCTATTATACTCCTGCTCTCCCCCTCACATCATGTCCCTGTGTGTTACCAGCCCAGAGATCTGACCAGTCTCCTCCCCACACTCTCTGGTGTATCTCATACATCAGGAGCCATCAGCCTCTATTATCCTCCTGTTCTCCCTCACATCATGTCACTGTGTGTTACCAGCCCAGAGATCTGACCAGTCTCCTCCCCACACTCTCTGGTGTATCTCATAAATCAGGATCCATCAGCCCCTATTATACTCCTGCTCTCCCCCTCACATCATGTCACTGTGTGTTACCAGCCCAGAGATCTGACCAGTCTCCTCCCCACACTCTCTGGTGTATCTCATACATCAGGAGCCATCAGCCTCTATTATCCTCCTGCTCTCCCTCACATCATGTCACTGTGTGTTACCAGCCCAGAGATCTGACCAGTCTCCTCCCCACACTCTCTGGTGTATCTCATACATCAGGATCCATCAGCCCCTATTATACTCCTGCTCTCCCCCTCACATCATGTCACTGTGTGTTACCAGCCCAGAGATCTGACCAGTCTCCTCCCCACACTCTCTGGTGTGTCTTATACATCAGGAGCCATCAGCCCCTATTATATTTCTGCTCCCCCCTCACATCATGTCACTGAGTGTTACCAGCCCAGAGATCTGACCAGTCTCCTCCCCACACTCTCTGGTGTATCTCATACATCAGGATCCATCAGCCCATATTATACTCCTGCTCTCCTCTCACATCATGTCACTGTGTGTTACCAGCCCAGAGATCTGACCAGTCTCCTCCCCACACTCTCTGGTGTATCTCATACATCAGGAGTCATCAGCCCCTATTATACTCCTGCTCTCCCCCTCACATCATGTCCCTGTGTGTTACCAGCCCAGAGATCTGACCAGTCTCCTCCCCACACTCTCTGGTGTATCTCATACATCAGGAGCCATCAGCCTCTATTATCCTCCTGCTCTCCCTCACATCATGTCACTGTGTGTTACCAGCCCAGAGATCTGACCAGTCTCCTCCCCACACTCTCTGGTGTATCTCATACATCAGGATCCATCAGCCCCTATTATACTCCTGCTCTCCCCCTCACATCATGTCACTGTGTGTTACCAGCCCAGAGATCTGACCAGTCTCCTCCCCACACTCTCTGGTGTATCTCATACATCAGGAGCCATCAGCCTCTATTATCCTCCTGCTCTCCCTCACATCATGTAACTGTGTGTTACCAGCACAGAGATCTGACCAGTCTCCTCCCCACACTCTCTGGTGTTTCTCATACATCAGGAGCCATCAGCCCCTATTATACTCCTGCTCCTCCCTCACATCATGTCACTGTGTGTTACCAGCCCAGAGATCTGACCAGTCTCCTCCCCACACTCTCTGGTGTATCTCATACATCAGGAGCCATCAGCCCCTATTATACTCCTGCTCCTCCCTCACATCATGTCACTGTGTGTTACCAGCACAGAGATCTGACCAGTCTCCTCCCCACACTCTCTGGTGTATCTCATACATCAGGAGCCATCAGCCCCTATTATACTCCTGCTCTCTCCCTCTCACATCATGTCACTATGTTACCAGCCCAGAGATCTGAGCAGTCTCCTCCCCACTCTCTCTGGTGTTTCTCATACATCAGGAGCCATCAGCCCCTATTATACTCCTGCTCCTCCCTCACATCATGTCACTGTGTGTTACCAGCCCAGAGATCTGACCAGTCTCCTCCCCACACTCTCTGGTGTATCTCATACATCAGGAGCCATCAGCCCCTATTATGCTCCTGCTTTCCCCCCTCACATCATGTCACTGTGTGTTACCAGCCCAGAGATCTGACCAGTCTTCTCCCCACACTCTCTGGTGTATCTCATACATCAGGAGCCATCAGCCCCTATTATACTCCTGCTCCTCCCTCACATCATGTCACTGTGTGTTACCAGCACAGAGATCTGACCAGTCTCCTCCCCACACTCTCTGGTGTATCTCATACATCAGGAGCCATCAGCCCCTATTATACTCCTGCTCTCTCCCTCTCACATCATGTCACTATGTTACCAGCCCAGAGATCTGAGCAGTCTCCTCCCCACTCTCTCTGGTGTTTCTCATACATCAGGAGCCATCAGCCCCTATTATACTCCTGCTCCTCCCTCACATCATGTCACTGTGTGTTACCAGCCCAGAGATCTGACCAGTCTCCTCCCCACACTCTCTGGTGTATCTCATACATCAGGAGCCATCAGCCCCTATTATGCTCCTGCTTTCCCCCCTCACATCATGTCACTGTGTGTTACCAGCCCAGATATCTGACCAGTCTCCTCCCCACACTCTCTGGTGTATCTCATACATCAGGAGCCATCAGCCCCTATTATAGTCCTGCTCTCTACCTCTCACATCATGTCACTATGTTACCAGCCCAGAGATCTGACCAGTCTCCTCCCCACACTCTCTGGTGTATCTCATGCATCAGGAGCCATCAGCCCCTATTATACTTCTGCTCTCCCCCTCACATCATGTCACTGTGTGTTAGCCCAGAGATCTGACCAGTCTTCTCCCCACTCTCTCTGGTGTATCTCATACATCAGGAGCCATCAGCCCCTATTATACTCCTGCTCTCCCCCTCACATCATGTCACTGTGTGTTACCAGCCCAGAGATCTGACCAGTCTCCTCCCCACACTCTCTGGTGTATCTCATACATCAGGAGCCATCAGCCCCTATTATACTCCTGCTCCTCCCTCACATCATGTCACTGTGTGTTACCAGCCCAGAGATCTGACCAGTCTCTTCCTCACACTCTCTGGTGTATCTCATACATCAGGAGCCATCAGCCCCTATTACACTCCTGCTCCCCCCTCACATCATGTCACTGAGTGTTACCAGCCCAGAGATCTGACCAGTCTCCTCCCCACACTCTCTGGTGTATCTCATACATCAGGATCCATCAGCCCCTATTATTCTCCTGCTCTCCCTCACATCATGTCACTGTGTGTTACCAGCCCAGAGATCTGAACAGTCTCCTCCCCACACTCTCTGGTGTATCTCATACATCAGGAGCCATCAGCCCCTATTATACTCCTGCTCTCCCCCTCACATCATGTCCCTGTGTGTTACCAGCCCAGAGATCTGACCAGTCTCATCCACACACTCTCTGGTGTATCTCATACATCAGGAGCCATCAGCCCCTATTATACTCCTGCTCTACCCATCACATCATGTCCCTGTGTGTTACCAGCCCAGAGATCTGACCAGTCTCCTCCCCACACTCTCTGGTGTGTCTTATACATCAGGAGCCATCAGCCCCTATTATATTTCTGCTCCCCCCTCACATCATGTCACTGAGTGTTACCAGCCCAGAGATCTGACCAGTCTCCTCCCCACACTCTCTGGTGTATCTCATACATCAGGATCCATCAGCCCATATTATACTCCTGCTCTCCTCTCACATCATGTCACTGTGTGTTACCAGCCCAGAGATCTGACCAGTCTCCTCCCCACACTCTCTGGTGTATCTCATACATCAGGAGTCATCAGCCCCTATTATACTCCTGCTCTCCCCCTCACATCATGTCCCTGTGTGTTACCAGCCCAGAGATCTGACCAGTCTCCTCCCCACACTCTCTGGTGTATCTCATACATCAGGAGCCATCAGCCTCTATTATCCTCCTGTTCTCCCTCACATCATGTCACTGTGTGTTACCAGCCCAGAGATCTGACCAGTCTCCTCCCCACACTCTCTGGTGTATCTCATAAATCAGGATCCATCAGCCCCTATTATACTCCTGCTCTCCCCCTCACATCATGTCACTGTGTGTTACCAGCCCAGAGATCTGACCAGTCTCCTCCCCACACTCTCTGGTGTACCTCATACATCAGGAGCCATCAGCCCCTATTATACTCCTGCTCTCCTCCTCACATCATGTCACTGTGTGTTATCAGCCCAGAGATCTGACCAGTCTCCTCCCCACACTCTCATTTGTATCTCATACATCAGGAGCCATCAGCCCCTATTATACTCCTGCTCTCCCCCTCACATCATGTCACTGTGTTACTAGCCCAGAGATCTGACCATTCTCCTCCCCACACTCTCTGGTGTATCTCATACATCAGGAGCCATCAGCCCCTATTATACTCCTGCTCTCCCCTCACATCATGTCACTGTGTGTTACCAGCCCAGAGATCTGACCAGTCTCCTCCCCACACTATATGGTGTATCTCATACATCAGGAGCCATCAGCCCCTATTATACTCCTGCTCTCCTCCTCACATCATGTCACTGTGTGTTACCAGCCCAGAGATCTGACCAGTCTCCTCCCCACACTCTCTGGTGTATCTCATACATCAGGAGGCATCAGCCCCTATTATACTCCTGCTCTCTCCCTCTCACATCATGTCACTATGTTACCAGCCCAGAGATCTGACCAGTCTCCTCCCCACACTCTCTGGTGTTTCTCATACATCAGGAGCCATCAGCCCCTATTATACTCCTGCTCCTCCCTCACATCATGTCACTGTGTGTTACCAGCCCAGAGATCTGACCAGTCTCCTCCCCACACTCTCTGGTGTATCTCATACATCAGGAGCCATCAGCCCCTATTATACTCCTGCTCCTCCCTCACATCATGTCACTGTGTGTTACCAGCACAGAGATCTGACCAGTCTCCTCCCCACACTCTCTGGTGTATCTCATACATCAGGAGCCATCAGCCCCTATTATACTCCTGCTCTCTCCCTCTCACATCATGTCACTATGTTACCAGCCCAGAGATCTGAGCAGTCTCCTCCCCACTCTCTCTGGTGTTTCTCATACATCAGGAGCCATCAGCCCCTATTATACTCCTGCTCCTCCCTCACATCATGTCACTGTGTGTTACCAGCCCAGAGATCTGACCAGTCTCCTCCCCACACTCTCTGGTGTATCTCATACATCAGGAGCCATCAGCCCCTATTATGCTCCTGCTTTCCCCCCTCACATCATGTCACTGTGTGTTACCAGCCCAGAGATCTGACCAGTCTTCTCCCCACACTCTCTGGTGTATCTCATACATCAGGAGCCATCAGCCCCTATTATACTCCTGCTCCTCCCTCACATCATGTCACTGTGTGTTACCAGCACAGAGATCTGACCAGTCTCCTCCCCACACTCTCTGGTGTATCTCATACATCAGGAGCCATCAGCCCCTATTATACTCCTGCTCTCTCCCTCTCACATCATGTCACTATGTTACCAGCCCAGAGATCTGAGCAGTCTCCTCCCCACTCTCTCTGGTGTTTCTCATACATCAGGAGCCATCAGCCCCTATTATACTCCTGCTCCTCCCTCACATCATGTCACTGTGTGTTACCAGCCCAGAGATCTGACCAGTCTCCTCCCCACACTCTCTGGTGTATCTCATACATCAGGAGCCATCAGCCCCTATTATGCTCCTGCTTTCCCCCCTCACATCATGTCACTGTGTGTTACCAGCCCAGATATCTGACCAGTCTCCTCCCCACACTCTCTGGTGTATCTCATACATCAGGAGCCATCAGCCCCTATTATAGTCCTGCTCTCTACCTCTCACATCATGTCACTATGTTACCAGCCCAGAGATCTGACCAGTCTCCTCCCCACACTCTCTGGTGTATCTCATGCATCAGGAGCCATCAGCCCCTATTATACTTCTGCTCTCCCCCTCACATCATGTCACTGTGTGTTAGCCCAGAGATCTGACCAGTCTTCTCCCCACTCTCTCTGGTGTATCTCATACATCAGGAGCCATCAGCCCCTATTACACTCCTGCTCCCCCCTCACATCATGTCACTGAGTGTTACCAGCCCAGAGATCTGACCAGTCTCCTCCCCACACTCTCTGGTGTATCTCATACATCAGGATCCATCAGCCCATATTATACTCCTGCTCTCCTCTCACATCATGTCACTGTGTGTTACCAGCCCAGAGATCTGACCAGTCTCCTCCCCACACTCTCTGGTGTATCTCATACATCAGGATCCATCAGCCCCTATTATACTCCTGCTCTCCCCCTCACATCATGTCACTGTGTTACCAGCCCAGAGATCTGACCAGTCTCCTCACCACACTCTCTGGTGTATCTCATACATCAGGAGCCATCAGCCCCTATTATTCTCCTGCTCTCCCTCACATCATGTCACTGTGTGTTACCAGCCCAGAGATCTGAACAGTCTCCTCCCCACACTCTCTGGTGTATCTCATACATCAGGAGTCATCAGCCCCTATTATACTCCTGCTCTCCCCCTCACATCATGTCCCTGTGTGTTACCAGCCCAGAGATCTGACCAGTCTCATCCACACACTCTCTGGTGTATCTCATACATCAGGAGCCATCAGCCCCTATTATACTCCTGCTCTACCCATCACATCATGTCCCTGTGTGTTACCAGCCCAGAGATCTGACCAGTCTCCTCCCCACACTCTCTGGTGTGTCTTATACATCAGGAGCCATCAGCCCCTATTATATTTCTGCTCTCCCCTTCACATCATGTCACTTTGTTACCAGCCCAGAGATCTGACCAGTCTCCTCCCCACACTCTCTGGTGTATCTCATACATCAGGATCCATCAGCCCATATTATACTCCTGCTCTCCTCTCACATCATGTCACTGTGTGTTACCAGCCCAGAGATCTGACCAGTCTCCTCCCCACACTCTCTGGTGTATCTCATACATCAGGAGTCATCAGCCCCTATTATACTCCTGCTCTCCCCCTCACATCATGTCCCTGTGTGTTACCAGCCCAGAGATCTGACCAGTCTCCTCCCCACACTCTCTGGTGTATCTCATACATCAGGAGCCATCAGCCTCTATTATCCTCCTGTTCTCCCTCACATCATGTCACTGTGTGTTACCAGCCCAGAGATCTGACCAGTCTCCTCCCCACACTCTCTGGTGTATCTCATAAATCAGGATCCATCAGCCCCTATTATACTCCTGCTCTCCCCCTCACATCATGTCACTGTGTGTTACCAGCCCAGAGATCTGACCAGTCTCCTCACCCACACTCTCTGGTGTATCTCATACATCAGGAGCCATCAGCCCCTATTATACTCCTGCTCTCCCCCTCACATCATGTCACTGTGTTACCAGCCCAGAGATCTGACCAGTCTCCTCCCCACACTCTCTGGTGTATCTCATACATCAGGAGCCATCAGCCTCTATTATCCTCCTGCTCTCCCTCACATCATGTCACTGTGTGTTACCAGCCCAGAGATCTGACCAGTCTCCTCCCCACACTCTCTGGTGTATCTCATACATCAGGATCCATCAGCCCCTATTATACTCCTGCTCTCCCCCTCACATCATGTCACTGTGTGTTACCAGCCCAGAGATCTGACCAGTCTCCTCCCCACACTCTCTGGTGTGTCTTATACATCAGGAGCCATCAGCCCCTATTATATTTCTGCTCCCCCCTCACATCATGTCACTGAGTGTTACCAGCCCAGAGATCTGACCAGTCTCCTCCCCACACTCTCTGGTGTATCTCATACATCAGGATCCATCAGCCCATATTATACTCCTGCTCTCCTCTCACATCATGTCACTGTGTGTTACCAGCCCAGAGATCTGACCAGTCTCCTCCCCACACTCTCTGGTGTATCTCATACATCAGGAGTCATCAGCCCCTATTATACTCCTGCTCTCCCCCTCACATCATGTCCCTGTGTGTTACCAGCCCAGAGATCTGACCAGTCTCCTCCCCACACTCTCTGGTGTATCTCATACATCAGGAGCCATCAGCCTCTATTATCCTCCTGCTCTCCCTCACATCATGTCACTGTGTGTTACCAGCCCAGAGATCTGACCAGTCTCCTCCCCACACTCTCTGGTGTATCTCATACATCAGGATCCATCAGCCCCTATTATACTCCTGCTCTCCCTCACATCATGTAACTGTGTGTTACCAGCACAGAGATCTGACCAGTCTCCTCCCCACACTCTCTGGTGTATCTCATACATCAGGATCCATCAGCCCCTATTATACTCCTGCTCTCCCCCTCACATCATGTCACTGTGTGTTACCAGCCCAGAGATCTGACCAGTCTCCTCCCCACACTCTCTGGTGTATCTCATACATCAGGAGCCATCAGCCTCTATTATCCTCCTGCTCTCCCTCACATCATGTCACTGTGTGTTACCAGCACAGAGATCTGACCAGTCTCCTCCCCACACTCTCTGGTGTATCTCATACATCAGGATCCATCAGCCCCTATTATACTCCTGCTCTCCCCCTCACATCATGTCACTGTGTGTTACCAGCCCAGAGATCTGACCAGTCTCCTCCCCACACTCTCTGGTGTCTCATACATCAGGAGCCATCAGCCCCTATTATACTCCTGCTCTCCCCCTCACATCATGTCACTGTGTGTCTCCAGAAGCCATACTGTGTGTTAGCAGTACCCCTTCCTATGGTATTACATGCCCTGAGAGTGTCACTATTAGCACACAATGGTCTGTATATAAACCACTTTTCTCTTACGTTCTAGCAGATGCTGGGGTCCATATTAGTACCATGGGGCATAGACGGGCCCACCAAGAGCCACCGGCACCCCAAGAGTCCAACAGTGTGGGCTGGCTCCTCCCTCTATGCCCCCCGCCCCACCAGACCCAGTTTAGAAAATGTGCCCGGAGGAGCCGGTCACAGCTAGGGGAGATCTACTGAGCTTCTTTAGTAAAACATTTTTTAGAGTTTGTTTTTTTACAGGGAGGCTGCTGGCAACATCCCACCTGCATCGAGGGACTGAGGGGGAGTAGTGTCCGCCCTGCGGGGTCTGAGCCACTATCTCCGCTGACTGGACACTGAGCTCCAGAGGGGATAGATCGCTCCCAGCCGCAGGGGAACGCTCGCCCCAGCAGCATGCCGTCAACCCCTTGCAGAGCTGAAGAGTCGTCTGCCCCTGGCAAGCGTGGAGCCGATGTGAAGATGGCGGCAACAGGGTAGGGAGCGCAGTGATAACTGCGCTCCGGGGCTCAGTAGCACTTGGTGCGGCGCTGTGTGGGACACCCTGAGCCGACGCCTACACCCTATACTGACCACACAGCCTGTCGGGGTCCCTGGATCTCAGCCAGCAACAAAAATCCTTAGGCCAGTATAATCTTCAAGAGCGGGAAGACAGCGCCATTATGGGGGCGGAGCTTCTCAGAGCGGACCCAGCAGCGTTCAGCGCCATTTTCCTGTCTGCATCCACGGTGCCTGTGAAGAGCAACTCCAGCTATCTGTACGGTAGAAGGGGGGGAGGCTGTATATAGGCAGGGTCACCTATTAATGGACACAGTCAGCGCTGGTTTGGGGTCTCCCTATACTTCTAATAGCGCTGTGTGTGGATTGGCTCCAATCTTTGCGTCTCTCTGCCATTCTTGGGGGGGGGGACTCTGTCTGCCCAGTACCCTGTGTGTATGTGGGGTGTAGAAGCAAACATGTCTAGAGACTCTGTCTCATATGCTGCAGAGGATATCTCTTCACAGGAAGATCCCATCCCATGTAATCAGGATTGCACTGTTGTAGCGCAGATTCCGGCTAGGGAACCGGAGTGGTTAGCCTCTCTTAGGGGGGTTATTTCTCAGATTTCTGACCGTGTTGCTAGGACTGATACTGCCACTCAGGTATTACAGTCCTCGATGGCTGTATGGCCCGGTCCTGTTCCCTCGGGGTCCCCTGCGGTACATTCTCACACACGTGATCTTGCCCACATTACGCATGGAGAATGTGTTGAGGGGGACGGCATCACTTGCTAAGGGGGTGCAGTTGATGATTGAGGCCATGAGATGTGTTGAATATTGCTGACACAACCCCTGAGCAAGTTGAGGAGGCCTTTTCTCATACGTCCTAGAGAATGCTGGGGTCCCCTTTAGTACCATGGGGTATAGACGGTTCCGCAGGAGCCATGGGCACTTTAAGACTTTTCAAGGGTCTGAACTGGCTCCTCCCTCTATGCCCCTCCTCCAGACCTCAGTTTAGAAAATGTGCCCAGGTGGGTGGGAACGCTGCGCGCCATGCTACCATTCACTCACAGGCACTGCAGGGTACGCGGGGGGAGGGGGGGGGGGCGCGCCCTGGGCATCATGAATCCTAATCAAAACTGGCTAATAAGGGGACATAAGTTGCTGAGGCACAGTACTACCCCCGCCAGTATAAAAATTAGAATAGGAATCTCTGAGGAGAAACGCGCCATTACAGGGGGCGGGGCTTCCTCCTCAGTCAGCCAGCACACTGCTCAGCGCCATTTTCTCTCCTACCAAGCTGTAGAGAAGAACGCTGGTGAAGGGGGGGCACTATTGGCAGCTAATAATAATATAAACAGCAGCTATAAGGGAATAACACTTATATAAGGTTATCCCTGTATATATATATATATATATATATATATATATATAGTGCTCTGGTGTGTGCTGGCAGACTCTCCCTCTGTCTCTCCAAAGGGCTAGTGGGGTCCTGTCCTCTATCAGAGCATTCCCGGTGTGTGTGCTGTGTGTCGGTACGTGTGTGTCGACATGTATGAGGAGGAAAATGATGTGGAGGCGGAGCAATTGCCTGGGTTAGTGATGTCACCCCCTAGGGAGTCGACACCTGACTGGATGATCGTATTTAAAGAATTAAGTGATAATGTCAGCACTTTGCAAAAAACTGTTGATGACATGAGACAGCCGGCAAATCAATTAGTGCCTGTCCAGGCGTCTCAGACACCGTCAGGGGCCCTAAAACGCCCGTTACCTCAGTGGGTCGACACAGATACTGAGTCTAGTGTCGACGGTGAGGAGACAAACGTAATGTCCAGTAGGGCCACACGTTACATGATCACGGCAATGAAGGAGGCATTGAACATTTCTGACACTACAAGTACCACAAAGAAGGGTATTATGTGGGGTGTGAAAAAACTACCAATAGTTTTTCCTGAGTCAGATGAATTAAATGAGGTGTGTGATAAAGCGTGGGTTTCCCCCGACAAAAAACTGCTATTTTCTAATAAATTATTGGCACTATATCCTTTCCCGTCAGAGGTTAGGACGCGTTGGGAAACACCCCCTAGGGTAGATAAGGCGCTCACACGTTTATCTAAACAAGTAGCGTTACCGTCTCCTGATACGGCCACCCTCAAAGAACCAGCTGATAGAAGGCTGGAAAATATCCTAAAAAGTATATACACACATACTGGTGTTATATTGCGACCAGCAATCGCTTCAGCCTGGATGTGCAGTGCTGGAGTCGCGTGGTCGGATTCCCTGACTGAAAATATTGATACCCTGGATAGGGACAATATATTGTTAACTATAGAGCATTTGAAGGATGCATTACTATATATGCGTGATGCACAGAGGGATATTTGCACCCTGGCATCAAGAGTAAGTGCTATGTCCATTTCTGCCAGAAGAGCGTTATGGACGCGACAGTGGTCAGGGGATTTGGATTCCAAACGACATATGGAAGTATTGCCGTATAAAGGGGAGGAGTTATTTGGGGCTGGTCTATCGGACCTGGTGGCCACGGCAACGGCTGGAAAGTCCACCTTTTTACCCCAGGTCACTTCACATCAGCAGAAAAAGACACCGTCTTTTCAAACTCAGTCCTTTCGTTCCCATAAGTACAAGCGAGCAAAAGGCCACTCTTTTCTGCCCCGGGGCAGAGGAAGAGGAAAAAGACTGCACCATGCAGCCGCTTCCCAGGAGCAGAAGCCCTCCCCTGCTTCTGCCAAGTCTTCAGCATGACGCTGGGGCTTTACAAGCAGACTCAGACATGGTGGGGGCCCGTCTCAAGAATTTCAACGCGCAGTGGGCTCACTCGCAAGTGGACCCCTGGATTCTACAGGTAGTATCGCAGGGGTACAAACTGGAATTCGAGGCGTTTCCCCCTCGCCGGTTCCTGAAGTCTGCTCTACCAAAGTCTCCCTCCGACAGGGAGGCAGTTTTGGAAGCCATTCACAAGCTGTATTCCCAGCAGGTGATAATCAAGGTACCCCTCCTACAACAGGGAAAGGGGTATTATTCCACGCTGTTTGTGGTACCGAAGCCGGACGGCTCGGTGAGACCAATTTTAAATCTGAAATCCTTGAACACTTACATAAAAAGGTTCAAATTCAAGATGGAGTCACTCAGAGCGGTGATAGCGAACCTGGAAGAAGGGGACTATATGGTGTCTCTGGACATCAAAGATGCTTATCTCCACGTCCCAATCTACTCTTCTCACCAAGGGTACCTCAGGTTTGTAGTACAAAACTGTCATTATCAGTTTCAGACGCTGCCGTTTGGGTTGTCCACGGCACCTCGGGTCTTTACCAAGGTAATGGCCGAAATGATGATTCTTCTTCGAAGAAAAGGCATCTTAATTATCCCTTACTTGGACGATCTCCTGATAAGGGCAAGGTCCAGGGAACAGTTAGAAGTAGGAGTAGCACTATCTCAGGTAGTGTTACGTCAGCACGGGTGGATCCTAAATATTCCAAAATCGCAGCTGATTCCAACGACACTTCTACTGTTCCTAGGAATGATTCTGGACACAGTCCAGAAGAAGGTGTTTCTCCCGGAGGAGAAGGCCAGGGAGTTATCCGAGCTAGTCAGGAACCTCCTAAAACCAGGCCAGGTGTCAGTGCATCAGTGCACGAGGGTCCTGGGAAAAATGGTGGCTTCTTACGAAGCGATTCCATTCGGAAGATTCCATGCAAGAACGTTTCAGTGGGATCTACTGGACAAATGGTCCGGATCACATCTTCAGATGCATCAGCGGATAACCCTGTCGCCAAGGACAAGGGTGTCTCTTCTGTGGTGGCTGCAGAGTGCTCATCTACTAGAGGGCCGCAGATTTGGCATTCAGGATTGGATCCTGGTGACCACGGATGCAAGCCTGAGAGGCTGGGGAGCAGTCACACAGGGAAGAAATTTCCAGGGCTTGTGGTCAAGCATGGAAACATCTCTTCATATAAACATTCTGGAACTAAGGGCCATTTACAATGCCCTAAGTCAAGCGAAAACCCCTGCTTCAGGGTCAGGCGGTATTGATCCAATCGGACAACATCATGTCAGTCGCCCACATAAACAGACAGGGCTGCACGAGAAGCAGGAGGGCAATGGCAGAAGCTGCAAGGATTCTTCGCTGGGCGGAAAATCATGTGATAGCACTGTCAGCAGTGTTCATTCCGGGAGTGGACAACTGGGAAGCAGACTTCCTCAGCAGACACGACCTCCACCCGGGAGAGTGGGGACTTCACCCAGAAGTCTTCCACCTGATAGTAAACCATTGGGAAAAACCAAAGGTGGACATGATGGCGTCCCGTCTAAACAAAAAACTAGACAGATATTGCGCCAGGTCAAGGGACCCTCAGGCAATAGCGGTGGACGCTCTGGTAACGCCGTGGGTGTACCAGTCAGTGTATGTGTTCCCTCCTCTGCCTCTCATACCAAAAGTACTGAGAATCATAAGAAGGAGAGGAGTAAGAACTATACTCGTGGTTCCGGATTGGCCAAGAAGGACTTGGTACCTGGAACTTCAAGAGATGCTCACGGACGAACCGTGGCCTCTACCTCTAAGAAAGGACCTGCTCCAGCAGGGGCCTTGTCTGTTCCAAGACTTACCGCGGCTGCGTTTGACGGCATGGCGGTTGAACGCCGGATCCTGAAGGAAAAGGCATTCCAGATGAAGTCATCCCTACCCTGGTCAAGGCCAGGAAGGACGTAACCGCAAAACATTATCACCGCATTTGGTGAAAATATGTTGCGTGGTGTGAGGCCAAGAAGGCCCCTACAGAGGAATTTCAACTGGGTCGTTTTCTCCATTTCCTGCAAACAGGACTATCTATGGGCCTAAAATTAGGGTCCATTAAGGTTCAAATTTCGGCCCTGTCGATTTTCTTCCAGAAAGAACTGGCTTCAGTGCCTGAAGTTCAGACATTTGTAAAAGGGGTACTGCATATACAGCCTCCTTTTGTGCCTCCAGTGGCACCTTGGGATCTCAATGTTGTGTTGAGTTTCCTAAAGTCACATTGGTTTGAACCACTCACCACTGTGGACTTAAAATATCTCACATGGATGGTGACGATGCTGTTAGCCCTGGCTTCAGCCAGGCGTGTGTCAGAATTGGCGGCTTTATCATATAAAAGCCCTTACTTAATTTTTCATTCTGACAGGGCAGAATTGAGGACTCGTCCTCAATTTCTACCTAAGGTGGTTTCTGCATTTCACATGAACCAACCTATTGTGGTACCTGCGGCTACTAGGGACTTGGAGGACTCTAAGTTGCTTGACGTTGTCAGGGCCCTGAAAATATATGTTTCCAGGACGGCTGGAGTCAGAAAATCTGACTCACTGTTTATCCTGTATGCACCCAACAAACTGGGTGCTCCTGCTTCTAAGCAGACGATTGCTCGTTGGATTTGTAGTACAATTCAGCTTGCACATTCTGTGGCAGGCCTGCCACAGCCAAAATCTGTAAAAGCCCATTCCACAAGGAAGGTGGGCTCATCTTGGGCGGCTGCCCGAGGGGTCTCGGCTTTACACCTTTGCCGAGCAGCTACTTGGTCAGGGCAAACACGTTTGCTAAATTCTACAAATTTGATACCCTGGCTGAGGAGGACCTGGAGTTCTCTCATTCGGTGCTGCAGAGTCATCCGCACTCTCCCGCCCGTTTGGGAGCTTTGGTATAATCCCCATGGTCCTTACGGAGTCCCAGCATCCACTAGGACGTCAGAGAAAATAAGATTTTACTTACCGATAAATCTATTTCTCGTAGTCCGTAGTGGATGCTGGGCGCCCATCCCAAGTGCGGATTGTCTGCAATACTTGTATATAGTTATTGTTACAAAAATTCGGGTTATTATTGTTGTGAGCCATCTTTTCAGAGGCTCCCTTTCATTTTATCATACTGTTAACTGGGTTCAGATCACGAGTTGTACGGTGTGATTGGTGTGGCTGGTATGAGTCTTACCCGGGATTCAATATCCTTCCTTATTATGTACGCTCGTCCGGGCACAGTATCCTAACTGAGGCTTGGAGGAGGGTCATAGGGGGAGGAGCCAGTGCACACCACCTGATCCTAAAGCTTTTATTCTTGTGCCCTGTCTCCTGCGGAGCCGCTATTCCCCATGGTCCTTACGGAGTCCCAGCATCCACTACGGACTACGAGAAATAGATTTATCGGTAAGTAAAATCTTATTTTAAAGAAGTGTGCCTCTTACAAGGGGCCGCAAGGTATAGGGTGAGGAGGACTGCTTTAGATCTCAGCTAAAGAGATGGTGGTCAAAATTAGCTATTTTTTGTGCTGTACCTTGGGCTGCTTAATTAGCTCCCTGATGTTTTTTAGGGTGAACCTCTGTTTACGTGCTGTGATGCTAACAGTGCATAGTGGATGTCTAATGTTTTTTGTTTTCTAAAGTTTCTTTTTTTTTTTTGTCTGTTTGTTTTATTTTGTTTCAAATGTTTAATTTAAAAATATTCTCTCTGAATGTGAGATTAATCACAAGTAAAGCCAGAAGATCGGCAGTATTAGAATATGTGGCAGCAAGAAATGCTGATATTATTTGTTTGCAGGAATGTGGATTGTCTCATATACCGAAAAAAGAGGAATGGGGCTATGGGGAGGCTATATGGTCTGGTTCTAGCTGTAACAGGAATGCAGGGGTGGGTATTTTGTTTAAAAATAAAGAAATTAGTATAGAAAGTTATTTGGTGATAGAAGAGGGGAGAGCTATCTCTGTAATTGCTAAATATAGAGGCTGGAGATTTAGGGTGTTTTGTGTTTATGCTCCAGCAGAGAAGAAAGAGAGGAAATGTCTTTTTGAAAAATTAAAGTTTTTTTTTGTCTGGAAGAATTCCTACATTGCTTGTAGGTGATATGAATTGTATTATAGAGAAGGAAGGTAGGATTGGGAGAGGGGAGGTAGTTGTTGATATTACTGGGAAAATCCTGAAGGATATTATCTTGGATTTTGGTTTTGTTGATATTGCAGAGACAAGTATGGGTAAAGGTGTGTACACACGGTACGATTTTTTCTTCCGATTCTGACTATATATAGTCAGAATCGGAAGAAAAGATAGTGCAGATCGCAAGGTGAAAGTCACCTTGCGATCCTTATCCGATCCCGATGCGCGTCCCCGCCAGGTCGGCATCGCAAGAAAAGATAGACCGTGCTGGTAAGTCAATCCTTGCTAGATCGGTGTCCTATCTAGTTCATATAGCAAGTGTTTCTAGTACCTTGCGATGCCGATCAGCATCATGTGGCCACTCCCCGCCGGTCCATTTTCTTCACAGCGCGGAGGAAGAAAGGAGCAGCAGCAGCGGCAGCACGTGGAGGAGAAAACCATCCAAGGACATGTAAGTATATCAGCAGCGGGGTTGGGGGGCAGCACTGGGGGGCACCGTGGGGGGACATATCTGGCACCGTGGGGGGGACATATCTGGCACCGTGGGGGGGACATATCTGGCACTGTGGGGCAATGTAACCTAGCACTGGGGGTCATATCTGGCACTGTGGGGCAATGTAACCTGGCACTGGGGGTCATATGTGGCACTGTGGGGCAATGTAACCTGGCACTGGGGGGGGCATATCTGGCACTGTGGGGCAATGTATACTGGCACTGTGGGTCATATCTGGCACTGTGGGGCAATGTATACTGGCACTGGGGGGGGGCATATCTGGCACTGTGGGGCAATGTAATCTGGCACTGGGGGGGGCATATCTGGCACTGTGGGGCAATGTATACTGGCACTGTGGGTCATATCTGGCACTGTGGGGCAATGTAACCTGGCACTGTGGGTCATATCTGGCACTGTGGGGCAATGTAACCTGGCA
The DNA here is from genome assembly GCF_028390025.1 of Pseudophryne corroboree. Classification (NCBI taxonomy): domain Eukaryota; kingdom Metazoa; phylum Chordata; class Amphibia; order Anura; family Myobatrachidae; genus Pseudophryne; species Pseudophryne corroboree. The sequence goes on along the minus strand of NW_026967510.1, from coordinate 1,026,502 downwards.
CTGTGGGGCAATGTAACCTGGCACTGTGGGTCATATCTGGCACTGTGGGGCAATGTATACTGGCACTTGGGGGGGCATATCTAGCACTGTGGGGCAATGTAACCTGGCACTGTGGGTCATATCTGGCACTGTGGGGCAATGTATACTGGCACTGGCGGGGAGGCATATCTGGCACTGTGGGGCAATGTAACCTGGCACTGTGGGTCATACCTGGCACTGGGGGGCAATGTAACCTGGCACTGTGGGGCAATGTAACCTGGCACTGTGGGTCATATCTGGCACAGGGCTATACTGGCTCTTGGGGGGGCAAATCTAGCACTGTGGGGCAATGTAACCTGGCACTGGGGGGGGCACCGTATCTGGCACTGTGGGACAATGTAACCTGGCACTGTGGTCATATCTGGCACTGTGGGGCAATGTATACTGGCACTTGGGGGGGCATATCTAGCACTGTGGGGCAATGTATACTGGCACTGGGGGGGGGGGCATATCTGGCACTGTGGGGCAATGTAACCTGGCACTGTGGGTCATACCTGGCACTGGGGGGCAATGTAACCTGGCACTGTGGGTCATATCTGGCACAGGGCTATACTGGCTCTTGGGGGGGCAAATCTAGCACTGTGGGGCAATGTAACCTGGCACTGGGGGGGCACCGTATCTGGCACTGTGGGGCAATGTAACCTGGCACTGGGGGGGGGGGGGGGCATATCTGGCACTGTGGGGCAATGTAACCTGGCACTGTGGGTCATACCTGGCACTGGGGGGCAATGTAACCTGGCACTGTGGGGCAATGTAACCTGGCACTGTGGGTCATATCTGGCACAGGGCTATACTGGCTCTTGGGGGGGCAAATCTAGCACTGGGGGGGCACCGTATCTGGCACTGTGGGGCAATGTAACCTGGCACTGTGGGTCATATCTGGCACTGTGGGGCAATGTATACTGGCACTTGGGGGGGCATATCTAGCACTGTGGGGCAATGTATACTGGCACTGGGGGGGGGGCATATCTGGCACTGTGGGGCAATGTAACCTGGCACTGTGGGTCATACCTGGCACTGGGGGGCAATGTAACCTGGCACTGTGGGGCAATGTAACCTGGCACTGTGGGTCATACCTAGCACTGTGGGGCAATGTAACCTGGCACTGTGGGTCATATCTGGCACAGGGCTATACTGGCTCTTGGGGGGGCAAATCTAGCACTGTGGGGCAATGTAACCTGGCACTGGGGGGGCACCGTATCTGGCACTGTGGGGCAATGTAACCTGGCACTGTGGATCATATCTGGCACTGTGGGGCAATGTATACTGGCACTTGGGGGGGCATATCTAGCACTGTGGGGCAATGTATACTGGCACTGGGGGGGGGGGGCATATCTGGCACTGTGGGGCAATGTAACCTGGCACTGTGGGTCATACCTGGCACTGGGGGGCAATGTAACCTGGCACTGTGGGTCATATCTGGCACAGGGCTATACTGGCTCTTGGGGGGGCAAATCTAGCACTGTGGGGCAATGTAACCTGGCACTGGGGGGGCACCGTATCTGGCACTGTGGGGCAATGTAACCTGGCACTGTGGGTCATATCTGGCACTGTGGGGCAATGTATACTGGCACTTGGGGGGGCATATCTAGCACTGTGGGGCAATGTATACTGGCACTGGGGGGGGGGGGCATATCTGGCACTGTGGGGCAATGTAACCTGGCACTGTGGGTCATACCTGGCACTGGGGGGCAATGTAACCTGGCACTGTGGGTCATACCTAGCACTGTGGGGCAATGTAACCTGGCACTGTGGGGCAATGTAACCTGGCACTGTGGGTCATATCTGGCACTGTGGGGCAATGTATACTGGCACTGGGGGGGGTGCATATCTGGCACTGTGGGACAATGTAACCTGGCACTGTGGGTCATACCTGGCACTGTGGGGCAATGTATACTGGCACTTGGGGGGGCATATCTAGCACTGTGGGGCAATGTAACCTGGCACTGTGGGTCATATCTGGCACTGTGGGGCAATGTATACTGGCACTGGGGGGGGGGGCATATCTGGCACTGTGGGGCAATGTAACCTGGCACTGTGGGTCATACCTGGCACTGGGGGGCAATGTAACCTGGCACTGTGGGTCATATCTGGCACAGGGCTATACTGGCTCTTGGGGGGGCAAATCTAGCACTGTGGGGCAATGTAACCTGGCACTGGGGGGGCACCGTATCTGGCACTGTGGGGCAATGTAACCTGGCACTGTGGGTCATATCTGGCACTGTGGGGCAATGTATACTGGCACTTGGGGGGGCATATCTAGCACTGTGGGGCAATGTATACTGGCACTGGGGGGGGGGGGGGCATATCTGGCACTGTGGGGCAATGTAACCTGGCACTGTGGGTCATACCTGGCACTGTGGGGCAATGTATACTGGCACTTGGGGGGGCATATCTAGCACTGTGGGGCAATGTATACTGGCACTGGGGGGGGGGGCATATCTGGCACTGTGGGGCAATGTAACCTGGCACTGTGGGTCATACCTGGCACTGTGGGGCAATGTAACCTGGCACTGTGGGTCATATCTGGCACAGGGCTATACTGGCTCTTGGGGGGGCAAATCTAGCACTGTGGGGCAATGTAACCTGGCACTGGGGGGGCACCGTATCTGGCACTGTGGGGCAATGTAACCTGGCACTGTGGGTCATATCTGGCACTGTGGAGCAATGTATACTGGCACTTGGGGGGGCATATCTAGCACTGTGGGGCAATGTATACTGGCACTGGGGGGGGGGCATATCTGGCACTGTGGGGCAATGTAACCTGGCACTGTGGGTCATACCTGGCGCTGGGGGGCAATGTAACCTGGCACTGTGGGGCAATGTAACCTGGCACTGTGGGTCATACCTAGCACTGTGGGGCAATGTAACCTGGCACTGTGGGGCAATGTAACCTGGCACTGTGGGTCATATCTGGCACAGGGCTATACTGGCTCTTGGGGGGGCAAATCTAGCACTGTGGGGCAATGTAACCTGGCACTGGGGGGGCACCGTATCTGGCACTGTGGGGCAATGTAACCTGGCACTGGGGGGGGGGCATATCTGGCACTGTGGGGCAATGTAACCTGGCACTGTGGGTCATACCTGGCACTGGGGGGCAATGTAACCTGGCACTGTGGGGCAATGTAACCTGGCACTGTGGGTCATATCTGGCACAGGGCTATACTGGCTCTTGGGGGGGCAAATCTAGCACTGGGGGGGCACCATATCTGGCACTGTGGGGCAATGTAACCTGGCACTGTGGGTCATATCTGGCACTGTGGGGCAATGTATACTGGCACTTGGGGGGGCATATCTAGCACTGTGGGGCAATGTATACTGGCACTGGGGGGGGGGCATATCTGGCACTGTGGGGCAATGTAACCTGGCACTGTGGGTCATACCTGGCACTGGGGGGCAATGTAACCTGGCACTGTGGGTCATACCTAGCACTGTGGGGCAATGTAACCTGGCACTGTGGGGCAATGTAACCTGGCACTGTGGGTCATATCTGGCACTGTGGGGCAATGTATACTGGCACTTGGGGGGGCATATCTAGCACTGTGGGGCAATGTATACTGGCACTGGGGGGGGTGCATATCTGGCACTGTGGGACAATGTAACCTGGCACTGTGGGTCATACCTGGCACTGTGGGGGAAAGGATACTGGCACTTGGGGGGGCATATCTAGCACTGTGGGGCAATGTATACTGGCACTGTGGGTCATATCTGGCACTGGGGGGCAATGTAACCTGGCACTGTGGGTCATATCTGGCACTGTGGGGCAATGTATACTGGCACTGGGGGGGTGCATATCTGGCACTGTGGGGCAATGTAACCTGGCACTGTGGGTCATATCTGGCACTATGGGGCAATGTATACTGGCACTGGGGGGGGGGGCATATCTGGCACTGTGGGGCAATGTAACCTGGCACTGTGGGTCATACCTGGCACTGGGGGGCAATGTAACCTGGCACTGTGGGTCATATCTGGCACAGGGCTATACTGGCTCTTGGGGGGGCAAATCTAGCACTGTGGGGCAATGTAACCTGGCACTGGGGGGGGCACCGTATCTGGCACTGTGGGGCAATGTAACCTGGCACTGTGGGTCATATCTGGCACTGTGGGGCAATGTATACTGGCACTTGGGGGGGCATATCTAGCACTGTGGGGCAATGTATACTGGCACTGGGGGGGGGGCATATCTGGCACTGTGGGGCAATGTAACCTGGCACTGTGGGTCATACCTGGCACTGTGGGGCAATGTATACTGGCACTTGGGGGGGCATATCTAGCACTGTGGGGCAATGTATACTGGCACTGGGGGGGGGGGGCATATCTGGCACTGTGGGGCAATGTAACCTGGCACTGTGGGTCATACCTGGCACTGTGGGGCAATGTAACCTGGCACTGTGGGTCATATCTGGCACAGGGCTATACTGGCTCTTGGGGGGGCAAATCTAGCACTGTGGGGCAATGTAACCTGGCACTGGGGGGGCACCGTATCTGGCACTGTGGGGCAATGTAACCTGGCACTGTGGGTCATATCTGGCACTGTGGAGCAATGTATACTGGCACTTGGGGGGGCATATCTAGCACTGTGGGGCAATGTATACTGGCACTGTGGGGCAATGTAACCTGGCACTGTGGGTCATACCTGGCGCTGGGGGGCAATGTAACCTGGCACTGTGGGGCAATGTAACCTGGCACTGTGGGTCATACCTAGCACTGTGGGGCAATGTAACCTGGCACTGTGGGGCAATGTAACCTGGCACTGTGGGTCATATCTGGCACTGTGGGGCAATGTATACTGGCACTTGGGGGGGCATATCTAGCACTGTGGGGCAATGTATACTGGCACTGGGGGGGCATATCTGGCACTGTGGGGCAATGTAACCTGGCACTGTGGGTCATACCTGGCACTGTGGGACAATGTATACTGGCACTTGGGGGGGCATATCTAGCACTGTGGGGCAATGTAACCTGGCACTGTGGGTCATATCTGGCACTGTGGGGCAATGTATACTGGCACTGTGGGGCAATGTAACCTGGCACTGTGGGTCATACCTGGCACTGGGGGGCAATGTAACCTGGCACTGTGGGTCATATCTGGCACAGGGCTATACTGGCTCTTGGGGGGGCAAATCTAGCACTGTGGGGCAATGTAACCTGGCACTGGGGGGGGGCAACGTATCTGGCACTGTGGGGCAATGTAACCTGGCACTGTGGGTCATATCTGGCACTGTGGGGCAATGTATACTGGCACTTGGGGGGGCATATCTAGCACTGTGGGGCAATGTATACTGGCACTGGGGGGGGGCATATCTGGCACTGTGGGGCAATGTAACCTGGCACTGTGGGTCATACCTGGCACTGTGGGGCAATGTATACTGGCACTTGGGGGGGCATATCTAGCACTGTGGGGCAATGTATACTGGCACTGTGGGGGGGGGGGGCATATCTGGCACTGTGGGGCAATGTAACCTGGCACTGTGGGTCATACCTGGCACTGGGGGGCAATGTAACCTGGCACTGTGGGGCAATGTAACCTGGCACTGTGGGTCATACCTAGCACTGTGGGGCAATGTAACCTGGCACTGTGGGTCATATCTGGCACAGGGCTATACTGGCTCTTGGGGGGGCAAATCTAGCACTGTGGGGCAATGTAACCTGGCACTGGGGGGGCACCGTATCTGGCACTGTGGGGCAATGTAACCTGGCACTGTGGGTCATATCTGGCACTGTGGAGCAATGTATACTGGCACTTGGGGGGGCATATCTAGCACTGTGGGGCAATGTATACTGGCACTGGGGGGGGGGCATACCTGGCACTGGGGGGCAATGTAACCTGGCACTGTGGGTCATACCTGGCACTGGGGGGCAATGTAACCTGGCACTGTGGGTCATATCTGGCACAGGGCTATACTGGCTCTTGGGGGCGCAAATCTAGCACTGTGGGGCAATGTAACCTGGCACTGGGGGGGCACCGTATCTGGCACTGTGGGGCAATGTAACCTGGCACTGTGGGTCATATCTGGCACTGTGGGGCAATGTATACTGGCACTTGGGGGGGCATATCTAGCACTGTGGGGCAATGTATACTGGCACTGGGGGGGGCATATCTGGCACTGTGGGGCAATGTAACCTGGCACTGTGGGTCATACCTGGCACTGGGGGGCAATGTAACCTGGCACTGTGGGGCAATGTAACCTGGCACTGTGGGTCATACCTAGCACTGTGGGGCAATGTAACCTGGCACTGTGGGTCATATCTGGCACAGGGCTATACTGGCTCTTGGGGGGGCAAATCTAGCACTGTGGGGCAATGTAACCTGGCACTGGGGGGGCACCGTATCTGGCACTGGGGGGGCACCGTATCTGGCACTGTGGGGCAATGTATCTGGCACTGGGGGGGCTCTCCCACATGCGGATCTCCCCCCTCCTCCGCCGGCTCCGTCCTCCCACTGACAGGAGCAGCGGCATGGCCCTGCAGTGTATGCGGCTCTCCCCAGCAGCAGCAGGTTAGTTAGTTAAGTATAATTTTTATTTTTACAGGTACCCCTACCCTATTGGATTCTACTGGACAAGTGGACGTGACCGGCGTGGGATGTAGGTAAGTATGTGTGAGTGTGTGAGTGTGTGAGTGTGTAAGTGTGTTTTAATACATTTTTACTGTCACGGTGTGCGAGTTGTGTTTTTTTTATTTTTTTTATTTTTTTGTAGACCTTCAGGTACCAGCGACCTGGCACTGTGGGGCAATGTATACTGGCACTTGGGGGGCATATCTAGCACTGTGGGGCAATGTAACCTGGCACTGTGGGTCATATCTGGCACTGTGGGGCAATGTATACTGGCACTGGGGGGGGGGGGGGCATATCTGGCACTGTGGGGCAATGTAACCTGGCACTGTGGGTCATACCTGGCACTGGGGGGCAATGTAACCTGGCACTGTGGGTCATATCTGGCACAGGGCTATACTGGCTCTTGGGGGGGGCAAATCTAGCACTGTGTGGCAATGTAACCTGGCACTGGGGGGGCAACGTATCTGGCACTGTGGGGCAATGTAACCTGGCACTGTGGGTCATATCTGGCACTGTGGGGCAATGTATACTGGCACTTGGGGGGGCATATCTAGCACTGTGGGGCAATGTATACTGGCACTGGGGGGGGGGCATATCTGGCACTGTGGGGCAATGTAACCTGGCACTGTGGGTCATACCTGGCACTGTGGGGCAATGTATACTGGCACTTGGGGGGGCATATCTAGCACTGTGGGACAATGTATACTGGCACTGGGGGGGGAGGCATATCTGGCACTGTGGGGCAATGTAACCTGGCACTGTGGGTCATACCTGGCACTGTGGGGCAATGTAACCTGGCACTGTGGGTCATATCTGGCACAGGGCTATACTGGCTCTTGGGGGGGCAAATCTAGCACTGTGGGGCAATGTAACCTGGCACTGGGGGGGCACCGTATCTGGCACTGTGGGGCAATGTAACCTGGCACTGTGGGTCATATCTGGCACTGTGGGGCAATGTATACTGGCACTTGGGGGGCATATCTAGCACTGTGGGGCAATGTATACTGGCACTGGGGGGGGGGGGCATATCTGGCACTGTGGGGCAATGTAACCTGGCACTGTGGGTCATACCTGGCACTGGGGGGCAATGTAACCTGGCACTGTGGGGCAATGTAACCTGGCACTGTGGGTCATACCTAGCACTGTGGGGCAATGTAACCTGGCACTGTGGGTCATATCTGGCACAGGGCTATACTGGCTCTTGGGGGGGCAAATCTAGCACTGTGGGGCAATGTAACCTGGCACTGGGGGGGCACCGTATCTGGCACTGTGGGGCAATGTAACCTGGCACTGTGGATCATATCTGGCACTGTGGGGCAATGTATACTGGCACTTGGGGGGGCATATCTAGCACTGTGGGGCAATGTATACTGGCACTGGGGGGGGGGGGGCATATCTGGCACTGTGGGGCAATGTAACCTGGCACTGTGGGTCATACCTGGCACTGGGGGGCAATGTAACCTGGCACTGTGGGTCATATCTGGCACAGGGCTATACTGGCTCTTGGGGGGGCAAATCTAGCACTGTGGGGCAATGTAACCTGGCACTGGGGGGGCACCGTATCTGGCACTGTGGGGCAATGTAACCTGGCACTGTGGGTCATATCTGGCACTGTGGGGCAATGTATACTGGCACTTGGGGGGGCATATCTAGCACTGTGGGGCAATGTATACTGGCACTGGGGGGGGGGCATATCTGGCACTGTGGGGCAATGTAACCTGGCACTGTGGGGCAATGTAACCTGGCACTGTGGGTCATACCTGGCACTGGGGGGCAATGTAACCTGGCACTGTGGGGCAATGTAACCTGGCACTGTGGGTCATACCTAGCACTGTGGGGCAATGTAACCTGGCACTGTGGGTCATATCTGGCACAGGGCTATACTGGCTCTTGGGGGGGCAAATCTAGCACTGTGGGGCAATGTAACCTGGCACTGGGGGGGCACCGTATCTGGCACTGGGGGGGCACCGTATCTGGCACTGTGGGGCAATGTATCTGGCAATGGGGGGGCTCTCCCACATGCGGATCTCCACCCTCCTCCGCCGGCTCCGTCCTCCCACTGACAGGAGCAGCGGCATGGCCCTGCAGTGTATGCGGCTCTCCCCAGCAGCAGCAGGTTAGTTAGTTAAGTATAATTTTTATTTTTACAGGTACCCCTACCCTATTGGATTCTACTGGACAAGTGGACGTGACCGGCGTGGGATGTAGGTAAGTATGTGTGAGTGTGTGAGTGTGTAAGTGTGTTTTAATAAATTTTTACTGTCACGGTGTGCGAGTTGTGTTTTTTTTATTTTTTTTATTTTTTTGTAGACCTTCAGGTACCAGCGACCCCGTTATTTCCCTGCATGCTGGTACTTGAGGTTCTCCAAGTACCAGCAAGCGGGGGAGGCTTGCTGGGCCTTGTAGTTCCACAACAAAAGACAATATTCTCTTCTTTAAACACATGACTATCAGCCTCCCATCCACCGCCCACGGATGGGGGGGGGACAGCCTCGTGCTTCACCCTTGGTCCTTGGGTGCCTGGAGGGGGGGGTGACCCCTTGATTTAAGGGGTCCCCCACTCCTCCAGGGAACCCCGGCCAGGGGTGACTAGTTTGGGGGGTAATGCCACGGCCGCAGGGACCTCCATAAATGTGTCCCCCGGCTGTGGCATTATGTCCCTGGCTAGTGGAGCCCGGTGCTGGTTTTAAAAATATGGGGGACCCCTACATCTATTGTCCCCCATATTTTTGGAACCAGGACCGGACTAAGAGCCCGGTGCTGGTTGTCGAAATACGGGGAACCTCTGTCCAATTTTTTCCCAGTATTTAAACAACCAGGACTGGCTCAAAGAGCCCGAGGCTGGTTATACTTAGGAGGGGGGACCCCACGCATTTTTTTTTTCCTTTTTTAACACACTCGGACCCTTCTCCATTAAGTTAATGGAAGCCCTGGACAACAACATTGCATTCATGTCCTCCTCCCACTCCCTTCCCAATCAGTAATTATTATTTATTCTATAAAAATGTACAATATATTACTAGTATGATGAGCAGGCAGGCCTGGAGATGCAAATTAGTGGCAGAGGGCTGGGTGAGTTGATGGTGGGTGCACATCGGCTCATAGGCAGTAGTGGGCATTGGCTCGGCAGCGGTAGGGGTCATCGGCAGGATTCGGTGAACATTATGGCTGTAGTGCCTCACTAGCCACTGACCTCACCGCACGCCACTGGTAAAAAGTGGACTCTTACCTGCCGTGATGTATAAAATGGGGACAATTGCCTGCAGTAATGTATAAAATGGGCATTCTGCCCTGATGTATAAAATGGGGACACGTGCCTGCCATAATGTGTAAAAAGGGGGACACTTGCCTGCAGTAATGTATAAAATGTGGACTCTTGCCTGCCATAATGTGGGGGTTTAATGTATCAAGGGCATTGCGGAGTGTGGCATAATATGGTGCAGGGGGCATTACTGTGTGGGGCTTAAGATGGTTGAATTTTTATTTCCCTATGGTGGGCATGATCTGTTGGTACACGGTCAAATACTGGGGTTTGAGGTAGTCTTTTCAGATGAGGCACGCCCATTAAAATGAGGCCAGCACATTTAAATAATGAGGACACGCCCCCTTGCCGGGGGGGATGCTGGCGACACATTAAGGGATGCATTTTTGGGGTAGATAGATATATATAGAGATAGATTATATATATATATATATATATATATATATATATATATATATATATATATAGAGTAAAGATACACTCGGCACTCCGCTAAATAAATGTAGACATCTTGCCCCGTGCCTTCCTTCTGAGTTTGATATAAGTATGGTATGTAGGCGGCACTCGTGGACTTAATTCAAATAAGAAACCCGGACACTGGAGTGTCCGGGTTTCTTATTTGAATTAAGTCCACGAGTGCCGCCTACATACCATACTTTATATATATATATATATATATATATAGGGGTATATGCAATAGCGGGCGAATCGCGGCATTAGATCCGCCTCTGTGTGATTCGCCCGCTATCGCCAGCCGCAGCCCTGTCGCCGGGACCCTGGATTCGCAATATGCAATGAAAAAATGATTCGCCCCTCCCGCAGGCGGATTCCGGCCAATCGGCGAGCAGTGGGCGTACTGAATTCGCCTTCCTGCCCAATTGCTGGAACGGTAAAATCAGGGGAAAAAATGGCGTGGGGTCCCCCCTCCAAAGCATAACCAGCCTCGGGCTCATTGAGCTGGTCCTGGTTCTAAAAATGCAGGGGAAAAATTGACAGGGGATCCCCCGTATTTTTAAAACCAGCACCGGGCTCTGCGCCTGATGCTGGTGCCAAAAATACGGGGGACAAAACGAGTAGGGGTCCCCCGTATTTTTAACACCAGCATCGGGCTCCACTAGCTGGACAGATAATGCCACAGCCGGGGGTCACTTTTATATAGTGCCCTGCGGCCGTGGCATCAAATATCCAACTAGTCACCCCTGGCCGGGGTACCCTGGGGGAGTGGGGACCCCTTCAATCAAGGGGTCCCCCCCCCCCAGCCACCCAAGGGCCAGGGGTGAAGCCCGAGGCTGTCCCCCCCCATCCAATGGGCTGCGGATGGGAGGGCTGATATCCTTTGTGTAAAAAAAAAAGATATTGTTTTTTCCATTAGTACTACAAGTCCCAGCAAGCCTCCCCCGCAAGCTGGTACTTGGAGAACCACAAGTACCAGCATGCGGGAGAAAAACGGGCCCGCTGGTACCTGTAGTACTACTGGGAAAAAAATACCCAAATAAAAACAGGACACAGACACCTTGATAGTAAAACTTTATTTCATACACCGACACACACATACTTACCTGTGTTGACACGCCGACTGCAACGATCTCCGACGATCCGAGGGTACCTGTCAAAAAATTATACTCACCTTCCAGCGTCCAGAGGTCCAGGTCCAGAGGTAAATCCACGTACTTTGTAAAATAAAAAAACGATCAGCGAGCCATACCGGACTAGAAAGGAGTGTAATGTTTTCACATTACACTCCTTTCTCCCGAATGTCGGGACATCACGTGACTCCTGTCACTGACGTCCCTTCAGCCAATCAGGAAGCGCTATTGCCGTGGCGCTCACCTGATTGGCTGGACGCCGTCTGTACTCTGACAGCGCCTCGCAAAGCCGCTCCATTACTTTCAATGGTGGGAACTTAGCGGCTAGCGGTGGGGTCACCCGCCGGTCAGCCGCTGACCGGCGGGTGACCTCACCGCTAGCCGCTAAGTTCCCACCATTGAATATAATGGAGGGAGCTGTGCGATGCGCTGTCACAGCGAGCAGCCAATCAGGTGAGCGCAACGAAGTTGCGCTTCCTGATTGGCTTAGAGACCTGTCAGTGACAACTGTCACTGACAGATCTTAATCGTGGAAAGGTGTCCCATGTGTCAGCATGGGACACCTTTCAGTCCGTTATGGAGCGGGTAAATGCGTTTTCTTTTTTTGCCAAGTACGTGGATTTATCTCTGGAGCCTAGTTAAGGTGAGTATATTGAACTTTGCTTTTCAGGTACCCCGGGATTCTACATGGAGAAGAGGACCGATGTCGGCGTGTGAACATAGGTAAGTATGTGTGTGTCGGCAGTGTCTAATAAAGTTTTACTGTCGACGGTGTCTGTGTCCTGTTTTTATTTGGGTATTTTTTTTCCAGTAGTACTACAGGTACCAGCGGGCCCGTTTTTCTCCCGCATGCTGGTACTTGTGGTTCTCCAAGTACCAGCTTGCGGGGGAGGCTTGCTGGGACTTGTAGTACTAATGGAAAAAACAATATCTTTTTTTTTTACACAAAGGCTATCAGCCCTCCCATCCGCAGCCCATTGGATGGGGGGGGACAGCCTCGGGCTTCACCCCTGGCCCTTGGGTGGCTGGGGGGGGGGGACCCCTTGATTGAAGGGGTCCCCACTCCCCCAGGGTACCCCGGCCAGGGGTGACTAGTTGGATATTTGATGCCACGGCCGCAGGGCACGGCATAAAAGTGACCCCCGGCTGTGGCATTATCTGTCCAGCTAGTGGAGCCCGATGCTGGTGTTAAAAATACGGGGGACCCCTACTCGTTTTGTCCCCCGTATTTTTGGCACCAGCATCAGGCGCAGAGCCCGGTGCTGGTTTTAAAAATACGGGGGATCCCCTGTCAATTTTTCCCCCGCATTTTTAGAACCAGGACCAGCTCAATGAGCCCGAGGCTGGTTATGCTTTGGAGGGGGGACCCCACGCCATTTTTTTTTCTGATTTTACCGTTCCAGCAATAAAAAAAAAAAAAAATAATATTTTAAAAAATATATAAATAATATTTGTGCCTCCCCCCAAAAAAAAAAAAATACCTAATCCCTTCTAATATAAATAGATCTGCTATTCCCAAAAAAAAAAACACAAAAAAAAACATGTTTAAAATTTTTTTATTTGTTTTCACCCTCCAAAGTGTGGCGGATTGAAAATGACGAATTTGCTGTCTAAAAGCACTGCTGTCGAATTTCCAAACTTGAATTGAATATGCTTTGGTCGAATTGCAGCACTTGTATCATTGCAGAAAAGTCGAATTTGCAAAAAGTCGAATTTCAAAAAGTCGAATTTGAAGGTCCGTTTTTTGGTCGGAAAGCACTGCATTGCATAGGGGAATTTTTTTTTTTGGTCGAAAATGACCCGAAATTCGCCAATTTCGGGAATTCGACCACAATTGCATATACCCCATAGATAGATAGATAGATAGATAGTATTTTTAGACTTTTTGTATGTGGCGGTTGTATTTTGTCGGCTAATTGTGTTATTTTATTTTCAACCAGCAATGTCATCTGAGGAGTACCGCCAATTCTGGTCAGGATTCATTGATCTGTACCGTCAGAACGAGTGCCTGTGGCGTGTCAGAAGCCCGGACTATGCCAACAGAATCAAGCGGAATCGGGCATATCAGCAGCTTATTGAGTACAGTAGAGGCAAAAACTCTGATGTTGATGTCAATTGGGTGAAGAAAAAAATTTCACATTTCCGAACAGTATTCGTGAAGGAACGCAAGAAGGTGCAAGATTCACAGCGATCCGGAGCCGGGACTGATGAGGTCTATAAACCGACGCTGTGGTACTATGACCAAATTCAGTTCATTATAGAGCAAGAGGCGCGGGTAAGGTCACGGGACGCTCTAGATCCAGAGTCTCCAGTTCTTGTCGAAGAGGAGGCCCAGGAGAGTCTGGATCTGGTAAGTACACACACATTTGTTTCATATGCCACCCACCAATTTTGACATAGACCTAATTTTTGTTTTTCTTATATTGCAGGATGCTACCCTGGAGCTGGAGGTGGAGCCTACCACAGGCCAAGGGGCAGAAGTGGAGGAGCCGGTGGCGCGCCCAGGAAGACCGAGGCGCACGGCAAGGAGGACCACTTCTGCACCCTTTAGCACCCCCTCTGGCTCCCAGCAGTTTTTTCAACGCGCTGAGGAGGTTTTGCATAGGCCCCCGGATGCCGAACAACAATTTGGCAATTTTATTGCATCGGAAATGCGCCTGATGACGGATGATCAAAAATTCATCGTCCAACGGTTAGTCAATGAGATTGTCTCACGTGGCAGGCGCCAAACACTGGTGTCGGCATGTGAGATAGTGCCAACTGACCCTTGGTATCACCCAAATTTGTCCCGTCCCCCCTTCCCAAACAACCCCCCCATGGAGCATGCGCCGGTAAACCCCTCTCAGCAACCGTATTTTATTCCTTCGGGAGCCACACAGCCCAGCCCCTCCCCCCCAATCTAGCACCTCGTCCAGTGGCATGTACTCTGACATGCAGAGTACACAGTCCTCTGTGCTGGGCGACCCACGCGTTTTTCATTTATAATTAGTTTTTTGGACCCGGTTTTTTAGTTTTGTTAGAAAAATCTGCTGGTGACCTTATCCTACGCTCTTGCTCAAAGTGAACTGTATTGAGGTCATTAGTACTGCAGCGTCGGTTTTGTGTCCTCACTGTCCCGGACTACGGATCGTTGTGAAGACTGCACTTCTTGTGTTCCTTCCAGACTGTTTGGAAATTTGATGATGTTCTTCACCCAAGGCAAAATTGCACTGTTTACCTCTACTGTACTCGGATATGCCCGTTTCCTGTTCTGTTGGCATAGTCCCTGTCCAAAGGCACTCGTTCTCATTGTACAGCTTATGAATCCTGGCCAGAGTTGGCGTTGGCATTTAATATTTTTATAAAGTTTATAAAAAACAAACTGTGTGGTGTATTTTTTTAAAAAATGTAAAGGGGCTTATATTGTGTTATCGGCAGGTAGTGAAAACGCCCTGTAGCATTTTTAGGGGGGGGGGTTGTTGTTTTTTTTTGGGGGGGGGGGGGTGGATGGGAGTTGAGTGTTGCTGAGGTGGGGGTGGGGGGGATACCGCCGAAAACCACATCCTTCTTTTTTTTTTTTTTTTATGTTTTTTTGGGGTCATGTTTTATTAGAGGCTAATTCAGACCTGATCGTAGCCCTGAATTATTTTGCAGGCCTACGATCAGGCACACTGACATGCAGGGGGACGCCCAGCACAGGGCTACGATCAGGCACACTGACATGTGGGGGGATGCTCAGCACAGGGCTACGATCAGGCACACTGACATGTGGGGGGGATGCTCAGCACAGGGCTATGATCAGGCACACTGACATGCGGGGGGGATGCTCAGCACAGGGCTACGATCAGGCACACTGACATGTGGGGGGGATGCTCAGCACAGGGCTATGATCAGGCACACTGACATGCGGGGGGGATGCTCAGCACAGGGCTACGATCAGGCACACTGACGTGGGGGGGATGCTCAGCACAGGGCTACGATCAGCCACACTGACATGTGGGGGGGATGCTCAGCACAGGACTACGATCAGGCACACTGACATGTGGGGGGGATACACACTGACATGCGGGGGGGATGCTCAGCACAGGACTACGATCAGGCACACTGACATGTGGGGGGGGACGCTCAGCACAGGACTACGATCAGGCACACTGACATGTGGGGGGGATGCTCAGCACAGGGCTACGATCAGGCACACTGACATGTGGGGGGAAGCTCAGCACAGGGCTACGATCAGGCACACTGACATGTGGGGGGATGCTCAGAACAGGACTACGATCAGGCACACTGACATGTGGGGGGGATGCTCAGCACAGGGCTACGATCAGGCACACTGACATGTGGGGGGGATGCTCAGCACAGGACTACGATCAGGCACACTGACATGTGGGGGGGATGCTCAGCACAGGACTACGATCAGGCACACTGACATGCGGGGGGGACGCCCAGCACAGGGCTACGATCAGGCACACTGACATGTGGGGGGATGCTCAGCACAGGGATACGATCAGGCACACTGACATGTGGGGGGGATGCTCAGCACAGGGCTACGATCAGGCACACTGACATGTGGGGGATGCTCAGCACAGGGCTACGATCAGGCACACTGACATGTGGGGGGGATGCTCAGCACAGGGCTATGATCAGGCACACTGACATGCGGGGGGGATGCTCAGCACAGGGCTACGATCAGGCACACTGACATGTGGGGGGGATGCTCAGCACAGGGCTACGATCAGGCACACTGACATGTGGGGGGGATGCTCAGCACAGATCTACGATCAGGCACACTGACATGTGGGGGGGATGCTCAGCACAGGACTACGATCAGGCACACTGACATGTGGGGGGGATGCTCAGCACAGGGCTACGATCAGGCACACTGACATGTGGGGGGGATGCTCAGCACAGGGCTACGATCAGGCACACTGACATGTGGGGGGGGGATGCTCAGCACAGGACTACGATCAGGCACACTGACATGTGGGGGGATGCTCAGCACAGGGCTACGATCAGGCACACTGACATGTGGGGGGATACTCAGCACAGGGCTACGATCAGGCACACTGACATGCGGGGGGGATGCTCAGCACAGGACTACGATCAGGCACACTGACATGCGGGGGGGATGCTCAGCACAGGGCTACGATCAGGCACACTGACATGCGGGGGGGATGCTCAGCACAGGACTACGATCAGGCACACTGACATGTGGGGGGGATGCTCAGCACAGGGCTACGATCAGGCACACTGACATGTGGGGGGATGCTCAGCACAGGGCTACGATCAGGCACACTGACATGCGGGGGGGATGCTCAGCACAGGGCTACGATCAGGCACACTGACATGCGGGGGGGATGCTCAGCACAGGGCTACGATCAGGCACACTGACATGTGGGGGGGATGCTCAGCACAGGGCTACGATCAGGCACACTGACATGTGGGGGGATGCTCAGCACAGGGCTACGATCAGGCACACTGACATGTGGGGGGATGCTCAGCACAGGGCTACGATCAGGCACACTGACATGTGGGGGGGATGCTCAGCACAGGACTACGATCAGGCACACTGACATGCAGGGGGACGCTCAGCACAGGTCTACGATCAGGCACACTGACATGTGGGGGGGATGCTCAGCACAGGGCTACGATCAGGCACACTGACATGTGGGGGGGATGCTCAGCACAGGGCTACGATCAGGCACACTGACATGTGGGGGGGGGATGCTCAGCACAGGACTACGATCAGGCACACTGACATGTGGGGGGGATGCTCAGCACAGGACTACGATCAGGCACACTGACATGTGGGGGGGATGCTCAGCACAGGGCTACGATCAGGCACACTGACATGCGGGGGGATGCTCAGCACAGGGCTACGATCAGGCACACTGACGTGGGGGGATGCTCAGCACAGGGCTACGATCAGGCACACTGACGTGGGGGGGATGCTCAGCACAGGGCTACGATCAGGCACACTGACATGCGGGGGGATGCTCAGCACAGGGCTACGATCAGGCACACTGACATGTGGGGGGGATGCTCAGCACAGGGCTACGATCAGGCACACTGACATGCAGGGGGGATGCTCAGCACAGGGCTACGATCAGGCACACTGACATGTGGGGGGATGCTCAAACAGGACTACGATCAGGCACACTGACATGTGGGGGGGATGCTCAGCACAGGACTACGATCAGGCACACTGACATGTGGGGGGGATGCTCAGCACAGGGCTACGATCAGGCACACTGACATGCGGGGGGATGCTCAGCACAGGGCTACGATCAGGCACACTGACATGTGGGGGATGCTCAGCACAGAGCTATGATCAGGCACAATGACATGTGGGGGGGATGCTCAGCACAGGGCTACGATCAGGCACACTGACATGTGGGGGGATGCTCAGCACAGGGCTACGATCAGGCACACTGACATGTGGGGGGGATGCTCAGCACAGGACTACGATCAGGCACACTGACATGCGGGGGGATGCTCAGCACAGGGCTACGATCAGGCACACTGACATGTGGGGGGGATGCTCAGCACAGGGCTACGATCAGGCACACTGACATGTGAGGGGGATGCTCAGCACAGGGCTACGATCAGGCACACTGACATGTGGGGGGGATGCTCAGCACAGGGCTACGATCAGGCACACTGACATGTGAGGGGGATGCTCAGCACAGGGCTACGATCAGGCACACTGACATGCGGGGGGATGCTCAGCACAGGGCTACGATCAGGCACACTGACATGTGGGGGGGATGCTCAGCACAGGGCTACGATCAGGCACACTGACATGTGAGGGGGATGCTCAGCACAGGGCTACGATCAGGCACACTGACATGCGGGGGGATGCTCAGCACAGGGCTACGATCAGGCACACTGACATGTGGGGGGGACGCTCAGCACAGGGCTACGATCAGGCACACTGACATGTGGGGGGGATGCTCAGCACAGGGCTACGATCAGGCACACTGACATGTGGGGGGGATGCTCAGCACAGGGCTACGATCAGGCACACTGACATGTGGGGGGGATGCTCAGCACAGGGCTACGATCAGGCACACTGACATGCGGGGGGATGCTCAGCACAGGGCTACGATCAGGCACACTGACAGGTGGGGGGGATGCTCAGCACAGGGCTACGATCAGGCACACTGACATGTGTGGGGGGGGCTCAGCACAGGGCTACGATCAGGCACACTGACATGTGGGGGGGATGCTCAGCACAGGACTACGATCAGGCACACTGACATGTGGGGGGGATGCTCAGCACAGGGCTACGATCAGGCACACTGACATGTGGGGGGGATGCTCAGCACAGGGCTACGATCAGGCACACTGACATGCGGGGGGGATGCTCAGCACAGGGCTACGATCAGACACACTGACATGTGGGGGGGATGCTCAGCACAGGGCTACGATCAGACACACTGACATGTGGGGGGGATGCTCAGCACAGGGCTACGATCAGGCACACTGACATGTGGGGGGGATGCTCAGCACAGGACTACGATCAGGCACACTGACATGTGTGGGGGGGGCTCAGCACAGGGCTACGATCAGGCACACTGACATGTGGGGGGGACGCTCAGCACAGGGCTATGATCAGACACACTGACATGTGGGGGGGGATGCTCAGCACAGGGCTACGATCAGGCACACTGACATGTGGGGGGGATACACACTGACATGTGGGGGGGATGCTCAGCACAGGGCTACGATCAGGCACACTGACATGCGGGGGGATGCTCAGCACAGGACTACGATCAGGCACACTGACATGTGGGGGGATACTCAGCACAGGGCTACGATCAGGCACACTGACATGCGGGGGGATGCTCAGCACAGGACTACGATCAGGCACACTGACATGCGGGGGGGATGCTCAGCACAGGGCTACGATCAGGCACACTGACATGTGGGGGGGATGCTCAGCACAGGGCTACGATCAGGCACACTGACATGTGGGGGGATGCTCAGCACAGGGCTACGATCAGGCACACTGACATGTGGGGGGGATGCTCAGCACAGGGCTACGATCAGGCACACTGACATGTGGGGGGGATGCTCAGCACAGGGCTACGATCAGGCACACTGACATGCGGGGGGATGCTCAGCACAGGGCTACGATCAGGCACACTGACAGGTGGGGGGGATGCTCAGCACAGGGCTACGATCAGGCACACTGACATGTGGGGGGGATGCTCAGCACAGGGCTACGATCAGGCACACTGACATGCGGGGGGATGCTCAGCACAGGGCTACGATCAGGCACACTGATATGTGGGGGGATGCTCAGCACAGGGCTACGATCAGGCACACTGACATGCGGGGGGGATGCTCAGCACAGGGCTACGATCAGGCACACTGACATGTGGGGGGGATGCTCAGCACAGGGCTACGATCAGGCACACTGACATGTGGGGGGGATGCTCAGCACAGGGCTACGATCAGGCACACTGACATGTGGGGGGGACGCTCAGCACAGGACTACGATCAGGCACACTGACATGTGGGGGGGATGCTCAGCACAGGGCTACGATCAGGCACACTGACATGTGGGGGGATGCTCAGCACAGGGCTACGATCAGGCACAGTGACATGTGGGGGGATGCTCAGCACAGGGCTACGATCAGGCACACTGACATGTGGGGGGGATGCTCAGCACAGGGCTACGATCAGGCACACTGACATGTGGGGGGGATGCTCAGCACAGGACTACGATCAGGCACACTGACATGTGGGGGGGATGCTCAGCACAGGGCTACGATCAGGCACACTGACATGTGGGGGGGACGCTCAGCACAGGACTACGATCAGGCACACTGACATGTGGGGGGGATGCTCAGCACAGGGCTACGATCAGGCACACTGACATGTGGGGGGATGCTCAGCACAGGGCTACGATCAGGCACACTGACATGTGGGGGGATGCTCAGCACAGGGCTACGATCAGGCACACTGACATGTGGGGGGGATGCTCAGCACAGGGCTACGATCAGGCACACTGACATGTGGGGGGGATGCTCAGCACAGGACTACGATCAGGCACACTGACATGTGGGGGGGATGCTCAGCACAGGACTACGATCAGGCACACTGACATGCGGGGGGGATGCTCAGCACAGGGCTACGATCAGGCACACTGACATGTGGGGGGGATGCTCAGCACAGGGCTACGATCAGACACACTGACATGTGGGGGGGATGCTCAGCACAGGGCTACGATCAGGCACACTGACGTGGGGGGGATGCTCAGCACAGGGCTACGATCAGGCACACTGACGTGGGGGGGATGCTCAGCACAGGACTACGATCAGGCACACTGACATGTGTGGGGGGGGCTCAGCACAGGGCTACGATCAGGCACACTGACATGTGTGGGGGGGACGCTCAGCACAGGGCTATGATCAGACACACTGACATGTGGGGGGGACGCTCAGCACAGGGCTATGATCAGACACACTGACATGTGGGGGGGGATGCTCAGCACAGGGCTACGATCAGGCACACTGACATGCGGGGGGATGCTCAGCACAGGACTACGATCAGGCACACTGACATGTGGGGGGATACTCAGCACAGGGCTACGATCAGGCACACTGACATGCGGGGGGATGCTCAGCACAGGACTACGATCAGGCACACTGACATGCGGGGGGGATGCTCAGCACAGGGCTACGATCAGGCACACTGACATGTGGGGGGGATGCTCAGCACAGGGCTACGATCAGGCACACTGACATGTGGGGGGATGCTCAGCACAGGGCTACGATCAGGCACACTGACATGTGGGGGGGATGCTCAGCACAGGGCTACGATCAGGCACACTGACATGTGGGGGGGATGCTCAGCACAGGGCTACGATGAGGCACACTGACATGCGGGGGGATGCTCAGCACAGGGCTACGATCAGGCACACTGACAGGTGGGGGGGATGCTCAGCACAGGGCTACGATCAGGCACACTGACATGTGGGGGGGATGCTCAGCACAGGGCTGCGATCAGGCACACTGACATGCGGGGGGATGCTCAGCACAGGGCTACGATCAGGCACACTGACATGTGGGGGGATGCTCAGCACAGGGCTACGATCAGGCACACTGACATGCGGGGGGGATGCTCAGCACAGGGCTACGATCAGGCACACTGACATGTGGGGGGGATGCTCAGCACAGGGCTACGATCAGGCACACTGACATGCGGGGGGGACGCTCAGCACAGGACTACGATCAGGCACACTGACATGTGGGGGGGATGCTCAGCACAGGGCTACGATCAGGCACACTGACATGTGGGGGGATGCTCAGCACAGGGCTACGATCAGGCACACTGACAGACACACTGACATGTGGGGGGGATGCTCAGCACAGGGCTACGATCAGGCACACTGACATGTGGGGGGGATGCTCAGCACAGGGCTACGATCAGGCACACTGACATGTGGGGGGGATACTCAGCACAGGGCTACGATCAGACACACTGACATGTGGGGGGATGCTCAGCACAGGGCTACGATCAGGCACACTGACATGTGGGGGGGATGCTCAGCACAGGGCTACGATCAGGCACACTGACATGCGGGGGGATGCTCAGCACAGGACTACGATCAGGCACACTGACATGTGGGGGGATACTCAGCACAGGGCTACGATCAGGCACACTGACATGTGGGGGGATGCTCAGCACAGGACTACGATCAGGCACACTGACATGTGGGGGGGATGCTCAGCACAGGACTACGATCAGGCACACTGACATGTGGGGGGAAGCTCAGCACAGGGCTACGATCAGGCACACTGACATGTGGGGGGATGCTCAGCACAGGGCTACGATCAGGCACACTGACATGTGGGGGGGATGCTCAGCACAGGGCTACGATCAGGCACACTGACATGTGGGGGGGATGCTCAGCACAGGGCTACGATCAGGCACACTGACATGCGGGGGGATGCTCAGCACAGGGCTACGATCAGGCACACTGACAGGTGGGGGGGATGCTCAGCACAGGGCTACGATCAGGCACACTGACATGTGGGGGGGATGCTCAGCACAGGGCTACGATCAGGCACACTGACATGCGGGGGGATGCTCAGCACAGGGCTACGATCAGGCACACTGACATGTGGGGGGGATGCTCAGCACAGGGCTACGATCAGGCACACTGACATGCGGGGGGATGCTCAGCACAGGACTACGATCAGGCACACTGACATGTGGGGGGATACTCAGCACAGGGCTACGATCAGGCACACTGACATGTGGGGGGATGCTCAGCACAGGACTACGATCAGGCACACTGACATGTGGGGGGGATGCTCAGCACAGGACTACGATCAGGCACACTGACATGTGGGGGGAAGCTCAGCACAGGGCTACGATCAGGCACACTGACATGTGGGGGGATGCTCAGCACAGGGCTACGATCAGGCACACTGACATGTGGGGGGGATGCTCAGCACAGGGCTACGATCAGGCACACTGACATGTGGGGGGGATGCTCAGCACAGGGCTACGATCAGGCACACTGACATGCGGGGGGATGCTCAGCACAGGGCTACGATCAGGCACACTGACAGGTGGGGGGGATGCTCAGCACAGGGCTACGATCAGGCTCACTGACATGTGGGGGGGATGCTCAGCACAGGGCTACGATCAGGCACACTGACATGCGGGGGGATGCTCAGCACAGGGCTACGATCAGGCACACTGACATGTGGGGGAGATGCTCAGCACAGGACTACGATCAGGCACACTGACATGTGGGGGGATGCTCAGCACAGGGCTACGATCAGGCACACTGACATTCGGGGGGGATGCTCAGCACAGGGCTACGATCAGGCACACTGACATGTGGGGGGGATGCTCAGCACAGGGCTACGATCAGGCACACTGACATGCGGGGGGATGCTCAGCACAGGGCTACGATCAGGCACACTGACATGTGGGGGGGATGCTCAGCACAGGGCTACGATCAGGCACACTGACATGTGGGGGGGACGCTCAGCACAGGACTACGATCAGGCACACTGACATGTGGGGGGGATGCTCAGCACAGGGCTACGATCAGGCACACTGACATGTGGGGGGATGCTCAGCACAGGGCTACGATCAGGCACACTGACATGTGGGGGGATGCTCAGCACAGGGCTACGATCAGGCACACTGACATGTGGGGGGGATGCTCAGCACAGGACTACGATCAGGCACACTGACATGTGGGGGGGATGCTCAGCACAGGGCTACGATCAGGCACACTGACATGTGGGGGGGATGCTCAGCACAGGGCTACGATCAGGCACACTGACATGTGGGGGGGATGCTCAGCACAGGGCTACGATCAGGCACACTGACATGTGGGGGGGATGCTCAGCACAGGGCTACGATCAGGCACACTGACATGTGGGGGGGATGCTCAGCACAGGGCTACGATCAGGACACACTGACATGTGGGGGGATGCTCAGCACAGGGCTACGATCAGGCACACTGACATGTGGGGGGGATGCTCAGCACAGGGCTACGATCAGGCACACTGACATGCGGGGGGATGCTCAGCACAGGGCTACGATCAGGCACACTGACATGTGGGGGGATACTCAGCACAGGGCTACGATCAGGCACACTGACATGTGGGGGGATGCTCAGCACAGGACTACGATCAGGCACACTGACATGTGGGGGGGATGCTCAGCACAGGACTACGATCAGGCACACTGACATGTGGGGGGAAGCTCAGCACAGGGCTACGATCAGGCACACTGACATGTGGGGGGATGCTCAGCACAGGGCTACGATCAGGCACACTGACATGTGGGGGGGATGCTCAGCACAGGGCTACGATCAGGCACACTGACATGCGGGGGGGATGCTCAGCACAGGGCTACGATCAGGCACACTGACATGTGGGGTGGATGCTCAGCACAGGGCTACGATCAGGCACACTGACATGTGGGGGGGATGCTCAGCACAGGGCTACGATCAGGCACACTGACATGTGGGGGGGATGCTCAGCACAGGGCTACGATCAGGCACACTGACATGTGGGGGGGATGCTCAGCACAGGGCTACGATCAGGCACACTGACATGTGGGGGGGATGCTCAGCACAGGGCTACGATCAGGCACACTGACATGTGGGGGGATGCTCAGCACAGGGCTACGATCAGGCACACTGACATGTGGGGGGATGCTCAGCACAGGGCTACGATCAGGCACACTGACATGTGGGGGGGATGCTCAGCACAGGGCTACGATCAGGCACACTGACATGCGGGGGGATGCTCAGCACAGGGCTACGATCAGGCACACTGACATGCGGGGGGATGCTCAGCACAGGGCTACGATCAGGCACACTGACATGTGGGGGGATGCTCAGCACAGGGCTACGATCAGGCACACTGACATGTGGGGGGGATGCTCAGCACAGGGCTACGATCAGGCACACTGACATGCGGGGGGATGCTCAGCACAGGGCTACGATCAGGCACACTGACATGCGGGGGGGATGCTCAGCACAGGGCTACGATCAGGCACACTGACATGCGGGGGGATGCTCAGCACAGGGCTACGATCAGGCACACTGACATGCGGGGGGATGCTCAGCACAGGGCTACGATCAGGCACACTGACATGTGGGGGGGATGCTCAGCACAGGACTACGATCAGGCACACTGACATGCGGGGGGATGCTCAGCACAGGGCTACGATCAGGCACACTGACATGTGGGGGGGATGCTCAGCACAGGGCTACGATCAGGCACACTGACATGTGGGGGGGATGCTCAGCACAGGACTACGATCAGGCACACTGACATGTGGGGGGGATGCTCAGCACAGGGCTACGATCAGGCACACTGACATGCGGGGGGGACGCTCAGCACAGGGCTATGATCAGGCACACTGACATGTGGGGGGATGCTCAGCACAGGGATACGATCAGGCACACTGACATGTGGGGGGGATGCTCAGCACAGGGCTACGATCAGGCACACTGACATGCGGGGGGATGCTCAGCACAGGGCTACGATCTGGCACACTGACAGGTGGGGGGGATGCTCAGCACAGGGCTACGATCAGGCACACTGACATGTGGGGGGGATGCTCAGCACAGGGCTACGATCAGGCACACTGACATGCGGGGGGATGCTCAGCACAGGGCTACGATCAGGCACACTGACATGTGGGGGGATGCTCAGCACAGGACTACGATCAGGCACACTGACATGTGGGGGGATGCTCAGCACAGGGCTACGATCAGGCACACTGACATGCGGGGGGGATGCTCAGCACAGGGCTACGATCAGGCACACTGACATGTGGGGGGGATGCTCAGCACAGGGCTACGATCAGGCACACTGACATGCGGGGGGATGCTCAGCACAGGGCTACGATCAGGCACACTGACATGTGGGGGGGATGCTCAGCACAGGGCTACGATCAGGCACACTGACATGTGGGGGCGACGCTCAGCACAGGACTACGATCAGGCACACTGACATGTGGGGGGGATGCTCAGCACAGGGCTACGATCAGGCACACTGACATGTGGGGGGATGCTCAGCACAGGGCTACGATCAGGCACACTGACATGTGGGGGGATGCTCAGCACAGGGCTACGATCAGGCACACTGACATGTGGGGGGGATGCTCAGCACAGGACTACGATCAGGCACACTGACATGTGGGGGGGATGCTCAGCACAGGGCTACGATCAGGCACACTGACATGTGGGGGGGATGCTCAGCACAGGGCTACGATCAGGCACACTGACATGTGGGGGGGATGCTCAGCACAGGGCTACGATCAGACACACTGACATGTGGGGGGATGCTCAGCACAGGGCTACGATCAGGCACACTGACATGTGGGGGGGATGCTCAGCACAGGGCTACGATCAGGCACACTGACATGCGGGGGGGATGCTCAGCACAGGACTACGATCAGGCACACTGACATGTGGGGGGGATGCTCAGCACAGGACTACGATCAGGCACATTGACATGTGGGGGGGATGCTCAGCACAGGACTACGATCAGGCACACTGACATGTGGGGGGGATGCTCAGCACAGGACTACGATCAGGCACACTGACATGTGGGGGGGATGCTCAGCACAGGGCTACGATCAGGCACACTGACATGTGGGGGGGATTCTCAGCACAGGGTTACGATCAGGCACACTGACATGTGGGGGGATGCTCAGCACAGGACTACGATCAGGCACACTGACATGTGGGGGGATGCTCAGCACAGGGCTACGATCAGGCACACTGACATGTGGGGGGATGCTCAGCACAGGGCTACGATCAGGCACACTGACATGCGGGGGGGATGCTCAGCACAGGGCTACGATCAGGCACACTGACATGTGGGGGGGACGCTCAGCACAGGACTACGATCAGGCACACTGACATGTGGGGGGGATGCTCAGCACAGGGCTACGATCAGGCACACTGACATGCGGGGGGGATGCTCAGCACAGGGCTACGATCAGGCACACTGACATGTGGGGGGGATGCTCAGCACAGGGCTACGATCAGCCACACTGACATGCGGGGGGGATGCTCAGCACAGGGCTACGATCAGGCACACTGACATGTGGGTGGATGCTCAGCACAGGGCTACGATCAGGCACACTGACATGTGGGGGGGATGCTCAGCACAGGGCTACGATCAGGCACACTGACATGTGGGGGGGGATGCTCAGCACAGGGCTACGATCAGGCACACTGACATGTGGGGGGGATGCTCAGGACAGAACTACGATCAGGCACACTGACATGTGGGGGGGATGCTCAGGACAGAACTACGATCAGGCACACTGACATGTGGGGGGGATGCTCAGCACAGGACTACGATCAGGCACACTGACATGTGGGGGGGATGCTCAGCACAGGGCTACGATCAGGCACACTGACATGTGGGGGGGATGCTCAGCACAGGGCTAAGATCAGGCACACTGACATGTGGGGGGGATGCTCAGCACAGGGCTACGATCAGGCACACTGACATGCGGGGGGGATGCTCAGCACAGGACTACGATCAGGCACACTGACATGCGGGGGGGATGCTCAGCACAGGGCTACGATCAGGCACACTGACATGTGGGGGGATGCTCAGCACAGGGCTACGATCAGGCACACTGACATGCGGGGGGATGCTCAGCACAGGGCTACGATCAGGCACACTGACATGTGGGGGGGATGCTCAGCACAGGGCTACGATCAGGCACACTGACATGTGGGGGGGACGCTCAGCACAGGACTACGATCAGGCACACTGACATGTGGGGGGGGATGCTCAGCACAGGGCTACGATCAGGCACACTGACATGTGGGGGGGGATGCTCAGCACAGGGCTACGATCAGGCACACTGACATGTGGGGGGGATGCTCAGGACAGAACTACGATCAGGCACACTGACATGTGGGGGGGATGCTCAGGACAGAACTACGATCAGGCACACTGACATGTGGGGGGGATGCTCAGCACAGGACTACGATCAGGCACACTGACATGTGGGGGGGATGCTCAGCACAGGGCTACGATCAGGCACACTGACATGCGGGGGGATGCTCAGCACAGGGCTACGATCAGGCACACTGACATGTGGGGGGGATGCTCAGCACAGGGCTACGATCAGACACACTGACATGTGGGGGGATGCTCAGCACAGGGCTACGATCAGGCACACTGACATGTGGGGGGGATGCTCAGCACAGGGCTACGATCAGGCACACTGACATGCGGGGGGGATGCTCAGCACAGGACTACGATCAGGCACACTGACATGTGGGGGGGATGCTCAGCACAGGACTACGATCAGGCACATTGACATGTGGGGGGGATGCTCAGCACAGGACTACGATCATGCACACTGACATGTGGGGGGGATGCTCAGCACAGGACTACGATCAGGCACACTGACATGTGGGGGGGATGCTCAGCACAGGGCTACGATCAGGCACACTGACATGTGGGGGGGATGCTCAGCACAGGGTTACGATCAGGCACACTGACATGTGGGGGGATGCTCAGCACAGGACTACGATCAGGCACACTGACATGTGGGGGGGATGCTCAGCACAGGGCTACGATCAGGCACACTGACATGTGGGGGGATGCTCAGCACAGGGCTACGATCAGGCACACTGACATGCGGGGGGGATGCTCAGCACAGGGCTACGATCAGGCACACTGACATGTGGGGCGGGGATGCTCAGCACAGGGCTACGATCAGGCACACTGACATGTGGGGGGGATGCTCAGCACAGGGCTACGATCAGGCACACTGACATGTGGGGGGGATGCTCAGCACAGGGCTACGATCAGGCACACTGACATGTGGGGGGGATGCTCAGCACAGGACTACGATCAGGCACAATGACATGCGGGGGGGATGCTCAGCACAGGGCTACGATCAGGCACACTGACATGTGGGGGGGATGCTCAGCACAGGGCTACGATCAGGCACACTGACATGTGGGGGGATGCTCAGCACAGGGCTACAATCAGGCACACTGACATGTGGGGGGGATGCTCAGCACAGGGCTACGATCAGGCACACTGACATGTGGGGTGGATGCTCAGCACAGGGCTACGATCAGGCACACTGACATGCGGGGGGATGCTCAGCACAGGGCTACGATCAGACACACTGACATGTGGGGGGGATGCTCAGCACAGGGCTACGATCAGGCACACTGACATGTGGGGGGGATGCTCAGCACAGGGCTACGATCAGGCACATTGACATGTGGGGGGGATGCTCAGCACAGGGCTACGATCAGGCACACTGACATGTGGGGTGGATGCTCAGCACAGGGCTACGATCAGGCACACTGACATGCGGGGGATGCTCAGCACAGGGCTACGATCAGACACACTGACATGTGGGGGGGATGCTCAGCACAGGGCTACGATCAGGCACACTGACATGTGGGGGGGATGCTCAGCACAGGGCTACGATCAGGCACATTGACATGTGGGGGGGATGCTCAGCACAGGGCTACGATCAGACACACTGACATGTGGGGGGGATGCTCAGCACAGGGCTACGATCAGGCACATTGACATGTGGGGGGGATGCTCAGCACAGGGCTACGATCAGGCACATTGACATGTGGGGGGGATGCTCAGCACAGGGCTACGATCAGGCACACTGACATGTGGGGTGGATGCTCAGCACAGGGCTACGATCAGGCACACTGACATGCGGGGGATGCTCAGCACAGGGCTACGATCAGACACACTGACATGTGGGGGGGATGCTCAGCACAGGGCTACGATCAGGCACACTGACATGTGGGGGGGATGCTCAGCACAGGGCTACGATCAGGCACATTGACATGTGGGGGGGATGCTCAGCACAGGGCTACGATCAGACACACTGACATGTGGGGGGGATGCTCAGCACAGGGCTACGATCAGGCACACTGACATGTGGGGGGGATGCTCAGCACAGGGCTACGATCAGGCACACTGACATGCGGGGGGGGATGCTCAGCACAGGGCTACGATCAGGCACACTGACATGTGGGGGGGGGGGATGCTCAGCACAGGGCTACGATCAGGCACACTGACATGCGGGGGGATGCTCAGCACAGGGCTACGATCAGACACACTGACATGTGGGGGGGATGCTCAGCACAGGGCTACGATCAGGCTCACTGACATGTGGGGGGGATGCTCAGCACAGGGCTACGATCAGGCACATTGACATGTGGGGGGGATGCTCAGCACAGGGCTACGATCAGGCACATTGACATGTGGGGGGATGCTCAGCACAGGGCTACGATCAGGCACACTGACATGTGGGGGGGATGTTCAGCACAGGGCTACGATCAGGCACACTGACATGCGGGGGGGGATGCTCAGCACAGGGCTACGATCAGGCACATTGACATGTGGGGGGGATGCTCAGCACAGGGCTACGATCAGGCACATTGACATGTGGGGGGATGCTCAGCACAGGGCTACGATCAGGCACACTGACATGTGGGGGGGATGCTCAGCACAGAGCTACGATCAGGCACACTGACATGCGGGGGGGATGCTCAGCACAGGGCTACGATCAGGCACACTGACATGTGGGGGGGATGCTCAGCACAGGGCTACGATCAGGCACACTGACATGTGGGGGGGATGCTCAGCACAGGGCTACGATCAGGCACACTGACATGTGGGGGGGATGCTCAGCACAGGACTACGATCAGGCACACTGACATGTGGGGGGGATACACACTGACATGTGGGGGGGACGCTCAGCACAGGACTACGATCAGGCACACTGACATGCGGGGGGATGCTCAGCACAGGGCTACGATCAGGCACATTGACATGTGGGGGGGATGCTCAGCACAGGGCTACGATCAGGCACACTGACATGCAGGGGGACGCCCAGCACAGGGCTACGATCAGACACACTGACATGTGGGGGGGATGCTCAGCACAGGGCTACGATCAGGCACACTGACATGTGGGGGGGATGCTCAGCACAGGGCTACGATCAGGCACACTGACATGTGGGGGGGATGCTCAGCACAGGGCTACGATCAGGCACACTGACATGTGGGGGGATGCTCAGCACAGGGCTACGATCAGGCACACTGACATGTGGGGGGGATGCTCAGCACAGGGCTACGATCAGGCACACTGACATGTGGGGGGATGCTCAGCACAGGGCTACGATCAGGCACACTGACATGTGGGGGGGATGCTCAGCACAGGACTACGATCAGGCACACTGACATGTGGGGGGATGCTCAGCACAGGACTACGATCAGGCACACTGACATGTGGGGGGATGCTCAGCACAGGGCTACGATCAGGCACACTGACATGTGGGGGGGACGCTCAGCACAGGACTACGATCAGGCACACTGACATGCGGGGGGATGCTCAGCACAGGGCTACGATCAGGCACACTGACATGTGGGGGGGATGCTCAGCACAGGGCTACGATCAGGCACACTGACATGTGGGGGGGATGCTCAGCACAGGGCTACGATCAGGCACATTGACATGTGGGGGGGATGCTCAGCACAGGGCTACGATCAGGCACACTGACATGCAGGGGGACGCCCAGCACAGGGCTACGATCAGACACACTGACATGTGGGGGGGACGCTCAGCACAGGACTACGATCAGGCACACTGACATGCGGGGGGATGCTCAGCACAGGGCTACGATCAGGCACACTGACATGTGGGGGGGATGCTCAGCACAGGGCTACGATCAGGCACACTGACATGTGGGGGGGATGCTCAGCACAGGGCTACGATCAGGCACACTGACATGCAGGGGGACGCCCAGCACAGGGCTAGTCTGCCCCGCATGTCAGGCCCACATAAGTTCAAAAGCATCATACAGCCGCAATGCTTTTGCACTTCAGTAGTAACTCCCAGCCAGCACAACTTTTGCGTGCTAGGCGGGAGCTACTCGTCGTTGGCCGGGTCACAGCGGCTCCGTACCAGCATGCAGAGAATTAAAAGGCCTGCTGGTACCTATAGTTCCACAACAAAAGAAATACCCCAAGAAAGACAAAACACACACACCGTGAAGGTAAAAGTTTATTGACACACACACCAACACACTCGCACATACTTACCTAGTGTCCCACGCAGCCCCTCGGTCCTCTTGTCCATGTAGAATCCATAGGTTCACTGGAAAAAAATGTCAACAAAAATCAGCCACAGAGCAGAAATGCGCTGTTTTAAAAATGGCTGACAGTCGAAAAAGACACTCCCCCCAACCCTGTAATGCCATCCCACTATTATAATGAGATAGTCAAAATCTCACATAAGCCGAAATCTCACATAAGCCAAAATCTTAAGCACACAAACACAGATCTCAAGAAAAGTTAGTCAAAATCTGTCCTATCTGGCCTCCGGGGAGTTCAAGGGAAATCTCAAGAAAAAATAGGACATAGCAAGGATCTCACCGTGTGCACACACCTTTAGAAGCCCAATCCGGCTGCAAGCAGGTGAGTTCGCTTCTTCTCCCCTTAGTCCCTCGCTGCAGTGAGCCTGTTGCCAGCAGGTCTCACTGAAAATAAAAAACCTAAGTCTATCTTTCTTTCTAAGGGCTCAGGAGAGCCCCTAGTGTGCATCCAACCTCGGCCGGGCACAAAATCTAACTGAGGCTTGGAGGAGGGTCATAGTGGGAGGAGCCAGTGCACACCAGGTAGTCATAAATCTTTCTAGAGTGCCCAGCCTCCTTCGGAGCCCGCTATTCCCCATGGTCCTTTCGGAGTTCCCAGCATCCACTAGGACGTCAGAGAAATACATTTTATTAAAAAATTATAAAAAACATTTAAATTCAAAATCA
Organism: Pseudophryne corroboree; assembly: GCF_028390025.1. Lineage (NCBI taxonomy): Eukaryota > Metazoa > Chordata > Amphibia > Anura > Myobatrachidae > Pseudophryne > Pseudophryne corroboree. The sequence continues at coordinate 993,741 of NW_026967510.1, read as the reverse complement.
CTATTCAGTCCAGATGGGTGTAGTGTATTAAGTTCATATATAACCTGCATTTCATTTTTAGCTAAAATCGACATAATTTCCCTTTGTCTGTTGGAGCATTTAATTAATTTAAAACCTGCAAATCTAATGATGTGGTTTAGAGATTTGTTGTGATGGATTTTAAAGTGGTTAGACAGAGCGTGTGTAGTCAATCCATTTTCTCTGACGTCCTAGTGGATGCTGGGACTCCGTCAGGACCATGGGGAATAGCGGCTCCGCAGGAGACAGGGCACAAAATTTAAAAGTTTGACCACTAGGTGGTGTGTACTGGCTCCTCCCCCTATGACCCTCCTCCAAGCCTCAGTTAGGTTTTTGTGCCCGTCCGAGCAGGGTGCAATCTAGGTGGCTCTCCTAAAGAGCTGCTTAGAAAAAGTTTGTTAGGTTTTTTATTTTCAGTGAGTCCTGCTGGCAACAGGCTCACTGCTACGAGGGACTTAGGGGAGAAGAAGTGAACTCACCTGCGTGCAGGATGGATTGGCTTCTTAGGCTACTGGACACTAGCTCCAGAGGGACGATCACAGGTACAGCCTGGATGGATCACCGGAGCCGCGCCGCCGACCCCCTTGCAGATGCCGAAAAGAGAAGAGGTCCAGAAACCGGCGGCAGAAGACGTCTCAGTCTTCATGAGGTAGCGCACAGCACTGCAGCTGTGCGCCATTGCTCTCCGCACACTTCACACCAGCGGTCACTGAGGGTGCAGGGCGCTGGGGGGGGGGGGGGGGGGCGCCCTGGGCAGCAATGTAATATACCTATTCTGGCTAAAATATATCACATATAGCCCCTGGGGCTATATGGATGTATTTAACCCCTGCCAGGTTCCAAAAAAACCGGGAGAAGAAGCCCGCCGAAAAGGGGGCGGGGCCTATTCTCAGCACACAGCGCCATTTTCCTGCCCAGCTCCGCTGCGAGGAAGGCTCCCAGGACTCTCCCCTGCACTGCACTACAGAAACAGGGTAAAAACAGAGAGGGGGGGCACTTATTGGCGATATTTATAATATTTGAGCTGCTATAAAGGGAACACACTTATTAAGGTTGTCCCTATATATATTTATAGCGCTTGGGTGTGTTCTGGCAAACTCTCCCTCTGTCTCCCCAAAGGGCTAGTGGGGTCCTGTCTTCTATCAGAGCATTCCCTGTGTGTCTGCTGTGTGTCGGTACGTGTGTGTCGACATGTATGAGGACGATGTTGGCGTGGAGGCGGAGCAATTGCCTGTAATGGTGATGTCACCCCCTAGGGAGTCGACACCAGAATGGATGGCTTTGTTTATGGAATTACGGGATAGTGTCAGCACGCTACAAAAGTCGGTTGACGACATGAGACAGCCGGCAAACCAGTTAGTACCTGTCCAGGCGTCTCAGACACCGTCAGGGGCTGTAAAACGCCCTTTACCTCAGTCGGTCGACACTGACACTGAATCCAGTGTCGACGGTGAAGAAACAAACGTATTTTCCAGTAGGGCCACACGTTATATGATCACGGCAATGAAGGAGGCTTTGCATATCTCTGATACTGCAAGTACCACAAAAAGGGGTATTATGTGGGGTGTGAAAAAACTACCGATAGTTTTTCCTGAATCAGAGGAACTGAATGAAGTGTGTGATGAAGCGTGGGTTAACCCAGATAGAAAACTGCTAATTTCAAAGAAGTTATTGGCATTATACCCTTTCCCACCAGAGATTAGGGCGCGCTGGGAAACACCTCCTAGGGTGGATAAGGCGCTCACACGCTTATCAAAGCAAGTGGCGTTACCGTCTCCTGATACGGCCGCCCTCAAGGATCCAGCTGATAGGAGGCTGGAGAATACATTAAAAAGTATATACACACATACTGGTGTTATACTGCGACCAGCTATCGCATCAGCATGGATGTGCAGTGCTGGGGTGGCTTGGTCGGAGTCACTGTCTGAAAATATTGATACCCTGGATAGGGACAGTATTTTACTGACTGTAGAGCAGTTAAAGGATGCATTTCTTTATATGCGAGATGCACAGAGGGATATTTGCACTCTGGCATCAAGAGTAAGTGCAATGTCCATATCTGCCAGAAGAAGTTTATGGACGCGCCAGTGGTATTGCCGTATAAGGGGGAGGAATTATTTGGGGTCGGTCTATCGGATCTGGTGGCCACGGCAACGGCCGGAAAATCCACCTTTTTACCCCAGGTCACCTCCCAGCAGAAAAAGCCGCAGGCTTTTCAGCCGCAGTCCTTTCGCTCCTATAAGAACAAACGAGCAAAAGGACATTCCTATTTGCCCCGAGGCAAAGGAAAGGGTAAGAGACTGCAACAAGCAGCTCCTTCCCAGGAGCAGAAGCCCTCCCCGGCTTCTACAAAGGCTTCAGCATGATGCTGGGACCTTACAAGCAGACTCAGGAGCGGTGGGGGGTCGCCTCAAACATTTCAGCGCACAGTGGGCTCACTCGCAGGTGGACCCCTGGATCCTGCAGGTAGTATCTCAGGGTTACAGGTTGGAATTCGAGAAGTCCCCTCCTCGCCGTTTCCTAAAGTCTGCTTTGCCAACGTCTCCCTCCGACAGGGCGACGGTATTGGAGGCCATTCACAAGCTGTATTCTCAGCAGGTGATAGTCAAGGTACCCCTCCTACAACAGGGACAGGGGTATTACTCCACGCTATTTGTGGTACCGAAGCCGGACGGCTCGGTAAGACCGATTCTAAATCTAAAATCTCTGAACCTGTACATACAAAAATTCAAGTTCAAGATGGAGTCACTCAGAGCAGTGATAGCGAATCTGGAAGAAGAGGATTTTATGGTGTCCTTGGACATCAAGGATGCTTACCTTCATGTTCCAATTTGCCCTTTACACCAAGGGTACCTCAGGTTCGTGGTACAAAACTGTCATTATCAGTTTCAGACGCTGCCGTTTGGATTGTCCACGGCACCCCGGGTCTTTACCAAGGTAATGGCCGAAATGATGATCCTTCTTCGAAGAGAAGGCGTCTTAATTATCCCTTACTTGGACGATCTCCTGATAAGGGCAAGATCCAGAGAACAGCTGGAGGTCGGAGTAGCACTAACCCAAGTAGTGCTCCAACAACACGGGTGGATTCTGAATTTTCCAAAATCCCAATGATCCCGACGACACGTCTGTTGTTCCTAGGGATGATTCTGGACACTGTTCAGAAAAAGGTATTTCTTCCGGAGGAGAAAGCCAGGGAGTTATCCGATCTAGTCAGGAACCTCCTAAAACCAGGAAAAGTATCTGTGCATCAATGCACAAGAGTCCTGGGAAAAATGGTAGCTTCTTACGAAGCGATTCCATTCGGCAGATTCCATGCACGAACTTTTCAGTGGGATCTGCTGGACAAATGGTCCGGATCGCATCTGCAGATGCATCAGCGGATAAAATTGTCCACAAGGACAAGAGTGTCTCTGCTATGGTGAATACAGAACTGGGTCCTAGTGACCACGGATGCCAGCCTGAGAGGCTGGGGAGCGGTCACACAGGGAAGAAACTTCCAGGGCGTGTGGTCAAGCCTGGAGACGTCTCTTCACATAAATATACTGGAGCTAAGAGCAATCTACAATGCTCTAAGCCTGGCAAAACCTCTGCTTCAGGGTCAGCCGGTGTTGATTCAGTCGGACAACATCACAGCAGTCGCCCACGTAAACAGACAGGGCGGCACAAGAAGCAGGAGGGCAATGGCAGAAGCTGCAAGGATTCTTCGCTGGGCAGAAAATCATGTGTTAGCACTGTCAGCTGTGTTCATCCCGGGAGTGGACAACTGGGAAGCAGACTTCCTCAGCAAACACGATCTGCACCCGGGAGAGTGGGGACTTCATCCAGAAGTCTTCCACATGATTGTGGTCCATTGGGAAAGACCAATGGTGGACATGATGGCGTCCCGCCTCAACAAAAAACTGGACAGGTATTGCGCCAGGTCAAGAGACCCTCAGGCAATAGCTGTAGACGCTCTGGTAACACCATGGGTGTACCAGTCAGTGTATGTGTTTCCTCCTCTGCCTCTCATACCAAAAGTACTGAGAATTATACGGCAAAGGGGAGTAAGAACGATACTCGTGGCTCCGGATTGGCCAAGAAGAACTTGGTACCCGGAACTTCAGGAGATGCTCACGGAAGATCCGTGGCCTCTACCTCTAAGATGGGACCTGCTTCAGCAGGGACCGTGTCTATTCCAAGACTTACCGCGGCTGTGTTTGACGGCATGGCGGTTGAACGCCGAATCCTAAGGGAAAAAGGCATTCCGGAAGAGGTCATCCCTACCCTGGTAAAAGCCAGGAAGGAGGTGACTGCACAACATTATCACCGCATTTGGAGAAAATATGTTGCGTGGTGTGAGGCCAGGAAGGCCCCGACGGAGGAATTTCAACTGGGTCGATTCCTACATTTCCTGCAAACAGGATTGTCTATGGGCCTCAAATTAGGGTCCATTAAGGTTCAAATTTCGGCCCTGTCGATTTTCTTCCAGAAAGAATTGGCTTCAGTTCCTGAAGTCCAGACTTTTGTAAAAGGAGTACTACATATACAGCCCCCGGTTGTGCCCCCAGTGGCACCGTGGGATCTTAATGTAGTTTTGGATTTTCTCAAATCCCATTGGTTTGAGCCACTCAAATCGGTGGATTTGAAATATCTTACATGGAAAGTAACCATGCTACTGGCCCTGGCTTCAGCCAGGAGAGTGTCAGAATTGGCGGCTTTATCGTATAAAAGCCCATATCTGATTTTCTATTCGGACAGGGCAGAACTGCGTACGCGTCCTCACTTTCTGCCTAAGGTGGTTTCAGCGTTTCACCTGAACCAGCCTATTGTGGTGCCTGCGGCTACTAGCGATTTGGAGGATTCCAAGTTGCTGGACGTTGTCAGAGCATTAAAAATATATATTTCAAGGACGGCTGGAGTCAGAAAATCTGACTCGCTGTTTATACTGTATGCACCCAACAAGCTGGGTGCTCCTGCTTCTAAGCAGACGATTGCTCGTTGGATTTGTAGCACAATTCAACTTGCACATTCTGTGGCAGGCCTGCCACAGCCTAAATCTGTCAAGGCCCATTCCACAAGGAAGGTGGGCTCATCTTGGGCGGCTGCCCAAGGGGTCTCGGCATTACAACTCTGCCGAGCAGCTACATGGTCAGGGGAGAACACGTTTGTAAAATTCTAAAAATTTGATACCCTGGCTAAGGAGGACCTGGAGTTCTCTCATTCGGTGCTGCAGAGTCATCCGCACTCTCCCGCCCATTTGGGAGCTTTGGTATAATCCCCATGGTCCTGATGGAGTCCCAGCATCCACTAGGACGTCAGAGAAAATAAGATTTTACTTACCGATAATTCTATTTCTCGTAGTCCGTAGTGGATGCTGGGCGCCCATCCCAAGTGCGGATTGTCTGCAATACTTGTACATAGTTATTGTTACAAAAAAATCAGGTTGTTATTGTTGTGAGCCGTCTGTTCAGAGGCTCCTACGTTTGTCATACTGTTAACTGGGTTCAGATCACAAGTTGTACGGTGTGATTGGTGTGGCTGGTATGAGTCTTACCCGGGATTCAAAATCCTTCCTTATTGTGTACGCTCGTCCGGGCACAGTATCCTAACTGAGGCTTGGAGGAGGGTCATAGGGGGAGGAGCCAGTACACACCACCTAGTGGTCAAACTTTTAAATTTTGTGCCCTGTCTCCTGCGGAGCCGCTATTCCCCATGGTCCTGACGGAGTCCCAGCATCCACTACGGACTACGAGAAATAGATTTATCGGTAAGTAAAATCTTATTTTTTATATTTCTGCAATGTTCGCTTATTCGTACTTTCAGTGGTCTGGTGGTACGGCCAATATAAAATAAATGACAAGAGCACTCAATAAAATATAAAACATTCTTAACATTACAAGTAATAAAATCATGTATTTTGGCAGTTTTCCCATTAATGCATATTGAATCTAATTTCTTGGAACCGTCATTTTTTATTTCCCTACACCCGATGCAAATCCCGCATCGGTGAAACCCTTTTGTTAAAATTCTGCCTTCTCTCCTTTTTAGTGGGAGATAACTTCTTACCAAGGAGTTTTTCAGATTCGGGGCTTTTTTATAAATAAAAATAGGGTGGTCTGGACAGGGGTGTATCTAGGGGTCTGAGCACCCCTGGCAAAGTAAGGAACTGGCGTCCCCCACCTCCCCCATCCATGGACACAAAGGGGGGAGTTGCAGATAGGCTGAGGTCAGGGACACTGAGGGGGAATTACAGGGTGGGTGTGGGTAGGGACAATGAGGTGGAGGGCTTACAGGGAGGTTGAAGTCAGGGACATTGAAGGGCAATTACAGGTAGGGTGTGGGCAGGTACACTGAGGGGGAATTACAGGAGGGTGTGGGCAGGGACACTGAGGGGGAATTACAGGAGTGTGCGGGCAGGGACACTGAGGGGGGATTACAGGAGTGTGCAGGCAGGGACACTGAGGGGGGATTACAGGAGTGTGCAGGCAGGGACACTGAGGGGGAATTATGGGGAGGGTACGGGCAGGGACACTGAGGAGGAATTACAGGAGGATGGGGGCAGGGATACTGAGGGGGGAGTCACAGGGAGGCTGAGGTCAGGAACACTGAGGGACAATTACAGGGAGGGTGCAGGTGGGGACACTGCAGAGGAATTACGAGTATGGTGCGGGCAGGGATACTGAGATGGAATTACGTGGAGGGTAAAGGCAGGGAGACAAAGAGGGAATTACGAGGAGTGTGCGGGCAGGGACACTGAGATGGAATTACAGGGAGGGTGCAGGCAGGGACACTGAGGAGGGATTATGAGGAGGGTGCCGGCAGAGACACTGAGATGGAATTACGGGGAAGGTGCAGGTAGGGAGACAAAGTGGAGTTACAAGAAGTGTGCAGGTAGGGACACTGAGGGGGAATTACAGGAGTGTGCAGGTAGGGACACTGATGGGGAGTCACAGGGAGGCTGAGGTCAGGAACACTGAGGGAGAATTACAGGGAGAGTGCAGGCAGGGACACTGAGGGGGAATTACAGGAGTGTGCAGGTAGGGACACTGATGGGGAGTCACAGGGAGGCTGAGGTCAGGAACACTGAGGGAGAATTACAGGGAGAGTGCAGGCAGGGACACTGAGGAGGAATTACGAGGAGGTTGCGGGTAAGGACACTGAGATGGAATTACGGGGAGGGTGCAGGCAGGTAGTCTGAGGGAATTACGAGGAGGGTGCAGGTAGGGACACTGAGGGGAAATTATGGTTAGGGTGCGGGTAGGGACACTGAGAGGGAATTATGGGGAGGGTGCGGGCAGGGATACTGAGGGGGAATTATGGGAAGGGTACGGGCAGGGACATTGAGAGGGAATTACAGGAGTGTATGGGCAGGATCACTTAGGGGGCAGTTGCATGGATGGGGCGGGCAGGGACACTGAGGGGGCATTACAAGGAGGATGTGGACAGGGACATCAAGGGGCTATATGCACACATACATACAGTTAGAAACTCCTCCCTAGGTGTGATGACAATACATGTCCCAGCAAATCCAGTTGACAAGGTGTGCTGGGACTTATAGTCTCAACACAGCTGGACAGGCAGTCACTGGTCTAGATACCTCTCCATACAGAGCTCTTTGTAACCTGTGATCCAGACTACCAGAAAAGACCATGCAGTGCGGCTATGGTACCGCAGAAAATGTACAGGTGTGCTCATCCTGCACTGCTGACTGGTGCTGATTGTAGTGGCTGCTGTTTGGTGACAGACCGAGTGGGACCAATGAGAAGGGGAGCGGATGAGGAAGAGGAGGTGCCTCGCCACTCCCCGGCCATATTCACTATCATTGTGACTGTAGCCACAGAGAGTGTCAGACTGCAATACGCTTCTGAGAGTCCGGTAGTGGATGAGCACTGCTAAGGGATGTACTCAGTGAGAACTACTATGTCACTCTACCCCCTGGTGCGGGTGGCACTGCCAGGTGGCGCCCCCCCTTTGGCCGGCGCCCCTGGCAAGTGCCATCCTGGCCAATACGAAGATACACCCCTGGGTCTGGAATTACATCCCCAACTATTGGGTCCTTTTTTTAGGATGTTCCAATTTTTTCTAAAAGACCTTTCTAGTAACTTATGTTGTGTGTTAAAACTTGTAAGGAAAGCCCATTCATAATTTCCTTTCTTATGATGTTTTATATCATTACCTAATAGAGTTTTTCTGTCCAGTACCTCTACATCACCCAGTGCTTGCTCAATTCTCTTACTGCCATAGCCACTTTTTTCCAATCTACACTTTAACTCCTCAGCTTTTTGTTGATAAGACGGTTACAGGGAAGATTTCCTTGGGGTTAATTTATATTTAGTGAATGGTATACCAATGACAAGCTCTAGAGGTCATATTGTAGACTGAATAGATATTTTGTAACATCACACCATCAAGTCATTTGAATATTTACAACATAGCAAAATAATTTCGTGAAACTGGTACAGCAAAGAATCACACGTGGACACGTTTTTTTAATCTTTCATTCACATTTCTTTATTTTTTCTATTCACATGTTTGTTTTGTGATTTTAAATCTTATGTTTCACTGCGAGTTTGGGATAAACATATCAACGTATGTCTCATTTTAATGTATATCTAATAAAGGTTATTTCTCTGACGTCCTAGTGCATGCTGGGACTCCGTAAGGACCATGGGGAATAGCGGCTCCTCAGGAGACTGGGCACTCTAAAGAAAGATTTAGGACTATCTGGTGTGCACTGGCTCCTCCCCCTATGACCCTCCTCCAAGCCTCAGTTAGATTTCTGTGCCCGGCTGAGCTGGATGCACACTAGGGGCTCTCCTGAGCTCCTAGGAAGAAAGTATATGTTAGGTTTTTTATTTTCAGTGAGACCTGCTGGCAACAGGCTCACTGCACCGAGGGACTAAGGGGAGAAGAAGCGAACCTACCTAAGTGGTGGTAGCTTGGGCTTCTTAGGCTACTGGACACCATTAGCTCCAGAGGGATCGAACACAGGACCCGACCTAGTCGTCCGTTCCCGGAGCCGCACCGCCGTCCCCCTTACAGAGCCAGAAGCAAGAAGAGTCTGGAAAATCGTCGGCTGAAGACTTCTGTCTTCTCCAAGGTAGCGCACAGCACTGCAGCTGTGCGCCATTGCTCCTCATGCACACCACACACTGCGGTCACTGATGGGTGCAGGGCGCTGGGGGGGTGCCCTGAGCAGCAATATTAACACCTTGGCTGGCGAACTGACACCATATATAGCCCCAGGGGCTATATAGGTGTTTATTAACCCCTGCCAGTAATTTTACAATAGCGGGAGAAAGCCCTCCGAAAAAGGGGCGGAGCCATCTCCCTCAGCACACTGGCGCCATTTTCCCTCACAGCTCTGCTGAAGGGATCGCTCCCTGGCTCTCCCCTGCAGTCCTGCACTACAGAAAAGGGATAAAAAGAGAGGGGGGGCACAAATTAGGCGCAGTATAAATATATTATGCAGCTATAAGGGAAAACACTCTCTATAGGTGATATCCCTGTGATATATAGCGCTCTGGTGTGTGCTGGCATACTCTCCCTCTGTCTCTCCAAAGGGCTTTGTGGGGTCCTGTCCTCTGTCAGAGCATTCCCTGTGTGTGTGCTGTGTGTCGGTACTGCTGTGTCGACATGCATGATGAGGATAATTATGTGGAGGCGGAGCAAATGCCTGTGAATGGGATGTCACCCCCTGCGGGGTCGACACCGGTGTGGATGGACTTATGGAAGGAATTACGTGACAGTGTCAACTCCTTACATAAAAGGTTTGACGACATAGGACAGCCGGCTGCTCAGCTTGTGCCTGTCCAAGCGTCTCACATGTCATCAGGGGCTCTAAAATGCCTGCTACCTCAGATGGCAGACACCGATGTTGACACGGATACCGACTCCAGTGTCGACGACGATGAGACTAGTGTACCTTCCAATAGGGCCACCCGTTACATGATTGAGGCAATGAAAAATGTATTACACATTTCTGATTAATACCCCAGATACCACAAAAAAGGGTATTATGTTTGGTGACAGAAAACTACCAGTAGTTTTCCTGCATCTGAGGAATTGATATGAGGTGTGTGAGGAAGCGTGGACTTCCCCCGATAAGAAATTGATAATTTCTAAGCAGCGTACCCTTTTCCGCCAGAGGATAGGTCACGTTGGGAAATACCCCCTAGGGTAGATAAAGCGGTTACACGCTTATTAAAAAAGGTGGCACTACCGTCTCCAGATACGGCCGCCCTGAAGGACCTGCTGATAGAAAGCAGAAAACTACCCTTAAAGCTATATACACACACACGGGCATTATATTGAGACCAGCTATTGCCTTGGCATGGATGTGCAGTGCGGCAGCTGTGTGGTCAGATTCCCTGTCGGATAATATTTATACTATAGATAGGGACAATATTTTGCTGAAAATAGAGCATATAAAAGACGCTGTCTTATACATGCGTGATGCACAGAGGGATATTTGCCGACTGGCATCACTAATAAGCGCTATGTAAAACCATTGCCGCCAGACGGGGGTTATGGACTCGTTAATGGTCGGGCGATGCCGATTCAAAACGGCACATGGAAGTTTGCCCTAGAAGGGGGTGGAACTGTTTGGGGATGGTCTTTCAGACCTCGTTTCCCCAGCTACGGCTGGGAAATCAAAACTTTTGCCGCAAGCTACCCCACAGCAAAAGTAAGCACTGTATTATCAGGTACAGTCCCTTCGGCCCCAGAAAAGTAGAGGGCTAGAGGCTCATCTTTTCTGCCAAGAGGATAAGGTAGAGGGAAAAAGCTGCAGCACACAGCTAGTTCCCAAGAGCAGAAGTCCTCACCTGCGTCCGGTAAGTCCACAGCATGACGCTGGGCTGCTCAGGCGGACCCGGGTACGGTGGGGGCCCGTCTCAGAAATTTCAGCGCACAGTGGGCTCTCTCACAGGTGGATCCCTAGGTTCTTCAAACAGTATCTCAGGGGTACAGGCTGGAATTCGAGACGTCTCCCCCCGCCGTTTCCTAAAATCTGCCTTACCGGCAACTCCCTCTGCCAGGGAGGCAGTGTTGGTGGCTATCCAAAAAACTGTATTCACAGCAAGTGATTATCAAGGTACCCCTCCTTCAACAGGAAAAGGGTTGTTTTTCCACAATGTTTCTGGTACCGAAACCGGACGGTTCGGTGAGACCCATCTTAAATTTAAAATCCTTGAACACATATAACAAAAGATTCAAGTTCAAGATGGAATCGCTCAGGGCGGTTATTTCAAGCCTGGAGGAAGGGGATTACATGGTATCACTGGACATCAAGGATGCTTACCTGCATGTCCCCATTTACCCTCCTCACCAGGAGTACCTCAGGTTTGTGGTACAGGACTGTCACTATCAGTTCCAGACTTTGCCGTTTGGATTATCCACGGCACTGAGGGTCTTTACCAGGGTAATGACCGAAATGATGATACTCCTTCGCAAGAAGGGAGTTTTAATTATCCCGTACTTGGACGATCTCCTGATAAACGCGAGGTCCAAGAAACAGTTGGTAAGGGGGTAGCACTTTCTCGGGAAGTGTTGCAACAGCACGACTGGATTCTCAATTCCAAAGTCACAGCTGGTCCCGACGACACGTCTTCTGTTCCTGGGAATGATTCTGGAAACAGACCAGAAAAAAGTGTTTCTTCCAATGGAAAAAGCCGAGGAGTTGTCATCTCTAGTCAGAAACCTCCTAAGACCAGGACAGGTGTCGGTACATCAATGCACACGAGTCCTGGGAAAAATGGTAGCTTCGTACGAAGCAATTCAATTCGGAAAAGCAAGGATTTTCCAGTGGGACCTGTTGGACAAATGGTCCGGGTCCCATCTCCAGATACAGCAGCGGATAACCCGGTCGGCAAGAACCAGGGTGTCGCTGCGGTGGTGGCTGCAGAGGGCTCATCTACTAGAGGGCTGCAGATTCGGAATACAGGACTGGGTCCTGGTGACCACGGATGCCAGCCTTCGGGGCTGGGGTGCAGTCACACAGGGAATAAAATTCAAAGGACTGTCGTCCAAACAGGAGATTTCACTTAACATAAATTTCTCTGACGTCCTAAGTGGATGCTGGGACTCCGTAAGGACCATGGGGAATAGCGGGCTCCGCAGTAGACTGGGCACATCTAAGAAAGATTTAGGACTACCTGGTGTGCACTGTCTCCTCCCACTATGACCCTCATCCAGTTAGAATCCTGTGCCCGGCTCGAGCTGGATGCACACTAGGGGCTCTCCTGAGCTCCTAGATAGAAAGTATAATTTAGGTTTTTTATTTTACAGTGAGACCTGCTGGCAACAGGCTCACTGCAACGAGGGACTAAGGGGAGAAGAAGCGAACCTACCTAACTTTGGGTAGTTTGGGCTTCTTAGGCTACTGGACACCATTAGGTCCAGAGGGATCGACCGCATAGAACCGGCCATTGATGTTCGGTCCCGAAGCCGCGCCGCCGGCCCCCTTACAGAGCCAGAAGCAAGAAGAGTCCGGAAAATCGTCGGCTGAAGACATCAGTCTTCTCCAAGGTAGCGCACAGCACTGCAGCTGTGCGCCATTGCTCCTCATACACACTTCGGTCACTGAGGGTGCAGGGCGCTGGGGGGGGGGCACCCTGAGCAGCAATAAATACACCTTGGCTGGCAAATATATCACAATATATAGCCCCAGGGGCTATATATGTGATAATTACCCCTGCCAGAATACAGAAAACAGCGGGAGAAAAGTCTGCCGAAAAAGGGGCGGAGCTATCGCCTTCAGCACACTGGCGCCATTTCTCCCTCACAGCTCCGCTGGAAGGAAGCTCCCTGGCTCTCCCCTGCAGACTACACAACAGAAAGGGTAAAAAAGAGAGGGGGGGCACTAAATTTATGCGCAATATACATATACAGCAGCTATAAGGGGATATAATTTAGTTAATCCCTGTATTATATAGCGCTCTGGTGTGTGCTGGCATACTCTCACTCTGTCTCCCCAAAGGACTTTGTGGGGTCCTGTCCTCTATCAGAGCATTCCCTGTGTGTGTGCGGTGTGTCGGTACGGCTGTGTCGACATGTTTGATGAGGAGGCTGATGTGGAGGAGGAGCAGATGCCTGTAAATGTGATGTCACCCCCTGCGGGGCAGACACCTGAGTGGATGGACTTGTGGAAGGAATTACGCGAAAGAGTCGACTCCTTACATAAAAAATTTGACGACTGCCAAATGCGGGACAGCCGGCTTCTCAGCTCGTGCCCGCCCAGGCGTCTCAAAGGCCATCCGGGGCTCTAAAGCGCCCGCTACCTCAGATGGCAGACACGAATGTCGACACGGATACTGATACCAGTGTCGACGACGATGACGCAAATGTAATGTCCACTAGGGCCACTCGTTATATGATTGAGGCAATGAAAAATGTTTTACACATTTCTGATGTAACCCCAGGTACCACAAAAAAGGGTATTATGTTTGGGGAGAAAAAACTACCTGTTGTCTTTCCTCCTTCTGAAGAATTAAATGATGTGTGTGAGGTAGCATGGGCTTCCCCGATAGAAAATTGGTGATTTCAAAAAAATTACTAATGGCGTACCCTTTCCCGCCAGAGGATAGGTCACGTTGGGAAACACCACCTAGGGTGGATAAAGCGCTTACACGTCTATCAAAAAAGGTGGCACTACCGTCTCCGGATACGGCCGCCCTAAAGGAACCTGCTGATAGAAAGCAGGAGGCTCTCCTGAAGACTATATACACACACTGGTGTTATACTGAGACCAGCTATTGCTTCAGCCTGGATGTGCAGTGCTGCAGCTGCGTGGTCAGATTCCCTGTCGGAAAACATTGATACCCTAGACAGGGATACTATATTGCTTAACATAGAGCATATTAAAGACGCGGTCTTTTACATGAGAGATGCACAGAGGGATATTTGCCGGCTGGCATCTAAAATCAGTGCACTGTCCATTTCTGCCAGGAGAGGGTTATGGACCCGGCAGTGGACAGGGGATGCAGATTCTAAAAGGCACATGGAAGTTTTGCCTTACAAGGGTGAGGAGTTGTTCGGGGATGGTCTTTCGGAGGGAAAAGCTGCAGCATTCAGCCAGTTCCCAGGAACAAAAGTCCTCCCCCGCTTCATCTGCTAAGTCCGTCGCATGACGCTGGGGCTCAACAGGCGGTGCCAGGTACGGTGGGGGGCCGTCTCAAACACTTCAGCAATCAGTGGGCTCGCTCACAAGTAGATCCCTGGATCCTTCAAGTGGTATCTCAGGGGTACAAGCTGGAATTCGAGACATTACCCCCACGCCGTTTCCTAAAATCTGCCTTACCAACGACTCCCTCAGACAGGGAGGCTGTGTTAGAGGCAATTCACAAGCTGTATTCCCAGCAGGTGATAGTCAAAGTACCCCTACTTCAACAAGGACGGGGTTACTATTCCACAATGTTTGTGGTACCGAAACCGGACGGTTCGGTGAGACCCATTATAAATTTAAAATCCTTGAACACATATATAAAAAAATTCAGGTTCAAGATGGAATCGCTCAGGGCGGTTATTGCAAGCCTGGACGAGGGGGATTACATGGTATCCCTGGACATCAAGGATGCTTACCTACATGTCTCCATTTACCATCCTCACCAGGAGTACCTCAGATTTGTGGTACAGGATTGTCATTACCAATTCCAGACGTTGCCGTTTGGCCTGTCCACGGCACCGAGGGTATTTACCAAGGTAATGGCCGAAATGATGATACTCCTTCGAAAAAAGGGAGTTTTAATTATCCCATACTTGGACGATCTCCTGATAAAAGCGAGATCCAGAGAGCAGTTGTTAGTGGGCGTAGCACTATCTCAGGAGGTGCTACACCAGCATGGTTGGTTTCTGAATATTCCAAAGTCACAGCTGGTTCCTGCGACACGTCTACTGTTCCTGGCAATGATTCTGGACACAGTCCAGAAAAAAGTGTTTTTACCAGAGGAGAAAGCCACGGAGCTGTCGTCTCTAGTCAGAGGCCTTCTAAAACCGAAACAGGTGTCGGTGCATCACTGCACGCGAGTCCTGGGAAAGATGGTGGCTTCCTACAAAGCACAATAAAGAAAAACCAAGAGAGCGCTAGTTCACATTTGATGTGGATTTTTTATTTATATTAAATGAAAAAACAATGTCTAAAACAATTATACTTATTGTCGGCCGACAGAAACACTCTTATCCCATAAAAAACAATGATTCTAAAACAGGATAACTCCCCTATATATAAAAAACAATATGCATGAATCTATAATTGGACTAACTATGTTCCAATGAATGTATACTTCACAAATTAGCCATAATCTATAAATATATTGCACTGAACATGGATACAATATTGGTTTTATATTATAAATATACAGATCTCTCCAAATGAATGAAACCTAGATGGTATAGCTCTTTCCAATCTTGGTTATATTGTAACAGTCCATGTATCAGAATGTGACCAGATGATAATGGTTTTCCTGTAAGTATTTATACGAACAAAAAGTCTCCTATTTGTTGGCTTTCAAATGAGCTATATGATTGGTGTCAATTGTTCTGACTATTAATCATCTGCTCCTCATTTATTGCAAATGTTACGCCCGTTCTCTTCACCACATATTAAAGTCAATAAACTGTGGCATATACTGAATGGTGTGGAATGAACATAATGTGTCATGCAAATGTCTGAAGATAATCACACTGCGTGTGATGGTGCTCCCGGCTAATTGACTCACCGATCACCCGTTATATGTGGAACTTATGTTTCTCACGGTATAGATGAATCGTCCTCCCGGCCCTTAGCGGTATTTGCTTGTACCTGCAGCCTTATCCGGAGTCCGTGTATCTGACCAGATTGTGAAGTTCCTTTCTCGGGTGTCGGTTCACACCGTCAGCTGGTGTGAATGCTTTCGCTCTGATGTGCGGGCAGTGAAAGACAAGACATACGCGTTTCATGACACTGAGGAAGCCGCCGATACTGAGAAGTAGGCGGAGAAACGCGTATGTCTTGTCTTTCACTGCCCGCACATCAGAGCGAAAGCATTCACACCAGCTGACGGTGTGAACCGACACCCGAGAAAGGAACTTCACAATCTGGTCAGATACACGGACTCCGGATAAGGCTGCAGGTACAAGCAAATACCGCTAAGGGCCGGGAGGACGATTCATCTATACCGTGAGAAACATAAGTTCCACATATAACGGGTGATCGGTGAGTCAATTAGCCGGGAGCACCATCACACGCAGTGTGATTATCTTCAGACATTTGCATGACACATTATGTTCATTCCACACCATTCAGTATATGCCACAGTTTATTGACTTTAATATGTGGTGAAGAGAACGGGCGTAACATTTGCAATAAATGAGGAGCAGATGATTAATAGTCAGAACAATTGACACCAATCATATAGCTCATTTGAAAGCCAACAAATAGGAGACTTTTTGTTCGTATAAATACTTACAGGAAAACCATTATCATCTGGTCACATTCTGATACATGGACTGTTACAATATAACCAAGATTGGAAAGAGCTATACCATCTAGGTTTCATTCATTTGGAGAGATCTGTATATTTATAATATAAAACCAATATTGTATCCATGTTCAGTGCAATATATTTATAGATTATGGCTAATTTGTGAAGTATACATTCATTGGAACATAGTTAGTCCAATTATAGATTCATGCATATTGTTTTTTATATATAGGGGAGTTATCCTGTTTTAGAATCATTGTTTTTTATGGGATAAGAGTGTTTCTGTCGGCCGACAATAAGTATAATTGTTTTAGACATTGTTTTTTCATTTAATATAAATAAAAAATCCACATCAAATGTGAACTAGCGCTCTCTTGGTTTTTCTTTATTGTTCTTTATATTAGGGGCGTATATACCAATAGCCCCTTAGAGAGCAGCTGTATAACATTTGTATAAATCACAGCGCCAGGTTTTTGGTTTTGTTTTGGTCTTCCTACAAAGCAATCCCATTCGGCAGGTTCCATGCCAGAATTTTCCAGTGGGACCTTCTGGACCAATGGTCCGGATCGCATCTTCAAATGCATCGGCTGATAAACCTGTCTCCAAGGACCAGGGTGTCTCTCTTGTGGTGGTTGCAGAGTGCTCATCTCGTGGAGGGCCGCAGATTCGGCATACAGGACTGGGTCCTGGTGACCACGGATGCCAGTCTTCGGGGCTGGGGGGCAGTCACGCTGGGAAGAAACTTCCAAGGACTTTGGATAAGTCAGGAAACTTCCCTACACATAAATGTTCTGGAACTGAGGGCCATTTACAATGCCCTGAGTCAGGCAAAGGCCCTGCTTCAAAACCAACCGGTTCTGATCCAGTCAGACAACATCACGGCGGTCGCCCATATAAACCGACAGGGCGGCACAAGAAGCAGGGCGGCGATGGCAAAAGCCACAAGGATTCTCCGATGGGCGGAAAATCACGTGTTAGCACTGTCAGCAGTGTTCATTCCGGGAGTGGACAACTGGGAAGCGGACTTCCTCAGCAGACACGACCTTCACCCGGGAGAGTGGGGACTTCATCCAGAAGTCTTCCTACAGATAGTAAACCATTGGGAAAAGCCACAGGTGGACATGATGGCGTCCCGCCTAAACAAAAAACTAGAAAAATATTGCGCCAGGTCAAGGGACCCTCAGGCGCTAGCTGTGGACGCTCTAGTGACACCGTGGGTGTGTACCGGTCGGTTTATGTGTTCCCTCCTCTTCCTCTCATACCCAAGGTACTGAGGATAATAAGGAAAAGAGGAGTAAAAACTATACTCATTGTTCCGGACTGGCCAAGAAGGTCTTGGTACCCGGAACTTCAAGAGTTAATCTCAGAGGACCCATGGCCTCTGCCGCTCAGACAAGACCTGCTACAGCAGGGGCCCTGCCTGTTCCAAGACTTACCGCGGCTGCGTTTGACGGCATGGCGGTTGAACGCCGGATCCTAAAGGAAAAGGGCATTCCGGAGGAAGTCATTCCTACGCTGATTAAAGCCAGGAAGGATGTAACTGCAAAGCATTATCACCGCATATGGCGGAAATATGTTGCTTGGTGTGAGGCCAAAAAGGCCCCAACAGAGGAATTTCAACTGGGTCGATTTCTACACTTCCTACAAGCAGGAGTGACTATGGGCCTGAAATTAGGCTCTATTAAGGTACAGATCTCGGCTCTGTCGATTTTCTTTCAGAAAGAACTAGCTTCACTACCTGAAGTTCAGACATTTGTAAAAGGCGTGCTGCATATTCAGCCCCCTTTTGTGCCTCCAGTGGCACCTTGGGATCTCAATGTGGTGTTGAGTTTCCTAAAATCACATTGGTTTGAGCCACTAAAAACCGTGGATCTAAAATATCTCACGTGGAAAGTGATCATATTATTGGCCTTGGTTTCGGCCAGGCGTGTATCAGAATTGGCGGCTTTGTCATGTAAAAGCCCTTATCTGATTTTCCATATGGATAGGGCAGAATTGAGGACTCGTCCCCAGTTTCTCCCTAAGGTGGTGTCAGCTTTTCACTTGAACCAACCTATTGTAGTGCCTGCAGCTACTAGGGACTTGGAGGATTCCAAGTTACTGGACGTAGTCAGGGCCTTGAAAATGTATGTTTCCAGGACGGCTGGAGTCAGGAAAACTGACTCGCTTTTTATCCTGTATGCACCCAACAAGATGGGTGCTCCTGCTTCTAAGCAGTCTATCGCGCGCTGGATTTGTAGCACAATTCAGCTGGCGCATTCTGCGGCTGGACTGCCGCATCCTAAATCAGTAAAGGCCCATTCCACAAGGAAGGTGGGCTCATCTTGGGCGGCTGCCCGAGGGGTCTCGGCTTTACAACTTGGCCGAGCTGCTACTTGGTCAGGGGCAAACACGTTGCAAAATTCTACAAATTTGATACCCTGGCTGAGAAGGACCTGGAGTTCTCTCATTCGGTGCTGCAGAGTCATCCGCACTCTCCCGCCCGTTTGGGAGCTTTGGTATAATCCCCATGGTCCTTACGGAGTCCCCAGCATCCACTAGGACGTCAGAGAAAATAAGAATTTACTCACTGGTAATTCTATTTCTCGTAGTCCGTAGTGGATGCTGGGCGCCCATCCCAAGTGCGGATTGTCTGCAATACTTGTAAATAGTTATTGTTACTCAAATCGGGTTGTTATTGCGAACCATCTGTTCAGAGGTTCCATTGTTATCATACTGTTAACCGGAGTTCCTATCACGAGTTATATGGTGTGATTGGTGTGGCTGGTATGAGTCTTACCCGGGATTCAAAATCCTTCCTTATTGTGTCAGCTCTTCCGGGCACAGTGTCCTAACTGAGGTCTGGAGGAGGGTCATAGTGGGAGGAGCCAGTGCACACCAGGTAGTCCTAAATCTTTCTTTAGATGTGCCCAGTCTCCTGCGGAGCCGTCTATTCCCCATGGTCCTTACGGAGTCCCCAGCATCCACTACGGACTACGAGAAATAGATTTACCGGTGAGTAAAATCTTATTTTCTTATGATATAATTGGTTCTGTCCAAGTGCATCAACGGTACAGATGACTTCTTGTTTTTCCTGCCCAATTCTAATTTAGTACATCTCCACAAGATGGAAAAGAGGAAACACAATTGTTACAGATCTGCAGCACAGTTACCAGCTGAAATGTAGGTGTGAAGTGAGCCAGCCCCAGAACCTGTGTAATCCATGTGTGAGGCAGGAAAAGGGTTCATATGGTCACCGTAAAGGAGCATTATGGTGGGAATGTTGTGTTATGGAACACACACAAATGTATTAATCAAGAAAACATGGCATGTATGTGGGATATAGAAATGCAGTACGTGTATTCTGGATGTATAATGCAGTTTAATAGACAACTCAAAGCAATGTGTCATCACAAAGCAATGTGACCACAGAAAAAGGGCCTTCCAAATAACAAACAGTTGTGTGTATTGTATTCAATTGCTTGTCAAATAACACATGTACATGTGCAGTAAACATGTAATATTTGGAAACAGACATGTGTAGATTGTGTGTGTTGCAGGGTGTGGTGTGTGTTGCACGTGTGTGTTGCAGGGTGTGTTGTGTGTGTTGCAGATTGTGTGTTGCAGGGTTTCATAACCTACATACCATATCAGAGGGAGCTGCAGGTGAAATGAGCTGTGGAGGCAGATGAATTGCATACAGGTGTGTGTGATTTACAACTAATCTCTGGGAGATGCCGGACAGGACACCCGCGCTGAGCGTTTGCCAGTCGTGCGCAGCCCAAGACTTACTCGCCAGCTGTGAACGCCCAGTGTGCACTAGCAGCGATTTGCTTTGCAGCTGTGTAAAAACCACGCCTGCAGTCCCCAGCACACTCCCCTGCAAGACACCCACCTTCACGCCACTTTTCACTATCCTGCGTAGCCACGCCCCCGCACCGCCTTCACCACGCCTCTTTGTCGTTGCCTGACAGTGAACAGAAGATCCATGTGTATTGCTGCACATTCATCACACAGCGAGCCCGGCACATGTGCACTTCTGGCTTCACACGTGCGCATTTGGCTAAAACCCGCCACTTGCGATGTGAATACCAAGCAGCGATCAGGTCTGAATTCCCCCCAATATGCTTACAGATGATACATTTACCACATTGGAAACACCCATGACAATCTAAGGGCTTCCTCCTCTCTCTTGCAGTGACCTTACTTGGAGCCATAACCTCCATAGAATTCTGAGCCCTTCTGAAGACCACCTGAGGTTCATGTGGTAATACACCTCCAAGTCCGGGGTCTAGGGGTAAATTATTCCAATGCTTTTTCAGGACCTCTTTGATGAGCTTTTCATAAGTGTTATACCTCGTAATGACTAATAAAGTGTCTTTCCCTTCTGGTCTATTATCAGGTTTATTTTTATATTCTAATAATTCCTCCCTGCTCAGACTTAGGGCCTCTTTTGATGCTTGTTCAACTACATTTTTTTGGATATCAATTTTCTAAAAAGCATTTGCCATAAAATTCTATTTGTTTCTGACTTTTGGTTATCTCACTACAATTTCTATGACTCCTACGATTCCCACATGCATAAGTTCAGTTGATGGGCAATGCTGTAGCCCTACCCTTTGTTGGTGAGCTTCTAAGATAATGACCTCTGTTTCACCAGGACTGAGTCACAGACAACTGGTATCACCCACACCTGGAGCTCAGCTAGACAGCCATTTAAGATTGCCATTTGGTTCTCAGTACCCGGAGCAAAAGACAGATCATCTACACAGCAGTGGTAGACAAGGGCATGACGTCTGATTGTTTCACCTAGTGGCAGCAGTTATATTGCAAAAAGCATAGGAGATAGGACAGGACCATGAGGAACATTGCATGGCAATGGTGAGGAGATAGAAAAGGTTCCTCACCTGTGTGATGTCTATTGTGTGCAACATAGAGCTGATTTATTTCTCACACTTCGAGAATGGAAATGGTTTTATCACCTGTGTGACTTCTCTGATGTGTAACTAGATATGATTTATATGTAAAACATTTCCCACACTCAGACCATGGAAATGGCCTCTCAGCTGCCTTAGCTCTCTGATGGGTAATAAGCTTTGTGTTCTGTATAAAACATTTGGCATCTACAGAACAGGGAAACACTGTATCTACTGTCAGAGCTGTAACAGATGCACCAATATCAGAGTGATCAAGAGAACATTTCCCAGGATCAGGGGGATCAGCTGATAGAGCTGGATGTATAATTGGGGTAATGGGGTTATCTCCTGGAGAATCCTGTCTACTGTCATTATCTTTTATGTCACAATCCGGGGATAACATTAGATGTCCTTCTGATATATTCCTGCTTGTGTGTCCATCTGCTGGAAATAAAATACATTGTGCACATATGAAGCAAATTAAATATTGTATAATTTATGTTAAAAAATGGCAAATTACTATAAATAAGTTGAGAAGACACAGGATGTTACATGGTACATTATATAATTCTGTAATTGACAATAACCAGTTCTATAGTTCTGGCATTGCTTTTATGTTTAATTAAAAATACAATGAAGTTTGGACTGGAGTATAACATACACTGAAAGAGTGTGGGGTGGAGACTGGTCAGATCTCTGGGCTGGTAACACACAGTGACATGATGTGAGGGGAAGAGCAGGAGTATAATAGGGACTGATGGCTCCTGATGTATGAGATACACCAGAGAGTGTGGGGAGGAGACTGGTCAGATCTCTGGGCTGGTAACACACAGTGACATGATGTGAGTGGGAGAGCAGGAGTATAATAGGGGCTGATGGCTCCTGATCTATGAGATACACCAGAGAGTGTGGAGAGGAGACTGGTCAGATCTCTGGGCTGGTAACACACATTGACATGATGTGAGGGGGAGAGCAGGAGTATAATAGGGACTGATGTCTCCTGATGTATGAGATACACCAGAGAGTGTGGGGAGGAGACTGGTCAGATCTCTGGGCTGGTAATACACAGTGACATGATCATAGGCGTGCACAGCACATTTTATTAGGGGGTGCACTATCGGAGGGGTGTGTCTAGCACCGCCTTTTCGGCGTGTCTAGCACCATCTATTGACGTCAATGCAATATAAAATATCCACCCTTGTAGCAATCCCAATAAAGCAGATACATTGTCAGATGTTGTGGTGTGCCCCAAACAAATGACCCTGATGGCACTCACTGCAATTACACTGCTCCTCCTCAGCCTGGTCTGGCTGCCCCTCTCTTTCCCCTGCAAGCTGCAGCAGCTTACTTACAAGTCACTCACTCACTGACACTGACAGTCGCAGACTAGAACTGCTGCTGCTGGAAAAACGAGTGACGTGTCAATGCTGTTGCCGGCCGCCTGCCAGTATTGAATTTGTCTTCCTAAGAGGAATGCTGGCTGCATGTTGCTCCTCATCAGAGGTTGGCGTTGGCATAACATAGAAGGAGAGAGGTGGGCATGTGGTGGGTGTGACGGGTGGGCGGTGGCATACTTGATTAACCCAGGCATCCAGCCAGTAATGCAGTCCTGACAGGGTGCAGTGCAGAGGGGACAGTAATAAGCCTGCTCAGCGATCACTGCATCAGTCATGTGAGATTGGGGGGGCAGACAATAGGGGGTGCCTGTGCGCACCAGGCACCCCCCCTGCGCACACCTATGGACATGATGTGATGGGGAGAGCAGGAGTATAATAGAGGCTGATGGCACCTGATGTATGAGATACACCAGAGAGTGTGGGGAGGAGACTGGTCAGATCTCTGGGCTGGTAACACACAGTGACATGATGTGAGGGGGAGAGCAGGAGTATATTAGGGACTGATGGCTCCTGATGTATGAGATACACCAGAGAGTGTGGGGAGGAGACTGGTCAGATCTCTGGGCTGGTAACACACAGTGACATGATGTGAGTGGGAGAGCAGGAGTATAATAGGGGCTGATGGCTCCTGATCTATGAGATACACCAGAGAGTGTGGAGAGGAGACTGGTCAGATCTCTGGGCTGGTAACACACATTGACATGATGTGAGGGGGAGAGCAGGAGTATAATAGGGACTGATGTCTCCTGATGTATGAGATACACCAGAGAGTGTGGGGAGGAGACTGGTCAGATCTCTGGGCTGGTAATACACAGTGACATGATCATAGGCGTGCACAGCACATTTTATTAGGGGGTGCACTATCGGAGGGGTGTGTCTAGCACCGCCTTTTCGGCGTGTCTAGCACCATCTATTGACGTCAATGCAATATAAAATATCCACCCTTGTAGCAATCCCAATAAAGCAGATACATTGTCAGATGTTGTGGTGTGCCCCAAACAAATGACCCTGATGGCACTCACTGCAATTACACTGCTCCTCCTCAGCCTGGTCTGGCTGCCCCTCTCTTTCCCCTGCAAGCTGCAGCAGCTTACTTACAAGTCACTCACTCACTGACACTGACAGTCGCAGACTAGAACTGCTGCTGCTGGAAAAACGAGTGACGTGTCAATGCTGTTGCCGGCCGCCTGCCAGTATTGAATTTGTCTTCCTAAGAGGAATGCTGGCTGCATGTTGCTCCTCATCAGAGGTTGGCGTTGGCATAACATAGAAGGAGAGAGGTGGGCATGTGGTGGGTGTGACGGGTGGGCGGTGGCATACTTGATTAACCCAGGCATCCAGCCAGTAATGCAGTCCTGACAGGGTGCAGTGCAGAGGGGACAGTAATAAGCCTGCTCAGCGATCACTGCATCAGTCATGTGAGATTGGGGGGGCAGACAATAGGGGGTGCCTGTGCGCACCAGGCACCCCCCCTGCGCACACCTATGGACATGATGTGATGGGGAGAGCAGGAGTATAATAGAGGCTGATGGCACCTGATGTATGAGATACACCAGAGAGTGTGGGGAGGAGACTGGTCAGATCTCTGGGCTGGTAACACACAGTGACATGATGTGAGGGGGAAAGCAGGAGTATAATAGGGGCTGATGGCACCTGATGTATGAGATACACCAGAGAGTGTGGGGAGGAGACTGGTCAGATCTCTGGGCTAGTAACACACAGTGACATGATGTGAGGGGAGAGCAGGAGTATAATATGGATTGATGGCTCCTGATGTATGAGATACACCAGAGAGTGTGGGGAGGAGACTGGTCACATCTCTGGGCTGGTAACACAGTGACATGATGTGAGGGGAGAGCAGGAGTATAATAGGGGCTGATGGCTCCTGATGTATAAGATACACCAGAGAGTGTGGGGAGGAGACTGGTCAGATCTCTGGGCTGGTGACATAGTGACATGATGTGAGTGGGAGAGCAGGAGTATAATAGGGGCTGATGGCTCCTGATGTATGAGATACACCAGAGAATTTGGGGAGGAGACTGGTCAGATCTCCAGGCTGGTAATACACAGTGACATGATGTGAGGGAGAGAGCAGGAGTATAATAGGGGCTGATGGCTCCTGATGTATGAGATACACCAGAGAGTGTGGGGAGGAGACTGGTCAGATCTCTGGGCTGGTAACACACAGTGACATGATGTGAGGGGGAGAGCAGGAGTATAATAGGTGCTGATGGCTCCTGATGTATGAGATACACCAGAGAGTGTGGGGAGGAGACTGGTCAGATCTCTGGGCTAGATACACACAGTGACATGATTTGAGGGGGAGAGCAGGAGTATAATAGGTGCTGATGTCTCCTGACTCCCCCACTGGGCAGATACATTTCCCTTAGTTTGAGCTGACAGAGGAGGGTGTAGTATAAGAGACTGATGTAGTGAATGAGAAGGGAGAATGTGACTCTTTTCTGTCATAATTGTTTATTATTCACCTGTGCTGATATCTGTAGGGATCTCCTCCTCCTTACACTGCTGATCACTCCTCACATGTCTCGTATTCTACCTCTAAATCTTCTGCCTTTATATCAGTCACATACGTCTCTCTTCTTCTCCCTCTGTATCTTCTGCCTTTATATCATTCACATACGTCTCTTCTTCTCCTTCTGTATCTTCTGCCTTTATATCAGTCACATACGTCTCTTCTCCTTCTGTATCTTCTGCCTTTATATCAGTCACATACGTCTCTTCTCCTTCTGTATCTTCTGCCTTTATATCAGTCACATACGTCTCTTCTTCTCCCTCTATATCTTCTGTCTTTATATCAGCCACATACATCTCTTCTTCTCCCTCTATATCTTCTGTCTTTATATCAGTCACATACGTCTCTTCTTCTCCCTTTGTATCTTCTGCCTTTATATCAGTCACATACGTCTCTTCTTCTCCCTTTGTATCTTCTGCCTTTATATCAGTCACATACGTCTCTTCTTCTCTATCTATATCTTCTGCCTTCACATCAGTCACATACGTCTCTTCTTCTCCCTTTGTATCTTCTACCATATATAAGACACATACGTCTCTTCTTCTCCCTCTATATCTTCTGCCTTCATATCAGTCACATAAGTCTCTTCTTCTCCCTCTGTCTTAATATCAGTCTGACATTCATCCTAAATAGCAGTGATGTCAGGGTAACTGCTTCAAATCCTGAGTTCAACCTGTGTTTATAGTATTGGTCATTTTCTGCCTGATATTGGTACAGTCTCAGAATACGCCTTGAGAAAAGTATCTCTGCTGTGCATAAACATTTGTAGGCTCTGCAGCCTAATGGTTAAGTTTCTTGCCCTCAGTGATATACACTGCAGATAGTGATGTCAGGGTTGCTGGTTTGACCTGCTTTTAAAGTATTGGTCATTTTCCACCTAGTATTCATATTGATATCCGTCTCATAATTCACCTTGAGAAAAGTCCATAGTGTAATGGTTAAGTGTCCTTCCCACAGTGATGTACCGTGCAGACAGTAATGTCAAGGTCACTGGCTCGAATCCCTGGTTCAACTTCATAGTATTTATTTTCCATCTGATAGTGGTAACAGTCTCAGAACATGCTTGGCCATGTGGTGGCTCAGTGAGTACCTTGGAAATGTTTCCACATGGCTAAAGACCCAACAAATTTGTTGATATGTCGCCGAGCTGGCCGACGGGCAACCCGGCAGTTGGGAGGAGGTGATGGAGTGAAGTTTCTTCACTCCCCCCATCACCCAGGTCCATAGCAGTACATGCTAATATGGACAATCACATCCATATTGGCCTGCATGCATAAGCGACGGGGCACCAACGATGGACGAGCACGAGTCCATGCATCGTTCATCATTGGTGCCTACACACTAAACGATATGAATGAGTTCTTATTCTATTAGTGTGTTGGTCCCTTTAGAGTACCCTAGGCTTGTGGATGATGATTGTATCCTCAGATGGATGTTGCACTGTGTTTATTATTATTGATTTTATTACATTTCAACATCAACATTAAATACACAGAATACACCTTGAGAAAAGTCTCTCTGCTGTGCAAGCACATAGGCAGGCTCTATAGCCTAATGGTTAAATGTCCTGCCCACCATAATATTCCTTGCAGATAGTGATATCAGGGTCATCGGTTCGACCTGATAGTATTGGTTATTGTCCGCCTGATATTGATATTGGTAACAGTCTCAGAATACACACTGAGAAAAGTCTCTCTGTTTTGTTAATACATGTACAGGCTCCATAGCCTAATGGTTAAGTGTCCTTCCTCCAGTGATGTTCAACCTGGTAGTATTGGTCATTTTCCGCCTGATATTGATATTGGTAACAGTCTCAAGATACACATTGAGAAAAGTCTCTCTGCTGTGCAAAAACATGGGAAGGCTCCATAGCCTAATTGTTAAGTTTCCTATCCACAGTGATGTTCTCTGCAGACAGTGATGTTAAGGTCACTAGTTCAAATCACGGTATTCGACCTGTGTTTATAGTATTGGTAATTTTCCGCCTTATATTGATATTGGTAACAGTCTCATAATACACCTTGAGAAAAGTCTCTCTGCTGTGTAAAAACATGGGCAGGCTCAGGATCACCTGTTCGAATCCAGGAATTCGACTCGACAATGTTGGTTATTTTCCATATGATATTGATATTGGTAATAGTCTCAGAATACACCTTGAGAAAAGTCTCTCTGCTTTGCAAATTCCTGTGCAGGCTCCATAGCCTAATGGTTAAGTGGCCTTCCCTCATTGATGTACACCACAGTCAGTGATCTCAGAATCACTGGTTCGACCCGTGTTTATAGTTTTGGTAATTTTTCACCTGAAAGTGGTAACAGTCTCAGAATACACCTTGAGAAAAGTCTCCCTGCTGTACAAAAACATTGGCAGCCTAATGGTTAAGTGTCCTGTTTGTAGACATATCCCTTGCGGACAGTGATGTAAAGTTCACTGTGTTGAAGTTAAATCAAATATCCTGTATTGTCTCATTGTCTATGATTCTAGATATTCTAATGTTCCCTTAAACAGTGTCTTCTTTTAGTATAGAGTTAATATGCACAGAGTAATATTCTCCCACAACCCTTGAGCATCATTTGATTAGGTGTTTATGTGGCTAGTAGCAAGGCCTTTGTGTAGATAACGAGTGCTCAATGACATTGTATGAGACTTTGTGGCAGAACAAGAAGGACATATCATGGAATATCTGATGGACCTTCACTTTGGACATCACATTATTATGAACAAGAATGACCTTTATGACAACGAAGCCTATTAGAGAACCTAATTGTTATATATAGGAGATTCAAGCTTCATGGACAAGTCTGCCATCTTATGGATAAAACCACTCTCTTTAATTAGCTAATCTGACCATATTTGGCATTTCCCCTTATTGTTCATCAACCAATGTATCTCCATGATTTAATCTATATGTACACCTTGTTTGTAAATAAGCTCTGAATAATTGTACAATGTTATGGTATAAATAATGTAAAATCAGTGTTCTAAAGACACAGGCTCATTGATGAATTCTGTCTTGGTCCAGGCTCCTCTGCACAGAATATTGGGAGTGGTTCCCTCTTTGATAATAAATTCTATATGCTGAATATCATCACAATGGAGAACTCTCTATTATTATTATAATTCGGCTTTAACACCAGACTTGTTGTATTGGGACTGTTTGCCATCTCCTTTTCATTTTGTTTTCCCTTGAGACAGAAAGGGCTGAAAAGCTGGAATTTTAGGCTTAAATTTGCATGTGGAAGGAAACTTTACTTTTTTGGAGTCTGCTTCTGACTCCAAGATACTGGTTAATTCTTTACCAAAAAGAATATCTCTAGTAAAAGGTAAACACTCCAAAACATTTTTGGATTCTGAATCAGCTTTCCATGTACGTAGCCAAACTGCTCTGCGAGCGGCTACTGCTGAAGCTGATGCCTGAGAGGCAATATTACCCATATTCAAGGCTGCTTCTTCCAAAAACATTGCAGCCTGTTTGATATGTGCTACTTGAGATTTTTGCTCTCTATATGCAATTGAAAGATCCATTTCCAATGCATCAGCCCAGGCAGCCACTGCTTTTGCCAGCCAGGCTGAAGCTTTGATGGATCTTATGATTGCCCCAGACGGGGCAAAATATTTTTTTTGGCCAAAAACCATCAACTCTCTTATCCATGACACCATTTAATGATGTTGAAGGCAGAGGTAATGTGGATATTCCCACTAATAGAATTACATGCGTATCTACTTTGGGGGACACCTCCCTGTTTAAACAGTCCTCAGCCAGAAGAGGATAACTGGAATTCCATTTACTTGGAATTCTAAATTTCTTACTGGGTGTAACCCAAGCCTCTTCTATAAATTTCCTTCAGCTGTCCTGACCCAGGAAACTCAGTCCTGACTGTTTTGTGACATTTAAACACAGGTGACTTGGATTTTAACACAGGCTCTGCTGATTATTCTAAGGATAGAATGGCTTTCATCGCATTAATTAACTCTGATACGTCCACTGAGCTGAGACCTTCCGCCGCAGCTTCGTATGCAGAACCAGAGTGTAATGAGTCTTCATTCTCCAACGAATCCTCATCTGAAGCATGTGTAGACTGTAAAGATATTGTTTCATGTCTATGTGATTTACTTACCACTGTCCTTTCAGCCTGTTTTTGTTGTGAGGCTGCTGCTTCCCCTGCTGGATGTGATAAACCCCAGGTGGAATGCTGCATGTAAGGGTTAATAGTGTAACCTAACCCTGGTACAGAAGTTGGAATTATCCGCCTAGCTACACTGGATAATGTCTATAAAAAGGTAGCCCATGGGGGTTCAACTTGCACCTGTGTCCTCCTTGGATTTGTCAAGACTTTGATGAAAGCTAAAACTATGTTTCTGAACCAGATCCTGATAGGTTAACCCAGCTTTGACAAACATGATGAGTATTGGTGTTGCTGTGAGTGTATTTTCCTCACCCTTGCCGCTCTTAGACATGATAAATAATCAGACACTTGCACAGTGTACTACACAATTTGTGACTGTAATCACTTAAAATTTTGTTAAAGTGACATAAAGTCCGACCCTACCTTGCTTTGCACAAGCATTGAAGATCGGAATAGTCAGAAAAAACTGACAGAATTATAGTAAATTCAGCAGTCACAGGTTATACATTAGTATAATCAGCAATATGAGCACATAATCAACTACAAATACATTTCAAGTATGTTGGAGAAACCTATTACTGATAGAGCATCAAGCGACTAGAACCGGAAGTGACATTGGGCACGCACACACAAGGACGCACACGAGGATGGAGCGACAAGGTGCTAGAGCCGTGAGCCAGGGGAGCCAGAAGCCGGCAGCAAGGGGGAAGCCAGCAGCAAGGGGGAAGCCAGCGGCCGGGGAGAGACAATAGTCAGGAGGAAGCAGTGGCCGGAGGGAGCCAGCAGCTGGTGGGGAAGGGAGCCTGCAGCCGGGGAGAACAACTTCTGTGCACAGATCAGTGGAGCAGGGAGCAGATAAGTAGTAACTTTCCCTATTAGCTTTTCCCACTGTGTTGTATAACTGATTGTCTTCCTTTGTCCATTACTGCATTTTATTGTTGAGTCCCTGTATTTGTACTAAATGTATCCTTATCCTATCCATTTATTTATATATATTTGTTTTTATTTGTTTATTGTCTCTTATTCCTTTATTTTATTTATTTATTTGTCAGTGAGACAGTGTCTCTGGCGCAGCTGTGTAATCATGATGTGAGTGTGTGTGTGCTGAGTAGTGAGTACTGCTAGCAGCAAGTCTCACAGCTTAACTGCAGTGTAGCAGTGTGGTGGGGGTGGAGGGGAGAAGGGGGTTGCTACACCAATGAGTCAAGGAGAGGAGGAGTAGTTGGATGGTACTCACACAGCAGGTGGTGAAAAGCTTAAAAAGGAGGAGTGGTTGGAAGGGGAAGGAACTGGTAGGTTCAGAAGGGATTAGTGAGGGTAAGGACTCTCAAGGGAAATTGGAGTGGGATCCCACAGGTACCAAACTGGGTAAAGAGCAGCTTTTAGGAAGGAAATTGGTGAGCCAGTCCCTGTGGTTGACCCTTCTCTGCCTCATGCGGGATGGATCCTTAGACTCTCCAGTTCCTCAGGAAGCTGTGGATTCTTCTTGCCCACTACCTGGTGGTTCTGTGGTCATCTCAGGCCATGAACCTCCCAGATACCAGGCCTCCAGATAAACATGAAATGGTCATGGAGATGGTCCTGGGCTCTGTAGAGGAGGAGGTGGAATAGCAAAGGAAAGTTGTGTCCCTTCTGAAGGGGCAATGGTGGACATTGTGAATGGTGAAGGGAAGGTTTTTGTGGGTGAAGAGGGAGTTATGCCATATATAGCAGAAGCATGGGTCCTCAGCCTATATGATGTGCCACCATTAATGTGGACACTGTCTTGTCTGACCAAGCTTCATTTATGGGCTTTGTAATTTTTTTAAGCAGGATAAAGGCTGAGTTTTTTATTTCTGCAGTAGACTAGAATAAGCCGAGACAGTCCCACTTCCATTATACCACCGGAATGTGACGGTCAGTGACCACCGTGCCATCACTTACCTGTATGCTTACACGAAACAGAATGATGGAACACTTACACGGTTTCTTTACATCTTCTGGGGTCCACTCCGAGATTAGACATTATGGCGTAATTACTCAGACGGGAATATAAAATAGAATAAAAATAAAAGCTATAATGCAATAATTAGATGCAAACAAAAGCTTTTATTATGAAATCATACAGGGGAGTATCCGCACCATATAGATGTAACATACAACAAACCACCGCAGATGTAACCCGGGTGACTCTAATGCACATGATAATGTACAGGGTATATATGGATAGGATCTTGTATCAGAAAACACTCAGCACTCCTTATCAAGATGAGTGTCTGCAACAAGTTAGGTAAACTAGAAGAAGTGAAAACACGTTCCAATGGCCGCCATATTGTCGTGCAGCAATACAGATTGTGGAAACTGGTATTAGACATTCACATTTACACAAAGCACAAGATACAAAATAAACAGCAGAAAAAAGACCTAAGCATTTGGGATGTATTATTTAGGAAGTAAATAGAGGTACATTAATGAAAAGCGTGAGTAACAGTCATCAGTCTGCTTGTGAAGGTCTCTAGAGTGGAGGCCTCTTGGACTGTGCAAGGCAGCGAGTTCCATGGTCAAAGCTAAACGTTCAACCCATAAATGAATGACAGGAGATTCTTGGTACTGCTGGTAACAGTCCTTCATCTGTAGAAGCAAGCAAGCAGGGCAGTAAGGAGGCAGAAGCTGCTTCTAGTACCTTGGACCATGTAATGTTGGGCTGGGAAAGTCAGTTAGCCAATAATTAAATAGATTTGTCATCTTGCAGGCAGCCGGTGAAGGGAGTAGAGAATGGGTGTTATGCGTCAGGAACGGGCTGGTTAGGTAACAGCTTGGCTGCTGCATTCTGTACTAGCTGCAAGCTCTGTAATTCTTTTGCTGGGAGACCCAGGTAGATGGCATTGCAGTAGTCTATGAACTTCTGAGGGAATCAAGTGCTTGATTCTGGCTATGGTCCACAGATGGAAGAATGAGGATTTGTATGTGGCGGATACCTGATGTCTGTGTCAGCCACATACCAGGACAACACAAAGATTCAGCACATGTTCAGTATTTTCAATTCTGTACACCAAAGCATAAATCCAGATGGTTGGTAAAGTCTTGTCCTTTGTTGGTGAGCTTCTATTATGTTTCACAAAGACTGAGTCACAGCCAACTGGCATCATCCACCCATGGCGCTCAGCTAGACAACCATTTAGGATTGGTATTAGGTTCTCAGTACATGGAGCAAAAAGCAGGTCATCTGCATAGCAGTGGTAGACCAGGCCATGACGTCTGATTATATCACCCAGTGGTAGCATTTATATTGCATAAAGCATAGGAGAAAAGGTTGACCCTTGAGGAACATTGCATGACAGTGATAATTATACTCCAGAAGATGTAAATGGTTCCGTATTTGGGTAATGTCTAATATGTTCAACAAGAGCGGATTTATTTCTCTCACAGCATGAAAATGGCTTTTCACCTGTGTGACTCCTCTGATGTGTAACAAGATTTGATTTATATGCAAAACATTTCCCACACACAGAACAGGAATACGGCTTCTCACCTGTGTGACTTCTCTGATGTAGAACAAGATGTGATTTCCGTGCAAAACATTTCCCACACTCAGAACAGAAGTATGGCTTCTCACCTGTGTGATTTCTCTGATGTCTAACAAGAGCTGATTTATGTGTAAAACATTTCCCACACTCATAACATGGAAATGGCCTCTCACCTGTGTGACTTCTCTGATGTGCAACAAGATCTGATTTCCGTGGAAAATATTTCCTACACTCAGAACAGGAAAATGGCTTCTCACCTGTGTGACTACTCTGATGTGTAACAAGAACTGATTTCTGTGTAAAACATTTCCCACACTCAGAACATGGAAATGGCTTCTCACCTGTGTGAGTATGCTGATGAATAACAAAATGTGATTTGAATGCAAAACATTTCCCACACTCAGAACAGGAAAACGGCTTCTCACCTGTGTGACTTCTCTGATGTGTAACAAGATCTGATTTCCGTGCAAAACATTTCCTACACTCAGAACAGGAATACGGCTTCTCAACTGTGTGAGTATGCTGATGAATATAAAAATGTGATTTGAATGCAAAACATTTCCCACACTCAGAACAGGAATACGGCTTCTCACCTGTGTGACTTCTCTGATGTCTAACAAGAACTGATTTAAATGCGAAACATTTCCCACACTCAGAACAGGAAAACGGCTTCTCACCTGAGTGACTTCTCTGATGTGTAACAAGAACTGATTTAAATGCGAAACATTTCCCACACTCAGAACAGGAAAACGGCTTCTCACCTGAGTGATTTCTCTGATGTGCAACAAGAGCTGATTTCCGTGGAAAACATTTCCTACACTCAGAACAGGAAAATGGCTTCTCACCTGTGTGACTACTCTGATGTGTAACAAGAGCTGATTTCTGTGTAAAACATTTCCCACACTCAGAACAGGAAAACGGCTTCTCACCTGTGTGACTTCTCTGATGTGTAACAAGAACTGATTTAAATGCGAAACATTTCCCACACTCAGAACAGGAAAACGGCTTCTCACCTGAGTGACTTCTCTGATGTGCAACAAGAGCTGATTTCCGTGGAAAACATTTCCTACACTCAGAACAGGAAAATGGCTTCTCACCTGTGTGACTACTCTGATGTGTAACAAGACCTGATTTCTGTGTAAAACATTTCCCACACTCAGAACAGGAATACGGCTTCTCACCTGTGTGACTACTCTGATGTGTAACAAGACCTGATTTCTGTGTAAAACATTTCCCACACTCAGAACAGGAAAACGGCTTCTCACCTGTGTGACTTCTCTGATGTGTAACAAGAACTGATTTAAATGCAAAACATTTCCCACACTCAGAACAGGAAAACAGCTTCTCACCTGAGTGACTTCTCTGATGTGTAGCAAGATTTGAGTTGCATGCAAAACATTTCTCACACTCAGAACATGGAAATGGCCTCTCACCTGCCTTAGCTGGATGATGGGTAATAAGCTTTGTGTTCTGTGTAAAACATTTGGCATCTACAGAACAGGGAAACTCTGTATCTACTGTCAGAGCTGTAACAGATGCACCAATATCAGAGTGATCAGGAGAACATTTCCCAGGATCAGGGGGATCAGCTGATAGAGCTGGATGTATAATTGGGATAATGGGGTTATCTCCTGGAGAATCCTGTCTACTGTCATTATCTGTTATTTCAGAATCCTGGGATACCATTAGATGTCCTTCTGAGATATTTCTGCTTGTGTGTCCATCTGCTGGAAATAAAATACATTATGGAAATATAAAATGAGTAGACAAGACCCAGGGTGTTAGAGGATACAATATATAATTCTATAACTGACATGGTTTACCTGTAATCATTGCTTTTATGTGTATATAAAAAAAAAAAGATAGGATGCTTAGACTGGAGCTTGATCAACACTGAACGCTCATGTGGGATTACTAGAGGCGACATGGACGCTTATGTGGGATTCCTAGAGGTGACATGGACGCTCATGTGGGATTACTAGAGGTGACACTGATGCTCATGTGGGATTACTAGAGGTGACAAGGACGCTCGTGTGGGATTACTGGAGGAGACATGGCCGCTCATGTGGGATTACTAGAGGTGACATGGACGCTCATGTGGGATTACTAGAGGTGACATGGAAGCTCGTGTGGGATTACTAGAGGTGACATGGACGCTCATGTGGGATTACTAGAGGTGACATGGACGCTCATGTGGGATTACTAGAGGTGTCACTGATGCTCATGTGGGATTACTAGAGGTGACATGGCCGCTCATGTGGGATTAGTAGAGGTGAGACAGATGCTCATGTGGGATTACTGGAGGAGACATGGAAGCTCGTGTGGGATTACTAGAGGTGACAAGGACGCTCGTGTGGGATTACTGGAGGTGACATGGCCGCTCATGTGGGATTACTAGAGGTGACATGGACGCTCGTGTGGGATTACTGGAGGAGACATGGACGCTCATGTGGGATTACTAGAGGTGACACGGGCGCTCATGTGGGATTACTAGAGGTGACATGGACGCTCATGTGGGATTACTAGAGGTCACATGGACGCTCACGTGGGATTACTAGAGGTGACATGGAAGCTCGTGTGGGATTACTAGAGGTGACACGGGCGCTCATGTGGGATTACTAGAGGTGACATGGACGCTCGTGTGGGATTACTGGAGGAGACATGGACGCTCATGTGGGATTACTAGAGGTGACATGGACGCTCGTGTGGGATTACTGGAGGAGACATGGACGCTCGTGTGGGATTACTAGAGGTGACATGGACGCTCATGTGGGATTACTAGAGGTGACATGGTTGTAATAATAAAACACCAAAGAAGAGAAAATGCTGTCCTGCTTGCGCACTAATAAATAATAGGATTTTAATACCTACCAGTAAATCCTTTTCTCTGAGTCCGTAGAGGATGCTGGGGTCATCAATAGAACCATGGGGTATAGACAGGATCCGCAGGAGA
Source organism: Pseudophryne corroboree (assembly GCF_028390025.1). Taxonomy (NCBI): domain Eukaryota; kingdom Metazoa; phylum Chordata; class Amphibia; order Anura; family Myobatrachidae; genus Pseudophryne; species Pseudophryne corroboree. The sequence continues at coordinate 957,875 of NW_026967510.1, read as the reverse complement.
AATGGGCACTTTAAGACTTTAATAAGGGCGTGAACTGGCTCATCCCTCTATGCCCCTCCTCCAGACCTCAGTTATAGGAACTGTGCCGAGGGAGACGGACATTAGGTTGGTTTATATGAAAAGAAGAAACCACCTTCGGCAGAAACTGTTGACGAGTTCTCAACTCTGCTCTATCTTCATGGAAGATCAAATAAGGGCTCTTGTGAGACTAGGCCGCCAATTCGGACACCCGCCGTGCAGATGCCAAGGCCAATAAAATTACCACTTTCCAAGTGAGGAATTTCAAATCCACCTTTTGAAAAAGGTTCAAACCAGTGAGATTGAAGGAACTGTAACATCACGTTAAGGTCCCAAGGTGCCACAGGAGGCACAAAAGGAGGTTGGATGTGTAACACCCCTTTTGCAAACGTTTGCACCTCAGGAAGTGAGGCCAATTGTTTCTGAAAGAAAACTGACAATGCAGAAATCTGTACTTTAATGGATCCTAATTTAAGGCCCGCATCCACTCCAGCTTGTAAAAAGTGGAGAAAACGTCCAAGTTAAAAAATATCCGCAGGAGCCTTCTTGGACTCGCACCAGGAAATATATTTCCTCCAAATGTGGTGATAGTGTTTTGCCGTATCATCCTTTCTAGCCTGAATAAGAGTGGAAATGACTTCACTGGGAATAGAATCTGGCATTCAACCGCCATGCCGTCAAACGTAGCCGCAGTAAATCTTGATACTGACACGGCCCCTGCTGTAACAGGTCCTCTCGTAGAGGAAGCAGCCAGGGATTTCCTATGCGTAAATCCTGAAGATCGGGATACCAAGCCCTCCTTGGCCAATCTGGAACAATGCGGATCGTCGGAACCTTTCTTCTTCTTATAATTTTTAACACTCTCGGAATGAGAGGAAGTGGAGGGAACACATACCGACTGAAACACCCACGGTGTCACCAGAGCGTCCACCGCTATGGCTTGAGGGTCCCTAATTTTGGAGTTTCTTGTTGAGACGAGACGCCATCATCTCTACTTGGGGAGTACCCCAGCGACTTGTCACTTCTGTGAAGACTTCTGGATAAAGTCCCCACTCTCCTGGATGGAGATCGTGTCTGCTGAGGAAGTCTGCTTTCCAGTTATCCACTCCTGGAATAAAGATAGCTGACAGAGCGCTTAGATGTTTCTCCGTCCAGCGGAGAATCCTTGTGGCTTCTGCCATTGCTGCTCTGCTTTTTGTTCCGCCCTGGCTGTTGATGTAAGTTACTGCTGTTACATTCTCCGACTGGATGAGGACGGGTCGACTTTGAAGAAGGCGTTCCATTTGTAGAAGGCCGTTGTAAATCGCCCTTAATTCCAGAACGTTTATGTGGAGACAAGTCTCCTGACTTGACCATCTTCCTTGCACCCCAACCCCGGGGACTTGCATCCGTGGTCACTAGAATCCAATCCTGAATACCGAACCTGCGTCCCTCGATGAGGTGGGAACTGTGCAGCCACCACAGCAGTGATATTCTTGTCTTTGAGGACAGGACTATCGTCCGTTGCATGTGTAGGTGGGAACCGGACCACTTGTCCAACAGGTCCCACTGGAATACTCTGGCATGGAATCTGCCAAACTGAATGGCCTCGTAGGCCGCCACCATCTTTCCCAGCAAGCGAGTGCATTGATGTATTGACACTCTGGTTGGTTTTAAGATTTGTTCCCGAGCTTTTTCTTCCGGAAGAAAAACTCTGTAGTTCTGTGTCCAGATTCATCCCCAGAAACGACAGGCGGGTCGTAGGGATCAACTGAGATTTCAGCAGGTTGAGGAGCCAGCCATGTTGTTGCAACACCTTCAGGGACAGTGCAATGTTCTGTAACAACTTGTCCCTGCATCTGGCTTTCATCAGGAGATCGTCCAAGTATGAGATAATCATGACACCTTGCATGCGAAGAAGAATCATCATCTCCGCCATCACTTGGGTAAAAATCCTCGGAGCCGTGGACAGCCCAAATGGCAACGTCTGAAATTGGTAATGACAATCCTGAACCACAAAGCGCAGGAAGGCCTGATGAGGAGGATAAATGGGAACATGTAGGTAGGCATCCTTTATGTCTAAGGAGACCATAAAGTCCCCTTCCTCCAGACTGGAGATCACTGCTCTGAGAGACTCCATCTTGAATTTGAATTTCTGCAGAAAGAAATTTAGGTATTTAAGGTTGAGGATCGGTCTGACCGAGCCGTCCGGCTTCGGAACCACGAATAAGTTGGAATAAAAGCCTTGTCCCTGTTGCGCAGGGGAACCGTGATAATGACCTGGTTCTGACACAATTTTTGTATTGCGTCGCACACTACCGCTCTGCCGGTCAGAGAAGCTGGCAAGGCTGATTTTAAAAATCGGCGAGGGGGAACGTCTTAAAATTCTAGTTTGTACCCTTCTGACACAATTTTTAAAATCCAAGGTTCCAGGCCCGAGCAAACCCAGACCTGGCTGAAGAGCTTGAGACGTGCCCCAACCGGCGAGGACTCCCGCAGGGAAACCCCAGCGTCATGCGGTGAACTTGGCAGAAGCTGGGGAGGACTTCTGTTCTTGGGAGGCAGAGAAGCCTGGGTTTCTTTTACCTCTTTCCCTGCCTCTAGCAGCAAGGAAGGGAGAGCCTCTTCCTCTTCGGTATCTATTGGGCCGAAAGGACTGCATTTGATGATGCGTTTTCTTATGTTTTGGGGGAACATAAGGTAAAAATGACGATTTTCCAGCAGTAGCTGTAGAGACTAGGTCTGTAACCGGTAGGTATTAAAAATAAGATTTTACTCACCGCTAAATCTATTTCTCGTAGTCCGTAGTGGATGCTGGGACTCCGTAAGGACCATGGGGATTAGCGGCTCCGCAGGAGACTGGGCACAAACTAAAGAAAGCTTTAGGACTAACTGGTGTGCACTGGCTCCTCCCACTATGACCCTCCTCCAGACCCCAGTTAGGATACTGTGCCCGGAAGAGCTGACACAATTTAGGAAGGATTTTGAATCCCGGGTAAGACTCATACCAGCCACACCAATCACACCGTACAACTCGTGATACTATACCCAGTTAACAGTATGAAAACAACGAAGCCTCTCAATAGATGGCTTCTCAACAATAACCCGTTAGTTTAACAATAACTATATACAAGTATTGCAGACAATCCACACTTGGGATGGGCGCCCAGCATCCACTACGGACTACGAGAAATAGATTTACCGGTGAGTAAAATCTTGTTTTCTCTGACGTCCTAAGTGGATGCTGGGACTCCGTAAGGACCATGGGGATTATACCAAAGCTCCCAAACGGGCGGGAGAGTGCGGATGACTCTGCAGCACCGAATGAGCGAACTCTAGGTCCTCCTCAGCCAGGGTGTCAAACTTGTAGAATCTTGCAAACGTATTTGACCCCAACCAAGTAGCTGCTCGGCAAAGTTGCAAAGCCGAGACCCCTCGGGCAGCCGCCCAAGAAGAGCCCACCTTCCTCGTGGAATGGGCTTTTACAGATTTAGGATGCGGCAGTCCAGCCGCAGAATGCGCAAGCTGAATTGTGTTACATATCCAGCGAGCAATAGTCTGCTTCGAAGCAGGAGCACCCAGCTTGTTGGGTGCATACAGGATAAATAGCGAGTCAGTTTTCCTGGAAACATATATTTTCAAAGCCCTGACTACGTCCAGTAACTTGGAGTCCTCCAAGTCCCTAGTAGCCGCAGGCACCACAATAGGTTGGTTCATGTGAAACGCAGATACCACCTTAGGGAGAAACTAGGGACGAGTCCTCAATTCTGCCCTATCCATATGGAAAATCAGATAAGGGCTTTTACACGACAAAGCCGCCAATTCTGACACACGCCTGGCCGAGGCAAGGCCAACAGCATGACCACTTTCCACGTTAGATATTTCAAATCCACGGTCTTAAGTGGCTTGAACCAATGTGACTTCAGAAAACTCAACACCACGTTGAGATCCCAAGGTGCCACAGGGGGAACAAAAGGGGGCTGAATATGCAGCACTCCCTTAACAAAAGTCTGAACTTCAGGCAGTGAAGCCAGTTCTTTCTGGAAGAAAATCGACAGAGCCGAAATTTGGACCTTAATGGAACCCAATTTTAGGCCCATAGTCACCCCTGACTGTAAGAAGTGCAGGAATCGACCCAGGTGAAATTCCTCCGTTGGGGCCTTCCTGGCCTCACACCAAGCCACATATTTTCGCCATATGCGGTGATAATGTTTTACTGTAACATCCTTCCTAGCTTTAATCAGCGTAGGAATGACTTCCTCCGGAATGCCCTTTTTCCTTTAGGATCCGGTGTTCAAACGCCATGCCGTCAAACGCAGCCGCGGTAAGTCTTGGGACAGACAGGGCCCCTGCTGCAGCAGGTCCTGTCTGAGCGGCAGAGGCCAAGGGTCCTCTGATATCATCTCTTGCAGTTCTGGGTACCAAGCTCTTCTTGGCCAATCCGGAACCACGAGTATAGTTCTTACTCCTCTCCTTCATATTATTCTCAGTACCTTTGGTATGAGAGGAAGAGGAGGGAACACATAAACCGACTGGTACACCCACGGTGTCACTAGAGCGTCCACAGCTATCGCCTGAGGGTCCCTTGACCTGGCGCAATATCTTTTTAGCTTTTTGTTGAGGCGGGACGCCATCATGTCCACCTGTGGCCTTTACCAACGATTTACAATCATTTGGAAGACTTCTGGATGAAGTCCCCACTCTCCCGGGTGGAGGTCGTGCCTGCTGAGGAAGTCTGCTTCCCAGTTGTCCACTCCCGGAATGAACACTGCTGACAGTGCTAACACGTGATTTTCCGCCCAACGGAGAATCCTTGTGGCTTCTGCCATCGCCATCCTGCCTTTCGTGCCGCCCTGTCGGTTTACATGGGCGACCGCCGTGATGTTGTCTGACTGAATCAGTACCGGCTGGTCCTGAAGCAGGGGTCTTGCTTGACTTAGGGCATTGTAGATGGCCCTTAGTTCCAGGATATTTATGTGTAGGGAAGTCTCCTGACTTGACCACAGCCCTTGGAAGTTTCTTCCCTGTGTGACTGCCCCCCAGCCTCGAAGGCTGGCATCCGTGGTCACCAGGATCCAGTCCTGTATGCCGAATCTGCGGCCCTCTAGAAGATGAGCACTCTGCAGCCACCACAGCAGAGACACCCTGGTCCTTGGAGACAGGGTTATCAACTGATGCATCTGAAGATGCGATCCGGACCACTTGTCCAACAGGTCCCACTGAAAAGTTCTTGCATGGAACCTGCCGAATGGAATTGCTTCGTAGGAAGCTACCATCTTTCCCAGGACTCGCGTGCAGTGATGCACCGACACCTGTCTTGGTTTCAGGAGGCCTCTGACTAGAGATGACAGCTTCTTGGCTTTCTCCTCCGGGAGAAACACTTTTTTCTGGTCCGTGTCCAAAACCATCCCCAGGAACAGTAGACGTGTCGTAGGTACCAGCTGTGACTTTGGAATATTGAGAATCCAACCGTGCTGTTGTAGCACTTCCTGAGATAGTGCTACCCCGATCAACAACTGCTCCCTGGACCTCGCCCTTATCAGGAGATCGTCCAAGTACGGGATAATTAAAACTCCCTTTTTTCGAAGGAGTATCATCATTTCGGCCATTACCTTGGTAAATACCCTCGGTGCCGTGGACCGACCGAATGGCAACGTCTGGAATTGGTAATGACAATCCTGTACCACAAATCTGAGGTACTCCTGGTGAGGATGGTAAATGGGGACATGCAGGTAAGCATCCTTGATGTCCAGTGATACCATGTAATCCCCCTCTTCCAGGCTTGCAATAACCGCCCTGAGCGATTCCATCTTGAACTTGAATTTTTTTATATATGTGTTCAAGGATTTCAAATTTAAAATGGTCTCACCGAACCGTCCGGTTTCGGTACCACAAACATTGTGGAATAGTAACCCCGTCCTTGTTGAAGGAGGGGCACCTTGACAATCACCTGCTGGGAATACAGCTTGTGTATTGCCTCTAACACAGCCTCCCTGTCTGAGGGAGTCGTTGGTAAGGCAGATTTTAAGAAACGTCGGGGGGGAGACGTCTCGAATTCCAGCTTGTACCCCAGAGATACTACTTGAAAGATCCAGGGATCCACCTGTGAGCGAGCCCACTGATCGCTGAAGTTTCTGAGACGGGCCCCCACCGCACCTGGCTCCGCCTGTGGAGCCCCAGCGTCATGCGGCGGACATGGCGGAAGCGGGGGAGGACTTTTGCTCTTGGGAACTGTATGTTGCAGCTTTTTCCCCCTACCTCTGCCTTTGGGCAGAAAGGACGCGCCCTTAACCCGCTTGCCCTTATGGGGCCGAAAGGACTGTACCTGATAATACGGTGCTTTCTTTGGCTGTGAGGGAACCTGGGGTAAAAATGCTGATTTCCCAGCTGTCGCTGTGGAAACTAGGTCAGAGAGACCATCCCCGAACAACTCCTCACCCTTGTAAGGCAAAACTTCCATGTGCCTTTTTGAATCTGCATCACCTGTCCACTGCCGGGTCCATAAACCCATCCTGGCAGAAATGGACATTGCACTTATTTTAGATGCCAGCCGGCAAATATCCCCCTGTGCATCTCTCATGTATAAGACTGCATCTTTTATATGCTCTATGGTTAGCAATATAGTGTCCCTGTCTAAGGTATCAATATTTTCCGACAGGGAATCTGACCACGCAGCTGCAGCACTGCACATCCATGCTGAAGCATTAGCTGGTCTCAGTATAATACCTGAGTGTGTATATACAGACTTCAGGATCGCCTCCTGCTTCCTATCAGCAGGCTCCTTTAGGGCGGCCGTATCCGGAGACGGTAGTGCCACCTTTTTTGACAAGCGTGTGAGCGCTTTATCCACCCTAGGGGGTGTTTTCCAACGTGATCTATGCTCTGGCGGGAAAGGGTACGTCATTAGTAACCTTTTAGAAATTACCAATTTTTTATAAGGCGAAGCCCACGCTTCTTCACACACTTCATTTAATTCCTCAGATGAGGGAAAAACTACTGGTAGTTTCTTCTCCCCAAACATAATACCCTTTTTTGTGGTACCCGGGGTAATATCAGTAATGTGCAACACATTTTTCATTGCCTCAATCATGTAACGTGTGGCCCTATTGGAAGTTACATTTGTCTCATCGTCGTCGACACTGGAGTCAGTATCCGTATCGACATCTGTGTCTGCCATCTGAGGTAGCGGACGTTTTAGAGCCCCTGATGGCTTTTGAGACGGCTGGGCAGGCACAGGCTGAGAAGCCGGCTGTCCCATGTCGTCAAACCTTTTATGTAAGGAGTTGACACTTTCACATAATTCCTTCCATAAGTTCATCCACTCAGGTGTCGACCCTGCAGGGGGTGACATCACATTTACAGGCATCTGCTCCGCCTCCACGTAAGCCTCCTCATCATACATGTCGACACAGCCGTACCGACACACCGCACACACACAGGGAATGCTCTGACAGAGGATAGGACCCCACAAAGCCCTTTGGGGAGACAGAGAGAGAGTATGCCAGCACACACCAGAGCGCTATATAACACAGGGATCCCACTATAAATGAGTGTTTTTCCCTTATAGCTGCTTATATAATATATACTGCGCCTAAATTTAGTGCCCCCCCTCTCTTTTTTACCCTTTTGTATGCAGGACTGCAGGGGAGAGAGCCAGGTAGCGTCCTTCCAGCGGAGCTGTGAGGGAAAAATGGCGCCAGTGTGCTGAGGGAGATAGCCCCGCCCCTTTTTCGGAGGACTTTCTCCCGCTTTTTCTGGAAATCTGGCAGGGGTTAATTTACACCTATATAGCCTTTTGGACTATATATGGTGTATATTTGCCAGCCAAGGTGTCTTATTGCTGCTCAGGGCGTTCCCCCCAGCGCCCTGCACCCATCAGTGACCGGAGTGTGAGGTGTGCATGAGGAGCAATGGCGCACAGCTGCAGTGCTGTGCGCTACCTTGTTGAAGACTGAGAGTCTTCTGCCGCCGATTTTCTGGACCACTTCTTGCTTCTGGCTCTGTAAGGGAAGGCGGCGCGGCTCCGGGACCGGACGATCGAGGTCGGGCCCTGTGTTCAATCCGGGTCTGGGACTCAGGGTCGACAGCACAAAGGTCGACACACTTTAGGTCGACACCAATTGGTCGACACACATTAGGTCGACAGGGTCAAAAGGTCGACAGGGTCAAAAGGTCGACAGGAACAAGGTCGACATGGAAAAAGGTCGACATGAGTTTTTTATGTTTTTTTGGTGTCGTTTTCTTCGTAGAGTGACCGGGAACCCGAATTAGTGCACCGCGTCCCCTCGCATGGCTCGCTTCGCTCGCCATGCTTCGGGCATGGTGCCTTCGCTCCGCTACCGCTTCGCTCGGCACACTTTACCGTTCCAATCGTAGTCCACGTGGATCGTTAAATATGAAAAGGTTCAAAAAAAGAAAAAAATCATGAAAAACTCATGTCGACCTTTTTCCATGTCGACATTGTTCCTGTCGACCTTTTGACCCCGTCGACCTAATGTGTGTCGACCAATTGGTGTCGACCTAAAGTGTGTCGACCTTTGTGCTGTCGACCTGGAGTCCGGATACCGTTCAATCCCTCTGGAGCGAATGGTGTCCAGTAGCCTAAGAAGCCCAAGCTAGCTGCAAGCAGGTAGGTTCGCTTCTTCTCCCCTTAGTCCCTCGTAGCAGTGAGTCTGTTGCCAGCAGGTCTCACTGAAAATAAAAAACCTAATTCTAACTTTCTTTCTAGCAGGCTCAGGAGAGCCACCTAGTGTGCATCCAGCTCAACCGGGCACAAAAATCTAACTGAGGTCTGGAGGAGGGTCATAGTGGGAGGAGCCAGTGCACACCAGTTAGTCCTAAAGCTTTCTTTAGTCCCAGCATCCACTTAGGACGTCAGAGAAATCCTATTTTTTCATACGTCCTAAAGGAATCTGGGGATGCTTCAAAACCATGGGGTTTATACCAATGCTCTAGAAAGGGCGGGAGAGTGCGGATGACTCTGCCGCACCGACTGATCAAACAAGAGGTCCTCCTCGGCCAGGGTATCAAACTTGTAAAACTTCACAAAGGTGTTTGAACCCGACCAAGTAGCAGCTCGCCAAAGTTGTAATGCCGAAACCCCTCGGGCAGCCGCCCAGAATGAGTCCACCTTTCTGGTAGAATGAGCTTTCACCGATTTCGGTAACGGTAACCCTGCCGTAGAATGAGCCTGCTGAATCGTATTACAGATCCAGCGCGCAATAGTCTGCTTGGAAGCAGGAATCCCAATCTTGTTGTGAGCACACAGGACAAACAGAGCCTCTGTTTTCCTAATCTGCACCGTTCTGGCGACATAGATCTTCAAAGCTCTGACCACATTGAGACTTCGATTCCGCCAAGGCATCAGTAGCCACTGGCACCACAATAGGCTGGTTTACGTGAAATGAGGAAACCACTTTTGGTAGAAATTGCTGATGAGTTCTCAACTCCGCTCTATCAGCATGGAAGATTAAATAGGGTCTTTTGTGAGACAAAGCCGCCAATTCAGAAACTCACCTTTATGACGCCAAGGCCAACAACATGACTACTTTCCAAGTAAGGAATTTTAACTCAACCTTACGTAAAGGTTCAAACCAAGGAGATTGCAGGAACTGCAACACCACATTAAGATCCCATGGTTCCACTGGGGGCCCAAATGGAGGTTGTATGTGCAGCACACCCGACGAAGGTCTGAACTTCCGGAAGGTAGGGCAATTCTTTCTGAAAGAAAATTGATAAGGCTGAAATTTGTTCCGCTCTGGCGGTTTACGTACGCCACTGCTGTTATGTTGTCTGATTGAATCAAGACGGGCAGAACGCGAAGATATTCCGCTTGCAGAATGCCGTTGTAAATGGCCCTTAATTCCAGAATGTTTATGTGCAGACAAGCTTCCTGGCTTGACCATTTTCCCTGAAAGTTTCACCCCTGTGTGACTGCTCCCCAGCCTCGGAGACTTGCATCTGTGGTTACCAGGATCCAATCCTGAATCCCGAACCTGCGTCCCTCCAGAAGGTGAGAACTGTGCAGCCACCACAGAAAGAAGATCCTGGTCCTGGAAGATAGGAGTATTTTCCGGTGCATGTCCAGGTGAGACCCGGACCACTTGTCCAGCAGGTCCCACTGAAGCACCCCTGGCATGGAACCTGCCATACAGAATGGCTTCGTAGGCCACCACCATCTTGCCCAGCAATCGAGTGCATTGAAGAACTGACACTTTTGCCGGTTTCAGAATCTGTTTTACCATGTTCTGTATTTCCAGAGCCTTTTCCACTGGAAGAAAAACTCTCCGTAATTCTGTATTCAGAATCATACCCAGGAACGACAGGCGTGTCGTCGGATCCCACTGCCGTCTTCTGCCATCACTAAAGTCTTCTGATCTTCCTTTACTCATCCGGCTTCTGTCTTCTGGCTCTGTGAGGGGGGTGACGGCGCGGCTCCGGGAACAAGCAGCTAGGCGCACCAAGTGATCTGAACCTCTGGAGCTAATGGTGTCCAGTAGCCTAAGAAGCAGAGCCCTTAAACGCACAGAAGTAGGTCCTGCTTCTCCCCCCTCACTCCCACGATGCAGAGAGCCTGTAGCCAGCAGGTCTCCCTGAAAATTATAAACCTAAAGTCTTTTTTCTGAGAAACCGTGGAGAGCTCCTAAGTGTATCCAGTCTCGCTGGGCACAGAATCTAACTGGAGTCTGGAGGAGGGGCATAGAGGGAGGAGCTAGTTCACAGCCCTTTTAAAGTCTTAAAGTGCCCATGTCTCCTGCGGATCCCGTCTTTACCCCATGGTTCTCAAAGCGTCCCCAGCATCCTCTAGGACGTATGAGAAAACTCTCTACATGTGATATTTGTCATGGATAGCCTTGTGTTAGAAACACCCAATTGAGAACAAGGCTGATGGCGGAGGAGGGTGTAGGATAAGAGATTGCTGTAGTGACTGAGCAATGAGAATATATGACTTCTGTATTAAGTGTTTATTACTCACCTGTGCTGATATCTGTAGGGATCTCCTCCTCCTTACACTGCTGATCACCCCTCACATACGTCTCTTCTTCTCCTTCTATATCTTCTGCCTTTATATCAGTCACATACATCTCTTCTTCTTCCTCTATATCTTCTACCTTTATATCAGTCACATACGTCTCTTCTTCTCCCTCTATATCTTCTGCCTTTATATCAGACACATACGTCTCTTCTTCTTCCTCTATATCTTCTGCCTTTATATCAGTCACATACATCTCTTCTTCTTCCTCTATATCTTCTGCCTTTATATCAGTCACATATATCTCTTCTTCTCCCTCTGTATCTTCTGCTTTATATCAGTCACATACGTCTCTTCTTCTCCCGCTATATCTTCTGCCTTTATATCAGTCACATACGTCTCTTCTTCTCCCTCTATATCTTCTGCCTTTATATCAGTCACATACGTCTCTTCTTCTCCCTCTATATCTTCTGCCTTTATATCAGTCACATACGTCTCTTCTTCTCCCTCGGTATCTTCTGCCTTTATATCAGTCACATACGTCTCTTCTTCTTCCTCTATATCTTCTGCCTTTATATCAGTCACATACGTCTCTTCTTCTCCCTCTGTATCTTCTGCCTTTATATCAGTCACATACGTCTCTTCTTCTCCCTCTGTATCTTCTGCCTTTATATCAGTCAAATACGTCTCTTCTTCTCCCTCTGTATCTTCTGCCTTTATATCAGTCACATACGTCTCTTCTTCTCCCTCTATATCTTCTGCCTTCATATCAGTCACATACGTCTCTTCTTCTACCTCTGTACCTTCTATTTTAATATCAGACAGACGTTGTGCCTAAAAAACAAACAAACAAACACTCTAATGACATTTGCATACAGTCAGATTAAACTGAGGTGAAACAGTATAATATCAGTGTGTAAGACACAGCTCCTCTACAGATCATGTAGTTACAGTCACTTTGGTATATGGGTGAGACCCTAAATCCCACCTACCTGATCCTCCTGTGGGATCCTGTGATTCTCCTCTGTACAATCCTGGGAATACAGAGGACGGGGACATCTCTCTGGGGTATCTCTGTTACTGGGTCCATCTGTAGGAGACACACAGTGACTGAGTACAGTGTATAGTGTATATAGGGGGCCCCCATACCTGCTCTCCCCTGTACAATACATGACAGTCTCCTCTTACCCAGTGATGTGAGGGGCCGGTGATTCTCCATCATCACGTCCTCATACAGACCCCTGTGTTCCTCTATATACTCCTCCTCCTGCATGGAGACATAGACAGTGACATCTTGACACCTTATAGGAACCTGACACACACAGTGATACAGTCATCACCCAGACACATCCCCCGGTGTTACTGTATAATGTCCCATTCCCAGCAGTCACCTCTCCAGTCATCACCCAGACACATCCTCTGGTGTTACTGTATAATGTTACATTCCCAGCAGTCACCTCTCCAGTCATCAGCCAGACACATCCCCTGGTGTTACTGTATAATGTTACATTTCCAGCAGTCACCTCTCCAGTCATCACCCAGACACATCCCCTGGTGTTACTGTATAATGTTACATTCCCAGCAGTCACCTCTCCAGTCATCAGCCAGACACATCCCCTGGTGTTACTGTATAATGTTACATTCCCAGCAGTCACCTCTCCAGTCATCAGCCAGACACATCCCCTGGTGTTACTGTATAATGTAACATTCCCAGCAGTCACCTCTCCAGTCATCACCCAGACACAACCCCTGGTGTTACTGTATAATGTACCATTCCCAGCAGTCACCTCTCCAGTCATCACCCAGACACATCCCCTGGTGTTACTGTATAATGTCCCATTCCCAGCAGTCACCTCTCCAGTCATCACCCAGACACGTCCCCTGGTGTTACTGTATAATGTCCCATTACCAGCAGTCACCTCTCCAGTCATCACCCAGACACGTCCCCTGGTGTTACTGTATAATGTCCCATTCCCAGCAGTCACCTCTACAGTCATCACCCAGACACATCCCCTGGTGTTACTGTATAATGTCCCATTCCCAGCAGTCACCTCTCCAGTCATCACCCAGACACGTCCCCTGGTGTTACTGTATAATGTCCCATTCCCAGCAGTCACCTCTCCAGTCATCACCCAGACACGTCCCCTGGTGTTACTGTATAATGTCCCATTCCCAGCAGTCACCTCTCCAGTCATCACCCAGACACATCCTCTGGTGTTACTGTATAATGTCCCATTCCCAGCAGTCACCTCTCCAGTCATCACCCAGACACATCTACTGGTGTTACTGTATAATGTCCCATTCCAGTCAGCTCTCCGGTCATCACCCAGACACATCCCCTGGTGTTACTGTATAATGTTCCATTCCCAGCAGTCACCTCTCCAGTCATCACCCAGACACATCCCCTGGTGCTACTGTATAATGTCCCATTCCCAGTAGTCACCTCTCCAGTCATCACCCAGACAGATCCCCTGATGTTACTGTATAATGTTCCATTCCCAGCAGTCACCTCTCTAGTCATCACCCAGACACGTCCCCTGGTGTTACTGTATAATGCTCCATTACCAGCAGTCACCTCTCCAGTCATCACCCAGACACATCCCCTGGTGCTACTGTATAATGTCCCATTCCCAGCAGTCAGCTCTCCGGTCATCACCCAGACACATCCCCTGGTGTTACTGTATAATGTTCCATTCCCAGCAGTCACCTCTCCAGTCATCACCCAGACACATCCCCTGGTGCTACTGTATAATGTCCCATTCCCAGCAGTCACCTCTCCAGTCATCACCCAGACACTTCCCCTGGTGTTACTGTATAATGTCCCATTCCCAGCAGTCAACTCTCCAGTCATCACCCAGGCACATCCCCTGGTGATACTGTATAATGCCCCATTCCCAGCAGTCACCTCTCCAGTCATCACCCAGACACGTTCCCTGGTGTTACTGTATAATGTCCCATTCCCAGCAGTCACCTCTCCAGTCATCACCCAGATGCGTCCCCCCGTGTTACAGTACAATGCACCATTCCCAGAAGTCACCTCTCCAGTCATCACCCAGACACGTCCCCTGGTGTTAGTGTATAATGTCCCATTCCCAACGGTCACCTCTCCAGTCATCACCCAGACACATCTCCTGGTGTTACTGTATAATGTTCCATTCCAGTCACGTCTCCAGTCATCACCCAGACACGTCCCCTGGTGTTACTGTATAATGCCCCATTCCCAGCAGTCAACTCTCCAGTCATCACCCAGACACGTCCCCTGGTGTTACTGTATAATGTCCCATTCCCAGCAGTCACCTCTCCAGTCATCACCCAGACACGTCCCCTGGTGGTACTGTATAATGTCCCATTCCCAGCAGTCACCTCTCCAGTCATCACCCAGACACGTCCCCTGGTGTTACTGTATAATGTCCCATTCCCAACGGTCACCTCTCCAGTCATCACCCAGACACGTCCCCCGGTGTTACTGTATAATGCCCCATTCCAAGCAGTCACCTCTCCAGTCATCACCCAGACACGTCCCCTGGTGTTACTGTATAATGCCCCATTCCCAGCAGTCACCTCTCCAGTCATCACCCAGACACGTCCCCTGGTGTTACTGTATAAGGTCCCATTCCCAGCAGTCACCTCTCTAGTCATCACCCAGACACATCCCCTGGTGTTACTGTATAATGCATCATTCCCAGCAGTCACCTCTCCAATCATCAGCCAGACACGTCCCCTGGTGTTACTGTATAATGTCCCATTCCCAGCAGTCACCTCTCCAGTCATCACCCAGACACGGCCCCTGGTATTACTGTATAATGTCCCATTCCCAGCATCACCTCTCCAGTCATCACCCAGACATGTCCCCCAGTGTTACTGTACAATGCCCCATTTCCGAGCAGTCACCTCTCGAGTCACCACCCAGACACGTCCAACTGTGTTACTGTACAATGCCCCATTCCCAGCAGTCACCTCTCCAGTCATCACCAAGACACATACCCCAGTGTCACTGTATAATGCCCCATTCCCAGCAGTCACCTCTCCAGTCATCACCCAGACACATCCCCTGGAGTAACTGTGTAATGTCCCATTTCCAGCAGTCACCTTTCCAGTCATCACCCAGACACGTCCCCTGGTGTTACTGTATAATGTCCCATTCCCAGCAGTCACCTCTCCAGTCATCACCCAGACACGCCCCCTGGGGTTACTGTATAATGTCCCATTCCCAGCAGTCACCTTTCCAGTCATCCCCGAGACACATCCCCTGGAGTAACTGTGTAATGTCCCATTTCCAGCAGTCACCTCTCCAGTCATCACCCAGACACGTCCCCTGGTGTTTCTGTATAATGCCCCATTCCCGGCAGTCACCTCTCCAGTCATCACCCAGACACGTCCCCCCATGTTACTGTACAATGCACCATTCCCGGCAGTCACCTCTCCAGTCATCACCCAGACACGTCCCCTGGTGTTACTGTATAATGCCCCATTCCCAGCAGTCACCTCTCCAGTCATCACCCAGACACGCCCCCTGGGGTTACTGTATAATGTCCCATTCCCAGCAGTCACCTTTCCAGTCATCCCCGAGACACATCCCCTGGAGTAACTGTGTAATGTCCCATTTCCAGCAGTCACCTCTCCAGTCATCACCCAGACACGTCCCCTGGTGTTTCTGTATAATGCCCCATTCCCAGCAGTCACCTTTCCAGTCATCCCCCAGACACATCCCCTGGAGTAATTGTGTAATGTCCCATTTCCAGCAGTCACCTCTCCAGTCATCACCCAGACACGTCCCCCGGTGTTACTGTATAATGTCCCATTCCCAGCAGTCACCTCTCCAGTCATCACCCAGACACGCCCCCCGGTGTTTCTGTATAATGCCCCATTCCCGGCAGTCACCTCTCCAGTCATCACCCAGACATGTCCCCCGAAGTAACTGTATAATGTCCCATTCCCAGCAGTCACCTCTCCAGTCATCACCCAGGCACGTCCCTTGGTGTTTCTGTATAATAACCCATTCCCGGCAGTCACAAACCAGACACATTCCCCGGTGTTACTGTATAATGTCCCATTCCCAGCAGTCACCTCTCCAGTCATTACCCAGACACATCCCCTGGTGTTACTGTATAATGTCCCATTCCCAGCAGTCACCTCTCCAGTCATCACCCAGACACGTCCCCTGGTGTTACTGTACAATGCCCCATTCCCAGCAGTCCCCTCTCCAGTCACCACCCAGACCTGTCCCCCGATGTTACTGTATAATGTCCCATTCCCAGCAGTCACCTCTCCAGTCAGCAGCTGAATGATCTTGTTGGTGAGTTCCAGGATCTTCTGGTCATTGTCTCCCTCATGTATCAGTGAGGTGGAGGCACCGGGATGGGGCTCTGGGTCCTCCTATGTCCTCCTGACACGTGGGGATAGCTGGGCGTCTTCTTCACTACTGTGTATTCCTGTGAAATGCGGGAGACACCAAATATCATTGCATACACTCCTAGATCTCCTTACCTCCCCAGTCATGTCCCTGTATTATTACTATAGATATAAGTGATGTTACTGTGACGCTCCCAGATCCCCTCACCTCAAGAAGGAGGGCAGCAGGAGACAGGCTGTCGGAAGGTGAGGGGGCAGCAGGGGCAGACGGGATGGCAGGTGTAGGGTCAGTGGGAAACAGACTGGTGATAGCAGGAAAGGGTGGTTGTAGAAGACAGGTGGCAGCAGGTGAGGTGGTAGGATGGGGGGATCCGGTAGGTGAGGAGGGGTTGCAGTAGAGACGGGGTAATGACAGGCAGGGGGCTGCATGTGTGGGGGGGGGGTAGGAGACAATGGTCAGCAGGTGAGGAAAGGAGCAGGTGAGGGGGTCAACAGTAGACAGGTGGGGAGCGGCTGGAGACTGGGAAGGGACAGGTAGGGGGCAGCAGAAAGTGGTGGCAGTAGGCCACAGGTAAGGGGGGTTGCAGGGTGAGATGGGATACAGCAGCCATCACCTGGAGGATGAGAGCGGCAGGAAATGGAGGAGGGTGACGGCAGGAGAGACAGGTGGGGAAGGGAAGCGGCAGCCATTATCTAGAGGATGAGAGCGGCAGTTGAGACAGGTGGGGATGCTGTTCGCGTCTGCCAGTCTTTTAAATGTCCCTCCAAAAATGGTCGCCATCTCCTCTAGCTACTGTCAGAAGTGTCTCCTCTGAGGCGGTGGCCATTTTGGGTGGGACACTTTCAACATTATTCCATGCGGAAACCAGACATGGAATACTGTCTCAAAGTGATGGTGGTAGAAGACTGGGGTGTGGCAGGAGATAGGTGAAGGGGCAACAGGAGAATGACAGGGAGCGGCAGGTCAGAAAGGCAGCAGGGACAGATATAGGGCAGCAGGTGAGGGGACATTAGGAGAATGTCAGAGGATGCATGGGGGGGGGGTATTAGGAGAATGTCAGGGGCACCAGGTGATAGACAGGGCAAGCAGGCGAGATGGCATTAGGAGAATGTCAGGGGCAGCAGATGACAGACGGACAGCAGGTGAGGGGGCATAAGGAGAATGCCGAGGGCAGCAGGTGAGGGGGCATTAGGAGAATTCCAGGGGCACCAGGTGAGGGGGCATTAGGAGAATGCCAGGGGCACCAGGTGAGCGGGCATTAGGAGAATGCCAGGGGCACCAGGTGAGGGGACATTAGGAGAATGCCAGGGGCACCAGGTGACAGACAGGGGGTGGCAAATGAGGGAGCATCAGGAAAATGTCAGGGGCAGCAGGTGAGGGGGCATTAGGAGAATGTCAGGGGCAGCAGGAGAGGGGGCATTAGTAGAAAGTGGAGGGGCAGCAGGTGAGGGGGCATTAGGAGAATGTCAGAGGCAGCAGGTGAGGGGACGTTAGGAGAATGTCAGGGGCAGCAGGTGAGGGGGCGTTAGGAGAATGTCAGGGGCAGCAGGTGAGGTGACATTAGGAGAATTCTAAGGGGCAGCATATGAGGGGGCATCATGAGAGGATAGAAGCAGGAGAGGGGGTATTAGGAGAGTGTCAGGGGCAGGAGAGGGATATTAGGAGATGTTGGGGCAGGAGAGGTTGGGGGCAGGAGAGGAGGTATTAGGAGAATGTAGGGGCATGAGAGGGGGTATTAGGAAAGGTTGGGAGCAGAAGAGGGGGTATTAGGAGAATGTAGGGGCAGGAGATTGGGTATTAGGAGAGGTTGGGGCAGGAGATTGGGTATTAGGAGAGCTTGGGGGCAGGAGAGGGGATATTAGGAGAGGTTGGGGGCAGGAGATGGGGTATTAGGAGAAGATAGGGGCAGGAGAGGGGGTATTAGGAGAGGATAGGGGCAGGAGAGGATGGGAGCAGGAGAGGGGGTATTAGGAGAGGATAGGGGCAGGAGATGGGGTATTAGGAGAGGTTGGGTGCAGGAGATGGGGTATTAGGTGAGGTTGGGGCAGTAGAGGGGGTATTAGGTGAGGTTGGGGCAGTAGAGGGGGTATTAGGTGAAGTTGGGGCAGAAGAGGGGGTATTAGGAGAGGATGGGGCAGGAGAGGAGGTATTAGGAGAGGCTTGGGGCAGGAGAGGGGGGATTGGGAGAGATTGGGGGCAGGAGAGGTTGGGGACAGGAGAGGGGGTATTAGGAGAATGTAGGGGCAGGAGATTGGGTATTAGGAGCGGTTGGGGACTGGAGAGGGGTACTAGGAGAGGATAGGGGCAGGAGAGGGGGTATTAGGAGAGGATGGGGGCAGGAGAGGGGTATTAGGAGAATGTAGGGGCAGGAGATTGGGTATTAGGAGAGGTTAGGTCAGCAGAGGGGGTATTAGGAGAGGATGGGGCAGGAGAGGGGGTATTAGGAGAGGCTTGGGGCAGGAGAGGGGGTATTAGGAGAGGTTGGGGCCAGGAGAAGGGGTATTAGGAGAGGTTAGGTCAGCAGAGGGGGTATTAGGAGAGGATGGGGCAGGAGAGGGGGTATTAGGAGAGGCTTGGGGCAGGAGAGGGGGTATTAGGAGAGGTTGGGGCAGGAGAAGGGGTATTAGGAGAGGCTTGGGGCAGGAGAGGGGCGATTGGGAGAGATTGGGGGCAGGAGAGGGGGTATTAGGAGAGGTTGGGGGCAGGAGAGGGGGTATTAGGAGAGGTTGGGGCAGTAGAGGGGGTATTAGGAGAGGTTGGGGCAGTAGAGGGGGTATTAGGTGAAGTTGGGGCAGAAGAGGGGGTATTAGGAGAGGATGGGGCAGGAGAGGGGGTATTAGGAGAGTGTCAGGGGCAGGAGAGGGATATTAGGAGATGTTGGGGCAGGAGAGGTTGGGGGCAGGAGAGGAGGTATTAGGAGAATGTAGGGGCATGAGAGGGGGTATTAGGAAAGGTTGGGAGCAGAAGAGGGGGTATTAGGAGAATGTAGGGGCAGGAGATTGGGTATTAGGAGAGGTTGGGGCAGGAGATTGGGTATTAGGAGAGCTTGGGGGCAGGAGAGGGGATATTAGGAGAGGTTGGGGGCAGGAGATGGGGTATTAGGAGAAGATAGGGGCAGGAGAGGGGGTATTAGGAGAGGATAGGGGCAGGAGAGGATGGGAGCAGGAGAGGGGGTATTAGGAGAGGATAGGGGCAGGAGATGGGGTATTAGGAGAGGTTGGGTGCAGGAGATGGGGTATTAGGTGAGGTTGGGGCAGTAGAGGGGGTATTAGGTGAGGTTGGGGCAGTAGAGGGGGTATTAGGTGAAGTTGGGGCAGAAGAGGGGGTATTAGGAGAGGATGGGGCAGGAGAGGAGGTATTAGGAGAGGCTTGGGGCAGGAGAGGGGGGATTGGGAGAGATTGGGGGCAGGAGAGGTTGGGGACAGGAGAGGGGGTATTAGGAGAATGTAGGGGCAGGAGATTGGGTATTAGGAGCGGTTGGGGACTGGAGAGGGGTACTAGGAGAGGATAGGGGCAGGAGAGGGGGTATTAGGAGAGGATGGGGGCAGGAGAGGGGTATTAGGAGAATGTAGGGGCAGGAGATTGGGTATTAGGAGAGGTTAGGTCAGCAGAGGGGGTATTAGGAGAGGATGGGGCAGGAGAGGGGGTATTAGGAGAGGCTTGGGGCAGGAGAGGGGGTATTAGGAGAGGTTGGGGCCAGGAGAAGGGGTATTAGGAGAGGTTAGGTCAGCAGAGGGGGTATTAGGAGAGGATGGGGCAGGAGAGGGGGTATTAGGAGAGGCTTGGGGCAGGAGAGGGGGTATTAGGAGAGGTTGGGGCAGGAGAAGGGGTATTAGGAGAGGCTTGGGGCAGGAGAGGGGCGATTGGGAGAGATTGGGGGCAGGAGAGGGGGTATTAGGAGAGGTTGGGGGCAGGAGAGGGGGTATTAGGAGAGGTTGGGGCAGTAGAGGGGGTATTAGGAGAGGTTGGGGCAGTAGAGGGGGTATTAGGTGAAGTTGGGGCAGAAGAGGGGGTATTAGGAGAGGATGGGGCAGGAGAGGAGGTATTAGGAGAGGCTTGGGGCAGGAGAGGGGGGATTGGGAGAGATTGGGGGCAGGAGAGGTTGGGGACAGGAGAGGGGGTATTAGGAGAATGTAGGGGCAAGAGATTGGGTATTAGGAGCGGTTGGGGACTGGAGAGGGGTACTAGGAGAGGATAGGGGCAGGAGAGGGGGTATTAGGAGAGGATGGGGGCAGGAGAGGGGTATTAGGAGAATGTAGGGGCAGGAGATTGGGTATTAGGAGAGGTTGGGTGCAGGAGATTGGGTATTAGGAAAGGTTGGGTGCAGGAGAAGGGGTATTAGGAGAGGTTAGGTAAGCAGAGGGGGTATTAGGAGAGGATGG
Organism: Pseudophryne corroboree; assembly: GCF_028390025.1. NCBI lineage: Eukaryota > Metazoa > Chordata > Amphibia > Anura > Myobatrachidae > Pseudophryne > Pseudophryne corroboree. The sequence continues at coordinate 937,171 of NW_026967510.1, read as the reverse complement.
GGCAGGAGAGGGGGTATTAGGAGAGGCTTGGGGCAGGAGAGGGGGTATTAGGAGAGGTTGGGGCAGGAGAAGGGGTATTAGGAGAGGCTTGGGGCAGGAGAGGGGCGATTGGGAGAGATTGGGGGCAGGAGAGGGGGTATTAGGAGAGGTTGGGGGCAGGAGAGGGGGTATTAGGAGAGGTTGGGACAGGGGACAGGTGGGATTAGTGGACATTACCTGGAGGATGAGGGGGCAGGAGGTCACACCCTGGACGGAGGAATATGTACTGGAAGTGGGCGGGGCGGTATTTCCGAGACATCGTCAGCATAGCACATGGGATTATGGGTAGTGACTACCACAGTAACTCAGCAACCAGGAGCTGCCCCGCCCACTCGCTGCCCATAGGCCGCAGCTCCAGTCACTGTTAGACCCAGCTCCGCCCTCTCTAGTGATGGGTAGTTCATGAATGATTAGTTCAAAATGAACTAATCTTCAAAGTGAACTAGTTTGTTCAGGTCACAGCTTTGGCAAAGATTAGTTCATCAGGAAGGAGAAGTCAGACACAGACAGAATAGAGCCAGCAGCTGCATTAGGCTTCTCACTGTCTCATTCACTCACTGGATTTTCACTTCCTGAATCTGATGCTGTGAAATGAAAGGTAAAAGTACAACACAGCCCAGCAATACAGATCTAATAAAAAGATGGGATCCGGACTGAAAGTCGACAGTAACTAGGTCGACAATGTCTAGGTCGACCACTATTGGTCGACAGTGACTAGGTCGACAGGGTGTCTAGGTCGACAGGGTCTTTAGGTCGACATGAGGTTTTCACAAATTTTTTTTTTTTAACCTTTTCATACTTAACGATCTATGTGGACTACGATTGGAACGGTAATCTGTGCCGAGCGAACAAAACGACACCAAAATAACATTCAAAACTCATGTCGACCTTTTGACCTGTAGACCTAGAACATGTCGACCTAGACACCCTGTCGACCTAGACACCCTGTCGACCTAGTTACTGTCGACCAATAGTGGTCGACCTAGACACTGTCGACTTTCAATACCACACCCTAAACAAATAGCATCTGCATTGCCTAGCCAAAGTCTATGTGTGTCTGTGAGTGACATGTGTGGTCATGCTGCTCACCTTTCTGTGATATAATCACTGTCCTATTAGTCCAGATGTCCAAACAGTTGCTGCTACTTCTGGTACTACTGGCTTCTGTGCATACTGCTGTGCTAAACCTTCTGCTGGGTGTTGTGTAGGTGCAGCTGCAGCAGCACTGTTGTTATTCAGCTCTCACTCAGCAATACTCATGAGTCAGTACATCTCTGCTGCCACAGGGGTCACTGCTGTGCTCAGACATGGAGTGGACTCACTCTGTGGAGCCGATTGAGTTACATTGTCCTGACGACTCGAGTCATTCTCCTTGCAAGTAGTTCAGTAGTTCATTACAGTTCACTGATCAGATCTCTGACTCATACAGCCATACGAGTCAGTGCAGTACCTCTAAGCTACCATGTGTGGCACTGCTGTGCACAGGTATATGCATTGTATGGAGCTGATGCTGAGCTGCAATGTCCTGACAACTCATGAGTCACTCTCCTTGCAAGTAGTTCAGTGATTCATTACAGATCACTGATCAGCTCACTGACTCAATGACTCATACCATACAGCCATACGAGTCAGTGCAGTACCTCTAAGCTACCATGTGTGGCACTGCTGTGCTCAGGCATATGCATTGTATGGAGCTGATACTGAGCTGCATTGTCCTGACAACTCATGAGTCACTCTCCTTGCAAGTAGTTCAGCAGTTAAGTGATTCATTACAGATCACTGATCAGCTCACTGACTCAATGACTCATACAGCCATACGAGTCAGTGCAGTACCTCTAAGCTACCATGTGTGGCACTGCTGTGCTCAGGCATATGCATTGTATGGAGCTGATACTGAGCTGCATTGTCCTGACAACTCATGAGTCACTCCTTGCAAGTAGTTCAGCAGTTCAGTGATTCACTACAGATCACTGATCAGCTCACTGACTCAATGACTCATACAGCCATACGAGTCAGTGCAGTACTTCTAAACTACCATGTGTGGCACTGCTGTGCTCAGGCATATGCATTGTATGGAGCTGATACTGAGCTGCATTGTCCTGACAACTCATGAGTCACTCTCCTTGCAAGTAGTTCAGCAGTTCAGTGATTCATTACAGATCACTGATCAGCTCACTGACTCAATGACTCATACAGCCATACAAGTCAGTGCAGTACCTCTAAGCTACCATGTGTGGCACTGCTGTGCACAGGCATATGCATTGTATGGAGCTGATGCTGAGCTGCATATAGCCATGATTCATTCCCCCAGTATATTAGGTGACAGGCTACACTCCCAATCAGCTAAAGACACAGCGCTGAGTCCCTGTAGGGTCAGATGACTCCACACAAGACACAGGGGGATATGTACTATGCCCCTTCAAGTAACATAAAGTGGAGCAGTTGCCCCTAGCAACCAATCAGCTTCTGTCACTTTATATACTGTTGAAGATAAATGACAGAAGCTGATTGGTTACTTTACAACATCTCCACTTTCTCTCTCTCTAAGGTCTGTTACATTGGGGCAAAGGGACTTTTTTTTCTTTTAATTATTGTATTTTAAAAGCAGAAAAAACTAAAAGTGACTTATGAGGTTACTCTGAATTTGGGTCACTTGCATATTATGAAGTAAAAAGGAGTACCACCAATGGGAGTAATATGGCAGAGATACGTATGTCACTATAAGGTTGCTATATAACTTATTGCTTTTCTTACATATAAAACAATCTGACATATTACACACATCTGATCATTTACTCCTACAATGAGCTAGTATTAGAAATCCCTGCTCTATGTGTAATAGTCTAGACTAGTTCTACATCCAATCACTCCTCTCAGTCTCAGAGTCAGTGAGTGACAGGATGAACTACAGGAACTAATCTTCTGAGTGAACTAGATCATAATGAACTAATCACCAAAGTGAACTAGATTTCCCATCACTACCCTCACCCTCCCATACGCCGCAGCCCCGCCCCCTCTTCCTCCCATATGTCATAGCCCCGCCCCCTCTTACTCCCATACACTGTAGCACTGTCCCCACCCCCTATCCCTCCTATTGGCAGCAGCACAGTCCCCGCCCACAGCTGCCTCCTACACAGCGCATAGGATCAGCCACCAGCCCGGCCCACTCTCTCATAGGCTGCAGCATCCCGTCACTCAGCCAGCCCCGCCCCTGACTCTAGCTATTGGTCGCAGAGTCCAGTCACTTTTCTCCTGCTCACTGTTCGCAGTCCAGCCCCCTCTTGTTCTCAAAACGTCACGATAAGTGATGGGACGCTCCGACCAATGGCGGGTAGATAGGGCGGGGCTGGATGATGAGTGATGGGTATCTGCGGCCTGTGTCGGGAGACTGGGCGGGGCTGCTCCTGGTTGCTTAGTGACTGCGGCTGTCCCTACCCATAATCCCATACGCTATGCAGATAGTGACCCGGAAACAGTGCCCCGCCCCTTCCTATACACAGAGCTCCTCCCCCAGTCTCCTCTGCTGCCGCCTCCTCCTCCAGGTAATGGCCGCCGCCCCCTCTCCTGCCGGGCAGGGTGTATGTGCTGCAGTGTGTGGTGCATGGAGTGTATATTACCAGTGTCATACACACACATCACTGCACACATTGATGTCACTGCTGATACAAGGTTGTTACACATAGGGGGCGCTATACACACATAGGGGGGAGTTATACACACATAGGGGGCGGTATATACACATGGGGTATAAACACATTGGGGCAGTATACATACATACATACATAGGGGGCGGTATACACATAGGGGGCAGTATACACACAGAGGACGGTATACACACATAGAGGACGGTATACGCACATAGGGGGTGGTATACACACATAGGGGGTGGTATACACACATAGGGGGTGGTATACACACATAGGGGGGCGGTATATACACATAAGGGGCCAGAATATACACATATGGGGGCGGTATATACACATAGGGGGGCGGTATATACACACAGGGGGCACTATACACACATAGGGGGTGGTAAACACATATAGGGCAGTGTACACACAGAGGGCGGTATGCACACAGAGGGGGCGGTATACACACATGGAGGGCACTATACACATATAATGAGAATTTCGGCTCATTCAGTGAGCTACAAGGTGAATTTTGGCTCATTCAGTGTGCTATAATGAGAATTTCGTCTCATTCAGTGTGCTATAATGTGAATTTCGGCTCATTCAGTGTGCTATAATGAGAATTTCGTCTCATTCAGTGTGCTATAATGTGAATTTCGGCTCATTCAGTGTGCTACAAGGTGAATTTTGGCTCATTCAGTGTGCTACAATGTGAATGTCGGCTCATTCAGTGTGCTATAATGTGAATTTCGGCTCATTCAGTGTGCTACAAGGTGAATTTCGGCTCATTCAGTGTGCTATAATGTGAATTTCGGCTCATTCAGTGTGCTATAATGAGAATTTCGTCTCATTCAGTGTGCTATAATGAGAATTTCGGCTCATTCGGTGTGCTATAATGTGAATTTCGGCTCATTCAGTGTGCTATAATGTGAATTTCGGCTCATTCAGTGTGCTATAATGAGAATTTCGGCTCATTCAGTGTGCTACAATGTGAATTTTGGCTCATTCAGTGTGCTACAATGTGAATTTCGGCTCATTCAGTGTGCTATAATGTGAATTTCGGCTCATTCAGTGTGCTACAAGGTGGATTTTGGCTCATTCAGTGTGCTATAATGTGAATTTTGGCTCATTCAGTGTGCTACAATGTGAATTTCGGCTCATTCAGTGTGCTACAATGTGAATTTCGGCTCATTCAGTGTGCTACAATGTGAATTTCGGCTCATTCAGTGTGCTACAATGTGAGTTTCGGCTCATTCAGTGTGCTACAATGTGAATTTCGTCTCATTCAGTGTGCTACAATGTGAATTTCGGCTCATTCAGTGTGCTACAATGTGAGTTTCGGCTCATTCAGTGTGCTACAATGTGAATTTCGTCTCATTCAGTGTGCTACAATGTGAATTTCGGCTCATTCAGTGTGCTACAATGTGAATTTCAGCTCATTCAGTGTGCTACAATGTGAATTTCGGATCGTACTGTGTGCTATAATGTGAAAGGGGCACCAGTACTAGATAGTATAAGGGGTTCTACTACACGAGACACGCTCCCTTTTAAGTGATCACGCCCCCTTTTCTGGAGCGCACGCACATGATTGAGTCCTTGACTTTTGCTTACCCCCACTTTAAAATTTCCACTTCGACCACTGATGCTACCCCTGTATATTATGACAACACAGGCCACTCCTACTGTATACTATAACAGCACAGGATGCTACCCTTGTATTTTATGACAACACAGGGCGCTCCTCCTGTATATTATGACAACACAGGCTGCTCCCCTGTATACTATGACAACACAGGTCACTCCCCCTGTATACTATGACAACACAGGCCACTCCCCCTGTATACTATGACAACACAGGCCACTCCCCCTGTATATTATGACAAAACGGGATGCTACCCCTGTATATTATGACACCACAGGCCGCTCCTCATGTATACTATATCAGCACAGGATGCTACCCCCTGTATTTTATGACAACACAGGCTGCTCCCCCGGTATAGTATGACAACACAGGCAGCTCCCCCTGTATACTATGACAACATAGGATGCTACCCCTTTATATTATGACAACACAGGCCGCTCCTCCCGTATACTATGACAGCACAGGATGCTACCGCTGTATTTTATGACAACACAGGCTGCTCCACCTGTATACTATGACAACACAGGCTGCTCCCCCTGTATACTATGACAACACAGGCTGCTCCCCCTGTATACTATGACAACACAGGCAGCTCCCCCTGTATACTATGACAACACAGGCCGCTCCTCCCGTATACTATGACAGCACAGGATGCTACCGCTGTATTTTATGACAACACAGGCTGCTCCCCCTGTATACTATGACAACACAGGCTGCTCCCCCTGTATACTATGACAACACAGGCTGCTCCCCCTGTATACTATGACAACACAGGATGCTCCTCCAGTATACTATGACAACACAGGATGCTACCCCTGTATATTATGACAACATGGGCCGCTCCTGTCGGGTTCACTACGATCTGCCGGTGACCAGCATATTCGAATATTAAGAAATACCTCTCTTTTCACACCTATATATTATAGAACTATTAATTATAAGTCTAGAGTATATATATATATATAGGATATGGGTCATTCTAGATTAAGAGCACCAAACCTAAAGACCCGAATTAACGATTAATTAATTAATATATGAATATACTAAGATAAAGCAACCTATGAGCACTAAATATGTATGAAAAACATACTGTTTACAAGTTATGGTTCCTGTACTTACGTTTATCTCTCTGCTTGTTCAACCTATACTGGCATAAAAGCTGACCATATATAGATATGAATATTCAAAACCGGAATGAATATATAAAATATAGGGAGATGGAGATCACCAGTATTACGAATGCCGGTATATATTTTTATATATTTAAAATGGCCATATTAATAAGTTCAAATAATTATGAAATCATAGAAATACTGAATTAACTATCTATTTGTCTATATGTGTTTTATAATTCTATTTTAGTTTCCGGTCTTCTGTCTACATCTGTCAGGCACCTCGATGTGGCCTTTTAGTCATATTTACTTATGGTTATAGTTTTGGAATAAAGAATATGTATTTTTTAAATATATGTTTTATGTAAACCGTTCTTACTGGTATAAAAGTATATAGAGGACGGAATGTCCCTAGAACATAATACAAATGTGACCTAAGTATTGTCTAACTGCTGGTTATTTATATCGCTATATACTTGCTGATAAAAGTTATGAATGAGTTAAAACTTTCCTGAATGGTAACCAATTAGGTAATTGAAGTCGGTATAAAAAGAGCCTTGGAAACACTGTCAGTCATACCTCTGATGAAACCGCCCCCTAAAGAGGCGGAGAAACGCGTCAGGTGACTGATCTTTGGACGTGGAACGCAGGTGGAACGCAAAAACCGGAAGCCGGAAGCACCGAACCCGGAAGCCGCGAACCGCGGCCAAGCACGGCGTCCTCTGCAACCCAGGGCTTGCTGCCTTACCGCTCTACCAGACAGCTAAGCGGTGTAAGAAGGTACAGATCACCACTACCTCTTGAAATAATCCCCCAGCATCGGGGAAGTACCACCGAGCGATCTGTCTGGAAATATGAGTGAGATTTAATATCCAGTTATAACGCAGATGTGGAACTGTTCATAACATATGCCACATAATATTGGATCCAACCGACCAGTCCGGACTTGGTGAAGTATAAAAAGTTATTTAAACAACGAACTGCCTATACTAATTTGGTACCAAGCCAAAAATTGCATGCTTAATTACTAACAGCCGGCATTCATATACTAACTTTATTAACCACCAGCTTACTTGCAGGACTGTCAGCAAGTCTTGAGCATTTGGGACATTGGTTCTTCTTAAATGTTTTATTAAAGGGATAAATGTTTTATTGTGATACATATGAGATTTAGAAACCAACCAGGAGTTATATTAATAAAAATATCTTTATATTTTACAAGACCAGCAGCTGTTTGTAATTTTATTTTTCAGAGCGCCCACATTATTGTGTATATTTTGGCTGTTTCTAGTTTAGGGGATATCCAGATCCCCAATTGTGGGCAGCTAGAAAAATAGAACAATATCATTCAGTAGAAATTATATTATTTGATTATTTATTTTTAAACCAGCGCCCACTATCTTCTGTAGGTTTACTATATCTTTACATTTAGCGAGGTGTAGTCGTGGTGTAAAGGACAGAGTGTGATTCCTGATTAGTTAAAAAAACAAATACCAAATACAGAGCAACATCACCAAACAGGTAATTTCAACTTTAAACTTGTCATTTATTTTGTACTGTCTGGACATGGCTACTAATAACAGATGCACAGACATAATTCTTATAGCTATGTGTGTAAATGCTAGAAGCTTAGGAGACAAAATTCCAGAGCTAATTGTGATAATGACCAAGGATAACCTGGATATTGTGTCAATTACAGTCATGGTGCAATGAGAATCATGACTGGGCCATAGCTATACCAGGATACAATTTATTTAGGAAGGATAGAATAGTCAGTATAGGAGGAAGGGTAGCAATGTATGTGGGAAAAAAGCATAAATGCTACTTCAATTAATACAAAACATTGAAGAAAATCTGAGGCCCTTTGGGTCACCACAGAAACCGTGGAGAAGGACATTATTCGCATTGGGGTGATCTGTAGACCACCTGGCCAGGGGCAGGATTTGGATAGGAATCTATTGTTGGACATCACTCAAATGGCTTTAAAGGGAGAAGTCATAATCATGGGAGACTTTAATTTAACTGATGCAAATTGGGAGGGGTCTTTTGCAAGTTCAGCTACAAGTGGCAAATTTCTATATTCCTTACAGGGAGCATCTCTCAATAAACAGCAGATATTTCCCTTCTGCATAGAAAAGCGGTCGGGAAAGAAAGAAGTAAACATCCTTTCTCTTTCATCCACTAGGGGACACTGGAGTCTTATACAGTAGGGGTGTGAAGCTTGCAACCGGAGGTGTGGCACAATCTAAAAATTAGTATTGTCTGCACAGCCGGCTCCTCCCCCTTCACATCCCTCAGTTTGAAAAATTGTGCCAAGGAGGTACAAGCACAAGAAGGGAGCTCCTCCTCCATTTCAGTACTGAGACTGAGTTAACCTAATGTAAAGGGGGACGAAAGTCTTAAGAATAGAGAGACAATGATCCCTACTAAAGTATCTGCATCTCTCCTCAGAAAATCCGGAGCACAGAGTCAGCAGTGAGTACTGGTTGTAAAGGGGCCCTAGTTACAGTTAAACTTACGGTAACCATAGCTTCTTCATGGATCCAGGAGGCAGTTTGACAGACTTCCTCCCACGGACCGCACACAACGCTGCTACCTTCTGGCTCTTAGCCCTGGGACTCAGCAGCCCTCCTTCCGCTGCCGCTGTGACAGAACAATCGGTCTGAAACACTCCCTGGCCGGCTATACACTCCCGCTTCATGTCAGCTCCCCCGCCCTCCTTCCTCTACCGACAGAGGGCTGAGGGAGAAGCAGCGCGGCTGTCAGCGGCAGCGTATACCGCCGCCTCTTAAACACACATCGGGGCGCTTGAAAAGAGCGCCGCCGCCCGCTGAAACGACATATCTCTCATGGCTGCAGCCGCAGCTTCTCCTGCACTCGCCGGGACCCGGGCTATATCCCCCGCACACTTCCTCCCACCGTCGGCGCTAGTACGAGGGCGCGGAGGGCTGGAAAAGATGACGGGGGAACGAGCAGCAGCGGCTTCTCATACGCTGCTGCCTTATAACTTAAGACCTGGTAGGCTAGCAGCGCAGCTCCTCCGCCGCTCCCCTTTTATAGAGAGTAGAGGCTATTCCATTTGGGGGTTAGATGATGTTTGATGAGTTAGACAAGTGGATTTCGCAAGCAACTGCAGTGACATCTACGTTTCTACCTACTTCTTACTCGAGCACCACGTCACACGTTAGAGGAGGTTGCTCGGGACCAGTGTTTAAATTCATTTGATCGCTGTCATACCGAGCCAGAAGAGGTTTTGGAGCAACAGACTCGTGGAACCAGAGGTAGAGGTCATTCACAGTCGACACCAGAAAAGCAGGACAGACCTGACAAACCCGTGGTATGATGGTTTTCCTGCTCACCTGGGGTCCCCCTTGGGGGGCGCAGAGTTGGAAGGTTTTCGGGACGCCTGGACCAAAACATCACCAGACGTCTGGATCATCCAGATATTTCCCAGGGTTACAGGATAGTTACAAGAGCGTCCACACAGTCCATTTATTTGCAGCGCGAGGGCCTAGGTGCCCGTTGTGAGCAGGAGCGTTACAGGAGGCAACTTCAAAGATTCCTGCATACAAAGGGTTAAGTCGCCAGTCCCATATCCTCAATGAGGAACAGGATTTTATTCAAAACTTTTGGTAGTGCAAAATACCTTCATATCCCGATTTGGACCCCTCACCAAGCTTACTTAAGATTTGCACCGGTGTGGGATTACTACCGAATCAGTGCCCTGCCATTCGGTCTATCATCAGCTCCAAGAATCTTTATAAAGATCAAAGCAATAGTGGTGACAGGATTGAGACAGGGGTCACGATCATACCTTATCTAGACAATCTACTGATCAAGGCCTCATCTCAGAAACAGCTGATAAAGGATGCTCAGGCATCTCATCAATTTCTCATTCAACATGGGTGGATTGTGAACCTCCAGAAATCCAACCACATGCCAACTCCACAGATTCATTTCCTCGATTTCATCTTGGACACGATACAATTAAGAGTATTCCTACCAGAGAACTAGATCTAGGACCCACAGAGGTTAGTGACTCAGGTACTAAGGACACAGACGGGTTCTCTACACCTCTGTGCTACTTCTCGAGAAGAGGGTGGCGCCGTTCGCAGCTCTCCGGTACGGCGGACTTCATTCCTGACCATTCCAGATGAAACTCATTGCTCAGGGAGCAGGTTCGCACTGGCTTCTACATCGAAGAATCCAGCTTCCACCACACATACGAACCTACTTGATTTGGTGGTCGTTGCACAAGAATCTCGCAGCAGGCAAGAGATTCGGCATTTGGGATTGGAGGATCCTGACAACGGACGCCACTCTCAGAGGTTGCGGTGCCGTCCTAGTGGAACAAATTCCTAATGGTTTGCAGATTCAAGATGGAATAAATCCAGTCAGTTATTGTGGGTTTAGAACATGGAGGGGTCATGGTATCCATGGACATAAAGGATGGACGTTACAGGAGAGCAGCCTACCCATAGACATTCTCGAACTGAGAGCAGTTTACAATGTGCTTCTCTTAGCCGCAGACCTAGTCATGGGTCAACACTTAAAGATACAGTCGGACAATGTCACGATGACGTCTTACATAAACCATCAAGGAGGAACAAAGAGCAGGATGGCGTTAAAGGAAGCCACAAAGATCTTTTTGTGGGCAAAAAGGCGAAACATCATCCTCTCGGCAGTGTTCATTCCAGGTGTAGAAAACTGTGAAGCAGATTATCTCAGCCGCCAGGACATGCATCCGGGAGAGTGGTGCCTACATCCACGGATTTTTGAAATGGTGGTGAGGAGATGGGGTCTATCTCAAGTCGATCTAATGGCGTCTTGGCAAAACCATCAGCTGCTTGTCCAGGACAAAAGATCCAGCAGCAGAAGGAGTGGACGCATTAACACTTCCTTGGTGTTACAGGAGGGTTTACATTTTTCCACCTTTCCCACTCATACCCAGGGTTCTGAAACGGTTGAAACGAGAACGAGTGTGGGCATTTCTAATCGCACTAGATTAGCCCCGCAAGAGTTGGTACTCAGACCTGCGAGGGTTACTAGTGGAAGATCCTTGGCGGTTACCTCAGAGGGAGGACCTGCTATCTCAGGGACTGTTCCAACACCCACACCTGCACAGGCTGCATTTAACGGCGTGGCTATTGAAACCCGGATCTTAAGAAACAGAAGGATACCAAGAACGGCCATTCCTACAATGTTTGCCGCTAGGAAGCCGGTCACAGCCATGCACTACTACAGGATTTGGAAGAGGTACATGGACTTATGTCAAGAATGTGGGTGGAATTCAACGATCTTCCACTTATCCAGACTTCTACTTTTCCTTCAGGCCGGTCTAGATGTAGGACTGAGGCTAGGCCCTCTGAAGGTTCAAATTTCGTTTCTCTCTATACTATTTCAACAAGCGGTTAGCATTCTTGCCAGAGGTTCAAACCTTTTTACAGGGGGTTCTGAGGATACAACCCCCTTTTCGTCCTACCACTGCGCCATGGGACTTAAATTTGGTGTTGGAATTTTTGAGATCTCCAACTTTTGAGCCGTTAGCAAGAACAGACCTGAAATATCTCTTTTGGAAGGTCACATTATTGATTGCCTTGGTTTCGGCCAGGCGGGTTTCTGAGTTGGGAGCCTTATCGTGTAAGAGTCCTATGAATGTTTCATGAGGATAGGGCAGAACTCCGAACAAGAGCAGGTTTCCTTCCTAAGGTTTGTTTCACGTAAACCAGCCAATTGTGGTCCCATCTTTTCAGGGTCTCGCAGATGGGGAAGTGTCCTTGGATGTTGTCTGAGCTTTAAGGGTATATGTACAAGTTACGTCGTCCTTCAGAAAGTCGGACCATTGTTTGTTCTTTATGATGGGCCAAAGAAGGGGTGCCAGCATCTAAGCAGCCTTTGTCTAGATGGATTCGACTTGCCATTCGGCAAGCTTATATTTCCTGTGGCAAACAGGTTACGGTTCAGACGGGTGCTTATACCACCAGATCAGTGGGTGCCTCATGGGCGGCTGCCAGACGTGTTTCCACTACTCAACAGACAAAGAGGAGTAGGTGCAAATTCCCTCCCCCCTAAATTCCCTTCCGCACACTGAAAATTACCCTGTAACCATACCTGAACCTATCTGTTAATAAAATTCAGAGAATTAGTCACAAATGTTTGCAAACACATGTTTAGCTGCTGAGCCACGTCACGCCTTCTCTGATACAGCAGTCCTAACCTACATAATAGCAATGCCCACATAGGGCCATGTAATTTGTCACAGTAGGCCTCATGATAAAGGCTATTACTAAAACACTTCCAGACAGAGAGCTAACTTACCCTGGAGTCACCCCCAGGATCTCCCATTGGCACTACAAGGAACAGCATGCCTTCCAAATGCTGCTCCCATTCAATTCCACTACTCAACTTTGCAGAGCGGCGACGTGGTCCTCAGCCCACACGTTCGTGAAATTTGACAAGTTTGATACCTTTGGGTCCGTAGACTGTAAGTTCGGACGTTTTTTTGGGAGCACTCTTGTTAATTTAATTGCAAATAAAATATAACCTTTAGGAAATATTCACTAAAAATTCATATAAATTGATCCTACTTAATTAAAAGAAAGATTACTATTAGTATTATATCAATCAGGGTGAAAAGTATTTTATTTAGAAGAAATATATTCATATGTGTAATACTTTACCATCTAGAACAATGCCAGACAGCCGTGGGCTCTCCCTATTGTTTCCTGTAAATAGAATCAGTTACATGTGCATGGTATACACACACACACACACACACACACACACACACCTTATTCATTATCATTTTCAGAAGGGAGACGCTGAGGCTTATATATACTGTCTATGTATGGTAGGTATCCCTTCCATACCTACCATACATAGACAGGAAAACTATGTATATAGGAAACTATAGGTCTGTAAGACAATACAGAAGAAACTATAGGTCAGCAAGACAATAGAGAAGGAAACTATAGGTCAGTAAAACTATACAGAATAAACTATAGGTCAGCAAGACAATACAGAAGGAAACTATAGGTCAGAAAGACTACAGTAAGCCACTATACGTCAGTAAGACAAACTATAGGTCATTAAGACAATACAGAAGAAACTATAGGTCATTAAGACAATACAGAAGAAACTATAGGTCAGTAAGACAATACAGAAGAAACTAGGTCAGTAAGTCAATACAGTAGGAAACTATAGGTCAGTAAGACAATACACTAAGAAACTAGGTCATTAAGACAATACAGTAGGAAACTAGGTCAGTAAAACAATACAGAAGAAACTATAGGTCAGTAAGACAATACAGTAGGAAACTAGGTCAGTAAGACAATACAGTAGGAAACTAGGTCAGTAAGACAATACAGTAAGAAATAATAGGTCAGTTAGACAATACAGTAAGAAACTATAGGTCAGTAAGACATTACAGAAGGAAACTAAGTCAATAAAACAATACAGAAGAAACTATAGGTCAGTAAAACAATACAGAAGAAACTATAGGTCAGTAAGACAATACAGTAGTAAACTATAGGTCAGTAAGACAATATGGAAGGAAACTATAGGTCAGTAAGACAATACAGAAGGAAACTATAGATCAGTAAGACAATGCAGAAGGAAACTATAGGTCACTAAGACAATACTGAAGGAAACTATAGGTCAGTAAGACAATACTGTAGGAAACTATAGGTCAGTAAGACAATAAAGAAGCAAACTATAAGTCAGTAAAACAATACTGTAGGAAACTATAGGTCAGTAAGACCATGCAGTGAGAATAGTGGGGTGGCGGTAGTGAATGAAAGGGGGGAGGAGTAGGGGGTAGGGAAAGAGCAGCCGGCAAGAGTATTAACTTGGGTATTAAAGTTTTTACCACAACACTAAGTAATAATGATTATGGGTCACCGTTGCTGCATAAAGAGAATGATGCTCCTAGCACAGGGGGAAATACTGATCTTAATTGTATGTATGTAAACGCAAGAAGCCTTACAGGAAAAAGGGGGAACTAGAAATCCTTGCAGCAAGCAAACAGTATGATACTATAGGCATTACTGAAACTTTGGTGGGACGAATCTCATTATTGGACAGTCAATCTAGAGGGTTATACGCTGTTCAGGAGAGACCGCTTAAATAAACGGGTGGAGGGGTATGTCTTTATGTAAAGCCGTTATTAAAACCTCATATACGGGAAGATATTCAAGAGGGGACTGTAAATACTATTGAGACGTTATGGGTAGAAATTGCATGCGGGGGTAAAGCAATAAAAAAGTTATTGGGGTTATGCTACAGGCCGCCTGGTATTAATGTGTCTGATGAGGAATTGTTACTGAAGCAAATTGAAAGAGCAGCAGGAGTAGGAGACATAGTAGTGATGGGAGACTTTAACTATCCAGAGATAAACTGGAAAATCCATTCATGTGATACTGCTAGGGGCAATATGTTTTTACACACACTAATGATATCTACTTCATTCAATTAATCGAGGAACCAACTGGTACAATGCAATCTTAGTCCTGGTATTAACAAACAATGGGGAATTGGTATCAAATATTATAGTAGGGGAGCCCATAGGAAACAGCGACCACGATATGGTCTCATTCAATATCAGCGTTCATAAGCAGTCCTATACTGGCTCAAGGATTGTAACAAAATATGCAAAAAAGAAATAAGAGCGGCTAAAGTAGAAACTGAAAAACTAGTAGCGAAGGAAAGCAAAGCAAATCCCATTTTTTTTTAAGTATATCAACAGCAAGATATTAAAGGAGAGTATAGACCAGTGTTTCCCAACCACGGTCCTCAAGGCACACTAAAGGTGGGTACACACTAATAGATATATCTGCAGATCAATTGATCTGCAGATATATCTATGGACGGATCGGGCAGTGTGTTCAGCATACACACTGCCCGATCCGTTGGGGACTGACGTCATGAACTGGGCGGGCATGTACACACACCCGCCCAGTCCAGCTGTCAATCACCGCCGGCCGCCGCAGCATGTGTACGGGCGGTCGGCCAACCGCCCCGTACACACACAGCGACGCGTCAATATATCGGTAGATATATTGGCTGTCGGCTGTGCTGCGCGGCCGACGCGATACGTCTGTGAACGACGGAGTTCACAGGCGTATCGGCCGTACACACTGGCCGACGGTCCCGCGATATATTCAAAACAACGGCCGATATATCGACCAGTGTGTACGTGCCTTAACAGTCCTGGTTTTAGTGACATCCAGGCTTGAACACAGGTGACATAATTAGTACCTCAGTTATTTTGATGTAACCATCTGTGCTGAAGCCTGGATATCACTAAAACCTGCCTTGAGGACCGCGTTTGGGAATTCCTGCTATAGACCCTTTAAAAGACAAATTGGGAGTCTTAATCAAAAATGATAATGACATAGCGGACAAACTAAATTAGTTTTTTTTCAACTGTATGTACAAGAGAAGACCAAATGCAGGGACTAACACACAATGTCACCAAAGATAATGTCCCACTGCTAAGTGCTTATTTATGTGAGGAGGTAGTCTGTGACCGATTAATAAATGTAAAGATTAATAAGTCACCGGGTCCCGATGGAATTCACCCAAGAGTTCTTATGGAGCTTCACTCTGAACTTGCAAGGCCGCTATTTTTGATCTTTAAAGATTCAGTTATATCAGGTATGGTTCCCAAAGACTGGCGTATAGCGGAAGTACAGATGGGTCTAGTGTTATATTGACTAGTTTTCTGCACCTAGGCACAACATGACTTATTAGCATAAACCCTTCATCTATTGTTCTCAGCAGCAATACAATACAGAGAACAATACAGCAGGGGATTAAGTCCGACTGGCCAGTCTCAGTTAATCCTATTAAAGGTCAAGATAAACGTGGACCCATCTGTAGTGCCAATATTCAAAAAGGGGAGTAAAGCTGAACCAGGTAATTATAGACCAGTTAGTCTTACATCTATAATGGGGAAAGTATTGGGAGGTATTCTAAGGGATAGTATTCAGAAGTTCAATAAGGTCATTAAAAGGAACCAACATGGATTTGTGAAGGACAGATCATGTCAAACCAACTTACTTGGCTTTTATGAAACAGTAAGTGCGATCTTTGATCAAGGTAAGGTGGTGGATGTCATCTTTTTAGACTTTGCCAAAGCTTTCGACACAGTACCACACATGCGTCTTATCTATAAGCTACAAGGAATAGGGCTAGGGAGCACAATATGCACTTGGGTCAGTAATTGGTTAGATAATAGGGAGCAGCCCGTTGTGGTTAATGGATCATTTTCGAATTGGACTGAAGTGCTAAGTGGTGTGCCACAAGGGTCTGTACCAGGACCACTATTGTTCACGACCTGTCAGAAGGTCTATGGAGCATGGTGTCAATTTTTGCAGACGATACCAAATTGTGTAAGGTTATAAATAACTGAGGGGGGTGCTGAGTCTTCAGAACGACTTGCTTAAACTAGAAGCATGGGCAGCCAAATCGAGAATGAGCTTCAACACAGACAAGTGTAAGTTAATGCACTGTGATAGCAAGAACAAAAATTACACCTACCTACTAAATGGGGTAATATTAGGGGATTCTGTACTGGAAAAGGACTTAGGTGTCCTCATAGATAGCAAGCTAAGCAGCAGTACCCAAAGTAGGAGTGCAGCAAAGAAGGTTAATAAGATATTAGCATGCATAAAACGGGGAATTGATGCTAGGGACGAGCGTATTATACTCCCGTTATATAAATCACTAGTGAGGACACATCTTGAATACTGTAACAATAGTTTAAGGGAAAAAAATTGTGTGCAATCTAGCTGCTGGAAGAGACACACTTTCCTGAAGGATTCTTCTCCCTTAACCATAAGTGCCACAATAAAAGAAAAAAATGGAAAGCGTAACTTATCCTGCGCTCGTCTTTGTTTCCATCGACAGTATAAAATTCATAAAATACACTTATAAAATCCATACACATATTCATAGCAGCAAAAATTTCATTAAATAGATTGCACAGAAATCCTCATGGGCAGAAAAAAGACTGGTGGATAATTACCAATGTGTATAGAACTGTGAAAACAGTTCTAAACCAGCATGCAGGTTTTTGTTTTGGAGGATCCCAGGAATCCCTGGAACAGAATGGCAAGTCCTCCAGTAAAATGTCCCACGGCTCCTGTGCGTTCCACCGACGCGTTTCTACTCCAGACCGGAGTCTTTTTCAGGTGTGATGTTCAGTGATTCAGGAACTCTGCTGCCAGACACAGCAATGGCTGCTCTCTGCTCCTGCTGCCTTGTACTGATTTAGAACTGTTTTCACAGTTCTATACACATTGGTAATTATCCACCAGTCTCTTTTCTGCCCATGAGGATTTCTGTGCAATCTATTTAATGAAAGTTTTGCTGCTATGAATATGTGTATGGATTTTATAAGTGTATTTTATATGTATTAAATTGTGATTCACTATATCGATTTCTTTAAAAAATTTTATGCACCAATATAATTTGCACTGAGCATCTGAATACTGTCGATGGAAACAAAGACGAGCGCAGGATAAGTTACGCTTTCCATTTTTTCTTTTATTGTGGCACATCTTGAATACTGTGTGCAGTTGTGGGCACCGTACTACAAAAAGGATATCCTGGAGCTAGAAAAGGTTCAGAGGCGGGCGACCAAACTAATTAAGGGCATGGAGACTCTGGAATACGAGGAAAGGCTTGCTAGGCTAGGCATGTTTATACTGGAAAAGAGGAGACTAAGAGGGGATATGATCAACATCTACAATTATATAAGGGGACAATACACAGAGCTTGCGCGTGACCTGTTTTTGGTAAGATCAGCACAGAGGACTCGTGGACACCTTCTTAGGTTAGAGGAGAGAAGATTCCGCATAAAGCGGGGAAATGTTTTTTTTCACAGTAAGGACAATACGTGTTTGGAATTCCCTGCCTGAGAGTTGTAATGGCGGACTCAGTCAACACCTTTAAGAATGGGTTGGATAAATTCCTAATGGATAAGGATATCCAGGATTATGGTGCGTAGTCAGGCACTATAGTTATTAGAAAAAAAGGAATAAACACAACGGCTGACATCAGCATCAGACAAAATTTAGTCCAAAAATAATACTGCACAGGAAACCACAAATAGGTTGAACTCGATGGACAAATTGTCTTTTCTCTTACGTCCTAGAGGATGCTGGGGTCCATATTAGTACCATGGGGTATAGACGGGTCCACCAGGAGCCATTGGCACTTAAAGAGTTTAATAGAGTGGGCTGGCTCCTCCCTCTGCCCCTCCGTTTAGAAAATGTGCCCGGAGGAGTTGGTCACAGCTAGGGGAGCTCTACAAAGCGTTCTTAGTAAAAGTTTTTCTTAGAGTTTTTATATTACAGGGAGGCTGCTGGCAACAGTCTCCCTGCATCGAGGGACTGAGGGGGGGAGCAGTGTCCGCCCTGCGGGGTCTGAGCCACTGTCTCCGCTGACTGGACACTGAGCTCCAGAGGGGATAGATTGCTCCCGGCCACAGGGGAACGCTCACCCCAGCAGCATGCCGCCACCCCCTTGCAGAGCTGAAGTGTGGCGCTGAGTCACCGTCCCCCCCTAACAAGCAGGGGGTCGGTGTGAAGATGGCGGCTATAGGGTAGGAGCGCAGTATTAACCGCTCCCGGACAGCTCAGCGGTACCTAGGTGCGGCGCTGTGAGGGGCACCCCGAGTCAGCGCCTGACCCTACACTGACCATTCCAGCCTGTCGGGGTCTGCGGATCTCAGCCAGCACACACAACCTCAGGCCAAGTGGAAGATCAGTCCCTCCAGTGCAACTCCAGCTATCTGTACGGTACCGGGGGGTTGTAGAAGGAGGGGAGGCTGTGTAAGACTGTGTCACCTATTAAGGGACACAGTCAGCATTGGTTTGGGGTCTCCCTATACCTAAAATAGCGCTGTGTGTGGGTTGGCTCCAATCTCTGTGTCTTTGCCATTTTTTGGGGGAGAACTCTGTCTGCCAGTACCCTGTGTGTATGTGAGGTGAGTAGTGTGTAACAGCAAACATGTCTATAGACTCTTTCATATGCTGCAGAGGATTTATCTTCTCGGGAAGATCCCATCCCATGTAGTCAGGATTGCACTGTTGTAGCGCAGATCCCAGCTAGAGAACTGGAGTGGTTAGCCTCTCTTAGGGAGACTATTTCTCAGATTTCTGAGAGGGTTACAAGAACTGAGCATGCAACTCAGGTACTGCAATCCTCTATGGTTGTATGGTCTGATACTGCTCCCTCGGGGTCCCCTGCGGTTCATTCTCACAAACGTGCGCTTGCCAAGATTACGCAGGATGACACGGACACCGATTCTGACACTGCAGACGGTGACGGGGATGTGTCGTGGGGGACGGCGTCACTTGCTAAGGGGTTGCAGTTGATGATTGAGGCCATACGGGATGTGTTGCGTATTTTGGACACTCCTCCTGAGCAGGTAGAGGAGGCCTTTTTCACGGACAGTAAGAAGCCCCTCTCACCTCTACAGCATCTAAGGAATTAAATGCTATATTTGAAAAGGCCTGGGAAAATCCAGTGAAAAAATTACAGATCCCTAAGAAGGTCTTGGTTGCTTTTCCATTCCCAGAGGATGATAGAATGAAATGGGAGTCTCCACCTATAGTGGTCGCCTCTGTTTCCAGGCTGTCAAAATAAGTGGTTTTACCAGTCCCGGGATATACCACGTTGAAGGACCCGGCTGATCGCAAGGTGGATGCTACGCTCAAATCCATATATACGGCTTCAGGGGCTATACTGCAGCCTACTATTGCCTGTGCATGGATTTCTAAAGCTGCAGCCAGGTGGTCAATCACTCTGCAGGAGGACTTGACTACAATGGATAAAGGTGACAATGATTTATTCTTACGTAACATTCAGGATTCTGCAGCGTTCCTGGTAGATTCCAAGAAGGACCTGGGTTCCACGGCTACGGGGATCTCCTCCATGTCTGTCTCGGCTCGCAGGGGTCCTAGGCTGCGCCAATGGTCTGCAGACGCAGAATCCAGGAAAAGCGTGGAGGGCCTACCCTACACAGGTCAGGCTTTATTTGGGGAGGCGCTGGATGCGTGGATTGCCATGGCTACCGAGGGTAAGTCTCCTTTTCTCCCCTCAGCTGCACCGGCTACGAAGAAGCCTTTTACACCAGTCACGTCACAGGCCTTTCGGCCCGCGAGGCCTAGAAAGAACAAGCCTTCTCACACCTTCTTCAGAGGTGGTTGTGCTAAAGGAAAAAAGCCTGCTCCTGCAGGTTCCCAGGACCAGAAGCCTGCTTCTGGTACCCCCAAGTTCTCCGTATGACGGTGGACCGCACAGCCTGGAGGAAGGTCAGGTGGAAGCAAGATTCCGGCATTTCAGTCATGTCTGGGTGTCATCTGGCCTGGACCCTTTGATATAGGATATAGTGTCCAGGGGGTACAGACAGGCGTTTCAAACTCTCCCACCTCACCGTTTCTTCAAATCAGGCTTACCGGCTTTGCCGGCAGACAGAGCTATTCTTCTGGAAGCTATCCGAAAATTGGTAGTGTCCGAGGTTATTGTTCCAGTTCCGCCTCATCGGTGGAACAAGGGTTACTATTCGAACCTTTTCGTGGTACCGACGCCGGAAGGTTCTGTATGGCCAATTCTGAACTTGGGGAGGTGGATGTCCTTGTCCACCTAGGGACAAATAAATCTGGCAAATACTGAACTCATTGCCGTAAAAGATGAATTTAGAAAGTTAGGGACTGCTCTGAAGCAGGTGCAACCACTGTATCTTTTTCAGAAGTATTGCCAGTACACAGAGGGGAAGACAGAACTCATCGCATCAGAAAATTCAATGTTTGGCTGAGGACATGGTGCAATGAGGAGAGATTTGGATTTATAGGCCAAAGTCACACCATCTGGCAAGATAGCAGCTTATACAAAAGTGACGGCCTGCACCCATCTTCAAGGGGAACGAGAATACTAACTGAACAGTTTGGATGCTTCATCAAGAACTATTTAAATTAACAGAGGGGGGCAGTGAACCAAACAGGAATAACACAGAGGTATTGTTTGTGCAGGCAAAGGGAATAGGAAGCATATCCACAGCAACAGAAGATAATGCAGATCAAAACCAAATAAAAATAGGTAGAGAGAAGAACATAGCTAGGAAAAGAAAAAGCACAAACAAAACTCTAAAAGCTATGTGTGCAAATGCTAGGTGCTTAGGAAATAAAATCCCAGAACTAATTGCAATAATGACAAGGGATGATCTAGACATTGTGGCAATTACAGAGTCATGGTACAATGAAAATCATGACTGGGACATAGCTATATGTTATGCACACCAGTGCCTGAAGGAAAGTACTGGTGTCAGAACTGTTATGCACTCCAGTGTCTGCAGGAATGTACTGGTGTTTGAACTGTTATGCAAAACAAATGGACTCACAGACAAACTGGAGAATATGACATAACGTACACAGAAGGTGATAGGGTAACAAAATACACACAAAGTGAACAGAGAAGCCCAGAGGCTAAGGAACTGGGTATCTCCCTTGTATTAGAACTGCTCAGATGGAAAAAGCAAGATGTTGTGTTTTAATACGTAGAGAACCCGAAATGCTGTTGCTAAGGGCAACAGCAAAACCCTAAAGGGTTACCAACGGGTGTGGCAGTAAACTCCTTGGTCAGAGATGGAATGATAGACACAAGGAGAGTCTCCACAATCCTAATTCTCACTTGCAGTGCACAGGTTTTAGCTTACTGCCACTAAACTGACCCCTGACACCTAGCACAGTGAGACAGGATTAGACAGGCAAGTCTTAGAATACAGCCGCAAACTTGCTAAGTTCACAGAGTAGTAACAGAACCCCAGCAAGCTAAACGACTAACTCCAGTCTTACTGCTAGGTCTGGATTGGCAGAGTGTAATACCAAATCCCCAGGCCTATTTGCAGTAAGCAACAAACAAATACAAAGCTACACAGTACTGGCTAACTTTCATGAACTGACTAACCAACAAAGATTCAGCAGCATCTGCTTACTCTGAAAAGAGGCCTTATAAAGCAGGTGCTGGCCACGCCCCACTCAGACCTCACAGACTGTGAGCACAAAAACCAGCACCGGATCCCCTGCCGTGCACAGAGCCTATAACCACTGCACAGCAAAAGACCCGAACCGGAGTATCAGCTGCGCTCAGGTTACTCCACTAGCACTTGTCTCCCGGTTGCCATGACGACGTGGCAGCACAGGGCAGGAGACGCTAACACTATACTGGGATATACTTTATTTAGGAAGGACAGAATTGGAAAAATCGGAGGAGGGGTAGCAATGTATGTAAAAAAAAAAGCATAAATACAAAGTATTGAAGAAAAGACGGTGCCCTTTGGGTGACCATAGGAGCAGGGGAAAAGTCGATTATTCGTATTAGCGTGATATACAGGCCACCAGGTCAGGAAGAGGAACTCGACAAGAACCTATTGCAGGACATAACTAAAATGGCATTAAAAGGAGAGGTAATAATCATGGGAGACTTTAATCTTCCTGATTTAAACTGGGAGGTGTCTGTTGCTAGTTCCACTAGAAGTAGGAACATTTTAAATTCCCTTCAGGGAGCATCCCTCCACCAATTGGTGAGAGGCCCACTCGGAAAGACGCAATATTAGACTTGATACTTAAATGGAGACAGAATATCGGACGTAAAAGTGGGTGAAAACCTGGGATCCAGTGATCATCAAGCAGTATGGTTCAGCATAAAGACAGAGAATGACTCAAACCATACAAAAACAAAGGTGTTGAATTTTAGGAAGGCTGATTTTGTAGGGATGGGAAAATGTGTAAGCGATTCTTTGGCAGAGTGGAGGAACTTGGAAACAGTGCAGGAGAGGTGATAAACATTAAAATGTGCAATATTAAAGGCAACAGACCATTGTATCAAAAGTGTTAGGAAAAACACAAGGAAAAGGAAGCCAGTGTGGTTTGCGAAAGAAATAGCAAATATTGTGAAAGAAAAAGATGGCTTTTAGGAAATATAAGCAGACACAAAATAATGAAGACAAAGATATATCTTGTTAGACAGAAGGAGACAAAGAAGGTAATCAGATGTGCAAAGGCACAAGCTGAGGAGAAAATGGCCCAGTCAGTGGGTAAAGGAGGCAAAACTTTTTTTAGGTATATAAGCGAAAGGAGAAAAACAAAAGGTGGAATTATAAAACTAAAGACAGAGACTGGGAGTCTTGTTGAAGGAGACAATTTAATAGCAGATCATCTTAATAATTATTTTTGCTCAGTATTCACTACTGAAAGAGAGGGGAAGGGCCACAGTTAAGTTGCAGTGATATTTAGGAAAATGAAACAAGTACATTTACAGAGGAGAAGGTCCAAATAGAACTCTCAAAGCTGAAAGTGGACACATCTATGGGGCCAGATGGGATACATCCAAGGATACTAAAAGAACTTAGAGGTGCGGGTAGCACCATTGACATAATTATTCAACCAGTCATTAGCTACAGGAGTAATTCCTGAGGACTGGAAAAGAGCAAACGTAGTCCCACTGCACAAAAGTGGAAGCAAGGAAGAGGCAAACAACTACAGACCAGTGAGTCTTACATTCAGTAGTAGGGACATTGATGGAAACACTCTTAAAAGGAAAACTTGTAGGTTATCTCAAATCTGGCAATTTACAGGATCCCAAACAATGGATTCACTGGGGGGAGATCATGTCAAACAAATCTTATTGACTTTTTTGACTGTGTGACTAAAGTGATGGATAAGGGTGGAGCCATGGATATAGTTTATCTAGACTTTAGTAAGGATTTTGACACTGTTCCACATCGCAGACTGCTAAATAAACTTGAAAGTTTGGGATTGGATATTAGGATTATTGAATGTATAAGATCTTGGTTGAAGGATAGAAAACAGAGAGTTGTGGTAAATGGAGTGCATTCACAGGAGGGAAATGTTACCAGTGGAGTACCCCAGGGATCTGTACTTGGGCCAGTGCTTTTTAATATCTTTATTGGTGACATTGCATATGGCATTAAAGGGAAAGTATGCCTTTTTGCAGATGACACAAAGGTATGCAACAGGGTAGACACACCAGGTGGGGCAAAACAAATGATTGAGGATCTAGGTAGAATAGAGGAAGGGTCAAGAGTGTGGCAATTACAGTTTAATGCCAAAAAATGCAAAATCATGCACTTGAGTCTCAAAAATCCATGGGCTAAATACAGTATTAATAGCACTATACTGGAAACTACTGAGGAGGAAAGGGATCTAGGAGTCACTATTTCAGATGACTTAAAGGCAGGTAAGCAATGTAACAAGGCAATGAGGAAGGCTAGTCAGATACTTGGCTGCATTGGGAGAGGAATCAGCAGCAGAAAGAAAGAAGTAATAATGCCACTGTATAGGTCATTGGTACGGCCTCATCTAGAATACTGTATTCAGTTCTGGAGGCCATATCTTCAAAAGGATATTAATACATTAGAAACTGTACAAAGAAGGGCAACTAAAATGGTGTATGGCCTACATCACAAAACATACCCAGAAAGACTAAGAAATCTCAATATGTATAGTTTGGAGCAGAGAAGGGAAAGGGGAGACATGATAGAAACTTTCAAATATATCAAGGGTTTTAACAAAGTCCAGGAGGGAAACATTCTCCAAATGAAGAGAAGCAATAGGACACGAGGACATGCACTGAGACTGGAGGTGGGGAGGTTCAGGGGAAATTTGCGGAAAAATTACTTCACAGAAAGGGTAGTGGACAATTGGAATAGCCTCCTATCAGAGGTGGTAGAGGCTAAGACAGTAGAGCAATTTAAACATGCATGGTATAGACATAAGGATATACTTACAAAGAAATAAGGATCAAATAAGGTTAGAGATAAAAATAATGTAATACAAAATGGGACAGACTGATGGGCCAAGTGGTTCTTATCTGCCGACAAATTCTATGTTTAAAGTCTTTGACCCTTTATCTCAGGGAGTTCAAGTTCAAGATGGAGTCTCTGAGAGCTGTCATCTCCGGACTGACGGAGGGGGAATTCCTGGTGTCCCTGGACATCAAGGATGCATACCTCCACATTCCCATTTGGTCGCCGCATCAGGCTTATCTCAGGTTTGCACTGTTAAACGATCACTATCTGTTTCAACCGAGGGTCTTCACCAAGGTGATGGCAGAGATGATGGTTCTCCTCAGCAAGCAGGGGGTGAACATAATTCCATATCTGGACGATCTCCTGATCAAGGTTTCATCCAGGGAGAAGTTATTAAGATCCATTGTTCTCACGACACTCTGCTCAAGGAGCACGGTTGGATACTGAAACTTCCAAAGTCTCACCTGGAGCCAACAAGGAGCCTGTCTTTCCTGGGAATGATCCTCGACACGGAGGTGCAGAGGGTGTTTCTACCGGTGGAAAAAGCATTGGTGATTCAAACAATGGTCCGGGGTGTCTTGAAGCCTTCCCGGGTATCGGTTCATCAGTGCATCTGCCTTCTGGGGAAGATGGTTGCCTCCTACGAGGCTCTGCAGCATGGAAGGTTTCATGCTCGATCCTTTCAGATGGATCTCTTGGACCAGTGGTCGGGATTTCACCTACATATGCACCAGAGGATACGTCTGTCACCATGAGCCAGGATTTTGCTCCTCTGGTGGCTACAACTACCACACCTTCTGGAAGGCCGAAGGTTCGGGGTTCAGGACTGGATTTTTCTAACCACGGATGCAAGTCTAAGAGGTTGGGGAGCGGTCGCTCAGGGAGAAACCTTCCAAGGAAGGTGTTCGTATCAAGAATCTCTTCTCCCAATAAACATCCTTGAGCTAAGGGCCGTGTACAATGGCCTTCTTCAAGCAGCACACCACTTACAGGATCGAGCTGTTCAGGTGCAGTTGGACAATGTGACAACAGTGGCCTACATAAACCAACAAGGTGGAACAAAGAGCAGGGCTGCAATGTCAGAGGTGTCAAGAATCCTCCTCTGGGCAGAAAGGCACGCAGTGGCGATGTCTGCAATCTTTATTCCGGGAGTAGACAACTGGGAAGCAGACTTCCTCAGCAGACACCATCTCTATCCAGGAGAGAGGGGCCTCCACTTTGAGGTGTTCGATGAGGTAACCTGATTGGTGGCGGTACCTCACATAGACATGATGGCCTCCCATCTCAACAAGAAGCTGTGGAGGTACTGTTCCAGGTCGAGAGACCCGCAGGCATTGGCAGTGGACACACTGGTAACACCGTGGGTGTTCACGTCAGTGTATGTGTTCCCCCCCACTTCCTCTGATTCCAACAGTTCTTCAACTTGTAAGAAGAACAAAGGTTCTGGCAATCCTCATTGCTCGGGACAGACCAAGGAGGGGTTGGTATGCGTATCTGCTGGATCTTCTGCTGGAAGATCCATGGCCCTTACTTCTTCGGGAGGATCGGTCCCGCGAGCTCTGATTGGCTCACGGGCAGTGCTGACTTGAACAAAGGCACCTGTACCCGCCGGAGACTAAGGGGAAGGAGAGGCGCAGGCTGCACTCTCCTCCCCTCACATCAGCGGTGGTGCGGGGAGCAGCAGAGGCAGGGAGGGAAGAGGAGCGGTGGCCCGTCGGTGTGGGTACGGCATACCCACGGCTAAATTCTTAAGGGTACGCCGTTCCTGCCCGTACCCGCATACTTGCACCGCTGCTCATAACTCACTGGTAACAGGGTGTTATAAGTATAGGGGGATGTATTTTGGGATGATGTTAATGTATTACTTAATTCAGTAGAAGGTTATAAAAAAAGTTTCTAGTAGCGCTGGTATGTGGCTGGTTCATACTTCTGTATTGATCTGATTATTCTCTGAGGTAAATGTTGCAGACCATCTTGGTATGAGGGTGAAAGTTCACATTATCAGTCTAAAGAGTATATCAGAGGATGTGGACTGTATGAATTCCTGTCCTATTAATCTGATAAATCAGTATACAAACTGTGTATCTGTGTATGTGTAACATTACAGTATATCATGTCTATAAGGAACATATATATATACATCAGTCAATGCAGAATGTAATTCAGCTATTGCTTCATGTCAGTAAGACAGGACGGTGTCATGTCTCCTGGTCCCCATGATGAGGATTTAGAGAAGTTAAGTTTATAATTTCTCAGTTGAATGATATATTTATACAGTCTAAAAACTTCTTCAGACCCTTCATGTCCCTCGAAGCATGCTTTTACACGTATAATGCAAGTCGTCAGATGTCGACACGGGGACGTGAGAGGGGATCTGTAGACAGAATGCTATCCTAGCAAAGTGTATTCAAACTATGATGCAAACTTCGGGGAAGAGTTAGAAATCGCTGTTACACTCCTGTACAGGAGATAAGAGATTATTTTACTATAAATACGAAGCCTGTGATAACATCCCCTATTTCTGATGCTATGTTTGAACACACCTGGAAAATCCCAGGCACATAAGTCCTGATTCTTAAGGGTATTTTCACGGCTTAGCCGTGTCCTGAAAAGCATAAGACATATTGGGAGATTTCTCCTGTGGTGCACACCGCTGTGTCCAGATTATCAGATTACTATTACCTGACCCGTCCCCGGTTCAGCTTCACTGAAAGAACAGGCTGGCTGCATACTTGAGCCTACACTCCCATTTATATACTCGGCCAGTAAAACTGTCTTCAGGCCACCTATTGTGGGTGCATGGGTTTCCAGTACTATTGGAAAGTATGCAGGACCTCTGTTAGAATTTTATATATGTATATAAATGTTCGATTGGTAGGGATGCTCTTTTCTTGACCCTAGGGGCTGGATAACGGTAAGGTCCCGAGGTCCCCGCCTTTTTTTCGGGAAAGGAGGGGCAGGAACAGAATATGACATCTGTTCCACCTACTATTTTCGCATGACGCTTCCCCCTGGAAGTCCACTCAGGTGGGAGACAGGGATCCGCTACGGGTATGCATTACCTACAGTCGCAAGTCAATGACTTAACTGGCTCCCACCTGGCGGAATTATCAAAAGAAATTTGGAAACTAAATCTCTAATTTCCATTTGGAAAGGCAGTCTCTACGACTGGCGGGGCTAGGCCCGCTTCCCACTTGACCTTTGCTTCATACCTACATATGGTTGGCAATGCGACACTGTTAGATCAGTTCCGGAGGTTCTTAGGCCTCTCGTAGTTGCAGAGGATCCTTGTCCAGATGTTAACATCTTCCCTAATCCCGTAATATCTCACAGCACTGCTGTGGCGTAATTTAACGATTCCAGAACGAGTTCTTCTAGTGAAATCTCTAGGACAAGTGTTCAGAGCACATCTTGGGATGTAACAGTGAGCACGCCGTTGAGCTTCCACCTAGATTTCATTCCCTGAAAAGGGGTAAAATGGTTCCATCTACTCGAGGAACGCAGGTTCAGAAGTCGGACCTGGATCCTCCTCTCTCAGGAGAAAGTTTGACAGACATTCGCGCAAGGGGAGAACTTCCACGACTTGTCTGACTTCTTCGCACAAGCATTCTGTAACGAAGGTCGGACTGACATAGTTTACGTCAAAAAACTAAAACATTTGGTACGTTCCTCTGTAGGGTGGAACGAATGTTTTATCTCAAAATAAAGTTTTGAACACTGGGTTCCAGAACAAACCCACATTCAGTGGCAGTCAGCCCTCTGTTGGTTCCAGGGGCGTTTAGTCAGTGGAGGTGTTCTCTCCAGTTACACTTAATGGAACATAAAATCTGGCGTCCCTCATTGCCCTGGGACGGCCAAGGAGAGCTTGTTTTCAGGCTCTCAGGTTACTTTCAAAGGTTTGAAGGCTTCCGCATCGTCAAAAGGACCTGCGTATGCAGGGGTCAGTTCTTAATAAACACTTACCGCATATCAGTTTGATGATATGGAAGTTGTGCGGCTGATATTAGCTCGGAATGGTATTCCGAGCAAAGTCATCCCTATGCTATTCAGGCAGGGGATGGAGTCACGTCAAGACTTTACCATAGTTATTGGAGGAAAGATGTCTTGGTGTACGTCCAAGAAACTTCCTTTAGTGGGGTTCCACTTAGGTCTTTTCCTTCTCTTTCCACAGTCCCGTGTGGTTGTGGGCCTATGATTAGGCTTGCTCAAGGTTCAGTTTTCGGCCTTGTTTGTTTTTTCTTCCGGAAACCATTGGCTGCGTTTCCTGCGGTGCAGACGTTCTTGAAAGGGATTCTGTGGATACAGCCTCTTTTTTTTTTTGTGTGCCTCCTACGGAGCCATAGGATGTTGCTGTTATGTTACAAGTCCTGCATTCAGATTCATTGAACCTTTATGAGAGGCAGAATTTCAGTTTCTTACATGAAAGCTGATCACTTTGTTAGCATTGATATCCGCAAGGCGGGTGTTGGAATGTGGGACCTTATCTCACAAGAGCCCTCTTTGTTTTTTCATGAGTTTTGAGTTGCGCTAAAGACGCGTCAACAATTCCTTCCAAGGGTTGTGTCGGTTTCTCATATCAACCAACCTGTTGTGGTGTCAGTGGCTACTGACATTTCTACTTCAGTAAGTCCTTGGACGTGGTCCGGGCTTTGAAGGTATATGTGAAGAGGACTGCTCCTCTTATAAAGTCGGAAGCATTGTTTGTACTTCATGATCCCGATTAAAATTGGGTGTGCTGCTTCTAAGCAGACTATTTCTCGCTGTATCAAATGTACTATTCAGCATGTTTTCTGCGGTAGGTTTGCCAGAACCTAAATCGGTAAAGCATCACTCAACTCGTATAGTGGGCTCTTTCTGGACATCTACCCAAGGTGTCTCGGCACTACAAATTTGCTGAGCAGTTGCGTGGGCAGGATCAAACGCATTTGCTAAGTTCTACAAGTTTGATACTTTGGCCTCTGATGACCTCCAGTTGGGTCAATTAGTTTGCAGGGTACATCAGCACTTTCCCTCCCCTAGTGGGAGCTTTGGTATAGGCCCCATGGTCTTTGATGCATCCCCAACATCCTCTAGGAAATAAGAGAAAATAGGATTTTAATATACCTACCGGTAAATCCTTTTCTCGTAGTCCATAGAGGATGTTGGGCGCCCGCCCAGTGCTGATGTTTTCCTGTACGGTTGTTACTTGTTCAGTAATGGCAGCATTTGTTGCCACTCTTTGGTCATGTATACTGACATGTTTTCATTGAGTTACATGTGGTTGCATGTTATAAATTCAGTGTGATTTGGTGAAATCTCACCACACAATTTTGTAGTATCCTCTCTCGAGGTTGTCCATCTCCTCAGGCACAGTTCCTAAACTGAGGTCTGGAGGAGTGGCATAGAGGGAGGAGCCAACCTACACTATTCAAATTTTATAGTGCCCAAGGCTCCACAGGACCCGTCTATACCCCATGGTCTTTGATGCATCCCCAACATCCTCTACGGACTACGAAAAAAGGATTTACCGGTAGGTATATTAAAATCCTATTATTATTGCGCAAACAGGACAGCACTTTCTCTTCTTTGCTGTTTTATTATTGCAAAGCCCATGTCACCTGTAGTAATCCCACATGAGCGTTCATGTCACCTCTAGTAATCCCATATGAGCGCCCATGTCACCTCTAGTAATCCCACATGAGCGTCCATGTCACCTCTAGTAATCCCACATGAGCGTCCATGTAACCTCTAGTAATCCCACATGAGCATCCATGTCCACTCTAGCAATCCCACATGAGCGTCCGTGTCACCTCTAGTAATCCCACATGAGCGTCCGTGTCACCTCTAGTAATCCCACATGAGCGTCCGTGTCACCTCTAGTAATCCCACATGAGCGTCCATGTCACCTCTAGTAATCCCACATGAGCGTCCATGTCACCTCTAGTAATCCCACATGAGCGTCCATGTCACCTCTAGTAATCCCACATGAGCGCCCATGTCACCTCTAGTAAACCTACGAGCGCCCATGTCACCTCTAGTAATCCCACATGAGCGTCCATGTCACCTCTAGTAATCCCACATGAGCGTCCATGTCACCTCTAGTAGTCCCACATGAGCGTCCATGTCATAGAAACATAGAATTTGACGGCAGATAAGAACCACTTGGCCCATCTAGTCTGCCCCCTTTTTTTTTTTTTATGTTATTTTTATCTCTAACCTTGTTTGATCCTTATTTCTTTGTAAGGATATCCTTTGTCTATCCCATGCATGTTTAAATTGCTCTACTGTCTTAGCCTTTACCACCTCCGATGGGAGGCTATTCCACTTGTCCACTACCGTTTCTGTGAAGTAATTTTCCCGCAAATTTCCACTGAAACCCCCCCCTCCAGTCTCAGTGCATGTCCCCGTGTCCTATTGCTTCTCTTCATTTGGAGAATGTTTCCCTCTTGGATTTTGTTAAAACCCTTGGTATATTTGAAAGTTTTCTATCAAGTCCCCCCTTTCCCTTCTCTGCTCCAAACTATACATATTGAGATTTCTTAGTCTTTCTGGGTATGTTTTGTGATGTAGGCCATGCACCATTTTAGTTGCCCTTCTTTGTACAGTTTCTAATGTATTAATATCCTTTTGAAGATATGGCCTCCAGAATTGAACACTGTATTCTAGATGAGGCCGTAGCAATGACCTATACAATGGCATTATTACTTATTTATTTCTGCTGCTGATTCCTCTCCCAATGCAGCCAAGCATCTGACTAGCCTTCCTCATTGCTTTGTTACATTGCTTACCTACCTTTAAGTCATCTGAAATAGTGACTCCTAGATCCCTTTCCTCCTCAGTAGTTTCCAGTATAGTGCCATTAATACTATATTTAGCCTTTGGATTTTTGAGACCCAAGTGCATGATTTTGCATTTGTCACCTCTAGTACTCCCACATGAGCGTCCATGTCACCTCTAGTAATCCCACATGAGCGTCCATGTCACCTCTAGTAATCCCACATGAGCGTCCATGTCACCTCTAGTAATCCCACATGAGCGTCCATGTCACCTCTAGTAATCCCACATGAGCGTCCGTGTCACCTCTAGTAATCCCACATGAGCGTTCAGTGTTGATCAAGCTCCAGTCTAAGCATCCTAGTTTTTTTTTTGTTTTTTAATAAACATAAAAGCAATGATTTCAGGTAAAAAATGTCAGTTATAGAATTATATATTGTGTCCTGTAACACCCTGTGTATTGTCTATTCATTTTATATATTAATGTATTTTATTTCCAGCAGATGGGCACACAAGCAGGAACATCTCAGAAGGACATCTAATGTTATCCCTGGATTCTGAAATAACCGATAACGACAGTAGACAGGATTCTCCAGGAGCTAACCCCATTACCCCAATTATACATCCAGCTCTATCAGCTGGTCTCTCTGATCCTGGGAAATGTTCTCCTGATCACTCTGATATTGGTGCATCTGTTACAGCTCTGACAGTAGATACAGTGTTTCCCTGTTCTATAGATGCCAAATGTTTTACACAGAACACAAAGCCTATTACTCATCATCCAGCTAAGGCAGGTGAGAGGCCATTTCCATGTTCTGAGTGTGGGAAATGTTTTACATACAAATCATATCTTGTTAGACATGAGAGAAGTCACACAGGTGAGAAGCCGTATTCCTGTTCTGAGTGTGGGAAATGTTTTACATATAAATCATATCTTGTTAGACATCAGAGAAGTCACACAGGTGAGAAGCCGTATTCCTGTTCTGAGTGTGGGAAATGTTTTGCATGTAAATCAGGTCTTGTTATACATCAGAGAAGTCACACAGGTGAGAAGCCGTATTCCTGTTCTGAGTGTGGGAAATGTTTTTCATCGACATCACATCTTGTTATACATCAGAGAAGTCACACAGGTGAGATGCCATTTTCCTGTTCTGAGTGTGGGAAATGTTTTACACGGAAATCAGTTCTTGTTATACATCAGAGAAGTCACACAGGTGAGAAGCCATATTCCTGTTCTGAGTGTGGGAAATGTTTTGCACTGAAATCACATCTTGTTCCACATCAGAGAAGTCACACAGGTGAGAAGCCATTTTCCTGTTCTGAGTGTGGGAAATGTTTTTCATCGACATCACATCTTGTTATACATCAGAGAAGTCACACAGGTGAGATGCCATTTTCCTGTTCTGAGTGTGGGAAATGTTTTTCATCGACATCACATCTTGTTAAACATCAGAGAAGTCACACAGGTGAGAAGCCATTTTCCTGTTCTGAGTGTGGCGAATGTTTTTCATGGACATCAGATCTTGTTAGACATGAGAGAAGTCACACAGGTGAGAAGCCATATTCCTGTTCTGAGTGTGGGATATGTTTTACACAGAAATCAGCTCTTGTTATACATCAGAGAAGTCACACAGGTGAGAAGCCATATTCCTGTTCTGAGTGTGGGATATGTTTTACACAGAAATCAGCTCTTGTTAGACATGAGAGAAGTCACACAGGTGAGAAGCCGTATTCCTGTTCTGAGTGTGGGAAATGTTTTGCACACAAATCACATTTAGTTATACATCAGAGAAGTCACACAGGTGAGAAGCCATTTTCCTGTTCTGAGTGTGGGAAATGTTTTACACGGAAATCAGTTCTTGTTATACATCAGAGAAGTCACACAGGTGAGAAGCCATATTCCTGTTCTGAGTGTGGGAAATGTTTTGCACTGAAATCACATCTTGTTCCACATCAGAGAAGTCACACAGGTGAGAAGCCATTTTCCTGTTCTGAGTGTGGGAAATGTTTTTCATCGACATCACATCTTGTTATACATCAGAGAAGTCACACAGGTGAGATGCCATTTTCCTGTTCTGAGTGTGGGAAATGTTTTTCATCGACATCACATCTTGTTAAACATC
Organism: Pseudophryne corroboree; assembly: GCF_028390025.1. Classification (NCBI taxonomy): domain Eukaryota; kingdom Metazoa; phylum Chordata; class Amphibia; order Anura; family Myobatrachidae; genus Pseudophryne; species Pseudophryne corroboree. The sequence continues at coordinate 903,038 of NW_026967510.1, read as the reverse complement.
AGAGAAGTCACACAGGTGAGAAGCCATTTTCCTGTTCTGAGTGTGGCGAATGTTTTTCATGGACATCAGATCTTGTTAGACATGAGAGAAGTCACACAGGTGAGAAGCCATATTCCTGTTCTGAGTGTGGGATATGTTTTACACAGAAATCAGCTCTTGTTATACATCAGAGAAGTCACACAGGTGAGAAGCCATATTCCTGTTCTGAGTGTGGGATATGTTTTACACAGAAATCAGCTCTTGTTAGACATGAGAGAAGTCACACAGGTGAGAAGCCGTATTCCTGTTCTGAGTGTGGGAAATGTTTTGCACACAAATCACATTTAGTTATACATCAGAGAAGTCACACAGGTGAGAAGCCATTTTCCTGTTCTGAGTGTGGGAAATGTTTTTCATCGACATCACATCTTGTTATACATCAGAGAAGTCACACAGGTGAGATGCCATTTTCCTGTTCTGAGTGTGGGAAATGTTTTGCACACAAATCACATTTTGTTATACATCAGAGAAGTCACACAGGTGAGATGCCATTTTCCTGTTCTGAGTGTGAGAAATGTTTTTCATCGACATCACATCTTGTTAGACATCAGAGGAGTCACACAGGTGAGAAGCCATTTTCCTGTTCTCAGTGTGGGAAATGTTTTGCACGGAAATCAGTTCTTGTTAAACATCAGCGATTTCACAGATGAGAAGCCATTTTCATGCTGTGAGAGAAATAAATCTGCTCTTGTTGAACATATTAGACATTACCCAAGTACGGAACCATTTACATCTTCTGGAGTATAATTATCACTGCCGTCCAATGTTCCTCAAGGGTGAATCCGATCTCTTATGCTTTATAAAATATACATGCTACCACTGGGTGATATAATCAGACGTCATGGCCTGGTATACCACTGCTATGCAGATTGCCTGCTTTTTGCACCATGTACTGAGAACGTAATACCAATCCTAAATGGTTGTCTAGCTGAGCGCCTGGGGTTGATGATGCCAGTTGGCTGTGACTCAGTCTTTGTGAAACATAATAGAAGCTCACCAACAAAGGACAAGACTACAGCTTTACCAACCATCTGGATTTTTGCTTTGGTGTTCAGAATTGCAAAATACTAAACATGTGCTGAATCTTTGTGTTGTCCTGGTATGTGGCTGACACAGACATCCGGTATCTGCCACATACTAATCCTAATTCTTCCATCTGTGGACCATAGCCAGAATCAAGCACTTGATTCCCTCAGAAGTTCATAGACTACTGCAATGCCATCTACCTGGGTCACCCAGCAAAAGAATTACAGAGCTTGCAGCTAGTACAGAATGCAGCAGCAAAGCTGTTACCTAACCAGCTCATTCCTGCCACATAACACCCATTCTCTACTCCCTTCACTGGCTGCCTGTAAGATGACAAATCTATTTCATAATTGGCTAACTGACCTTCCCAGCCCAATATTACATGGTCCAAGGTACTAGAAGCAGCTTCTGCCTCCTTACTGCCCTGCTTGCTTGCTTGCTTCTACAGATGGACTGTTACCAGCAGTACCAAGAATCTCCTGTCATTCATTTATGGGTTGAACGTTTAGCTTTGACCATGGAACTCACTGCCTTGCACAGTCCAAGAGGCCTCCACTCTAGAGACCTTCACAAACAGACTGATGACTGTTACTCACGCTTTTCATTAATGTACCTCTATTTACTTCCTAAATAATACATCCCAAATGCTTAGGTCTTTTTTCTGCTGTTTATTTTGTATCTTGTGCTTTATGTAAATGTGAATGTCTAATACCAGTTTGCACAATCTGTATTGCTGCACGACAATATGGCGGCCATTGGAACGTGTTTTCACTTCTTCTAGTTTGCCTAACTTGTTGCAGACACTCATCTTGATAAGGAGTGTCTGAGTGTTTTCAGATACAAGATCCTGTCCATATATACCCTGTACATTATCATGTGCATTAGAGTCACCCGGGTTCCATCTGCGGTGGTTTGTTGTATGTTACATCTATATGGTGCGGATACTCCCCTGTGTTTCATAATAAAAGCTTTTGTTTGCATCTAATTATTACATTAAAGCTTTTATTTTTTATTCTGTTTTATATTCCCGTCTGAGTAATTACGCCATAATGTCTAATCTCGGAGTGGACCCCAGAAGATGTAAAGAAACCGTGTAAGTGTTCCATCATTCTGTTTTGTGTAAGCATACAGGTAAGTGATGGCATGGTGGTCACTGACCGTCACATTCAGGTGGTATAATGGAAGTGGGACTGTCTGGGCTTATTCTAGTCTACTGCAGAAATAAAAAACTCAGCCTTTATCCTGCTTATAAAAATTACAAAGCCCATAAATCAAGCTTGGTCAGACAAGACAGAAGCCACATTAATGGTGGCACATCATATAGGCTGAGGACCCATGCTTCTGGGATATATGGCATAACTCCCTCTTCACCCACAAAAACCTTCCCTTCACCATTCACAATGTCCACCATTGCCCCTTCAGAAGGGTCACAACTTTCCTTTGCTTTTTCCACCTCCTCCTTCACAGCACCCAGGACCACCTCCATGACCATTTCATGTTTCTCTGGAGGCCTGGCATCTGGGAGGTTCATGGCCTGAGATGACCACAGAACTGCCAGGTAGTGGGCAAAAAGGATCCACAGCCCCCTGAGGAACTGGAGAGTCCAAAGATCGACCCTGCATGAGGTAAAGAAGGGTCAAACACAGGGTCTGTCTTACCTATTTCCTTCCTAAAAGCTGCTCTTTACCCAGTTTGGTACCTGTGGGATCCCACTCCAATTTCCCTTGAGAGTCCCTACCCTCACTAATCCCTTCTGAACCTACCAGATCCTTCCCCTTCCACCCACTCCTCATTTTTAAGCTTTTCACCACCTGCTGTGTGAGTCCCATCCAACTACTCCATTCCTTAACTCATTGGTGTAGCAACCCCCTTCTCCCCCCCACACCCACCACACTGCTACACTGCAGTTAAGCTGTGAGGCTTGCTGCTAGCAGTACTCACTAAGCATACACACTCGCATCATGATTACACAGCTGTGCCATGTCACAACTGAGGGCCTGAGCTGACGGGAGGAAGCCTCAGTTGTAGGGGCTGAGATGTAGTGGAACCTGGGAGGTTGAATCAGACCCCTGGACTGTACATGTAGGAAGATTGCCCGAAGGCGTGACCACAACAACCAAAGTAAAAGTCAATAATCATTTATTAAACAAGCTCCATGTGTCACAGCAGTGGTAAAATAAATACTATAATCAACAGTAAGTATATCACAGTTCCTGGGTACTATGGGTTGGCAATGGCCACAGGGCTCTGGTAGAATTAGGTACAGTTCTTATTAACCTTGAGATGGAAAGTCATTACCAGGCCCGACTGTAGTAGTGAGAATAGCCCAGGAACACACCAGCTGATGTTCCTTGGAAAGCTGGTCCGCTGTTGATGATGTAGCTGCTGTGGGTACTGGTTGGAACCAGTCAGGTGTTAACACGGAGTGGATGCTGGATGGTACCAGCCAAATGATCGTATGAAGCTTGGGAGCGATGAAATACTGGTACCGGTGGTTTGTGGAAATCTGCAGGAAAAGCACCGGCACTTTAAGAGAAGCTGATCTCTGCTGGAAGCAGATGGATCTGTAGCTGGAAACTGGAGTAGTCACGGAGGACTGCAGAGTCAGGCTGCACCGCAGGTGGTAGGCTGGTGCGGGTCTCTTAGTGGAGACATGAGCTGGAAACCTGGAAAAACAACCACAGGAGAGAGAGACTGGAAACAAGGTTTGACAACCAAAGCACTGACGATTTCCTGGTTCAGGCACAGGATATTTATACCTGCAGCAAGGCAGGCATTGGCTGAACAATTATGCAGATTCCAGTAGAGCAGCGGATTGGTGGAAACTGAGGCATATGATAGAAACCAACATGGCTGTGCCCATGTTAGCACTTGGAGGGAAAGCTAGTTTGAGAAACCATGTGGAGATTCAGCAGTAATGGCGGTGCAGGCCGAGGAGGGCAGGAGACGCCACACTGACAACTTGCATACTGGAAACACATGGATGACAGCGGAGGCCGCTGCAGGCATGAGACGCCACACTGATGAATCTGTATACTGGAAACACAGGAACGGCGGCAGAGGCCACGGAGGGCTGGAGATGCCATTCTAAGACTTAACATGAAGCTCTTGTGAGAGGCGTGCATTATAAAGTGAGGCTTGGCCTATTAAGTGAGTTTGTAACAGCAGCAGGTGAGTATTCTCTATCTATCCATATAGGGATTGTAATATTGTGGGAAAAAGGAGTGAGAATTTGGCTGTGTTTGTCTCTGTGCTTTCACTTGTGCTGTCTTAGAGTGTGAAGAGAAACTAGGAGGAGGAGTGGCTGAATCTAGGTGTAAAGTGATTAGGAGGAGGGGCTGAATAGAACAGCTACCTGAGGAGAAACTATATAAACAGTGACCAGACTCTGTGAGCTGTGCTCTTGTGAGAGGCGTGCATTATAAAGTGAGGCTTGGCTTATTAAGTGAGTTTGTAACAGCAGCAGGTGAGTTAGAATACAGCAACAGGTGAGTTTTAAAATACACCAAGTAACACACAAATTTGCAATACCATTCACATCTGATACAATGGCCCTCATTCCGAGTTGTTCGCTCGCAAGGCGATTTTAGCAGAGTTACACACGCTAAGCCGCCGCCTACTGGGAGTGAATCTAAACTTCTTAAATGTGCGACCGATGTATGCGCAATATTGCGATCACTAACAAGTTAGCAGTTTCTGAGTAGCTTCAGACTTACTCTGCCTGTGCGATCAGTTCAGTGCTTTTCGGTCCCGGCTGACGTCATAAACACACCCAGCGTTCGCCCAAGCACTCCCACCGTTTCTCCGGACACGCCTGCGTTTTTTCCGGAAACGGTAGCGTTTCCAGCCACACGCCCCTAAAACGCCGTACATCCGCCCAGTAACACCCATTTCCTGTCAATCACAATGCGTTCTCCGGTGCGACGAAAAAGCCGTGAGTAAAAATACTTTCTTCATAGTAAAGTTACTTGGCGCATGCGCAGTGCGAACATTACGCATGCGCACTAAGAGAATTCTCACTGCGATGCGATGAAAATCTCCGAGCGAACAACTCGGAATGAGGGCCAATGTTTGGCCTTGTGCAGTGCAATGGATGTAAAGCATTTGTTTGGAAAGAGGCAGCGTGGAGACTCAGCTGCTGTCCAATCTGTGAGCAATTTTCTCTGCTGAAGGAGGAGATAGCAAAACTGCATGCTGAGATTTGTAAGATGTCTGTGTCTTTGAAGCCTCCACTGCCTCAGAGAGCCACCAGAAGACATTCTGCCTGGACTACTGTGGGCTCTCAAGGGCAGAGGTTTCCAGAGGGACACAGACACCTCCCGCAAGCGGTGACACTGCAAAACTCGTATGCTACTCTTGCAGGGCTGGAAGATACAACTAATAGAGGCACTACAGAACAGGAGGATATGGGGACATCTACCAACCATAGGAACAGGAAATGGAACAGGAAAATTGAATCTCCAAAAAGGACTGCACTTCTTTTGGGAGATTCCATTATTAGAGGAATACATCTGGGAAATGCAAATGAAGTAGAGAAACAAGTAAGGTGCTTACCTGGAGCCACAGCTCCAAGGGATAAAGAGCGCATGCTAAGAATTGTGAAGGCAGCAAGAAAAGATGGGGAGGTGGATGTCATTGTCCACCTAGGGACAAATGACCTGGCAAATGCAGAACTCATTGCTGTAAAAGATGAATTTAGGAAGTTAGGGACTGCTCTGAAGCAGGTGGCAACCACTGTATCTTTTTCAGAAGTATTGCCAGTACACAGAGGGGAAGACAGAACTCATTGCATCAGAAACTTCAATGTTTGGCTAAGGACATGGTGCAATGAGGAGATATTTGGATTTATAGGCCATAGTCACACCATCTGGCAAGATAGGAGCTTATACAAAAGTGACGGCCTGCACCCATCTTCAACGGGAACGAAAATACTAACTGAACAGTTTGGATGCTTCATCAAGAGCTATTTAAACTAACAAAGGGGGGCAGTGAACCAAATAGGAATAAAGAAATCTGCTCCCCCAACACAGAGGTATTGTTTCTGCAGGCAAAGGGAATAGGAAGCATATCCACAGCAACAGAAGATAATTCAGATCAAAACCAAATAAAAATAGGCAGAGAGAAGAACATAGCTAGGAACAGAAAAAGCACAAACAAAACTCTAAAAGCTATGTGTGCAAATGCTAGGAGCTTAGGAAATAAAATCCCAGAACTAACTGCAATAATGACAAGGGATGATCTAGACATTGTGGCAATTACAGAGTCATGGTACAATGAAAATCATGACTGGGACATAGCTATACCGGGATATACTTTGTTTAGGAAGGACAGAATTGGAAAAATCGGGGGAGGGGTAGCAATGTATGTAAAAAATGTATTGAAGAAAAAACTGAGGCCCTTTGGGTGACCATAGAAACAGGGGAAAAGTTGATTATTCGTATTGGCGTGATATACAGGCCACCAGGTCAGGAAGAGGAACTTGACAAGAACCTATTGCAGGACATAACTAAAATGGCATTAAAAGGAGAGGTAATAATCATGGGAGACTTTAATCTTCCTGATGTAAACTGGGAGGTGTCTGTTGCTAGTTCCACTAGAAGTAGGAACATTTTAAATTCCCTTCAGGGAGCATCCCTCCACCAATTGGTGAGGGAGCCCACTCGGAAAGACGCAATATTAGACTTAATACTTACAAATGGAGACAGATTATCAGACGTAAAAGTGGGTGAAAACCTCGGATCCAGTGATCATCAAGCAGTATGGTTCAGCATTAAGACAGAGACTGACTCGTCCCATACAAAAACAAAGGTGTTGGATTTTAGGAAGGCTGATTTTGTAGGGATGGGAAAATGTGTAAGCGATTCTTTGGCAGAGTGGAGGAACTTGGAAACAGTGCAGGAGAGGTGGAAAACATTCAAATGTGCAATATTGAAGGCAACAGACCTTTGTATCAAAACTGTTAGGAAAAACACAAGGAAAAGGAAGCCAGTGTGGTTTGCAAAAGAAGTAGCAAATATTGTGAGAGCAAAAAAGATGGCTTTTAGGAAATATAAGCAGACACAAAATAATGAAGACAAAAAGATATATCTTGTTAGACAGAAGGAGACAAAGAAGGTAATCAGATGTGCAAAGGCACAAGCTGAGGAGAAAATGGCCCAGTCAGTGGGTAAAGGAGGCAAAACTTTTTTTAGGTATATAAGCGAAAAAAGAAAAACAAAAGGCGGAATTATAAAACTAAAGACGGACACTGGGAATCTTGTTGAGGGAGACAATTTAATAGCAGATCATCTTAATGATTATTTTTGCTCAGTATTTACTACTGAAAGAGAGGGGAAGGGGCCACAGTTAAGTTGCAGGGATATTCAGGAAAATGAAACAAGTACATTTACAGAGGAAAAGGTCCTAACAGAACTCTCAAAGCTGAAAGTGGACAAATCTATGGGGCCAGATGGGATACATCCAAGGATACTAAAAGAACTTAAAGAGGTGCTGGTAGCACCATTGACAGAATTATTCAACCAGTCATTAGCTACAGGAGAAATTCCAGGGGACTGGAAAAGAGCAAACGTAGTCCCACTGCACAAAAGTGGAAGCAAGGAAGAGGCAAACAACTACAGACCAGTGAGTCTTACATCAGTAGTAGGGAAATTGATGGAAACACTCTTAAAAGAAAGAGTTGTAGATCATCTCAAATCCGGCAATTTACTGGATCCCAAACAGCATGGATTCACTGGGGGAAGATCATGTCAAACAAATCTTATTGACTTTTTTGATTGTGTGACTAAAGTGATGGATAAAGGTGGAGCCATGGATATAGCTTATCTTGACTTTAGTAAGGCTTTTGACACAGTTCCACATCACAGACTGCTAAATAAACTTGAAAGTTTGGGATTGGATATTAGGATTATTGAATGGATAAGATCTTGGTTGAAGGATAGAAAACAGAGAGTTGTGGTAAATGGAGTGCATTCACAGGAGGGAAATGTTACCAGTGGAGTACCCCAGGGATCTGTACTTGGACCAGTGCTTTTCAATATCTTTATTGGTGACATTGCAAATGGGATTAAAGGGAAAGTATGCCTTTTTGCAGATGACACAAAGGTATGCAACAGGGTAGACACACCAGGTGGGGTAAAACAAATGATTGAGGATCTAGGTAGACTAGAGGAATGGTCAAGAGTCTGGCAATTACAGTTTAATGCCAAAAAATGCAAAATCATGCACTTGGGTCTCAAAAATCCTAAAGCTAAATACAGTATTAATGGCACTATACTGGAAACTACTGAGGAGGAAAGGGATCTAGGAGTCACTATTTCAGATGACTTAAAGGCAGGTAAGTAATGTAACAAGGCAATGAGGAAGGCTAGTCAGATGCTTGGCTGCATTGGGAGAGGAATCAGCAGCAGAAAGAAAGAAGTAATAATGCCACTGTATAGGTCATTGGTACGGCCTCATCTAGAATACTGTATTCAGTTCTGGAGGCCATATCTTCAAAAGGATATTAATACATTAGAAACTGTACAAAGGAGGGCAACTAAAATGGTGCATGGCCTACATCACAAAACATACCCAGAAAGACTAAGAAATCTCAATATGTATAGTTTGGAGCAGAGAAGAGAAAGGGGGGACATGATAGAAACTTTCAAATATATGAAGGGTTTTAACAAAGTCCAGGAGGGAAACATTCTCCAAATGAAGAGAAGCAATAGGACACGAGGACATGCACTGAGACTGGAGGGGGGGAGGTTCAGGGGAAATTTGCGGAAAAATTATTTCACAGAAAGGGTAGTGGACAAGTGGAATAGCCTCCCATCAGAGGTGGTAGAGGCTAAGACAGTAGAGCAATTTAAACATGCATGGGATAGACATAAGGATATCCTTACAAAGAAATAAGGAACAAATAAGGTTAGTGATAAAAAAAAAATAATATATAAAAAAAAAAAAAGGGGCAGACTAGATGGGCCAAGTGGTTCTTATCTGCCGACAAATTCTATGTTTCTATGAAGCCGCTTGTGACAGCGCTTTAGAGTGACAGGAGGGAGATGTACAGTATGGACATCAGCAATGCAGGCGAGATCCGGCCCTGGAACGCTGAGCCAGCCTCAGGAGACATCTGAATGGTAAGTAATGGCGTCCAGATACCCGGATTGTGACATGCCAGAGACACTGTCTCACTGACAACCAGGATGAGACACTCCCAGAAAGGCATGTATGTATGAGTACGGAGAGAGTGGGCGCAGAGGGGCTGCATGACTGACAGCTGAGCCTGTCACGTCAGTGAGGTGGATGGGGCATCCCATTCCCGGCTGGAACAGCACACTATATGTAAGAGCCGGAGCGGTGCAGGGCTACTGGCTGACAGACTAGCATCTCGGTGCAGCGGCAGAAGTCTGTAAATGATGGGAAATAACATCTGGCCCATGGCTACTGTGAGGAAATGAGAGGTCTGTGACAATATAGCTATGCCTCATTTCTCATGTCAGATATGTACTTTTTATCCCCATATCCCTATACATTCATCTGTTTCCTCATTCTCCATAACATGTCCATTACTGCTCACCCAATATTGTGTTTAAATCAACCTTAATATTAATATATGCAATTGTGTTACGTTATCTGTTACAACTTTAGATAATGTATTCATGTTAGACCTAGTTTTCTATTGTTTACTACCACCACAGTGGACACTCAAAGGGTGAGTCATATAAGGTACCATTGTCCCTTTTTGTTTACTCCCTATTGTCCAACAGTGAGCTGACCAGACATGGTTGCTCTCTGGCTGATGTAATCACCTTGATTAGAATATGTATTGTATTCCAATGCTGTAAGATCCTTAGACAAATATGTCACTCACACCCCTGCTATATGAAGCTACTGGTAGAGCTAACCAGAGAGTTGAAAGGAGAGATTCTTTGCTCTCTGACTAAGAAGTGATGTTCTGTCAGGAGTTTGTGGTGGGAATTGTCATGTGGAATTGGATTACAGAGGTGTGCTGAGCTGTTTAGAGCCCATTCTGTTCAATAAACCACCGTTGTTTTTTTATCTACCACTGTGCCTGAGTGATTTGGAACTCTGTATCTTCACAGCTACTATCAATGGCGGGTAACTTCCTGGCTCTCTCTGCCTTTGATGGTAAAACTAGGTATCATTAGGTAGACCATCAATGATTCCTGATCATCAATGGTTGATGGCCAATCCTAGACCGGACCCTGAGAGACCACAGCCACCTCCGGATCCACAATGTGTACCTGGAAGCTGCCACATCTGGCACTTTGTCACCTGCCAGCAGATCTACCTACTTCTAGAGAGCCACCTCTCCACAGCTTTCCACATCTAGGCTGGAACTCTGCAGGTTTCCTTCACCACCTGCTTGGATCTCCTTTTGCATCAGCATCCCGGCCAGCCTCACACAGTTCAATGGAAGCAGCATTATGATAACTTTTGACTCTATTTGCTGCAGCTGCTGTATAGTTCCTGTGATTTCCTCCAGCTCATTAACCAGCTCCTCATTTCATGTAAATCTCTCCCAGCTGCTGCAAGTTTTTTCTCCTGCAGGGTCCACAGGTTATCCACAGGATAACATTGGGATATGATGACGCAACAGTGGATTTGCACCAAACGGTCAAAGCTTTTGGCCTCCCAGCATGCAGTGGGCCCGTCCATATGTCCCCACCTCCTGGCTCAGGCAAATCAGTTTTTTGTTTGGTGTAGCAGGAGCCGGACCATGGTCAGAGAGCTGCTGGTTTTTAGCAGCCATAAGCTTTCTTATTTTATTTCTATAGTCTATTTTTCTTGAGTGATCTTTCTAAAAAGCATCTTATACGTACCTTAGAAAGAGTCGCTCCAACAATTCCCCACCGGGTCGAGACAACGCTTACCCATGAGTACAGTGCTGTTTTGGCAGGCGTCTGTGTCGGATATACTAGCAAGTCCAGCAGAAGTTATCAGGCTGTGGCTGGAGCATGGGGAGAAGGTAAGGCATCGGTTCTGCTTAGAGGGGGAACACGGACACAGCCGCACTGTTTTTGAGGAGACTACCAAACAGTCACTGATGCTACTGCCACCTAGGGTGCACCAGCGCTAGGCCTTAGGCATCATAGGCTACTGAGGTAGTATGGGATTGATGTCACCAGTGGGGAGTCAGATGCTCCCCTGTTCACCCCTCCCCCCGGTTCATGACCAGTTTCATCCGAGTCTCCCGCCATGAACCATTTTCCCGCTTTCGCCTGAGACGCTGTGTATATAAAAAGACACAGTCGTAACATAGGCGTCTGTGTTCACTGTAGGTTCACGAGGCGAGTGTGTACGCTATTAGCGTCTGGGTCCACTCAGCGTTTGCTAATGTATTGTTCAGTCCTGGAAGCGGGGTGAGTCTCCCTGTTCTACTGAGCACGGGTAATACAGCACTAAGTCTCTATCTACCTTTTGAGTATGAATAGTTGGATAAGTGCCGGATGCATATGAGTCTAATAATTATTACTGTTGTTTCTTTTGCTATGCGTCTGAATACGGTTAAACTCCTATATAAGGTAATAGTTACATAGTTACATAATTAGTGAGATTGAAAAGAGGCAAAATGCCCATCGGGTTCAACCTGTGTTCTGTGATCAGCTGATCATATTATAATGTACCTGCTGATGTAATGGTTTAGTACCAATTGACAACAATGATTCTTACCACTCCCAGATTAATGTCACTGTGGTAAATGCTATAACCCTGGATTCCCTTTCCAGTTAGAAATTTGTCTAATCGGTTTTTAAATACATTTACAGAGTCTGCCATTACTATCTTCTCCGGCAGGAAGTTCCAAATTTTTATTGCCCTTACCGTGAAGAACCCTTTCCTACGTTGTATATGGAATTTTCTCTCCTCTAGCCTCAGCAAGTGCCCACGTGTCCTATACAAAGTTCTTTTAATAAACAAATCCGCTGCTAGCTCCTTGTGCTGACCCTTTACATATTTGTAGATATTAATGTCTCCTCTTAGTTGCCGCTTTTCTAGTGTATACATATTTTTCTTACGTCCTAGAGGATTCTGGGGTCCATGTTAGTACTATGAGGTATAGACGGGTCCGCAGGAGCCTTCACACTGTTAAAAAGTCTTAAAGTGCCTAACCGGCTCTTCCCTCTATGCCCCTCCTCCAGACCTCAGTTTAGAAAATGTGCCCGGTAGACTGGATGCACACTAGTGGAGCTCTACAGAGTTCTGCTAGAAAAAGACATTGTTAGGTTTATTATTTTCAGGGAAGCTGCTGGCAACAGCTTCCCTGCTTCGTGGGACTTAGGGGAGGAAGTAGGAACCAACTTCTCATTTAGTTCAATGGCTCTGCTTCCGCGCACAGGACACCATTAGCTCCTGAAGGGTCCTGAAGCCCAAGCCTGGCCAGCGCTCACTCCCACAGCACTGCCGCCACCCCCTAACAGCCAGAAGTCAGAAGACTTGTGAGTCTATTACCGGAGTCCTACCAGAGAGGAGTCCTCCGGTCATCGTTGGCGGCTCACAGGTACAAGCGCAGTGGCGGGACGCTGCGCAGCCATGTCTCTCGGTGTGCAGAGCGCACAGAGAGGGTGCGCTGTGGGCGATATGAAAAATCCTTACTCTCACTGGCCACATCGCAAATACATGTTAGCCGCTGGTTTGCCTACCTCGGCCAGTATAAAAATATTCCATATTGTTGAGGCAAAATCGCGCCATTACAGGGGGCGTGACTTCTCAGCTTGCCAGGATACTCACTAGGCGCCATTTTCTCCTGCCACAGGGATGCTGCTGAACGCTGTCTTCTCCTCATAACAACGCTGACACAAGTACCAGGTTGTTATAGAGGGGGGAGGGAGTGTTTTATTACATTAGGTCAGTGTACCTAATATTGGAAAAAGCGCTGTAGTTTTGTGTAGTTATTATACATATTCTACTTATTAGGCGCAGTGTGTGGACTGGCAAATCCCTCTGTTTCTCTGACAGACCTTAGTGTGAGTCTGTCTCCGATAGCTCCCCTGTGTGATAGTGGTGTGTGTGTACACGTGTGTAACATGTCAGACAATGGAGAGAGCTCTTCCCCAGAGGAACCCATTCTAGATACACAGGAGGGTAATGTAGTGGCCCTTCCTTCTCAGAAGGAGCCGATGTGGATGAGAAAATTGCAAAGTAATATGTCAAAGCTTGCTAAAAAATTCTCTGAGTCTGAACAACAGACAAAGTATTGGAGAGTCTGTGGAGGATGTACTTTTTCCTGACCCATCCACGTCATCCACTTGGGACCCTTCCAGTTCCCAAAGAGGTCTCTGGCGCAGGTTATACAAGGGGACACAGACACAGATTCTGACACTGAAGTCGACACTGGGGAATTGAGAGGGGTAGACCCCAAATTAGCTAAAAGCATACAATGTATGATAATCGCTATTAAAGAGGTGTTAGAGATTACAGATGCAACACCTGAACCTGAGGAAAAGACTTATTTTCATTTGAAAAAAAAAAAATATGTGGTGACTTTTCCTCCTTCAAAGGAATTGAATACATTCTTTGAAGATTCCTGGTCTAACACAGAAAATAAATTTTATTTCACTAACGTCCTAGAGGATGCTGGGGACTCCGTAAGGACCATGGGGATAGACGGGCTCCTCAGGAGACATGAGCACTAAGAAAGACTTTAGAATGGGTGTGCACTGGCTCCTCCCTCTATGCCCCTCCTCCAGACCTCAGTTTATTACTGTGCCCAGAGGAGATGGGTGCAATTACAGGAGCTCCCCTGAGTATTTTGTTAGGTTTTTTATGTTCAGGGAGCTCTGCTGGCAACAGACTCCCCGCAGCGAGGGACTGAGGAGAGAGAAACAGACCTACTTTAAGTAGCCTCTGTTTCTTAGGCTACTGGACACCATTAGCTCCAGAGGGATCGGTACGCAGGTCTCACCCTCGCCGTCCGTCCCGGAGCCGCGCCACCATTCCTCCTCGCAGAGCCAGAAGATAGAAGCCAGGTGAGTATGAGAAGAAAAGACATTAGAGGCGGCAGAAGACTTCATGTTCTTCACTGAGGTAACGCACAGCAGCGCAGCTGTGCGCCATTGCTCCCATACACCTCACACAGAGCAGTCACTGTAAGGGCGCAGGGGGGGCGCCCTGGGCAGCAATAAAACACCTTTCTGGCAAAATAATCTTATATACAGCTAGGCACTGTATATAAGAAGAGCCCCCGCCAGTTTTTATTAATTTTGAGCGGGACAGAAGCCCACCGCCGAGGGGGCGGGGCTTCTCCCTCAGCACTCACCAGCGCCATTTTCTCAACAGCACAGCGCTGAGAGGAAGCTCCCGGACTCTCCCCTGCTTATCCACGGTCAGAAGGTTTAAAGGAGAGAGGGGGGCACATAATTGGCGTTTTCCATATATGTAAACAGCGCTATCTGGGTAAACATTTTATTAGGTGTTTTTTCCTGGGTCATATAGCGCTGGGGTGTGTGCTGGCATACTCTCTCTCTGTCTCTCCTAAGGGCCTTGTGGGGGAACTATCTTCAGATAAGAGGATTCCCTGAGTGTGTGGTGTGTCGGTACACGTGTGTCGGCATGTCTGAGGTTGAAGGCTCTCCTAGGAAGGAGGTGGAACAAATGATTTTGGTGTCTCTGTCGACAACGCCGACACCTGACTGGGTGGATATGTGGAATGTTTTAAGCGCTAATGTAAATTTATTGCACAAAAGGTTGGACAAAACTGAGGCAAGGGTGCATGCAGGGTATCAACCCCAGCCTGCCCCTATGTCACAGGGACCTTCAGGGTCTCAGAAGCGCCCACTATTACAACTAGTTGACACAAATACCGACACGGACTCTGATTCTAGTGTGGATTATGATGATGCAAAGTTACAGCCAAAATTGGCTAAAAGTATTCAATATATGATTATTGCCGTAAAAGATGTACTGCATATCACAGAGGATTCCCCTGTCCCAGACACGAGGGTACTTTATGTATAAGGGAAAGAAGCCTGAGGTTACCTTTCCCCCTTCTGTCGAGCTGAACGAGTTATTTGAAAAGGCTTGGGAGTCTCCAGACAAAAAACTGCAGATTCCCAAGAGGATTCTTATGGCGCATCCTTTCCCAGCTAAGGACAGGATACGGTGGGAATCTTCCCCACGCGTAGACAAAGCATTGACGCGCTTATCCAAAAAGATAGCGCTGCCATCCCAGGATATGGCTACCCTCAGGGATCCTGCTGAACGCAAGCTGGAGGCTACTTTAAAGTCCATTTACACACATTCTGGTACCTTACTCAGACCGGAGATAGCGTCGGCTTGGGTTTGTAGCACGGTAGCAGCGTGGACTGATACCTTGTCGACGGGTATTGATACCCTAGATAGGGATACAGTTGTATTGACCCTAGGACACATTAAAGATGCTGTCTTATATGTAAGAGATGCTCAAAGGGACATTAGCCTACAGGGTTCTAGAGTCAACGCTATGTTGATCACTGCTAGACGTGTCCTGTGGACCCGGCAATGGACTGGTGATGCCGACTCGAAGCGGCACATGGAGGTTTTACCCTACAAGGGTGAGGAATTATTTGGGGAGCGTCTCTCGGACCTGGTCTCCACAGCTACGGCGGGTAATTCAAATTTCTTGCCTTTTATTCCTTCACAGCCTAAGAAAACACCACATTATCATATGCAGTCCTTTCGGCCACCGAGAAACGAGAGTACAAGGTGCGTCCTTTCTTGCCAGAGGTAAGGGCAGAGGGAAAAAGCTGCCGACCACAGCTAGTTCCCATCAACAGAAGTCCTCCCCGGTCTCTACTAAATCCACCGCATGACGCTGGGGCTCCACTACGGGAATTCGCCACAGTGGGGGCACGTCTTCGTCTTTTCAGCCACATCTGGGTTCACTCACAGGTGGATCCCTGGGCAATAGAAATTGTTCCCAGGGTTACAAGCTGGAATTCGAAGAGATGCCTCCTCGACGGTTTTTCAAATCGGCTCTACCGTCTTCCCTCCCGGAAAGGGAGATAGTCTTAAATGCAATTCAAAAATTATGTCTTCAACAGGTGGTGGTCAAGGTTCCACTACTCCAACAAGGGAAAGGTTATTACTCAACCCTGTTTGTAGTCCCGAAGCCGGACAGCTCGGTCAGACCCATTTTAAATTTAAAATCCCTGAACCTATACCTGCAAAGGTTCAAATTCAAGATGTAATCGCTCAGAGCGGTCATCGCCAGCCTGGAAGGGGGGGATTTTATGGTATCCCTGGACATAAAGGATGCATACCTTCATGTCCCCATATATCCGCCTCATCAGGCATTCCTAAGATTTACGGTACAGGATTGTCATTTCCAATTTCAGACGTTGCCGTTTGGGCTTTCCACGGCCCCAAGGATTTTAACCAAGGTAATGGCAGAAATGATGGTGCTCCTGCGAAAGCAAGGTGTCACAATTATCCCGTACTTGGATGATCTCCTCATAAAAGCGAGATCGCAAGAACAGTTGTTGAACAGCGTGTCGCTTTCACTGAAGATGTTACAGCAACACGGCTGGATTCTCAATCTCCCGAAGTCGCAGTTCCTACGACTCGTCTACCCTTCTTGGGTATGATTCTGGATACAGACCAGAAAAAGGTCTATCTTCCGACAGAAAAGGCCCAGGAACTCATGACTCTGGTCAGGAATCTCTTGAAGCCGAAACAGGTGTCAGTTCATCACTGCACTCGGGTCCTAGGGAAGATGGTGGCGTCTTACAAGGCCATTCCCTTCGGCAGGTTCCATGCTGTTAGGCGCCGGGGTCCGCTCGTCGGTGCGGCCCAGCGCCTAGCAACCAGGGACGCCGTGCGCGTACAGCCGCCGGCTCCCTGGCAACGCAAGACGACGGGCGCACGGAGCCGCACGGACCCTAGCAACGGGGGCGCCACTGGCGGACCGCGTTCCCCGTTGCTGGGTCCATCTAGAATAATAAGGGCACCTGTTTCCTGGCCGTGCAGCAAGGCAGCTGCACGGCATTTAGTCCAATCAGCCTCTAAACAGCTGATTGGAGGACTCCCTGTTAAGTACACTCCCAGGGCTTCTCACAGACGCCGGTAATAGCTTCCTGCATGCTGTATCTGTTTGCTGAGAGTGTTTCCAGTCCTACTTTATCCGGTCGTTCCTGTCCTCAGTTGTCCTGCACTCGGAAGTCGTCATCTGTTCCTGGAGTCCTGTCTGAGCACCGTTAAACATCCAGTGGTGTTCATGAGTCGCGGCGTAGCCGTGTGTTGCGGCTTGGCCTCTTTATTACTTATTATTTATTATTTGTGTTTCGGAGCTTTTTTTGCGGAGGATTCCGCTCCCACAGATCCACTCTGGTATCCAGCGGTGCTGGGTAGGAGTATGGACTAGTGGATTTTGGTTGTCCTTTTATCTGGCGGTTTTTCCGCGCATACTTTAAGTTTGGTTAGTTAGCTTGTTGCCCTTGGCCTGTTGTTAGTCAGAGGTCCTCTTGTCAGCATCCTGCCTCGGATTTCCCTTTGTCTCTCACTAAGATCGGGGGGCACCGGAGTTGGGCAGACATAATCCGCCTTTCAAACGTGGCTGCCAGGGGCTCAAAAAACCATAGTCTCGCAAGGGATTTCCGAAAGCACGGGTGAGACAATAGAGTTAGGGCGCCAGGGGCAACTAGGCTTTCCTGCTCCCGTAACCAGTATTCCCCTTCCAGTACTCTGGCCATTGTCATTAGATCTCCTCCGGTCAGGAGTACTGGAATCATAACACATGCGAGGACCTTCCAATGGGACCTAGTAGACAAGTGGTCCAGGTCGCATCTACAGATGCGTCAGTTGATCTCCCTGTCACCCAGGACCAGGGTATCTCTACTGTGGTGGCTACAAAGTGCTCATCTTCTAGAGCAGTGTTTCCCAACCACGGTCCTCAAGGCACACTAACAGTCCTGGTTTTAGTGATATCCAGGTTTGAACACAGGTGACTTAATTAGTATCTCAATTATTTTGATTTAATCACCTGTGCTGCAGCCTGGATATCACTAAAACCTGTACTGTTGGTGTGCCTTGAGGACCGCGGTTGGGAATGCCTGTTCTAGAGGGTCGCAGGTTCAGCATCCAGGACTGGATTCTGGTGACCACGGACGCGAGCCTCCGAGGTTGGGGAGCAGTCACACAGGGAAAAAACTTCCAGGGTCTTTGGTCAAGTCAAGAGACTTGTCTTCACATCAACATTCTGGAGCTGAGGGCCATATACAATGCCCTTCGTCAAGCGGAGTCCTTGCTTTGCGATCTACCGGTTCTGATCCAGTCAGACATCACCACAGTGGCTCATGTAAACCGCCAGGGCGGGACAAAGAGCAGAGTGGCAATGGCAGAAGCCACCAGGATTCTTCGCTGGGCGAAAAATCACGTAAGCGCTCTGTCAGCAGACTTCATGCCAGGAGTGGACAACTGGGAAGCAGACTTCCGCAGCAGACACGACCTGCATCCAGGAGAGTGGGGACTTCATCAGGAAGTCTTCGCACAGATTGCAAGTCAGTGGGGATTGCCACGGATAGACATGTTGGCATCCCGCCTCAACAAAAAGCTACACAGGTATTGCGCCAGGTCAAGAGACCCTCAGGCGGTGGCTGTGGACGCCCTAGTGACACCGTGGGTGTTCCAGTCAGTCTATGTGTTTCCTCCTCTTCCTCTCATTCCCAAAGTGTTGAGGATAATAAGAAGAGGAGGAGTGCGGACAATTCTCATTGTTCCAGATTGGCCACGAAGGGCCTGGTATCCGGATCTGCAGGAAATGCTTACAGAAGATCCGTGGCCTCTTCCTCTAAGACAGGACCTGTTACTACAGGGGCCCTGTCTGTTCCAAGACTTAACGCGGCTACGTTTGACGGCATGGCGGTTGAACACCGGATCCTAGCTCTAAAAGGCATTCCGGATGATGTCATTCCTACTCTAATTAAGGCTAGGAAGGATGTCACAGCTAAACATTATCACCGTATATGGTAAAAGTATGTTTCTTGGTGTGAGGCCAGGAATGCTCCTACGGAAGAATTCCATCTGGGCCGTTTCCTGCACTTCCTACAGACAGGAGTGAATTTGGGCCTAAAGTTAGGCTCCATTAAGGTTCAGATTTTGGCCTTATCCATTTTCTTTCAAAAAGAATTGGCTTCTCTCCCAGAAGTACAGACTTTTGTGAAGGGAGTGCTGCATACTCAGCCTCCTTTTGTACCTCCGGTGGCAGCTTGGGACCTTAACGTGGTGTTGAGTTTTCAAAAGTCGCACTGGTTTGAACCGCTGGAATCAGTGGAGTTAAAATATCTCACCTGGAAGGTGGTCATATTGTTAGCCGTGGCTTCGACTAGACGACTATCGGAATTGGCGGCTTTGTCTCATAAAAGCCCCTATCTGGTTTTCCATGTCGATAGAATGGAGTTGTGGACCCGTCCTCAATTCCTGCCTAAGGTGGTATCATCCTTTCATATGAAGCAGCCTATTGTGGTGCCTGTGGCTACACGTGACTTTGAAGATTCCAAGTCCCTTGATGTGGTCAGGGCTTTGAAGATTTACGTGGCCAGAACGGCTAGAGTCAGAAAAACAGAATCACTGTTTGTCCTGTATGATGCCAACAAGGTTGGCGCTCCTGTTTCAGAGCAGACTATTGCCCGCTGGATTTGTAACACCATTCAGCAGGCTCATTCTACGGCTGGATTGCCGTTGCCTAAATCGGTTAAGGCCCATTCCACTAGGAAGGTGGGCTCTTCTTGGGCGGCTGCCCGAGGGGTCCCGGCATTACAGCTGTGCCGAGCTGCTACTTGGTCAGGTTCAAACACATTTTGCAAAGTTCTACAAGTTTGATACCCTGGCTGAGGAGGACCTCTTGTTTGCTCAATCTGTGCTGCAGAGTCATCCGTACTCTCCCGCCCGTTTGGGAGCTTTAGTATAATTCCCATGGTCCTTACGGAGTCCCCAGCATCCTCTAGGATGTTAGTGAAAATAAGATTTTAAACCTACCGGTAAATCTTTTTCACATAGTCCGTAGAGGATGCTGGGCGCCCGTCCCAAGTGTGGACTACTTCTGCGAGACTTGTATATAGTTTTGCTTACATAAGGGTTATGTTATGGTTTCATCGGTTTTGTGCCGATGCTATGTTGTTTCATACTGTTGACTGGTTCTTGTGTTCCTAGTTATATGGTGTGTTTGGTGTGTGCTGGTATGAATCTTGCCCTTGGATTGCTAAAATACTTTCCTCGTACTGTCCATCTCCTCTGGGCACAGTTTCTCTAACTGAGGTCTGGAGGAGGGGCATAGAGAGAGGAGCCAGTGCACACCCATAATCTGAAGTCTTTCTTAGTGCCCATGTCTCCTGCAGAGCCCGTCTATCCCCTTGGTCCTTACGGAGTCCCCAGCATCCTCTACGGACTACATGAAAAAGATTTACCGGTAGGTTTCAAATCTTATTATTCCTAGAAGGATACGTTTAGCGTACCCCTTCCCTGAAGAGGACAGGAACAGATGGGAATCACCCCCCATGGTAGACACTTCAATTTCTAGGCTGTTTTAAGAAAATTATTTTACCTGCCCCAGGGTCGGCTTCGTTAAAAGAACCTGCTGACCGTAAATTAGAAGTCCCTTTATATGGCTACCAGAACGTTACTTAGACCCACGATTGCTTGTGCATGGGTCGGTAACGCTGTGGAAAAATGGTCAGACAACGTGCTTGCAAATATAGACACAGTTGATAAAGATGAAATGGTCTTAACTCTAGATCACATAAAAGATTCTGCTGGTTACTTGGTGGAAGCTGTAACGGACGCAGCCACAGCTGGCTCTTGAGCAGTACTTTTTGCCGGCCTGTTTCTGGATTCAGTGTGTTAGTGTAAAGGGACAGGACAGAACTTGGTTATCACCTATACAGCATGCTGCCTGGATTCCCAATAGAACTGGACATCACATATTATTGTGAAACATCATCCCTCTGTTATATGTGTTTGTGTTTATCAGGGACTAATATGTCTAGCCTGATGTTTTGTACAGAATGCATATGAAGATGTATATATATATATATATATATATATGAATGTACTGGTTATTGTATTATAGTTTGTAAAATAATGCCCCCCCCCATGTGACTGCTTTGACAACCTGTTTGTTTGCTGTTGGAGATACAGACAGTCTCAGATGTCAGTCCATACACCTCCCTCATTCTTCCCCACACAATGGATTCCAGGCCACACAATCAGATTAAGTAAGGTTCATTTAGTTAACATCTATTGTGTGCAAGAGGACATGCCTGGACATGTGAAAGTAGGTCTATCTGAAAGTGTTCTGTAGTCAGCCCCTTTAATGTAACCCACCCAATATAGAGCCAGAAGGTGTCGCCTTATGGTAGGACAGACAAAGGTTTGAGGATAACAGAGGCTATTTGAAACAGAGAGTGCACGGAAGTTCCTGGCCTGAGAGGAGTGATGTGTTTGGCTTCTGAAAGCTACTGGTAAAAGAGTGCTGCCAGTGTGCTGAGGCCTAGAAGCATTGTTGGAATCCAC
This sequence comes from Pseudophryne corroboree, assembly GCF_028390025.1. Lineage (NCBI taxonomy): Eukaryota > Metazoa > Chordata > Amphibia > Anura > Myobatrachidae > Pseudophryne > Pseudophryne corroboree. The sequence continues at coordinate 881,486 of NW_026967510.1, read as the reverse complement.
TGGTTTCAAGAGGCTACTGGACGTGCACTGAGGGAGAGATCTACACAGAAGGTCAGAGAGAGTGGATGTACCTCTGGAGTGGAAACACTGACTAGGCATTGCGGTGCCGTCAGTGGCAAAGGGCACTGTGTGAGCTGGTATCCCAGACCAGGGGACATGGAACTGCTGGCATGTGACATCAGGAGACTGTAATTCTAAACTACTGTGGGGACTTAGTAAGTAGGATACCATCCTGGCATGTAATAGTTACTGTTTTGTGTACTGTGTGTGTATATTTACAATAAAGGGCAGTTGCCACTTTACTAAACTGTTTACCTGAGTGATCAGAGAATCCGTATCCACACAATTGGTGGCAGCAGTGGGATTACTCAGTCCCAGTTTACCCTGGGTAAGGCTGCGAGTGGTGTCAGCGGAGGGCACCTAAGAGCCTTGTAAACAGTTTGGCACACAGTAGCCAGGTATCTTGCTGAAAAGTTGTTAGTACATTTTGAAAGTCAGCAGTATGGAGGCAGAAACAGAGGTGTACAAAAACCTCAACAAGAGATTCCTGCATATGGTCTGTCGAGCACGAGGTATTAAGGTGACCGTAACAGATGTAAAGGAATCATTAATTGTGAAATTGCTGAAATGGGATCAAGAACACCCTTGTGATGAGGAGGAGGACTCTGAGGAGTCAGACAATGAGGAACAAGTGACGGAATGGTAGAGACCTACAGCCGGGACATTCGATGCCAGTAACCGCAGGGAGAGCGGAGGATCGGAGGTGGGATCCCGAGGGTTAGTACAACCCCGTCTGAAAGCCCTTGGAGAAGGGAAGGTTGGAGAAACTTTTGAAAGGACACCGGAGGTATTACAGGCCCGTCTAGAAGCGCTGGGAGATGGCGCGACATCCGAGGATCGGATGCGGGTAATAAAGGAGGTCCTGGGATTACTAGACAACAGTCCTACAGTGTTCAATACTCTACAGACTCCCCTGTCTGAACAGGATGTGCTCCAGGAAATGGGCCAGCAACCCAACCTGGTGTCTGAAGTTTTGCATGGAGGAGATTTGCCAAGCCAGCGACTGGGTCAGAGGATGGATAGCTCGAGCAGTCGGCTGATGGAATCCACTCTAAGGTGGCATGAACAGACCAGTGAGCAGGGTGTGTTGGATCACTTCAGGAGGCAGTTATCCCCAGAAAGGCGTACATGGAGTCTGGACCATACAGTGTGGGTAAGTGCAGTGAATGCTACCCTGTGCTACCCTATGCAAGGAATATATCAGGAACAGCTGAGTTACAGCATTCCTTTACAAAGGACTAACCAGTCAGCTAAGGTACCTGTGGTGGGAGGGCTCAATGCACCACACACAGAGGACAAGACGCAGAGTCATGATCTGCTTGATACAGCAATAGACCTGGGAGAAATGCAGCTTCCAGGCTTTTCATTTTCAGAGATGGAAGATGAGGAACTGGTGAACGAATGCCAGTACCAAGAAGATGTTGGTGTCAAGGGTACCAAGGAGCTGATAAGGGCTGAGGACTCACCGCTGCAGGTGAGGTCTAGTCTGTCAGTGGCACCTGAACCAGCTGTCCAGTTTGCTATGCTAGGGGAGGCCCAGAAATTATCAATTGAGGGCGTAGAAGACATTTCAGACCCAAGGGAGGGGGTAGAGGCTTTTGAGGGGGGAGCACGTGTAGAAGAATTACAGATACTCGCTGCTCCCCTGCAGCCAAATTCATCCCAGTGGTTAAGTGCAGAAGAAGGGCCCCAGCCACTGACTATCCCTGCCAGGTTTCCTGATGCAAGCCTGGTGATGCAGATTGTGCTACCCTGTGATATCTCAGAAGTAGAGGGAGTAATGTCACTCAAAATAGGGGAGGGGGAGGCAAACCACTGACCAGATGCACCAGAGGTGATGGAGGTGGAGTTCCCAGGGAATATAGTGTTGGGGAGGGAGAGTGAGGACCCCAGAGACCAGATTTTGTTGATGCAGCTCACTCCCCACTCTTATGCGCCAAATATAAAGGGAGTGTTGTCACCTAAAAAGGAGGGTGGTGAGGGAAGCACCTCTGATGATAGGGGTTACCCACCACAAATCAGGCTGTTCAACACAGTGCCTGGGATACTGGAGGGGGTCTTAAAAACTGTGAACTGCTGAGCCCAGACCCTCCACTGCCAGATGGAAATGTAAGCCCACACTTGTTTGACCCAGGCGGTCCAGATGTGATGTCTGCCCATCCCAAATGGGTTACTCTTGTCACTGAATCGCAGCAGCTGGAAAAAGTAGGGGAGGTTTGTAACGGACACAGCCCCAGCTGGCTCATGAGGAGTACTTTTTGCCAGCCTGTTTCTGGATTCAGTGCATTAGTGTAAAGAGACAGGAAAGAACTTGGTTATCACCAATACAGCATGCTGCCTGGATTCCCAATAGAACTGGACATCACATATTATTGTGAAACATCATCCCTCTGTTATATGTGTTTGTGTTTATCAGGGAATAATATGTCTAGCCTGATGTTTTGTACAGAATGCATATGAAGATGTATATATATGAATGTATTGGTTATTGTATTATAGTTTGTAAAATAATGTCGTCGTTCCCCCCCCCCCCCCCCATGTGACTGCTTTGATAACCTGTTTGTTTGCTATTGGAGATACAGCCAGTCTCAGATGTCAGTCCATACACCCCCCTCATTCTTCCCCACACAATGGATTCCAGGCCACACAATCAGATTAAGTAAGGTTAATTTAGTTAACATCTATTGTGTGCTAGAGGACATGCCTGGACATGTGAAAGTAGGTCTATCTGAAAGTGTTCTGTAGTCAGCCCCTTTAATGTAACCCACCCAATACAGAGCCAGAAGGTGTCGCCTTATGGTAGGACAGACAAAGGTTTGAGGATAACAGAGGCCATTGAAACAGAGAGTGCACGGAAGTTCCTGGCCTGAGAGGAGTGATGTGTTTGGCTTCTGAAAGCTACTGGTAAGATAGTGCTGCCAGTGTGCTGAGGCCTAGAAGCATTGTTGGGATCTGCTGGTTTCAAGAGGCTACTGGACGTGCTCTGAGGGAGAGATCTACACAGAAGGACAGAGAGAGTGGCTGTACCTCTGGAGTGGAGACACTGACTAGGCATTGCGGTGCCGTCAGTGGCAAAGGGCACTGTGTGAGCTGGTATCCCAGACCAGGGGACACAGAACTACTGCTGGCATGTGACATCAGGAGACTAATTCTAAACTACTGTGGGGATTTAGTAAGTAGGATACCATCCTGGCATGTAATAGTTACTGTTTTGTGTACTGTGGGTGTATTTTTACAATAAAGGGCATTTGCCACTTTACTAAACTGTTTACCTGAGTGATCTGAGAATCCGTATCTTCACAGAAGCTATGAAGGATATTGGTTTGCTGGGTTCCAAATCCTCAGCTATGGCAATTTTGGCTCGTAGAGCACTGTGGATTCTCCAATGGAATGCAGATGCGGAATCAAAGAGAAATATTGAGGCGCTTCCCTACAATGGTGAGGTCCTCTTTGGCGACAAGCTGGATGCCATGATTTCAACAACTACCTCAGGCAAATCAGCAGTTCTCCCTTCTGCAGCAGCAACCGCTAAGAAAGCGTCTCATTCTCATACAATGCAGTCCTTTCGGCCCAACAGATATAAAAAGGCCAAAAATGCCAGCTTCTCCGCAGGAAGAGGGCGGGGAAGAGGTAGGAAGCCTACCACACCATCAGGCTTGCAGGAGCAGAAATCAACCGCTGCTTCTGCAAAAATCACAGCATGATGCTGGGACTCCCCTGCTGTATGATCAGGTGGGGGCGCGTCTAAAGATCTTCAATCAGGTCTGGGTGCACTCAGATCTGGATCCTTGGATAATACAAATATTATCTCAAGGTTACAAGTAAGAGTTTCAAGAGCTCCCCCATGCCGATTTTTCAAATCAGCCTTACCAGTTTCTATTCAAGACAGAGGAAAGGTCCTGGACGCATTACACAAATTATGTCATGACAAAGTAATTTCCTTGGTTCCTGTACTACACCAGGAACAGGGATTTTATTAAAGCCTGTTTGTGGTACCAAAGCCGGAAGGCTCGGTCAGACCGATTCTAAACCTAAAATCTCTGAACCTTTTATTTAAGAAGATTCAAATTCAAGATGGAATCCCTGAGAGCGGTGGTCTCCAGTTTGGAGGAGAAGGAATTTTTGGTGTAAGTGGACATCAAGGATGCTTATTTGCATGTTCCAATTTACCCTCCACACCAAGCATACCTGAGGTTTGCGGTTCAGGACTGCCACTATTAGTTCCAGATGTTACCTTTCAGGCTCTCCACGGCGCTAAGAATATTCCCGATCTTCAGGAGTTACTGGTAGAAGATCCTTGGCCTCTTCCTCTTCGAGAGGACCTGCTTCAGCAAGGGCCATTGCTTTATCAAGACTTAACGAGGCTGCGTTTGATGGCATGGCTGTTGAGTGCCAGATCCTAGCCCAAAAGGGTATTCCCAATGAAGTAATTCCCACACTTATTCAGGCCAGGAAAGGAGTAATGTCTAGACATTATCATCGCATTTGAAGAAAATGTCTCCTGGTGTGAATCCAAGGAGTTTCAATTAGGGCATCTTCTCCTATTTCTACAGGCTGGTGTGGATGCAGGTTTAAGATTGAAATCTATCAAGGTCCAGATTTCGGCCTTGTCCATTTTCTTTCAGAGGCAATTGGCTTCACTTCCTGAGGTTCAGATGTTCATAAAGGAGGTTCTGCTCATCCAACTACCATTTGTGCCTCCTGCGGCACCATGGGATTTTAACGTGGTGTTGCAGTTCCTTAAATCTGATTGGTTTGAGCCTCTACAGGAGGTGGAGTTAAAGTTTCTCACTTGGAAAATGGTCATGCTGTTGGCCTGGGCATCAGGCAGAAGGGTGTCTGCGTTAGCGGCTTTGTCTCACAAGAGCCCTTATTTGATCTTTTGTGAAGATAGGGCTGAACTGCGGACGGGTCAGCAATTTCATCCTAAGGTTGTATCTTCCTTCTATTTGAACCAATCTATTGTGGAGCCAGTGGCTTCTGACACCTCAGCTGTTTCTAAGTCCTTGGATACCATCAAAGCTCTGAGGACTTATGTCACGAGAACAGCTCGTGTAAGGAAAACAGAAGCATTGTTTATCCTCTATGATCCCCACAAGATTGGGTGTCCTGCTTCTAAGCAGACTATTCCACACTGGATCAGAAGTACGATTCAGCATGCTCAGTCCACGGCAGGTTTGTGGTTACCGAGTGCCCAGGGGGTCTCGGCTTTACAGATTTGCCGAGCAGCTACTTGATCAGGGGCAAACACGTTTGCTAAGTTTTACAAGTTTGACACCTTGGCTGCTGACGACCTTCAATTTGTCAGTCAGTTCTGCAATAACTAACGCACCTTCCCACCCATCTGGGAGCTTTGGAACATCCCCATGGTACTAAAATGGACCCCAGCATCCTCTAGGACGTAAGAGAAAATAGGATTTTAATATACCTACCAGTAAATCCTTTTCTCGTAGTCCGTAGAGGATGCTGGGCGCCCGCCCAGTGCTCCTTTTTCTTGCATTATGTTAACATGTGTTGAGTTGTTCTTCAGCAGTTGCTGTAATGTTATTCATGCTCGCTGGCATGTTTTCTGTTGTATGCCATGTTGTGCGGCATGGCTGAACGGTGTGAGCTGGTGTTAATCTCGCCACTCACTTAAATATATCCTTCTCTCGAAGTTGTCCGTCTCCTCGGGCACAGTTCCTATACTGAGGTCTGGAGGAGGGGCAAAGAGGGAGGTGCCAGTTCACACTGTTAAAAAGTCTTAAAGTGCCGAAGGCTCCTACGGACCCGTCTATACCCCATGGTACTAAAATGGACCCCAGCATCCTCTATGGACTACGAGAAAAGGATTTTCCGGTAGGTATATTAAAATCCTGTTTTAACTTAGCAAGCCTTTCCTTGTACTCGTGTCTCTAGCCCTTTAATCAATTTAGTAGCCCGCCTTTGAACCCTTTCTAGTTCTCCTATATCTGTTTTATAATATGGTGCCCAGAACTGAACACAATATGCCAGGTACAGACGTACCAATGATTTGTACAGCGACAGGATTACATCCTCGTCCCTTGTCTCAATGCCCCGTTTTATGCATGCAAGCACTTTACTTGCCTTTTTTGCAGCATTTTGACATTGTGTACTGATAAGCCTATTATCCATGAGCACCCCCAAATCTTTTTCCACCACAGTTACCCCTATAATTTCCCCATTTTGAGTGTACGATACTTGAGTGTTTTTTGTCCCAAAATGCATAATTTTGCATTTTTCTATATTGAACCTCATTCCCCATTTAGATGCCCAGGCTTCTAGTTTAAATAAGTCATTTTGTAGAGGCTCCACATCGCTATCTGAATTAAATACCTTACACAGCTTAGTATCATCCACAAAGATTGACACTGTGCTTTCCAGGACTATTCCTAGATCGTTGATAAATTTATTGAACAGTAGCGCGCCAAGTACGGACCATTGTGGCATTCCACTGACTACTGGTGCCCAGCTGGAGAACATCCCGTTGACCGCTACTCGTTGTACTCTGTTATCCAGCCAATTACCTATCCATGTACAAATAGTATATCCTAGACCAAGTAATTCCTCCATTTTACCCAATAGGCTTCTTGCGTTCACAAGCATACATCTTAGCTTAGCCTCTCCATTGCCCGTTTGTTTTAGTGGTATCTTACCTATATTTACAAGAGCCTTTCTAGACTTAACCTTACTGACTGTTATTCTCCTCCCTCCCTTTCCACCCCATCATGCTTAATACAGCTTTCCTCTCTACTATCTCTATCTGACCTATAAGACTTTCTAAACCCCCCCCCCCCCTGATGTTAGTATCCTCCCTTATGCTATGCACATTATTTTCTATATACCGTATTGCTGAGCCATATTCGTCATTAGGTAATACATTGGGAATATCTTGGGCAATACCTGTGTCAGTATTTCCGGTGTCAATACCCATGCAAATACCCATGCCATCTGCTTTTACGTTCCCCCCTTCTCCATCCCCAATTGTTCACTACCCCCATCCTTACTCCTCTCCCTAATTAACTTGCAGCTTCTAACTAAACCCTCCCCCCAGGCTCCTAGTTTAAAAGCTCCTCCAACCTTCTAACCATCCTACTCCCCAGCACCGCAGCCCCCTCTTCATTCAGGTGCAATCCATTGCAACAAAAACATGACGTCTGACTGAGAAGCCCACCCAGTGTTCCAGGAACACAAACCTTTCCTTCCTACACCAGTCTCTAAGCAACACATTTACCTCCCTAATCTCCCTGGACTAGCGCGTGGCACTTGTAATATTTCAGAGAATATTACCCTAGATGTCCTTGCCTTAAGTTTCTTGCCTAAGTCCCTATAGTCTTTCTTATGGACATCCCACCTACCACTAACTTTGTCATTGGAGCCAACATGCACCAAGACCACCGGGTCTTTATCAGCCCCGCCCAACAATCTATCTACCCTGTCCGCTATGTGCCGTACCTGAGCACCCGGAAGACAACAGACTACGGCGATCATGGTCCCGGTAGCAGATTGCCCTGTCTTCCTGATAATAGAATCCCCTGCCACCACAATCTGACTAGTTACCTTACTATCTTTTTTCCCATCTGCATCGGAGGGACCGCTCCTCTGGTTGCCAGAGGAAATGGTCTCCTTTGGTTCCATTATTTCCACGCTGTAATCCTCAGGATCTTCGTCCAATCGGGCGAATTTATGGGGGTTTGGCAGATCTGAGGTGTCCTGTCTTCCCCTCCCCCTCTTCTTCTTCCTTCTAACCATGACCCAGCTGTCTACCTGATCTTCCTAATCTACCAGTGATCCCCCTGTAACTCCACCACCATTCTATCTAACCTTTGCTTGAGATTGTGAATGCTCCTCAGTCGCATAACGGTCCGCTCTAGATCAGTTACCTGGGCTTCCAGGGCGGCCGTACGCTCACATCTCGCACAGATGTACCCGCACTCGGACTGTTGTGCCAGGTGCGCATACATCATGCACGACATGCATTGCGTGAGATTACCAATCTCGGCCACACCCATTTTTTAATTAGTGCTAACTCCCTGTTACCTTCATAAAATCAAAACGAGTGGGACAATCAATATATATACAGAACAATAAATAAATAAAATAAAGGAATAAGGGACAATTAAAAAAAAAATATATATATATATATATATATATATATATATAAATGGATAGGATAAGGATAAATTTAGTACAAATACAGGGACTCAACAATAAAATACAGTAATGGACAAAGGAAGACAATCAGTTATACAACACAGTGGGAAAAGCTAATAGGGAAAGTTAATACTTATCTGCTCCACTGATCTGTGCACAGAAGTTGTTCTCCCCGGCTGCAGGCTCCCTTCCCCACCGGCTGCTGGCTCCCTCCGGCCACTGCTTCCTCCTGGCTGCTGGCTCTTCCTGGCTGCTGGCTTCCCCCTTGCTGACGGCTTCTGGCTCCCTCAGGCCGCTGCTTCCTCCTGGCTGCTGGCTTCCCCCTTGCTGCCGGCTTCTGGCTCCCCTGGCTTGCGGCTCTAGCACCTTGCCGCTCCGTCCTTGTGTGCGCCCTTATGTGTGCGCACCCAGCGTCACTTCCGGTTCCAGTCGCTCGATGCTCTATCTCAGTAATAGGTTTCTCATACATACTTGAAATGTATTTGTAGTTGATTATGTGCTCATATTGATTATTATACTAATGTATAACCTGTGACTGCTGCATTTACTATAATTCTGTCAGTTTTTTCTGTCTATTCCGATCTTTAATGCTTGTACAAAGCAGGGTAGGGTCGGATTTTATGTCACTTTGACAACATTTAAAGTGATTACAGCACAATTTGTGTAGTACACTGTGCAAGTGTGTGATTATTTATCATGTCTAAGAGCAGCAAGGGTGAGGAAAATACACTCACAGCAGCACCAATACTCATCATGTCTGTCATGCAAAACTGGGTTGAACTCTCAGGATCTAGTTCAGAATAGTTTGTGTGTAAATTTTTTAGCTTTCACCTAAGTATCTTGAAAAATCCAAGGAGGACACAGGTGCAGGTTGAATCACCATGGGCTACCTTTGTACAGGCATTATCCAGTATAGCTGAGTGGATAATTCCAACTCCTGTACCAGGGATAGGTTACACTATTAACCCTTACATGCAGCATTCCACCTGGGGTTTATCACATCCAGCAGGGGAAGCAGCAGCTTCTCAACAAAAACAGGCTGAAAGGCCAGTGGTAAGTAAAAGACATAGACATGAAACAACATCTTCACAGTCTACACATGTTTCAGATGAGGATTCGTTGGAGAATGAAGACTCATTACACTCCGGTTCTGCATATGAAGATGAGGAAGGAGGTCTCAGCTAAGTGGACATATCTGAGTTAATTTGTGATGAAAGCCATTCTATCCTTAGAAGAATCAGCAGAGCCTGTGTTAAAATCCAAGACATCTGTGTTTAAATGTCTCAAAACAAGACTGTGTTTTCTGGGTCAGAACAGCTGAAGGAAATTATAGAAGTGGCTTGGGCTACTCCCAGTAAATGTAGAATTCAAGCAAAATGGAATTCCAATTATCCTCTTCAAGCTGAGGACTGTTTAAACAGGGAGGTGTCCCCCAAAGTAGATACGCATGTCATTCTATTAGTGGGAATATCTATATTACCTCTGCCTTCAACATCATTAAATGTCATGGATAGGAGAGTTGATGGTTTTCTAAAAAAACATTTTTTCCCTGTCTGGGGCAATCATAAGACCAGTTATGGCTTCAGCCTGGCTGTCAAAAGCAGTGGCTGCCTGGGCTGATGCATTGGAAGGGGATCTTTCAGTTGCATCTAGAGAGCAAAACTCTCATGTAGCACATATTAAACAGGCGGCTATGTTTTTGGAAGAAGCAGCCTTGAATATGGTCACAATTGCCTCTCAGGCATCAGCTTCAGCAGTAGCCGCTCGCAGAGGGGTTTGGCTATGTACATGGAAACTTGATTCAGAATCCAAAAAAGGTTTTGGAGTCTTTACCTTTTACTGGAGATATTCTTTTTGGTAAAGAATGAATCAGTATCTTGGAGTCAGAAGCAGACTCCAAAAAAGTGAAGTTTCCTTCCAAATACAATTCAAGCCTAAAGTTCTGGCTTTTCAGCCCTTTCCATCTCAAGCAAAAACAAAAGGAGATGGCAAACAGTCCCAATACAAGAAGTCTGGTGTAAAAGCCTAATTTTAATAAATAATAATAATAGAGAGTTCTCCATTGTGATGATATTCAGCATATAGAATTTATTATCAAAGAGGGAACCACTCCCAATATTCTGTGCAGAGGAGTGTGGACCAAGACAGAATTCATCAATGAGCCTGTGTCTTTAGAACACTGACTTTACATTATTTATACCATAACATTATACAATTATTCAGAGCTTATTTACAAACAAGGCGTACATATAGATTAAATAATGGAGATACATTGGTTGATGAACAATAAGGGGAAATGCCAAATATGGTCAGATTAGCTAATTAAAGAGAGTGGTTTTATCCATAAGATGGCAGACTTGTCCATGAATCTTGAATCTCCTATATATAACAATTAGGTTCTCTAATAGGCTTCGTTGTCATAAAGGTCATTCTTGTTCATAATAACGTGTTGTTGTCCAAAGTGAAGGTCCATCAGATATTCCATGATATGTCCTTCTTGTTCTGCCACAAAGTCTCATACAATATCATTGAGCACTCGTTATCTACACACAGGCCTTGCTACTAGCCACATAAACACCTAATCAAATGATGCTCAAGGGTTGAGGGAGAATATTACTCTGCATATTAACTCTATACTAAAAGAAGACACTGTTTAAGGGAACATTAGAATATCAATAATCATAGCACAATTTAATGAGACAATACAGGATATTTGATATAACTTCAACATTCCACTGTTTTGTTTAATCTCTAAACAACTATCATATAATAAATCAAATACTCACCATGTGTAAATGATTTGTCTGGTGATGAGTGGAGTAGTGTGAGATGTGAGATAGAATAAGGAAAACCCGTTCTCTGGATACAATCGCTGGCACTAGTCCACTGAGTATCGATGCGAAAAGCCTCAACCCTCCAAAAAACTTGTATAGATAAGAGAAATGGAAGAGGTAGCGACAGAACATGTGGTTTCTTTACCCTGGCTATAGGTTGAGGTTCTTCTTGCTATGTGTGTGTATGAAGCAAAAGCATGTAAGCACCTATTAAGTGTATATTTCTGTTAGTGTGATCATGTGTGGGCTACCGCAGTGTAGGTAACCGGGGTCATCACCATAAGATTAGTTTTTGGCTTTCTTTGGGGTGTTAGTATTTTGCCACACTGATGACCAAGGGTCGGCAGACATTTGATGCTTACATAGATTATGAGAATTATAAGAATTATCATCATGACCTAATGTAACACTTGATATAGCCACTTAGAAATACTAGCTCCCATCCATCCAAAAAGATCCCAATCAGCCGATTGGTTCATGTGTTCCTGTATATCTTGTAGTAACTTAACCTTCTGTTCAATGGGATTGTAATTATCTGAGATATTAAAACAACACATTCCTTTAAATTGTTCCCATCCGCTACCTTCTCTGAGCAGTAACTAATGGATGGCTACTGGATATTGAATCATACATTCTCTAATGTCTCTCAGTTCTTCATTAATGAGTCCTATAGAGGTGCTTGTAGCCTTTATATTTTTAGCTAGTCCATAAAAGTAAAACTTCCTAGGTCTATCACAAGTCTATATAGCAAGCCAAAAAGCATATCAGTAAGGGTATTTTTTATAGTAAATTAATTGTAAATCATAGTATTTTAGCTCTATAACCACGAGATATAAATAGATACTTTTGGTAAGCGTGTCTCCATTGATAAGTGATATATTTCTTCTTCTGCTCAAGTACATATTCATCAGTATCTTATCAAAACATCATTTTGTACATATTCCTAGTGTCATTATATCTTCATATGACATGGTCAGTGTGGGGAACATACTATATGTTTATGTTATTTTCCTTAAGCCATTATGGCTCATGGTGTAGGGAAAGGTAAGAAAGAGAAGATTGTCTCTTTGTTGGCGCACTAAAATAGAGAGAAAATTATTAATTTGTATAAAATATAACTTTTAATGTTAATCATCCCCAATCGTAGTATATCAACTATCTCAGGTAATACCACCTATACAATTCTAGGTCCAACACATTACTGTGGGATAGATCACAATATTGAGCAAGTTATTCGGATCCCATAATATGTCCTAAATCCCTTACAGTATGTCTGTAATCATTGTTATATAAGCTATAGTTGTATTAATGTTCTGTAAGTCCAAACCCCTTGAGTAATGATCCCACAATCCCACACTTAATATATGAATTGACACAAGTAGTACCACCTATGCAGTTCTGTGTTCAATAGAATATTATGGGATGTGTCACAATATTACATTTACTGTTCTATCTCTTCCCTTAGGATTATATTATAATATATCATTAGTCCCTTGTGGTATACCTGTGGTCATTTTTTTATATATACCAAGGGGTGACAGTCACATTCATGTATGGTGTTTTACAGTATTGAGTGATTAATCCAGCCAAGGAGTTATCTATAGTCTCCTAATATTGGGGTATATTACCATTTCTCATTATGGGGTTCTCAACCTAATTGGTTGTCTGAACTGTTTAAATAAACAGCTCATAAGTCATTCTGAACATATCATTTCATTTGTGGATGACTCAAATCGTGAGATAGTTTAAACATAAATGAAGTAGTAGAAGTACATATCATGTAAAAGCTTGTTATTGAAAGGTGGATTGAAAAGAACCTCACTCTAGAAGATTTCTTTATACATTGTTGCTTATCCAATTGCTACATACTCTGACATTGATTGTAGCTGATACGGCTTAAATCCTTCCCTTCACAGAGGGAGAGCAGGCTGCGGTGTAACACATTTGTTACAGTGTTGCTATGCAGTTCTCCTGCTGGCAGTACTGTAATGATGGGGTATATGTAATTGCGGTCGAATTGCCGCAAATGTCGAAAAACGGGGCATTTTAAATTTGACATTGCAATACAGTACTTTTCGATAAAAAAACGGACGTTTCAGCACCCGCCCTTCTCTTTCCGGGGATGCGGAAACCGATGCCCACTGTGTGCTTGTTACCATAATGGCTGAAATCTGATTAATGGCGTGCTAGTGCCATTCCACTGGGAGTCACCATGCTGTAGGCACTTCACAGCATATTGAGCAGCACCGTGCATATAGTCTCGCTATCACATGCTATCGATTAATCATCTGTCCTCTCAGCATGGTCAGATCTGGAAAAAGAAAAGTAATACTACGCAATCTAGGGAGACCATGACCCAGCCGGGAATGAGATCATTCCTACAACCCACTCCCGCAACGCTTTCTGGAGATCTCTCTCCCTCAAGCCCCTCTTCCTGTCATTCCGCCTCTCCTGCCTCCCCTTTAGCGATGGAGCAACCCGCCCCCACGCTCACAGTGATAATGCTCTTCAAGACATCTTGAAGTTTATGAAAACGCTTCCAACTAAGCAGGACCTCCAAGACACCATGCGTAGAGAGTTGGCATCTATCAAACATGATATCTAGCAGCTCTCGGATAGGGTAACAGCACTGGAGGACCATCGTGACTCCGCTGATGTCTTTATGGGGTCCCTAACGGATGTTATCAAAAGCTCAATGAGATGAAATCCGGTCGCTGTGGACCCGTGTGTTGGATTTGGACAATAGAGGTAGGAGAAACAATGTCCGGGTGAGAGGTATTCCCGAAGATGTCCCCCAGACAGGCCTAGTAGATGCCCTGACGAAAATATTCAATGCAGTTCTGGGTAAGGACCCGGCTAACGCCATAATCTTTGACAGAGCTCACCGTGCCCTCAAACCAAGAGGGCTCTCCTCCGACCGACCTCGGGACGTCATATGTTGATTGCTCATTATTTCCTCTTTCTGAGAGTAGTAATGCAGAGTGCGCCGCCTGGATGGCCTGGACTTTAATGGCAACCCAATTTCCATCTTCCAGGACCTCTCCTGGCATACGCTTCAACAAAGAGAGACCCTCCATCCCCTTACGGAGGAACTCCGTAAACGACAACTGAAATACCGATGGGGTTTCCCTTTCAGTCTACAGGTCTCCGCTTCGGGAAAGTTACACACCCTACATACTCCCTCCAACCTCCCCACTTTCTGCTCCGGTCTCGGTCTCCCACCCCCGAAGATTCCGGATTGGGACTTCATCCTCCCGGATCTGCACCCGCCTCAACCTGCGGGGACTGGAGCGTCATGGCAAGTTGTACGTAGCTCTCAGAAGAAAGCTTCCAAAACCCTCCCCGTGTGCCAGGACTCCTCCGCTACCTGACGACATTGTTACTGCCCTGCAAACTGGATCTTCTTGTTTTCTGCAGGAGGGTTGAATGTTCCGGCTGTGGCATGCCGGGTGAGACACATCCTATGTGGCCTCGTGCCACTTCTGCCCCGTTTCACCGTGTTCTCCCCGGCTTCACCTTCAAACCTGGAGCTTAGTATTGAGACTATACTAGTAGACAGTTAGTTGTTACTGCCGGTTAATACTAATGGTTTGCTTTTGTTTTTTCGTTCTTTTTCTTAAAATGTTCATAGTAGATATAGTGCCTGAGGGGGTGACTCCCTTGCCCCGGTCCCGCTCACGGCCATTGTGCCCTATGGGGTTGCTGGTATACATACTTACAAGAAAAAGGGGAGACCTGGCACCGGTATATTTTATAATAAGATAGGAAAAACCAAAGTGGACAATTGTTAGAAAAGAAAAACTTTCCAATTATAGTCCTTATTGGCGGTGCGCCCAGAGCTAGGAGGTATCTGTGCATACAAAAGGAGAAAAAGAAAGCTCTGGTGTGGGCGCACTCTTGAAAAAAAGAAGGAATCAAAGATAATCCTTTGAATATAAGTTGAGGAATATAAAAGCAATGTTTATTGAAAAAATAATTAAAATCTAATAATATCCCACTGTGATCAAAAAAGTTTTTTTGTTAATTAAAGATAATTTGATTATTTTTATATATTATATTAATCTTTATTGAGAACAATTAATAAAGGTATTGGACAAGAAAAAATTATATAATAAGTAAAATAAATGTTCTGGTCTCGGAAATCGCGCAAAATGAAATGGAGAGGTTACAGACACTTGATAGTCTAGCAACCGTTTCTCCTGACCAGCACAGAAAATCTGTGTTGCTGAGAACAGGAAGATCAAATATTATGTCTTTGAAAGACCAATAGGGGGTCAATGTCGGACAAATTACTGATCACAGGTGTACCTAGGTCACAAATTCAATTTAAAGACATATAATAAACACTTTTAGAACATGCTGCAAACATGGCCGTGATGGGTGGGGAGAGAGGGAGGGGGGGTTTTTGGGGGAGGAGGGGGTGGAGCGGGGGAAGGGACAGGTGGAAGGGGGATGGGGAGGGGGGAGGTGAAAAGTGGTGATACTGCTGTTGGTGTCCACCCTTCTGTTGAAGGGGAATAGTGTCCTTCTCTACAACACCAGGTATTCCCAAAAAGTCTCCTTTGAGGTACTGACCTGGCCCAACGCTGCTTAGCTTCCAAGATCGGACGAGATCGGGCATTAACAGCGTGGTATGATAGTAGAGAGGCTATCTACCAATGAGAGTGCACCTATATAAGAAAGGTGAATGGAAATGTGGAGAAAAGGGAGGGGTGAGAAAAAATGTGGATCTGCTTTCCTCGTTAGGCGGGGTGACTCATCTGTCCGTTTGGCCAGCGATACACCCTGGATCGTGGATGAGAGTCCACGGAAAGGGCTGGGTAAATGAAGAGTGTCGGGCGGGATTAAAGGAATGGGAGAATGGTGTTGCTGAGCAATTGTGTGAATGGTCACGGATGGATTGACCGGGGAGACGAGAAAGACCACCTATTGTCTGTGTTGAGCAAAGAAGTTTTTTGGCATGTCATTCAAAAAGCATAAATAGACGGTTCCTATGAAATGCTGGAACCAAATATGTCCTGTGCATAGGTACATAAGAGTACAGGGGTATGGTTTCACTGTTTTTACACAGAGCTTAGCATACTATCTGATGCATATTAAGATAAATTCCTATATACTGATGTCAGATATGCTAAGTGTATGTGAGCCTGTAGAGAAATAACACAAATTTGCTTGTGGATGCAAGAAACAGTGCACACCTTATTAAACCTGGCCGGGTAACCTTTACATGCAGCAAATGATAACCTGTGCAGTAGGTGGAAAATCCACCAAATTGAGACTGCCAAATCCCTTAACATCTATAAGGTAGGAAAATAGCCAAGTTTGATACTCATGATATGTGGATATCACATTCAGAGAGCCCCCGGTGTTCAGTAAACATCAATAGAAAAATCACCTGTTCAGATCCTTAATGAACCTGACCGGGTAACCTTTACATGCAGCAAATGATAACCTATGCAGTGGGTGGAAAATCCACCTGATTGAGATTGCTAAATCTCTAAAGCATGGTTAAGCTAAACATTAATAAGGTAAAAAATAGCCAGGTTTGATACTCATGATGTGTGGATGTCACAATCCGAGAGCCCCCGGCGTTCAGTAAGCATCCATAGGAGAATCTCCTGTTCAGATCCTGTGGAAAACGCGTTTCACCCGCTGGGCTTGTTCACTTCAAGCCCAACAAGCCCGGGGGCTCTCTGAATGTGATATCCACATATCATGAGTATCAAACTTGGCTATTTTCCTACCTTATAGATGTTAAGGGATTTGGCAGTCTCAATTTGGTGGATTTTCCACCTACTGCACAGGTTATCATTTGCTGCATGTAAAGGTTACCCGGCCAGGTTTAATAAGGTGTGCACTGTTTCTTGCATCCACAAGCAAATTTGTGTTATTTCTCTACAGGCTCACATACACTTAGCATATCTGACATCAGTATATAGGAATTTATCTTAATATGCATCAGATAGTATGCTAAGCTCTGTGTAAAAACAGTGAAACCATACCCCTGTACTCTTATGTACCTATGCACAGGACATATTTGGTTCCAGCATTTCATAGGAACCGTCTATTTATGCTTTTTGAATGACATGCCAAAAAACTTCTTTGCTCAACACAGACAATAGGTGGTCTTTCTCGTCTCCCCGGTCAATCCATCCGTGACCATTCACACAATTGCTCAGCAACACCATTCTCCCATTCCTTTAATCCCGCCCGACACTCTTCATTTACCCAGCCCTTTCCGTGGACTCTCATCCACGATCCAGGGTGTATCGCTGGCCAAACGGACAGATGAGTCACCCCGCCTAACGAGGAAAGCAGATCCACATTTTTTCTCACCCCTCCCTTTTCTCCACATTTCCATTCACCTTTCTTATATAGATGCACTCTCATTGGTAGATAGCCTCTCTACTATCATACCACGCTGTTAATGCCCGATCTCGTCCGATCTTGGAAGCTAAGCAGCGTTGGGCCAGGTCAGTACCTCAAAGGAGACTTTTTGGGAATACCTGGTGTTGTAGAGAAGGACACTATTCCCCTTCAACAGAAGGGTGGACACCAACAGCAGTATCACCACTTTTCACCTCCCCCCTCCCCATCCCCCTTCCACCTGTCCCTTCCCCCGCTCCACCCCCTCCTCCCCCAAAAACCCCCCCTCCCTCTCTCCCCACCCATCACGGCCATGTTTGCAGCATGTTCTAAAAGTGTTTATTATATGTCTTTAAATTGAATTTGTGACCTAGGTACACCTGTGATCAGTAATTTGTCCGACATTGACCCCCTATTGGTCTTTCAAAGACATAATATTTGATCTTCCTGTTCTCAGCAACACAGATTTTCTGTGCTGGTCAGGAGAAACGGTTGCTAGACTATCAAGTGTCTGTAACCTCTCCATTTCATTTTGCGCGATTTCCGAGACCAGAACATTTATTTTACTTATTATATAATTTTTTCTTGTCCAATACCTTTATTAATTGTTCTCAATAAAGATTAATATAATATATAAAAATAATCAAATTATCTTTAATTAACAAAAAAACTTTTTTGATCACAGTGGGATATTATTAGATTTTAATTATTTTTTCAATAAACATTGCTTTTATATTCCTCAACTTATATTCAAAGGATTATCTTTGATTCCTTCTTTTTTTCAAGAGTGCGCCCACACCAGAGCTTTCTTTTTCTCCTTTGGTATACATACTTACCAGCTCTCCCATTGCAGGTGTTTCTTTGTTCCTGATGTTCCTATTCTCCGTGACCTGCTCTTTTTCCTTTCTTTCTCTTCTGTATTGTCTCTCACTTTCTTTAGTGACCTGTCCGAGTCTCCTGCTATCCTGTACTGTGATACGATTTGATGTCTGCCCCAGGTACACTTAAATTTGCCTCTATCAACGCCAAAGGTCTTAACATCCCTGAGAAGAGGTCCCATTTATTTTGGATACTGCGGTCGGACGGAGTAGATGTGGCTCTGATACAGGAGACACACTTTAAGATCTCTGCCCACAGGCCCTCTTTAGTAAATCATAGATTCCCACTCGTTTACTACTCCAACAACCCCGAAAGTAAATCCAAGGGGGTCGCTATACTTTTTTCTAAAGCCCTACAAGTGACTGATGTCTCAGTCCATAAATTAGTTCCTGGGAGATTGTTGGTGGTCCAATGCAATATATTTTCTCAGGCGTACACTCTCATAGCCCTCTATGCTCCAAATCAGGGCCAACTGTCCTTTTTCCGTTCCCAACTTCCCCGGCTTGAAGCCCTCATGACAGGTATTGCTGTTTTGGGAGGCGACTTAAACTGATCCATGGACCCCTCCATTGACACCTCCCCGCCAGCCCCTAAATTCTCTGAACGAAAACATAGACAGGTTAGGAAGGTCTTCCACGAATTTCAACTTGCTGACTCTTGGAGGGTCACACACACCGCTGACAGAGACTTCTCATTCTTCTCGCACCCACATCAGGTTTACTCACATCTAGACTACTTGTTTCTGAGCCATAAACTCCTCCCCTTAATAGTGGCTCCATTACTTGGTCAGACCATGCCCCGGTATTCTTGTCTCTCTCAGTCCCCTCTCGATCCCCCGGCCCTTGGACCTGGCGCTTTAATGAATCCCTCCTATATGATGAGTATTGCAAATCTGAACTAGATAAGGCATTATCTGTAACGATACAGGGGAATTATCCAAAATTACGGTCTGGGAGGCCCACAAATGTGTTATACGGGGTAAATTGATCCAATTAGGCTCTTTTGTGAAGAAAAATAGACTGGCCTTAACCACCGCATTGTTGCATAAAATCCATTCTTTGGAGGCCCGCCATAAATCCTCCCTGTCTCCCTCCGATTTGGTGGATCTGTTCGAAGCCCGGACGCACCTCCAGAAAATCCTCAATAACAAAACCCAGGCCTCTCTGCGTAAATGTAACAGCAAATACTATAAGTGGGGAAATGAGCCAGGGCGCTTGTTAGCACAGGCACTTAGATCCCAGAGAATGGCCTCTTATCCCCTCTATGAAAAATAGCGCGGGCTCCGTATGCTTTAAGACACCGGAGATAGCAGCGTGCTTTAAAAATTATTATAACACCTTATATAATCTAGGTGATCCCTCTCCGACCCACGATTCCCTTTCTAATATGTTGAGATCCAGGAAATACTTAGCTAAAGTGGCGCTCCCTCAGTTGTCACTCTCTGACTGTGACTCCCTGGAAGCACCCTTTACCTTAACTGAGGTTGAACAAGTTATCTCCTCCACGCCCTTACGTAAAAGTCCGGGCCTGGGCGGTTTTACCGCCATTTATTATAAGACGTTTAAAGAGACTCTCGCCCCTAGATAATTACAGGCCTTTAACTCCATCTCAGCTGATACACATTTCTCACGTCAGTCCCTGGAGGCTCAAATTACTGTGATTCCTAAACAAGGGACGGACCCCTCAGTGTGTTCCAGTTACAGGCCCATTTCTTTGCTTAATGTGGATCTCAAACTTTTTGCGAAATTGATGGCTCTTAAGGGCCCTACACACTAAAAGATTATCTGTCTGATTGGAAAGACAATCTGGCAATGTCTGGGAGCAAATGGCAATTGACTATTTGCTCTCAAACATTGGAAAACAGACAAAAATGGACTTTAAGACAAATTGGTTAAGTTTGTTTCATTAAACCAATTTATCTGAACTGTTTTTGTTCATTTTCTTGATTTTGGGAGCAAATTGTTGATTGTCATTTGCTCCCAGCCATTGCCAGATTTTCTTTCCAATCAGCCAGATTGGACAGATAATCTTTAAGTGTGTAGGGCCCTTAAGCTTGAACAAGTTTCTCACTTATTCACAGTGATCAGGTGGGCTTTGTCCCGGGCCGTGAAGCAAAAGATAATACGACAAAGATCCTCAACCTTATACATCAGGCCTCTAACAGTAGGACACCTACTGTGTTGCTGTCTACAGACACCGAAAAGGCCTTTGACAGAGTCAATTGGGACTTTATGAGGGCGGTACTGGAGCACATTGGGTTGGGTCCACAAGCCCTCCACAGGATATTATCCCTCTATACACGGCCATTGGCTCGAGTGCGGGTTAATGGGATTCTTTCTGACAACTTTACTTTAAGTAATGGAACGAGACAGGGCTGTCCCTTGTCCCCCCTGATTTTCGTTCTTTGTATCGAAGCCTTGGCTAGGGCTATTAGAGCGAATGATTGCATTAAAGGGCTTCAAGTAGGTGACATGGAATACAAACTTGCTATGTTTGCAGACGATCTGCTGACAGTCGTCACACAACCCACCCACTCACTCCCTCACCTCATGTGTGAATTGGACATCTTTCGTTCACTTTCCGGTTTTAAAGTCAACACATCCAAATCCTATGCCCTTCATATTTCAACACCTCATACGATTTTAACTTTTTTGAAATCCACTTTCCCATTTATATGGAGAGATTCCCACATCACGTACCTAGGAGTCCAGCTTCCCAGCGATTTATTGCATCTGCTGTCCCTGAACTTCTACCCTATTCTCCAAGCCATTAGAAATGACTACTGCAGATGGCAACACCATAATCTTTCATGGCTAGCCAGAATTAATGTTGTAAAGATGAACACATTACCCAAATTGCTCTATCTCCTCCAGACTTTACCAATCCGAATCCCAGATTCCTGGTTCCAGACCGTAAGATCCTTGATCCAACAATTTATTTGGCGCCGTAAGAGGCCCAGAATTGATAGATCAGTCCTGACTCGCCCGCCTAAAAAAGGTGGATTTCAACTCCCAGATATTAAAAACTATTACAATGCAATCCTCTTGAATAGGGTCTTGGACTGGACCAGGAGTCGGGAGGTTAAACAATGGGTGGTCTTGGAAGGCCTATATGTTAATCTATACCCTGAAATTTTCCCTTGGCTCCCGACCTTACCCAAACTTCCGCAACCCCACCCTACTATTTCTCCTACGCTCTCCTTTTGGAGAGGGATAAGACGTCGACCGTCCCTCTTCTCGGTCTTTGGCCCCCTAACTTCCTTTTTGAGTAACCCGGTTTTCCCACCTGGCCTCTCCCTTGTCTATTACCAAAACTGGGCGCTGGAGGGACTTTTCAGAGTAGGTCAGCTAGTTCAACCATCCGGGGTTAAGCAATTTTTTAGATATTCCAGCAAAATGGGAGATCCCGCAGGCTGATTTCTGGAAGTTCTTACAGGTTCGACACTTCCTATATATGGATAATATATACCGGCAAGCATCCCGGGAGCTGACTCCATTTGAAAGGATGTGTGTTGCGCCCCAGAACCCCGTACACACGGTGTCCACCTTGTATAGACTCCTGTATGCATCTGACTCCTTGGCCCCTCCTCCTTTCACCCAGAAATGGGAAAGAGATCTGAACATCTCACTCTCAGACAGGGAATGGGACTCTATTTTTCTTAAAGCCCATGGGAGTTCCATATGCATACAGGTAAGAGAAACGCAATATAAGATTCTGATGAGATGGTACAGACACCCTATCCTCCTACACGCCATTTCTCCATCTATCTCACCTGCCTGTTGGAGATGTCATAAAGATTTAGGCTCTTTGTTACACATCTGGTGGACCTGTCCCCTTATTAAAACTTTTTGGGGTGATGTAATTTCCATTTTCAGTGCTATCCTTCATGCTCCTGTCCCATCTGACTCGGCCATTTGGTTGTTGATCCATTCCACTACCCCACTCTCTACCTATAAGTCATCTCTACTACGACACCTTGGCAATGCCGCCCGGGCAGTAATTCCCACTCTGTGGATGTCCTCCAATCCTCCTACGTGGCATACCTGGTTCTCCAGACTGGATTATTATATGAATATGGAAGATATATTACTGAGTGCTGCGGATAGACGGTCTGAGTTTATTGCTATATGGCTGCCTTGGATAGAATAGAAGACCTCTGAGGCATACAAGACCCATATTTCTTCTGCGAAATGAGATGAGAATCTATTTGTCATTTGTCTCGGGTTTGCATATTTGAATATATCTGTTCTTTTCACACATCCTTTCCTTCTCTTCTTTGCATTCTCGGCTCGGTCACCTTTTTCTCTGTTATTTTCTTTTTTCCATCCTGTGTCTGTTTTCTTCTAATGGCTCCTGTCTCAAAAAATGTTAGTGCAGATGTAATGTTAGTTACCGGTGAGTAAAATCTTATTTTCTCTAATGTCCTAGTGGATGCTGGGGACTCCGTAAGGACCATGGGGATTATACCAAAGCTCCCAAACGGGCGGGAGAGTGCGGATGACTCTGCAGCACCGAATGAGAGAACTCTAGGTCCTCCTCAGCCAGGGTATCAAATTTATAGAATTTTGCAAACGTGTTTGCCCCTGACCAAGTAGCAGCTCGGCAAAGTTGTAAAGCCGAGACCCCTCGGGCAGCCGCCCAAGAAGAGCCCACCTTCCTTGTGGAATGGGCTTTTACAGATTTAGGCTGCGGTAGTTCCACCGCAGAATGCGCCAGCTGAATAGTGCTACAAATCCAGCGCGCGATAGTTTGCTTAGAAGCAGGTGCACCCAGCTTGTTGGGTGCATATAGAATAAACTGCGAGTCAGTTTTCCTGACTCCAGCCGTCCTGGAAACATACATTTTCAGGGCCCCGACTACATCCAGTAACTTGGAACCCTCCAAGTCCCTAGTAGCCGCAGGCACCACAATAGGTTGGTTCAAGTGAAAAGCTGATATCACCTTCGGGAGGAACTGAGGACAAGTCCTCAATTCTGCCCTATCCATATGGAAAATCAGATAAGGGCTTTTACAGGACAAAGCCGCCAATTCTGACACACGCCTGGCCGAAGCCAGAGCCAACAGCATGACCACTTTCCACGTGAGATATTTCAAATCCACAGTCTTAAGTGACTCAAACCAATGCGATTTTAGGAACTCCAAAACCACATTGAGATCCCAAGGTGCCACTGGGGGCACAAAAGGAGGCTGAATATGCAGAACTCCCTTAACAAATGTCTGTACTTCAGGCAGTGAAGCCAGTTCTTTCTGGAAGAAAATCGACAGAGCCGAGATCTGGACCTTAATGGACCCCAATTTGAGGCCCAATGTCACAGCTGCTTGCAGGAAATGCAGGAATTGACCCAGTTGAAATTCCTCCGTTGGGGCCTTCTTGGCCTCACACCAAGCAACATATTTCCGCCAAATGCGGTGATAATGTTTTGCGGTGACATCCTTCCTGGCCTTGATCAGGGTAGGGATGACTCCAGAATGCCTTTTTCCTTTAGGATCCGGCGTTCAACCGCCATGCCGTCAAACGTAGCCGCGGTAAGTCTTGGAACAGACAGGGTCCCTGCTGCAGCAGGTCTTGTCTGAGCGGCAGAGGCCAAGGGTCCTCTGCAAGCATCTCTTGAAGTTTCGGGTACCAAGCTCTTCTTGGCCAATCCGGAACCACGAGAATAGTTTTCACTCCTCGCCTTCTTATTATTCTCAGTACCTTGGATATGAGAGGCAGAGGAGGAAACACATAAACCGACTGGTACACCCACGGTGTCACTTGAGCGTCCACAGCAATCGCCTGACGGTCCCTTGACCTGGCGCAATATCTTTTTAGCTTTTTGTTGAGGCGGGACGCCATCATGTCCACCTGTAGTCTTTCCCAGCGGTGTATCAGCATTTGGAAGACTTCTGGATGATGTCCTCATTCTCCCGGGTGGAGGTCGTGCCTGCTCAGGAAGTCTGCTTCCCAGTTATCCACTCCCGGAATGAACACTGCTGTCAGTGCTAACACATGATTCTCTGCCCATCGGAGAATCCTTGTGGCTTCTGCCATTGCCTTCCTGCTTCTTGTGCTGCCCTGTCTGTTTACATGGGCGACCGCCATGATGTTGTCTGATTGGATCAGCACCGGCCGGTTCTGAAGCAGTGGTCTTGCTTGGCTTAGGGCATTGTAAATGGCCCTTAGCTCCAGAATATTTATGTGAAGCGAAATCTCCTGATTTGACCACAGTCCTTGGAAATTTCTTCCCTGTGTGACTGCACCCCAGCCCTGAAGGCTGGCATCCGTGGTCACCAGGACCCAGTCCTGTATTCCGAATCTGCGGCCCTCTAGTAGATGAGCACTCTGCCGCCACCACAGCAGCGACACCCTGGTTCTTGCCGACAGGGTTATCCGCTGTTGCATCTGGAGATGGAACCCGGACCATTTGTCCAACAGGTCCCACTGGAAAGTCCTTGCGTGGAACCTTCCGAATGGAATTGCCTCGTACGAAGCCACCATTTTTCCCAGGACTCGTATGCATTGATGTACTAACACCTGTCCCAGTTTTAGGAGGTCTCTGACTAGAGATGACAACTCCTCGGCTTTTTCCACTGGAAGAAACACTCTTTTCTGGTCTGTGTCCAGAATCATTCCCAGGAACAGAAGACGTGTCGTCGGGACCAGCTGTGACTTTGGAATATTGAGAATCCAGCCGTGCTGTTGTAGCACTTCCCGAGAAAGTGCTACTCCCACTACCAACTGTTCCTTGGACCTCGCCTTTATCAGGAGATCGTCCAAGTACGGGATAATTAAAACTCCTTTCTTGCGAAGGAGTATCATCATTTCGGCCATTACCTTGGTAAAGACCCTCGGTGCCGTGGACAACCCAAACGGCAGCGTATTGAACTGATAGTGACAGTCCTGTACCACAAATCTGAGGTACTCCTGGTGAGGAGGGTAAATGGGGACATGCAGGTACGCATCCTTGATGTCCAGGGATACCATGTAATCCCCCTCGTCCAGGCTCGCAATAACCGCCCTAAGCGATTCCATCTTGAACTTGAACCTTTTGATATAAGTGTTCAAGGATTTTAGATTTAAGATGGGTCTCACCGAACCATCCGGTTTCGGTACCACAAACATTGTGGAATAGTAACCCTTTCCTTGCTTGAGGAGGGGTACCTTGACAATCACTTGCTGTGAATACACTTTTTGAACAGCCACCAACACCGCCTCCCTGGCAGAGGGAGTTGCCGGTAAGGCAGATTTTAGGAAACGGCGGGGGGGAGACGTCTCGAATTCCAGCCTGTACCCCTGAGATATTACTTGAAAAACCCAGGGATCCACTTGTGAGAGATCCCACTGAGCGCTGAAATTCCTGAGACGGGCCCCCACCGTACCCGGGTCCGCCTGAGCAGCCCCAG
Organism: Pseudophryne corroboree; assembly: GCF_028390025.1. Classification (NCBI taxonomy): domain Eukaryota; kingdom Metazoa; phylum Chordata; class Amphibia; order Anura; family Myobatrachidae; genus Pseudophryne; species Pseudophryne corroboree. The sequence goes on along the minus strand of NW_026967510.1, from coordinate 855,810 downwards.
CGTCATGCTGTGGACTTACCGGACGCGCGGGAGGACTTCTGCTCTTGGGAACTAGCTGTGTGTTGCAGCTTTTTTCCTCTACCTTTGCCTCTCGGCAGAAAGGATGAGCCTCTAGCCCTCTTGCTTTTCTGCGGCCGAAAGGACTGTACCTGATAATACGGTGCTTTCTTTTGCTGTGGGGTAGCCTGTGGCAAAAAGGTCGATTTCTCAGCAGTAGCTGTGGACACGAGGTCCGAAAGACCCTCCCCAAACAGTTCCACCCCCTTATAGGGCAAAAAATCCATGTGCTGTTTCGAGTCGGCATCACCAGACCATTGCCGAGTCCATAACCCCCTTCTGGCGGCAATGGACATAGCGCTTATTTTTGATGCCAGCCGGCAAATATCCCTCTGTGCATCACGCATGTATAAGACTGCATCTTTTATATGCTCAATCGTCAGCAAAATATTGTCCCTATCCATGGTATCAATATTATGCGACAGGGAATCTGACCACGCAGCAGCAGCACTGCACATCCAAGCTGATGCAATCGCTGGTCGCAATATAATGCCTGTGTGTGTGTAGATAGCTTTTAGGGTAGTTTCCTGCTTCCTATCAGCAGGCGCCTTCAGGGCGGCCGTATCCGGAGACGGTAGTGCCACCTTCTTTGATATGCGTGTCAGCACCTTATCTACCCTAGGGGGTGTTTCCCAACGTGACCTATCCTCTGGCGGGAAAGGGTACGCTGCCAATAACCATTTAGAAATTATCAATTTCTTATCGGGGGAAGTCTACGCTTCCTCACACACCTCATTTAATTCCTCAGATGCAGGAAAAACTACAGGTAGCTTTTTCTCACCAAACATAATACCCTTTTTTGTGGTACCTGGGGTATTATCAGAAATGTGTAAAACATTTTTCATTGCCTCAATCATGTAACGGGTGGACCTATTGGAGGGTACACTAGTCTCATCGTCGTCGACACTGGAGTTGGTATCCGTGTCGACGTCTGTATCTGTCACCTGAGGTAGCGGGCATTTTGAAGCCCCTGATGACATTTGAGACGCTGGAACAGGCACAAGCTGAGTAGCCGGCTGTTCTATGTCGTCAAACCTTTTGTGTAAGGAGTTGACACTTTCACATAATTCCTTCCATAAGTCCAACCACACAGGTGTCGACCCCGCAGGGGGTGACATCACATTCACAGGCATTTGCTCCGCCTCCACATCATTTTCCTCTTCATACATGTCGACACAGCCGTACCGACACACAGCAGACACGCAGGGAATGCTCTGACAGAGGACAGGACCCCACAAAGCCCTTTGGGGAGACAGAGGGAGAGTATGCTAGCACACACCAGAGCGCTATATACCACAGGGATATCACCTATAAAGAGTGTTTTCCCCTTATAGCTGCATATATATATAATACTGCGCCTAAATTTGTGCCCCCCCCCCCTCTGTTTTTTACCCTTTCTGTAGTGCAGGACTGCAGGGGAGAGCCAGGGAGCAATCCTTCCAGCGGAGCTGTGAGGGAAAATGGTGCCAGTGTGCTGAGGGAGATGGCTCCGCCCCTTTTTTGGCGGTCTTTCTCCCGCTATTTTAATATATCTGGCAGGGGTTAATATACACCTATATAGCCTCTGGGGTTATATATGGTGTAAGTTTGCCAGCCAAGGTGTTAATATTGCTGCTCAGGGCGCCACCCCCAGCGCCCTGCACCCTCAGTGACCGCAGTGTGTGGTGTGCATGAGGAGCAATGGTGCACAGCTGCAGTGCTGTGCGCTACCTTGGAGAAGACAGAAGTCTTCAGCCGCCGATTTTCCGGACCTTCTTGCTTCTGGCTCTGTAAGGGGGACGGCGGCGCAGCTCCGAGAACGAACAACGAGGTCGGGTCCTGTGTGCGATCCCTCTGGAGCTAATGGTGTCCAGTAGCCTAAGAAGCCCAAGCTAGCTGCAAGCAGGTAGGTTCGCTTCTTCTCCCCTTAGTCCCTCGGTGCAGTGAGCCTGTTGCCAGCAGATCTCACTGTAAAATAAAAAACCTATATATACTTTCTTTCTAGGAGCTCAGGAGAGCCCCTAGTGTGCATCCAGCTCGGCCGAGCACAGATTCTAACTGCGGTCTGGAGGAAGGGAATAGAGGGAGGAGCCAGTGCACACCAGGTAGTCCTAAATCTTTCTTTAGATGTGCCCAGTCTCGTCTATTCCCCATGGACGTTAGAGAAATAGGGGTGACTGTGGTGGAAAAAGATTTGGGGGTGCTCATGGATAATAGGCTTACAGTACACAATGTCAAAATGCTGCAAAAAAGGCAAGTAAAGTGCTCGCATGCATAAAACGGGGCATTGAGACCAAGGACAAGGATGTAATCCTGCCACTGTACAAATCATTGGTACGTCTGTATCTGGCATATTGTGTTCAGTTCTGGGCACCATATTATAAAACAGATATAGGAGAACTAGAAAGGGTTCAAAGGCGGGCTACTAAACTGATTAAATGGTTAGAGACACTGGAGTACGAGGAAAGGCTTCCGTATACAGCGTAGGGAAGGGTTCTTCACGGTAAGGGCAATAAAAATTTGGAACTTCCTGCCGGAGAAGATAGTAATGGCAGACTCTGTAAATGCATTTGAAAACCGATTAGACAAATTTCTAACTGGAAAGAGTATCCAGGGTTATAGCATTTACCACAGTGACATTAATCTGGGAGTGGTAAGAGTCATTGTTGTCAATTGGTACTAAGCATTACATCAGCAGGTACATTATAATATGATCAGCTGATCACAGAATACAGGTTGAACCCAATGGGCATTTTGCCTCTTTTCAACCTCACTAATTATGTAACTATGTGACTATTACCTTATATAGGAGTTTAGCCATATTCAGACGCATAGCAAAAGAAACAACAGTAATAATTATTAGACTCGTATGCATTAGGCACATATCCAACTATTCATACTCAAAAGGTAGTTAGATACTTAGTGCTGTATTACCCAGCTCACAGAGAGTGGGATACGACGAGACTCACCTCACTTCCAGGACCGATCAATACGTTAGCGACCGCTGAGTGGATCCAGACACTAATAGTGTACACACTCGCCCCGTGAACCTACAGTGAACACAGATGCCCAAGTGAACAAAGCTGCACAAGTCACACAGCTGCCTATGCTGCGACTGGGTCCTTTTAGATACACAGTGTCTCAGATGGAAGCCGAAAATGGTTCATGGGAGGGGTGAGCAGGGGAGCGTCTGACTCCCCACAGCTGACATCAATCCCAGGGATGGTCGCCTCATACTACCTCTGGAGCCTAGCACGGTGCACCCTAGGTGGCAGCAGCATCAGTGACTGGTAGTCTCCTCCAAAACAGTGCGGCTGTGTCCGTGTTCCCCCTCTAAGCAGAACCGATGCCTTACCTTCTCCCCATGCTCCGGTCACAGCCAAGTAACTTCTGCTGGACTTGCTAGTATATCCGATGCAGACTCCCGCCAAAACAGCACTGTACATGTGGGTAAGCGTTGTCATGACTCGGCGGGGCATTGTTGGAGCTACTCTCTCTAAGGTAGGTGTAAGACGCTTTTTAGAAAGATCACTCAAGAAAAAGACTATAAAAAAAAAATAAGAAAGCTTATAGCTGCTAAAAACTAGAAGCCCTCTTGACCATGGACTGGCTCCTGCCACACCAAACAAAAACTGATTTGCCTGAGCCAGGAGGTGGACGGGCCCACTGCATGCTGGGAGGCCAAAAGCTTTGACCATTTGGTGCAAATCCACTGTCGCATCATCATATCCCAATGTTATCCTGTGGATAACCTGTGGACCCTGCAGGAGAAAAAACTGTTACAGCAGCTGGGAGAGTTACATGAAATGAGGAGCTGGTGCAGCTGGTTAATGAGCTCGAGGATATCACAGGAACTATACAGCAGCTGCAGCTTAGATGTGGAAAGCTGTGGAGGTGGCTCTCTAGGAGAAGGTAGATCTGATGGTGGGTGAACAAGTGCCAGATGTGGAAGCTTCTAGGTACACATTGGGGATCTGGTGGTGGCTGTGGTCTCTCAGGGTCTGGTCTAGGATTGGCCATCAACTATTCATGATCAGGAATCATTGATGGTTCATATCTGATGATAACTAGTTTTACCATCAAAGGCAGAGAGCCAGGTAGTTATCCGCCATCGATAGTAGCTGTGAAGATACTGGGTTCCAAATCACTCAAGCACAGTGGTAGATGAAAAACCAACAGTGGATTATTGAACAGAATGGGCTATAAACCGCTCAGCACACCTCTGTAATCCAATTCTACATGACAATTCCCACCACAAACTCCTGACACAATATAATTTCTTAGTCAAGGAGCATAGAATCTCTCTTTCAGCTCTCTGGTTAGCTCTACTTATACCCCCAGAAGCTTCATATTACATGGAGTGTGTGTGACTTCTTTGTCTAAGGATCTTACAGCATTGGAATACAATACATATTCTAATCAAGGTGATTACATCAGCCAGAGAGCCACCATGTCTGGTCAGCTCACTGTTGGACAATAGGGAGTAAATAAGAAGGGACAATGGTACCTTATATGACGTATCCTTGAGTGTCCACTGTGGTGGTAGTAAACAATAGAAAACTAGGTCTAACTTGAATACATTATCCAAAGGGTAACAGATAACGTAACACAATTGCATATATTAACAATATTAAGGTTGATTTAAACAATATTGGGTGAGCAGTAATGGACATGTTATGGAGAATGAGGAAACAGATAAATTTAATGTATAGGGATATGGGGATAAAAAGTACATATCTGACATGAGAAATGAGGCATAGCTATATTGTCACAGACCTCTCATTTCCTCACAGTAGCCATGGGCCAGATGTTATTTCCCATCATTTACAGACTTCTGCGGCTGCACCGAGATGATAGGCTGTCAGCCAGTAGCCCAGCTCCGCTCCGGCTCTTACAAATACTGTGCTGTTCCAGCTGGGAATGGGATGCCCCATCCACCTCACTGATGTGACAGGCTCAGCTGTCAGTCATGAAGCCCCACTGCGCCCACTCTCTCCGTACTCATACATACATGCCTTTCTGGGAGTGTCTCGTCCTGGTTGTCAGTGAGACAGAGTCTCTGGCACAGCTGTGTAATCATGATGTGAGTGTGTGTGCTGAGTAGTGAGTACTGCTAGCAGCAAGTCTCACAGCTTAACTGCAGTGTAGCAGTGTGGTGGGGGTGGGGAGAAGGGGGTTGCTACACCAATGAGTCAAGGAATGGAGTAGTTGGATGGGACTCACACAGCAGGTGGTGAAAAGCTTAAAAATGAGGAGTGGTTGGAAGGGGAAGGAACTGGTAGGTTCAGAAGGGATTAGTGAGGGTAAGGACTCTCAAGGGAAATTGGAGTGGGATCCCACAGGTACCAAACTGGGTAAAGAGCAGCTTTTAGGAAGGAAATAGGTGAGCCAGACCCTGTGGTTGTCCCTTCTTTACCTCATGCGGGGTGGATCTTTGGACTCTCCACTTCCTGGGGAGTCTGGGTTCTTCTTGGCCACTGCAAAAGAAAAGAATTACCAGCACTGGCTGATTATGTCTGATTAATAGGTAATATACATCCGAAAGGCTTAGTGAATTAAAAACCACATTTATTCCACATGTAAAAACACATTAAAAAAAATTAAAAAAATTGGGAAATAAATTATTAAAAGTTAGAATATGCCACAATATGCCTGAGTTGATGATTTAGATGTCCACATCAACGGCTAATGACACTCAGAGGACCAATGTCACTGGAAATGTCCATCACTAGCAGTTCATGTGGACATCTAAATCATCAACACAGGCATATTGTGGCATGTTCTAATTTTTAATAATTTATTTCTCAATGTTATTTTTTTTTTTGTGTGTGTTTTTACATGTGGAATAACTGTGGTTTTTAATTCACTAAGCCTTTCGGATGTATAGTACCTATTAATCATACATGATCAGCCAGCGCTGGTAATTCTTTTCTTTTGCTGTATATTTATCCACCAGGGGATTTACCACCCCTCTTACCAGCTGCTATTGACAGCGCTGCCCCTCTCTCTCCTTGGCAACTACTTGGTGGTTCTGTGGTCATCTCAGGCCATGAACCTCCCAGATCAACATGACATGGTCATGGAGATGGGCCTGGGCTCTGTGAAGTAGGTGGAACAAGCAAAGTTGTGTCCCTTCTGAAAGGGCAATGGTGGACATTGTGAATGGTGAAGGGAAGGTTTTTGTCGACAAAGAGGGTTATGCCATATATAGCAGAAGCATGGGTCCTCAGCCTATATGATGTGCCACCATTAATGTGGACACTGTCTTGTCCGACCAAGCTTGATTTATGGGCTTTGTCATTTTTTTAAGCAGGATAAAGGCTGAGTTTTTTTATTTCTGCAGTAGACTAGAATAAGCCCAGATAGTCCACTTCCATTATACCACCTGAATGTGACAGTCAGTGACCACCGTGCCATCACTTACCTGTATGCTTACACAAAACAGAATGATGGAACAGTTACAAGGTTTCTGTACATCTTCTGGGGTCCACTCCGAGATTAGACATTATGGCGTAATTGGAAAAAGATAATTTCTGTGCACCACACCCAGCGCAACAAGCAGACAATGGAGGGCGGCCCTAGGGTCAATTACACCAATGTAGATGCCTCTCCCCAGACACCAAAGTTACAAATAAAAAGGATGGATAGGAATAAGATACCACCAGGCGCCACAAATTTGATAAACAGAATAAGATGGGTATACAATACGTCCCTTATGTAGCTGGATTCAATTTCAGATGACCAGACTTGTCTCCTCATTTATTAATATATTCACATGTGAAATATAAAACAGAAAATACCATCATGTGCAGACAGTATAAAATTTAATAAACATCATGCAAGATGTAAACATGTAATAAGAATAAAAAACGGATGACAGCTACAGTGGAAACACAAAATAATTACCAGATGGTCTGAGAATAACCTCTGCACATCTCACCAGCCAGTCGATCCTGCTTAATAAGGACCAGATTCCTGTTCCCAGCTTCCTGATCCGGGTGGTCGTTGGTGATTTAAGAGCTTGTCTGAGAACTTCTATTGGGTTCTCAGACCATCTGGTAATTATTTCGTGTTTCCACTGTAGCTGTCATCCGTTTTTTATTCTTATTACATGTTTACATCTTGCATGATGTTTATTAAATTTTATACTGTCTGCACATGATGGTATTTTCTGTTTTATATTTCACATGTGAATATATTAATAAATGAGGAGACAAGTCTGGTCATCTGAAATTGAATCCAGCTACATAAGGGACGTATTGTATACCCATCTTATTCTATTTATTAAATTTGTGGCACCCGGTGGTATCTTATTCCTATCCATCCTTTTTATTATGGTGTAATTACTCAGACGGGAATATAAAACAGAATAAAAAATAAAAGCTTTAATGTAATAATTAGATGCAAACAAAAGCTTTTATTATGAAATACAGGGGAGTATCCGCACCATATAGATGTAACATACAACAAACCACCGTAGATGGAACCCGGGTGACTCTAATGCACATGGTAATGTACAGGGTATATATGGACAGGATCTTGTATCAGAAAACACTCGGCACTCCTGATCAAGATGAGTGTCTGCAACAAGTTAGGCAAACTAGAAGTGAAAACACGTTCCTATGGCCGCCATATTGTCGTGCAGCAATACAGATTGTGCAAACTGGTATTAGACATTCACATTTACACAAAGCACAAGATACAAAATAAACAGCAGAAAAAAGACCTAAGCATTTGGGATGTATTATTTAGGAAGTAAATATACAGACGGGTCCTCCGTTATCTTGGCTGGCTGAGGCATTAGTCGCGATCAGGCATACGCAGCGTACCTGGGCGCAAGGAGGCGCACCTAGTCGTAGGAAGGCACACAGAGCGTTTGGCGTTACCTTTGAGTGTAATACCTAAGATCATCCACCAGATGTCGCTTTTATAAATCACCAATGCCCAAGCGTGTGGTCTCCATTAAAATACAATACTAAACTACAGCGTAAGAACTACTTTACTGGTGCATCTCATTACTCTACATTATGCTACAGTATGTCAAAGTCTATGACAGTATATACAGTACAGGTGCAAATAGTACAGCATATACAGATGCAAATTAACGTGTTACAGATACAGTATGGTCTATTGATGTTAGGGATATGCGAGTGTCCAAATTCCGTAGTATTAAGTATAATGGGGAGAGATAAAAGCTCCTCCCTAAGTTTCTGGATGCCAAATCCCTGTGTGTATAGTTTATACAGATGCAAATGAACGTGTTAAAACACTTGTGTATGCAGACACAACTAATGTGTGAAAGGAATAATGTAGCTCATTGACTTTACAGTATGTACAGTGCACAAAATGAGCGTCCGAGTCCCCTAACGGCATAAACAAACACCAATGGGGAGGAATCGCTCTTGGCAGTACTTTTACACATGAACTTGAGAATCTTCCATGCAGTGCTGTGGGCTAGCGATGAAGGCTCCGGTCTGCCACGCTGAGTACCGGGTTCGATTCCCAAAGTGTCAATTTTTTTTGTGTTCCAGTGACATTCACTTTATTATTTTTTCTGTGTAATCCATTGTAAAACATTCAACAGAAGGGTACACACAGGTTTCACACAAATCGGGGTAAATCTGCAGGAGTGACTCATTCACTATCTAAAATACACAGCGGTAATGAGCACGTATAGGCATACCAGTAAATATAAATTAGTGTATTCTGACGCAACTAACTGTTCGGGCAACACAGTACTGTAGATCGTCGGCATTAGAGAATCTGTGTTGTACATTATAAGCTGTTCCTGCTAATTAGTACTCTAATAGAAAAAACTGTACAGAGATACTAAGGACAGTGATTTGGCATCCAGGAACTTAGGGAGGAGCTTTTATTTCTCTCCATTATACATAGAAAGATTAAACTTGCCACTCTACGTTACAAGCTGTTCGTGCTATTTAGTACACTACTAGTGTACTAAATAGCACGAAACCCATCACAACAGTTGCCCAGATCAAGAACACTCTCCAGGAGATAGGTGTATATGTGTCAAAGTAAACAATCAAGAGAAGACTTCACAAGAGTGAATATAGAGGGTTCACCACAAGATGTAAACCATTGGTGAGCAATAAAACAGGAAGACCAGATTAGAGTTTGCAAACAACATCTAAAAAAGCCTTTACAGTTCTGGAACAACATCCTGTGGACAGATGAGACAAATATCAACTTGTACCAGAGTGATGGGAAGAAAAGAGTATGGAGAAGGAAAGGAACTGCTCATGATCCAAAACCTACCAGCTCATCAGTGAAGCATGGTGGTGGTAGTGTCATGGCCTGGGCATGTATGGATGCCAATGGAACTGGTTCCCTTGTATTTATTGATAATGTGACTGCTGATAAAAGCAGCAGGATGAATGCTGAAGTGTTTTGGGCAATTTTATCTGCTCATATTCAGTCAAATGCTTCGGAACTCACTGGAAGGTGCTTCACAGTGCAGATGGACAATGACCCGACACATACTGCGAAAGCAACCAAAGCGTTTTTTTAAGGCAAATAAGTGGAATGTTATGCAATGGCCAAGTCAATCACCTGACCTGAATCCGATTGAGCATGCATTTCACTTCATGAAGACAAAACGGAAGAGAAAATGCCCCAAGAATAAGCAGAAACTGAAGACATTTGCAGTAGAGGCCTGGCATAGCATCACCAGGGATGAAACCCAGCATCTGGTGATGTCTATGCTTTCCAGACTTCAGGCTGTAACTGACAAAAGGATTTGCAACAAAGTATTAAAAAGTAAAAGTTTAATTAAGGATTCTGGAAACAAAGGAAGAAACAAGAGAGCGACTATGGTGTAGTATTTTTCAATCAGTTTTGTCTAGTGATGAGCGGATTCGGTTTTACTCAGATCTCAAAACAGAATCTTATTGGCTATCCAAAACACGACATCTGTAAGCCAATAAGATGCCGTTTTGAGAACAGAGTAAAACCGAATCCGCTCATCACTAGTTTTGTCACACGCAAGAATATTATAGCGTACGGATTACGGCTTGACACATGGCATATCAGTCCCCCATTCTTTAGTCCAGGTTACTACTGGGATCTAAATGCTGCTAGGAGACACAAAGAATCGCTATATAGCGTAGTATATTTCCGTATCTGGGATTAAATTCAGTTATCACACAAAATTTATATGCGTACCAGATAAATAAATATTTGCATATCAGTATGGATATTGTATCCAGGTCTTCATCTAGGAGATGGTAATCAGATCGCCCTTGGAAAATATGTCAAAGCTCAATTCACGAAACACTGATCCGGGCTGCGACCACATTAAGTAGTAAAGTACTTTTTGTTGAACTGGACGAGCGCACTGATCTACTGATTTACAATATTTGATTTAGGATTGTTTAGTTTGTACCATTACTTTTGGTCCCTTAAAAAGTGGGAGGCACATATAAAAACCTTTTAATTCCTACACGATTCACCTGATTTTGATGTATATACCCTCAAATTAAAGCGGAAAGTCTGCAGTTAAAGCACATCTTGTTTGTTTCATTTCAAATCCATTGTGGTGGTGTATAGGGCCCAAAATATGATAATTGTGTTGATGTCCCAATATATATGGACCAGACTGTATATTGCATGAAGCATAGGAGATAGGATTGACCCTTGAGGAACATTGCATGACAGTGATAATTATACTCCAGAAGATTTAAATGGTTCCGTGCTTGGGTAATGTCTAATATGTTCAACAAGAGCGGATTTATTTCTCTCACAGCATGAAAACGGCTTCTCACCTGTGAAACCGCTGATGTGTAACAAGACCTGATTTCTGTCTAAAACATTTCACACACTCAGAACATGGAAATGGCTCCTCACCAGTGTGACTTCTCTGATGTGTAACAAGATCTGATTTCTGTGGAAAACATTTCATACACTCAGAACAGGAATACGGCTTCTCACCTGTGTGACTTCTCTGATGTGTAACAAGATTTGATTTCGATGCAAAACATTTCCCACACTCAGAACATGGAAATGGCTCCTCACCAGTGTGACTTCTCTGATGTGTAACAAGATCTGATTTCTGTGGAAAACATTTCATTCACTCAGAACAGGAATACGGCTTCTCACCTGTGTGACTTCTCTGATGTGTAACAAGATATGATTTCGATGCAAAACATTTCCCACACTCAGAACAGGAATACGGCTTCTCACCTGTGTGACTTCTCTGATGTGTAACAAGATTTGATTTATTTGTAAAAAATTTCCCACACTCAGAACATGGAAATGGCTTCTCACCAGTGTGACTTCTCTGATGTCTAACAAGATCTGATTTATATGTAAAACATTTCCCACACTCAGAACAGGAATACGGCTTCTCACCTGTGTGACTTCTCTGATGTTTAACAAGGGCTGATTTCTGTGTGAAACATTTCCCACACTCAGAACAGGAAAATGGCTTCTCACCTGTGTGACTTCTCTGATGTGTAACAAGATCTGATTTCTGTCTAAAACATTTCCAACAGTTAGAACAGGAATACGGCTTCTCACCTGTGTGACTTCTCTGATGTGTAACAAGATTTGATTTCGATGCAAAACATTTCCCACACTCAGAACAGGAATACGGCTTCTCACCTGTGTGACTTCTTTGATGTGTAACAAGATTTGATTTTTTTGTAAAAAATTTCCCACACTCAGAACATGGAAATGGCTCCTCACCAGTGTGACTTCTCTGATGTGTAACAAGATCTGATTTCTGTGGAAAACATTTCATACACTCAGAACAGGAATACGGCTTCTCACCTGTGTGACTTCTCTGATGTGTAACAAGATATGATTTAGATGCAAAACATTTCCCACACTCAGAACAGGAATACGGCTTCTCACCTGTGTGACTTCTCTGATGTATAAAAAGATCCGATTTCTGTGTAAAACATTTCCCACACTCAGAACAGGAATACGGCTTCTCACCTGTGTGACTTCTCTGATGTGTAACAAGATTTGATTTATTTGTAAAAAATTTCCCACACTCAGAACATGGAAATGGCTTCTCACCAGTGTGACTTCTCTGATGTCTAACAAGATCTGATTTATATGTAAAACATTTCCCACACTCAGAACATGGAAATGGCCTCTCACCTGCCTTAGCTGGCTGATGAGTAATACGGTTTGTGTTCTGTGTAAAACATTTGGCATCTGTAGAACAGGGAAACTCTGTATCTAATCTCAGAGCTGTAATAGAGTGATCAGGAGAACATTTCCCAGGATCAGGGGGATCAGCTGATAGAGCTTGATGTATAATTGGGGTAATGGTATTATCTCCTGGAGAATCCTGTCTACTGTCATTATCTGTTATTTCACAATCCAGGGATAACATTAGATGTACTTCTGAGATATTCCTGCTTGTGGGTCCATCTGCTGGAAATAAAATACATTAATATATAAAATGAGCAGACAAGACCCAGGATGTTACAGGATACAATATATAATTCTATAACTGCCATTTTCTTTTACCTGTAATCATTGCTTTTATGTTTATTAAAAAAACAAAAAAGCTAGGATGCTTAGACTGGATCTTGATCAACATGGAAGGCTCAAGTGGGATTACTAGAGGTGACCTGGACGCTCATATGGGATTACTAGAGGTGACACGGACGCTCATGTGGGATTACTAGAGGTGACGTGGGCGCTCATGTGGGATTACTAGAGGTGACGTGGGCGCTCATGTGGGATAACTAGAGGTGACATGGACGCTCATGTGGGATTATTAGAGGTGACACAGGGACTCATGTGGGATTACTAGAGGTGACATGGATGCTCATGGGGATTATTAGAGGTGACATGGACGCTCATGTGGGATTACTAGGTGGTGACATGGACACTCATGGGGGATTATTAGAGGTGAGATGGACGATCATTTGGGATTACTAGAGGAGACATTGGCGCTCATGTGGGATTATTAGAGGTGACACAGGGACTCATGTGGGATTACTAGAGGTGACATGGATGCTCATGGGGATTATTAGAGGTGACATGGATGCTCATGTGGGATTACTAGGTGACATGGGCACTCATGTGGGATTATTAGAGGTGACATGGACGCTTATGTGGGATTACTAGGAGGTGACATGGACGCTCATGTGGGATTACTAGGTGACATGGGCGCTCATGTGGGATTACTAGAGGTGACACAGGCACTCATGTGGGATTACTAGAGGTGACACGGACGCTCATGTGGGATTACTAGAGGTGACATGGACGCTCATAGGGTATTATTAGAAGTGACATGGACGCTCATGTGAGATTACTAGAGGTGACATGGACGCTCATGTGGGATTACTAGGAGGTGACATGGATGCTCATGTGGGATTACTAGAGGTGACATGGACATTGCTATAAAAAAACACCAAAGAAGAGAAAGTGCTGTCCTGTTTGCGCACTAATAAATAATATATAACCTTTATTAAGTACAGTAAAGTATGTAAGATAAATCGTTGAAATATTAAACACAAAGTTAAGTGTATAAAGAGCTGAATAAAGTAATAAATATAAGATTTTACTCACCGATAAATCTATTTCTCGTAGTCCGTAGTGGATGCTGGGACTCCGTAAGGACCATGGGGTATAGCGGCTCCGCAGGAGACTGGGCACATCTAAAGAAAGCTTTAGGACTACCTGGTGTGCACTGGCTCCTTCCACTATGACCCTCCTCCAGACCTCAGTTAGGATACTGTGCCCTGAAGAGCTGACACAATAAGGAAGGATTTTGAATCCCGGGTAAGACTCATACCAGCCACACCAATCACACCGTATAATTCGTTATATTATACCCAGTTAACAGTATGAAATATTAACGGAGCCTCGTAACAGATGGCTCAACAATAACCCTTTAGTTAACAATAACTATATACAAGTATTGCAGACAATCCGCACTTGGGATGGGCGCCCAGCATCCACTACGGACTACGAGAAATAGATCTACCGGTGAGTAAAATCTTATTTTCTCTGACGTCCTAAGTGGATGCTGGGACTTCATAAGGACCATGATTATACCAAAGCTCCCAAACGGGCGGGAGAGTGCGGATGACACTACAGCACCGAATGAGAGAACTCAAGGTCCTCCTTAGCCAGGGTATCAAATTTGTAGAATTTTGCAAAAGTGTTAGACCCTGACCAAGTAGCAGCTCGGCAAAGTTGTAAAGCCGAGACCCCTCGGGCAGCCGCCCAAGAAGAGCCCACCTTCCTCGTGGAATGGGCTTTTACAGATTTAGGATGCGGCGGTCCAGCCGCAGAATGCGCAAGCTGAATTGTGCTACAGATCCAGCGAGCAATAGTCTGTTTTGAAGCAGGAGTACCCAGCTTGTTGGGTGCATACAGAATAAACAGCGAGTCAGTTTTCCTGACTCCAGCCGTCCTGGAAACATAGATTTTCAAGGCCCTGACTACGTCCAGTAACTTGGAATACTCCAAGTCCCTAGTAGCCGCAGGCACCACATTAGGTTGGTTCAAATGAAAAGCAGATATCACCTTAGGGAGAAACTGAGGACGAGTCCTCAATTCTGCCCTATCCATATGGAAAATCAGATAAGGGCTTCTACATGACAAAGCCGCCAATTCTGACACACGCCTGGCCGAAGCCAAGGCCAACAGCATGACCACTTTCCACGTGAGATATTTCAAATCCACGGTTTTTAGTGGCTCAAACCAATGTGACTTTAGGAAACCCAACACCACGTTGAGATCCCAAGGTGCCACTGGAGGCACAAAAGGGGGCTGAATACGCAGCACTCCTTTAACAAATGACTGAACTTCAGGCAGTGAAGCCAGTTCTTTCTGAAAGAAAATCGACAGAGCCGAGATCTGGACCTTAATGAAACCCATTTTAGGCCCATAGTCACTCCTGACTGTAGAAAGTGCAGAAATCGACCCAGCTGAAATTCCTCTGTTGGGGCCTTCCTGGCCTCACACCAAGCAACATATTTCCACCATATGCGGTGATAATGTTTTGCAGTGACATCTTTCCTGGCTTTAATCAGCGTAGGAATGACTTCCTCCGTAATGCCCTTTTCTTTTAGGATCCGGTGTTCAACCGCCATGCCGTCAAACGCAGACGCGGTAAGTCTTGGAACAGACAGGGCCCCTGCTGCAGCAGGTCCTGTCTGAGCGGCAGAGGCCATGGGTCCTCTGAGATCATTTCTTGAAGTTTCGGATACCAAGCTCTTCTTGGCCAATCCGGAACCACAAGTATAGTCCTTACTCCTCGTCTTCTTATTATTCTCAGTACCCTGGGTATGAGAGGTAGAGGAGGGAACACATAAACCGACTGGTACACTCACGGTGTCACTAGAGCGTCCACAGCTATCGCCTGAGGGTCCCTTGACCTGGCGCAATATCTTTTTAGCTTTTTGTTTAGGCGGGACGCCATCATGTCTACCTGTGGCCTTTCCCAATGGTTTACAATCATTTGGAAAACTTCTGGATGAAGTCCCCACTCTCCCGGGTGGAGGTCGTGCCTGCTGAGGAAGTCTGCTTCCCAGTTGTCCACTCCCGGAATGAACACTGCTGACAGTGCTAACACGTGATTTTCCGCTCATCTGAGAATCTTTGTGGCTTCTGCCATCGCCATCCTGCTTCGTGTGCCGCCCTGTCGGTTTACATGGGTGACCGCCGTGATGTTGTCTGACTGAATCAGTACCGGCTGGTTTTGAAGCAGTGGTCTTGCTTGACTTAGGGCATTGCAAATGGCCCTCAGCTCCAGAACATTTATGTGTAGGGAGATCTCCTGGTTTGACCATAGTCCCTGGAAGTTTCTTCCCTGTGTGACTGCCCCCCAGCCTCGAAGGCTGGCATCCGTGGTCACCAGGACCCAGTCCTGTATGCCGAATCTGCGGCCCTCTTGAAGATGAGCACTCTGCAGCCAACATAATAGAGACACCCTGGTCCTCGGAGACAGGGTTATCAGCCGATGCATCTGAAGATGCGATCCGGACCACTTGTCCAACAGGTCCCACTGAAACGTTCTTGCATGGAACCTGCCGAATGGAATTGCTTCGTATGAAGCTACCATTTTTCCCAGGACTCGCGTGCAGTGATGCACCGACACCTGTTTTGGTTTTAGGAGGCCTCTGACTAGAGATGACAGCTCCTTGGCTTTCTCCTCCGGGAGAAACACTTTTTTCTGGTCTGTGTCCAGAACTATCCCCAAAAACAGTAGGCGTGTGGTAGGAACCAGCTGTGACTTTGGAATGTTTAGAATCCAACCGTGCTGTTGTAGCACTTCCCGAGGTAGTGCTACCCCGACCAACAACTGCACCTTGGACCTCGATTTATCAGGAGATCGTCCAAGTACGGGATAATTAAAACTCCCTTTTTTCGAAGGAGTATCATAATTTCGGCCATTACCTTGGTAAATACCCTCGGTGCTGTGGAGAGACCGAACGGCAGCGTCTGGAATTGGTAATGACAGTCCTGTACCACAAATCTGAGGTACTCCTGGTGAGGATGGTAAATGGGGACATGCAGGTAAGCATCCTTGATGTCCAGAGATACCATGTAATCCCCCACATCCAGGCTTGCAATAACCGCCCTGAGCGATTCCATCTTGAACTTGAATTTTTTTATATATGTGCCCAAGGATTTTAAATTTAAAATGGGTCTCACCGAACCGTCCGGTTTCGGTACCACAAACAGTGTGGAATAGTAACCCCATCCTTGTTGAAGTAGGGGTACCTTGATTATCACCTGCTGAGAATACAGCTTGTGAATTGCCTCTAGCACAGCCTCCCTGCCTGAGGGAGTTGTCGGCAAGACAGATTTGAGGAAACGGCGGGGGGGATCCACCTGTGAGCGAGCCCGCAGATCGCTGAAATTTTTGAGTCGGCCCCCCACCGTACCTGGCTCCGCCTGTGGAGCCCCACCATCATGCGGTGGACTTGGAGGAAGCGGGGGAGGACTTTTGCTCCTGGGAACTGGCTGTATGCTGCAGCTTTTTTCCCCTACCTCTGCCTCTGGGCAGAAAGGACGCACCTTTTCTGTACCTGATAATACGGTGCTTTCTTTGGCTGTGAGGGAACATGGAGCAAAAACGTTGACTTCCCAGCTGTTGCTGTGGAAACGAGGTCTGAGAGACCATCCCCGAACAACTCCTCACCCTTATAAGGCAAAACTTCCATGTGCCTTTTAGAATCTGCATCCCCTGTCCACTGCCGAGTCCATAACCCTCTCCTGGCAGAAATGGACATTGCACTTATTTTAGATGCCAGCCGGCAAATATCCCTCTGTGCATCTCTCA
Source organism: Pseudophryne corroboree (assembly GCF_028390025.1). Lineage (NCBI taxonomy): Eukaryota > Metazoa > Chordata > Amphibia > Anura > Myobatrachidae > Pseudophryne > Pseudophryne corroboree. Next base: position 838,499 of record NW_026967510.1, on the reverse strand, counting down.
TGTATAAGACTGCGTCTTTAATATGCTCTATGGTTAGCAATATAGTGTCCCTGTCTAGGGTATCAATATTTCCCGACAGGGAATCTGACCATGCAGCTGCAGCACTGCACATCCATGCTGAAGCAATAGCTGGTCTCAGTATAATGCCTGAGTGTGTATACACAAACTTCAGGATAGCCTCCTGCTTTCTATCAGCAGGTTCCTTTAGGGCGGCCGTATCCGGAGACGGTAATACCACCTTTTTTGACAAGCGTGTGAGCGCTTTATCCACCCTAGGGGGTGTTTCCCAACGTGACCTATCCTCTGGCGGGAAAGGGTACGTCATTAGTAACCTTTTAGAAATTACCAGTTTCTTATCGGGGGAAGCCCATGCTTCTTCACACACTTCATTTAATTACTCAGCTGGGGGAAAAACTACTGGTAGTTTTTTCTCCCCAAACATAATACCCCTTTTTGTGGTACCCGGGGTAAGATCAGAAATGTGCAACACATTTTTCATTGCCTCAATCATGTAACGAGTGGCCCTATTGGACATTACATTTGTCTCCTCATCGTCGACACTGGTATCAGTATCCGTGTCGACATCTGTGTCTGCCATCTGAGGTAGCGGGCGTTTCAGAGCCCCTGATGGCCTTTGAGACGGCTGGGCAGGCACGAGCTGAGAAGCCGGCTGTCCCATATTTGGTATGTCGTCAAACCTTTTATGTAAGGAGTTAACACTTTCACGTAATTCCTTCCACAAGTCCATCCACTCAGGTGTCGGCCCCGCAGGGGGTGACATCACATTTATCGGCATCTGCTCCGCCTCCACATAAGCCTCCTCATCAAACATGTCGACACAGCCGTATCGACACACCGCACACACACAGGGAATGCTCTGACTGAGGACAGGACCCCACAAAGCCCTTTGGGGAGACAGAGAGAGAGTATGCCAGCACACACCAGAGTGCTATATAACATAGGGATCCCACTATAACTGAGTGTTTTTTCCCTTATAGCTGCTTACATTATGTATACTGCGCCTAAATTTAGTGCCCCCCCTCTCTTTTTTTTTTTTACGTAAACTGTTTTTTATTGCGACAATGGTTATACAGGTTAAACAACAAAAGAATGACCTTAGAAGACAAAATCCTTGCCAATCAAACAGCAATCAATCACAATTAAGTCCTCTAACATACATGAAAACATTGTCTATTTTTAGTCTCAAACAAACATAGAAATAACCATATGGTAAAACAGCGTAGCATAAGAGGTTAATGTAAGAAAAAAAAAGGGGGGGAAAAGAAGGAAGAGGTGGAGAGAGAGGGGGGGAGGGGGAAGGAAGGTAGCAAGTCGTATGTTTAGAATAGAGGTAATTGTTTAAAAACGTAAAAAACATAAATGAGTCCTAGAATAAGAAAGGCAAGGAGCGTAATCGTCTAGGGGCCTGAGATGAGAGATGAGACGGGAGGATTTCGGGATCACTCCTTTAAGTATATAGTTTAGGTTGATATGTATGTCCTATATACGGATGATTCCTTAAACTCATACCATGGGAACCAAGTGGCTGTGAAGTCTACTGATCTTCCCAATGAGAAGGAAACTAGATCCTCCATGTCTAGAAAATAATCAATCTTATTGAACCATTGTTTAATTGAAGAAGATGAGGATGATCTCCATAGGATTGGTATGACGGCTTTGGCTGCATTATTAAGATGGCGTAATAGTGAACCCTTATAGGAATATGAACCTCTGGGAGTGAGGTTGAGGAGCCAAAACTCCGGGTCTCTGGGGACGGTACCTCCTAGTATCAATTCTGAGCATTTAAAAACCTCCCTCCAAAAGTGCATTATGAGAGGACATTCCCACCATATATGCAGAAAGCTTCCTGGGGCTCCTCTACATCGCCAGCAAAGGCCTGAAAGGGTCGGAAACATCTTATTAAGCGCCAAAGGAGTCCTGTACCACCTATAAATCAGTTTATAAAGAGTTTCCATTGTCGACAAACATAGCGCACTTGCCTGGGTGTTGCGAAATATCAATTCCCAATTAGATTGTGAAGCCAGCATCGGCATTACTTTCTCCCAGGCACTCATGAAAGTAGGGGGTTGAGGAAAGAGGTCCTCTATAATGATCACATAAATCTGGGAAATGGTGTGTGTGGGAGCTTGAGGGGAAACGCACATCTTTTCAAAAGCGGTGAGTTCTCTGGTCATATCAGAGAGATGTTTGGAGGATGTTACAAAGTGATGAACCTGGAGAATTTCCAAAAATCAGATTTCGTTATTGTCCAGAGGGATTGAATATCTGAAAACGAACGTACCCTACTCGAACTCACCAGCTGACCGACCCTGAAAAGCCCCTTCTCTGCCCATGAGGCGAAGGCCGTTCCTTGGAGACCCGGAGTAAACTCAGAATTAGAGATGAAAGAAGTCAATGGTGACCATTTGGAAGATATGTGACCTCTCAACCTAAGTGAGCTCCACACTTTAAGTGTGGGGGATACTGTGGGATGGGACACCTTTGGGAGGACTGGTAGCCATGGCGTGATTTCTATATAGTGTGGGAGGCAGCCTTCCTCTAGGAGCACCCATTGTCTACAGTCTTTTGCCCGTGTCCATTCCAGGACTCTATTCAGGTGTATTGCATGATAATAACTGGGGATGTGTGGAAGTTGTTGTCCTCCCTGATGTTTTCTCCGAAATAATATATCGTGCTTAAATCTAGGTGTATTGCTACCCCAGACAAAAGCTCGAATAAGACCTTGGATGTCCCTAAACCATTGGGGGGGAATGTATATGGGGAGGGTTTGGAGAAAAAACAATATCCTAGGTAAGGCATTCATTTTAACTACGTTAAATTCTACCAAACCAGGATAGTCGCAATTTCCTCCATTTTTGAAAATCTATGCAGAGTTTTTTCAACAAGGGGTCAAAATTTAGGGAAAAACATTTGGACATGTCATTAGATAATATAACCCCTAAGTATTTCAACTTATGGTCATGCCAAGTGAAGGGGAACGAGCACTTCAAGCCCGTTACCACAGTAGGGGAGGTAGTCAAATGTAGTGCTATAGATTTGGAGTAATTAATCTTGAAATTAGAAAGGGCTCCGAACCTATCAAATTCCATCATCAGGTTAGGGAGCGAGGTAACCGGGTTCGAAATCAAAGCTAATAAATCATCTGCATAGAGGGCCAATTTATATTCCCTCCCTCTCACCAGCAGACCAGAAATATTTTGGTTTGCCCGTATACTTCTAGCTAAAGCTTCCATGCACAAAACAAAAAGTAATGGGGATAGTGGACAGCCCTGTCTTGTGCCATTCGAGATAGTGAAGGAATCTGATAAGGAGCCATTGATCTTTATTCTAGCAGACGGGGTAGTGTATAGTGATAGGATCCTATGAAGACATGCGTTGCCCAGCCCCAGGTGTTTCAAAATACCAAACAAAAAATCCCAGCCCACCCTATCAAATGCCTTTTCTGCATCAGTGGATAACAGGATCGAGGGGGACGCGGACTGGTTAGCGTAGTGTATCATATTTAGTACTTTGGATGTGTTATCCCTGGCTTCACGGCCCAAAACAAAACCCGTCTGGTCTCCATGAATCAACGCCGGCAACAGATGCTTAAGACGGTTAGCTACTAATTTAGCAAAAAGTTTTATATCAATATTCAGCAGCGAAATCGGTCGGTAACTAGCACAAAGACTGGGATCTTTGCCCTCTTTGGGTAGCACTGTAATGTGTGCTTCGAGGGACTGAGAGGAGAAATGGGACGTATCAGAGATAGTGTTGAAGGCTCTCACAAGGAGAGGCACTAGCCTCTCCCTGAAAGCCTTGTAATAGGCAATAGTAAATCCATCTGGGCCTGGGCTTTTACCATTGGGCGAGGAATCAATAGCTTTCATGACCTCCTCTGCCGAAAAGGGCACGTCCAGGTCATCGGCATCTGCCTTGGACAATGTCGGGAAGTCTAGGGATCTCAAATAAGAAGATATGGCTGCCTGATGGGATATCTTATCTGCCCGCCCAGATGGCCCCGAAAGGTTATATAATGTGGAATAGTATTCCTGAAAGGCTTTAGCAATTTTAATAGTCTCATGTTGGGGGCGACCCTTGTTATCCTTAATTAGGTGAATAAAGGTGAGTGCACGTTGCTCGCGAAGGGCCTTAGCTAACAATTTCCCCGGTTTATTGCCCCATTGGTAATATCTGCTGCGGCACTTCCTATAGGAAAATTTAACCCTGTCAGAGAGCAATTTATTCAAGTCGGCTCGGGCGACCTCAAGGTCATAGTAGTGTTGGGGAGTTTGAGATTTTTTATGAAGGAGTTCTAGAGATTTTATCTTGGATAGCAAGTCTTCTCGAAGTTTTTCCCTCTGTTTTTTACGTACTGAGCCTAGTTGGATACACCCCCCCCGCAGGACACATTTGTGTGCCTCCCATACTGAGATTTTAGAGATATCCTCCATGTCGTTAGTGTCAATATAGGAGTCTAGGGCCAATTCCAGTTGCGAACGACATACTACGTCTTGCAACAGAGTATCATTAAAACGCCATAACCATTGACGTCTCGTATATGATGGGAGACGAATAGTAAGATTAACCGGGGCATGGTCTGACCAGACAATTTGTCCTATCGAGGATTCTGAAATCAAATGTAGGTGGCGATGACTTAGAAATAGATTCTGGAATGTTTGATGGGGATGTGAATAAAAAGAAAAATCTACCTCAGAGGGATGTGTCAGTCTCCATGAGTCAATCAGTTGGTGGTCGAGCAGGGCACGTCGCACTCTCCTATACTCCTTCTCTGGTCGGAGGGCAATCTTCCTAGAGGTGTCATAAAGGGGATCAAGCGTCCAATTTAAATCTCCTCCCATCACCACCACTCCCTCAAGAAGAGGCTCAGCAGTTTCCAACACCGAAGTCAAGAAAGAGGGTTGTTTAGAGTTGGGAGCGTAAACATTTAAAAAGGAAAAGCGTTGGCCATGAATTTCACACTTAACCAACAAACCCCTACCCTCTACCAGTCTATGGGAGGAAACATTTAGGACAGGTAAGTGACGGGCCAAGAGAATAGCTACACCCAACGTCTTCCCATTGGGATTGTTAGCCATGAAAACATGGGGGTAATAGTGACTTTTAAGTGATGGGACGCAACCAATCCTAAAGTGTGTTTCTTGCAGCAGGGCAACATCCAATCTCTCGTCTCTGAGCCACTTAAGGAGTTTAGATCTTTTTTCAGGAATATTCAGGCCCTTTACATTAAGGGTAGTTACCCGTATTGTGTCTGGACCCATTGTGATTGAAGTTGTATCACATTGACAATAAACCTTCCTACCACAGGGATACAGAGGGAATAGGTAAGGGTATTAAGAACCTTTGTTAGTTTGGAAAGGAAACCGTGAAAAGTGGAGAAAAGAGAAGCAATGTGGAAAGATACATTGCGAGATGCATTAGTATTAAACTTTGTGAGTAACATCATGAAAATGAAAAATGCTGCAAATGGGGTGGAAGCGGTAGACCGCCGACTCCCAACCCTGGAGAAAAGGGGATGCAGCATGGTGGGGGTCTTACGGGGGGGCCAAGGGCAGCGACCGCCCTTGAATCACAAATGTATTTTTTAAGGAAGAAAAAAAGAGAAACACAAATACGAATAGACAATAATAATAATCACCTAGGGAAAATTACAAGCATCATTCAAAACACTAAACCGTGAGAGCTAAATGTTGCGAGAAAACGTGACAAAGAACCTATAAGAAGTAATCTGAACACGTTTCCATTGCAGTAGCAATGGTGAAAAGAAAGAAACCACCTAACTGAAGGAACTTTAAACATTAAACATTTCAGGCCGCGCATTTTAGAAACATGGTATATCACGTATTTAAAGAACGACAGATGTGTCAGTAGATATAGGAACTATCATCTCAATGCAGGTAAGGTGTCCTACTCATGGAGGCTTTGAAGAACGTGAACTTGTAGGCGGAGTCTCCCGTCCACGCTGGGATCGTACTTGTTGCCACGCGTCATCTGGAGGAGTCATGATTGGTATAGTGGGCTGGTGATGGTAAGAGTCCCACTCAGGTAATTGGATTGGTGGGACGCCCAGAGTTGCGAAAAAGGCCGGTAGATCAGGTGGTTTGGAGAGCATTGCTATCTTGCCATTGTGGGAGACCTGAAGAGAAAAAGGGAAAACCCATCTGTACTTTAGCTGAAGTTTCCAAAGGGAATCTGTAAGGGGTTTCAGGGTTCTGCGTTGTTGTAGTGTTGACCACGCCAGGTCTGGGAACAACTGAACCTTATCGCCTTGGAAATCTATGTTATCCAGTTGACGGGCCTTTCTCATTATCTCTTCCTTTTGCGCATAGTAATGGAGCCTACAAATCACATCTCTGGGCCTGTCCGATGGTATACTCCGAGGTCGGAGAGCCCGGTGCGCTCTGTCAATCATAATGTCCTCACTCAAATCCAAGTCGATAAGCTCTCCAAATATCTTTGTCAGCGCATTCGCCAGATCAGCCTGTTGGATACTTTCCGAGAGCCCCCTAACCCTGATATTTTTCCGCCTCCCACGATTATCCATATCTTCGACTCTTGACTTAAGGAAGGCTATATCTCTCCTCTGTTGGGAAATCACCTCCTGAAAACCCATTAAAGAGGATAAGCTAGCTGTCTCATGGCGTTCCAAGACATCGACACGGGTCGCTATCTGCGACATATCTTGTTGCAGCGCGGTCACTTCCCGTTTGATGGTAGACAGTAAACGGGTCTCTAAAGCTGAGAAATCCTGTTTCGTAGGAAGTGACTTAACATGTGAAAGTATCTCACCAATATCAGTTGTCAAGGATGCGGACAGTGGCGGTTGTGGGGTCGAAGGAGTCGACATGACTTCCGTTTGCGTATTAATGATTGGAGAGTCCGGGAGGGCGTGGGTAGAGGTCGGGCTTGTTATGGGTGTAGTCAAGAATTGACGTAGATCTGAGGAACGGCGGGCCGTCGAGTTTGGAGTCTCATCTGGCCTGGTCTTCGCCTTATTTTTCTTCTTGCCTCTCACCATGACATCGGATTAGAAAGAAAGGTGGTATGATGTGTCACATTTACTTATCCCAGGTGATGTAGAATTATTTGGGCCGTCGCCGTGCAGTAGCCCCCCCACATGGCTCTAAGGAAACATCAGGCCAGCAGTCACATCAGCCGAGCAACTAGCTGAGGTTTCACATATTTATGCGTGGAGTTGCGACTTATGAGTGCAGCGGCCTCTCGAGGGGAGGTATAGGTTATGTCAACAAGATGGCCGGCTCTAGTCGGAAGCAGCTGGGGGGTTGATTAACAGCACCCGGAGCTGGGTGAAGTATTGCAGTCCCGTAAATACGTTTTATATTTAGGAGCCCGTGAGTCACCAGGGTCCGCTGGGGCCAGTAGCTATGTGTGGGTAGGTATCCGGACTCCAGGTCGACAGCACAAAGGTCGACACACTTTAGGTCGACGCCAATTGGTCGACACACATTAGGTCGACAGGGTCAAAGGGTCGACAGGGTCAAAAGGTCGACAGGAACAAGGTCGACATGGAAAAAGGTCGACATGAGTTTTTTCACAATTTTTTTCTTTTTTTGAACCTTTTCATACTTAACGATCCACGTGGACTACGATTGGAACGGTAAAGTGTGCCGAGCGAAGGCACCATGCCCGAAGCATGGCGAGCGAAGCGAGCCATGCGAGGGGACGCGGTGCACTAATTCGGGTTCCCGGTCACTCTACGAAGAAAACGACACCAAAAAAACATAAAAAACTCATGTCGACCTTTTTCCATGTCGACCTTGTTCTTGTCGACCTTTTGACCCTATCGACCTTTTGACCCTGTCGACCTAATGTGTGTCGACCAATTGGTGTCGACCTAAAGTGTGTCGACCCTGAGTCCCAGACCCGTGTGGGTACTAGGGTGCTGAAGCAACGCTCTTGCACAATCTTACCGGGGTGAGCTTCCCAGAGAAGCAGCTCCGACACGCTGACCCCCTGCCCGGTGGTGTAATTCTGCACGATGTGTGCGATCCGCCTCCGGAGGTCCGCGGGCAGCGTGCGTCGTCAAGGTGAGTGCGGGTCTAAGCTCCAAGCCTGGAGCGAGGCTCTCCTCCCGTATGTCTGCCGGGCGCCGCACAGTTCCGGTCCACCGCCGACGGCCCTGGCCGGCCGGATCGCGAGCACAGCCGCCGCTCTTCAGTGTCCACCTCAGGTCAGTTCCAGCGTCTGTTCCGTCTCTCAGAGACAGTGGGGCGATCCGCGGCACAGCCACTCCGGTCCCGGAAGGCCTGAGGTGTAAATTGAGGCCCGGTCTAATGGGTGCCTGCAGGCCGCAATCCGCGGGAGCTCCGGGAGGTGCTCCCCGATTCCGCGGTTCTGGCAGGGATGTTCCCAGTAGGTATAGAAGGGGCTTTGGATCTGCTTAGCTTACTTAGGAAGTGCAGAAATCGACCCAGGTGAAATTCCTCTGTTGGGGCCTTCCTGGCCTTACACCACGCAACATATTTTCGCCAAATACGGTGATAATTGTTTGCAGTTACTTCTTTCCTGGCTTTTATCAGCGTAGGAATGACTTCATCCGGAATGCCCTTTTCCTTTAGGATCCGGTATTCAACCGCCATGCCGTCAAACGCAGCCGCGGTAAGTCTTGGAACAGACAGGGCCCCTGCTGTAGCAGATCCTGTCTGAGCGGTAGAGGCCATGGGTCCTCTGATATCATTTCTTGAAGTTCTGGGTACCAAGCTCTTCTTGGCCAATCCGGAACCACGAGCATCGTTCTTACTCCTCGTCTTCTTATTATTCTCAGTACCTTTGGTATGAGAGGCAGAGGAGGGAACACATAAACCGACTGGTACACCCACGGTGTCACTAGGGCGTCCACAGCTATCGCCTGAGGGTTCCTTGACCTTGCGCAATATCTCTCTAGTTTTTTGTTTAGGCGAGACGTCATCATGTCCACCTGTGGCCTTTCCCAACGGTTTACCATCAGTTGGAAGACTTCTGGATGAAGTCCCCACTCTCCCGGGTGTAGGTCGTGTCTGCTGAGAAAGTCTGCTTCCCATTTGTCCACTCCCAGAATGAACACTGCTGACAGTGCTAAGACGTGATTTTCCGCCCATCTGAGAATCTTTGTGGCTTCTGCCATCGCCATCCTGCTTCTTGTGCCGCCCTGTCGGTTTACATGGGCGACTGCCGTGATATTGTCTGATTGGAACAGAACCGGCTGGTTTTGAAGCAGGGGCCTTGCCTGACTTAGGGCATTATAAATGGCCCTCAGTTCCAGAATATTTATGTGTAGGGACGACTCCTGACTTGACCAAAGTCCTTGGAAATTTCTTCCCTGTGTGACTGGCCCCCAGCCTCGTAGGCTGGCATCCGTGGTCACCAGGACCCAGTCCTGTATGCCGAATCTGCGGCCCTCTATAAGATGAGCCGTCTGCAGCCACCACAGCAGAGATACCCTAGTCCTTGGAGACAGGGTTATCAGCCGATGCATCTGAAGATGCGATCCTGATCACTGGTCCAAGAGGTCCCACTGAAAGGTTCTTGCATGGAACCTGCCGAATGGAATTGCTTCGTAGGAAGCTACCATTTTTCCCAGGACTCGTGTGCAGTGATGCACCGATACCTGTTTTGGTTTCAGGAGGACTTTGACTAGAGATGACAGCTCCTTGTCCTTCTCCATCGGGAGAAACACTTTTTTCTGTTCTGTGTCCAGAACCATCCCCAAGAACAGTAGGCGTGTGATAGGAACCAGCTGTGACTTTGGAATGTTTAGAATCCATCCGTGCTGTTATAGCACTTCCCGAGGTAGTGCTACCCTGACCAACAACTGCTCCTTGGACCTCGCCTTTATAAGGAGATCGTCCAAGTACGGGATAATTAAAACTCCCTTTTTTCGAAGGAGTATCATCATTTCTGCCATTACCTTGGTAAACACCCTCGGTGCCATGGACAGTCCAAACAGCAGCGTCTGGAATTGGTAATGGCAATCCTGTACCACAAATCTGAGGTACTCCTGGTGGAGGATGGTAAATGGGGACATGCAGGTAAGCATCCTTGATGTCCAGAGATACCATGTAATCCCCCACGTCCAGGCTTGCAATAACCGCCCTGAGCGATTCCATCTTGAACTTGAATTTTTTTTATGTATGTGTTCAAGGATTTCAAATTTAAAATGGGTCTCACCGAACCGTCCGGTTTCGGCACCACAAACAGTGTGGAATAGTAACCCCGTCCTTGTTGAAGTAGGGGCACCTTGACTATCACCTGCTGGGAATACAGCTTGTGAATTGCCGCTAGCACAGCCTCCCTGCCTGAGGGAGTAATCGGCAAGGCAGATTTGTGGAAACGGCAGGGGGGAGGCGCCTCGAATTCCAGCTTGTACCCCTGAGATACTATTTGGAGGATCCAGGGATCCACCTGTGAGCGAGCCCACTGATCGCTGAAATTTTTGAGGCGGCCCCCCACCGTACCTGGCTCCGCCTGTGAAGCCCCACCGTCATGCGGCGGACTTGGTAGAAGCGGGGGAGGACTTTTGTTCCAGGGAACCTGCTGTTTGTTGCAGCCTTTTTCCCCTACCCGCCTTTTCCCCGCCAGTTTTTCTGGGGTCGAAAGGACTGTACCTGATAAAACGGCGCTTTCTTAGGCTGTGAGGGAACATGGGGCAAAAAAGCTGACTTCCCAGCTGTTGCTGTGGAAACTAGGTCTGAGAGACCATCCCCGAATAACTCCTCACCCTTATAAGGAAAAACTTCTATGTGCCTTTTCGAATCTGCATCCCCTGTCCACTGCCGAGTCCATAAGCCTCTCCTAGCAGAAATGGACAATGCACTTATCTTAGATGCCAGCCGGCAGATCTCCCTCTGTGCATCTCTCATGTATAAGACTATATGCTCTATGGTTAGCAGAATAGTGTCCCTGTCTAGGGTGTCAATATTTTCCGACAGGGAATCTGACCACGCAGCTGCAGCGCTGCACATCCATGCCGAAGCAATAGCTGGTCTAAGTATAATGCCTGAGTGTGTATATACAGACTTCAGGATCGTCTCCTGCTTTCTATCAGCAGGCTCCTTCAGGGTGGCCGTATCCGGAGATGGTAGTGCCACCTTTTTTGACAAACGTGTGAGCGCTTTATCCACCCTAGGGGGTGTTTCCCAATGTGACCTATCCTCTGGCGGGAAAGGGTACGCCATTAGTAACTTTTTAGAAATTACCAATTTTTTATCGGGGGAAGCCCACGCTTCTTTACACTTCATTTAATTCTTCAGATGGGGGAAAAACTATTGGTAGTTTTTTCTCCCGAAACATAATACCCTTTTTTGTGGTACCTGGGTTTATATCAGAAATGTGTAATACCTCTTTCATTGCCTCAATCATGCAATGAATGGCCCTAGTGGACATTAAATTTGACTCCTCATCGTCGACACTGGTATCAGTATCCGTGTCGACATCTGTGTCTGCCATCTGAGGTAGCGGGCGCTTTAGAGCCCCTGATGGCCTTTGAGACGCCTGGGCAGGCACGAGCTGAGAAGCCGGCTGTCCCGCATTTGGCATGTCGTCAAATTTTTTATGTAAGGAGTCTACACTTGCACGTAATTCCTTCAATAAGTCCATCCACTCAGGTGTCTGCCCCGCAGGGGGTGACATCACATTTATAGGCAACTGCTCCGCCTCCACATGTTCCTCATCAAACATGTCGACACAGCCGTACCGACACACCGTACACACACAGGGAATGCTCTAACAGAGGACAGGACCTCACAAAGCCCTTTGGGGAGACAGAGAGAGAGTATGCCAGCACACACCAGAGCGCTATATAATACAGGGACTAACTGAATTATATCCCCTATAGCTGCTATAATCTTTATACTGCACCTAAATTTAGTGCCCCCCCTCTCTTTTTTACCCTTCTGTAGTGCAGACTGCAGGGGAGAGCCAGGGAGCTTCCTTCCAGCGGAGCTGTGAGGGAGAAATGGCGCCAGTGTGCTGAGGGAGATAGCTCCGCCCCTTTTTCGGCAGACTTTTCTCCCGCTTTTTTATGGATTCTGGCAGGGGTAATTATCACATATATAGCCTCTGGGGCTATATATTGTGATTATTTAGCCAGCCAAGGTGTTTTTATTGCTGCTCAGGGCGCCCCCCCCCCCCAGCGCCCTGCACCCACCAGTGACCGGAGTGTGAGGTGTGCATGAGGAGCAATGGCTACTTTGGCTACCTAGGTGAAGACTGAAGTCTTCTGCCGCCGATTTTCCGGACCTCTTCTTGCTTCTGGCTCTGTAAGGAGGACGGCGGCGCGGTTCCGGGACCGAACATCAAGGACGGGTCCTGCGGTCGATCCCTCTGGAGCTAATGGTGTCCAGTAGCCTAAGAAGCCCAAGCTAGCTGCAAGCAGGTAGGTTCGCTTCTTCTCCCCTTAGTCCCTCGTTGCAGTGAGCCTGTTGCCAGCAGGTCTCACTGTAAAATAAAAAACCTAAAATATACTTTCTTTCTAGGAGCTCAGGAGAGCCCCTAGTGTGCATCCAGCTCGGCCGGGCACAAAAATCTAACTGAGGCTTGGAGGAGGGTCATAGTGGGAGGAGCCAGTGCACACCAGGTAGTCTAAAAGCTTTCTTTTAGTTGTGCCCAGTCTCCTGCGGAGCCGCTATTCCCCATGGTCCTTTCAAAGTTCCCAGCATCCACTAGGACGTCAGAGAAAAACAGTTACAGCTTATACACTACAGACCTAACATTAATAACTAAACAGAATAACATGAAACAAATATAAACAATAGCGAACGATCGTAAACACAAGTACACAGAGTGAGAATGAATGGCATACACAAAAGGTAACAAAGTGGCTACAGAGAACATACCATACGTGGGAATACTCGCATGCGCAACCCGGACCCAGACCTCCGATATCAAGCAGATGATCGTTGATGAGAGAGAGTACTGGCCGGTCAGGGAACAGTGGCCTTTATATACACACCCTACAGTACAATACAATGGTCCCTACAATCTCATTGTCCATTGGACACAGGAATGTGTCTCTGCATTATAACAAAAGGTCATAGGTGGATTCGAACAGGTGGGCTGTGACTATTACAAACTGCTCAGGTGGGAGGTATCCTCAGGCTTCCCGCCGCATGGATAATGAACTGCAAATACAGTAAATGTCTGTAAACTACTTTTATACATAACTATACGCAGCAGCGAACAATCTCTTCCTAACCAACACCGGAATGTTTCTAATAAAATACTCTGCAGATTGATACTAAACACCATAGTTCAACCTTTGTCTGACCCTTCGTATCATGCAAAGAGGAATCCCCATGTCCACGAACCATTTACACTATACATACTCGCAGACATTATTTAGGGGAATATTATCTACAAAACACACTATATTGGTTAAATATGTAGCGATCGAGTCGCTCGCTAGACGCTCACAAACTCCACCGTAAATACACATCTCAATGTGCAGGAGACGTAGGAGCGTCCCCTACGCAACCTGAGGGGATGCGTACGCACGGGGGAGTGGGTGCACGAGCAGCGGGCATGTGCATTGGGGTTAGTACAAGGCATTGTGAATCACAATATTTTTCGACTTTGACAAGAAATAGATTTACCGGTAGGTTTAAAATCTTATTTTCTCTTACATCCTAGAGGGACTCTGTAAGGACCATGGGGATTATACCAAAGCATCCAATCGGGCGGGAGAGTGCGTATGACTCTGCAGCACCGGCTGAGCAAACGCTAGGTCCTCATCAGCCAGGGTATCAAACTTGTAGAATTTAGCAAAAGTGTTTGACCCCGACCAAGTCGCCGCTCGGCAAAGTTGTAATGCCGAGACGCCTCGGGCAGCCGCCCAAGAAGAGCCCACCTTCCTAGTGGAATGGGCCTTAACCGAATTTGGTACCGGCAATCCAGCCGTAGAGTGAGCCTGCTGAATCGTGTCACAGATCCAGCGAGCAATAGTCTGCTTCGAAGCAGGTGTGCCAATCTTATTGGCCACATACAGGACAAACAGGGCCTCTGTTTTCCTAATACTAACCGCCCTGGCTACATAAATCTTTAAGGCCCTGACTACGTCCAGGGATCTGGAATCCTCCAGGTCACTTGTAGCCACAGGCACCACAATAGGTTGATTCACATGGAATGAAAAAACCACCTTAGGCAAAAATTGCGGTCGTGTCCTCAATTCAGCTCGATCCACATGAAAAATCAAGTAGGGGCTTTTGTGTGACAAAGCCGCCAATTCTGATACTCGCCTTGCTGATGCCAAGGCCAACAACATGACCACCTTCCAAGTAAGAAATTTCAACTCAACCTTGTTTAGCGGTTCAAACCAGTGTGATTTTAGGAACTGCAACACTACGTTGAGGTCCCATGGTGGAGGCACAAAAGGGGGCTGGATGTGCAGCACTCCCTTTACAAACATCTGGAAGAGAAGCCAATTCCTTCTGAAAGAAAATCGAGAGGGCCGAAATCTGAACCTTAACAGAGCCTAATTTCCGGCCCATATCCACTCCTGTTTGTAGAATGTGGAGAAAATGACCCAGATGAAATTCTTCCGTAGGTGCATTCTTGGTCTCACACCAAGACACATACTTTCGCCAGATACGGTGATAATGTTTTACCGTCACCTCCTTCCTAGCCTTTATTAAAGTATGGATGACCTCTTCCGGTATCCCCTTTTTTGCTAGGATTCGGCGTTCAACCGCCATGCCGTCAAACGTAACCGCGGTGAGTCTTGAAATAGACAGGGCCCCTGTTGCAACAGGTCTTCCCTCAGCAGAAGAGGCCAGGGATCTCCTGTGAGCATCTCTTGTAGATCTGAGTACCAGGCCATTCGTGGCCAGTCTGGGACAACGAGTATCGTCTGTACTCTTCTTTGTCTTATGATCCTCAACACTTTTGTGATGAGAGGAAGAGGAGGAAACACGTAGACCAATTTGAACACCCACGGTGTTAACAGAGCGTCTACTGCTACTGCCTGAGGGTCCCGAGACCTGGCACAATACCTCCGAAGTTTTTTGTTGAGGCGTGACGCCATCATGTCTAATTGAGGAGTTCCCCAAAGATGTATTATGTCTGCAAAGACTTCTTGATGAAGTCCCCACTCTCCTGGATGGAGATCGTGTCTGCTGAGGAAATCTGCTTCCCAGTTGTCCACTCCCGGAATGAAGACAGCCGACAGAGCGCTCACGTGATTTTCCGCCCAGCGAAGAATCCTGGTGGCTTCCGCCATCGCGACTCTGCTTCTTGTCGCGCCTTGGCAGTTCACATGAGCCACTGTGGTGGGATTGTCTGACGGAATCATAACCGGTAGGTTTTGAAGAAGACTCTCCGCTTGTCGAAGGCCGTTGTATATGGCCCTGAGTTCCAACACATTGATGTGTAGACATGACTCCTGGTCTGACCAAAGTCCCTGAAAATTTCTTCCTTGTGTGACTGCTCCCCATCCTCGGAGGCTCGCGTCCGTGGTAACCAGGATCCAATCCTGAATTCCGAATCTGCGACCCTCCAGTAGATGAGCACTTTGCAACCACCACAGGAGAGACACCCTGGCCCATGGTGACAGAATAATTTTTCGATGTAAGTGTAGATGAGACCCGGACCACTTGTCCAGAAGGTCCCATTGAAAAGTCCTTGCATGGAACCTTCCGAATGGAATGGCCTCGTTGGCCGCCACCATTTATCCCAGAACTCGAGTGCACTGGTGAACAGATACCCTTTTCGGTTTCAGCAGGTCTCTGACCATGTTCTGGATGTCCTGGGCTTTCTCCATTGGAAGGAAGACCTTCATTTGTTCCGTATCCAGTATCACACCTAGGAACGGTAGTCGAGTTGTCGGAATCAACTGTGACTTCGGTAGATTTAGAATCCAACCGTGTTGCTGGGAGCACTCTCAGAGAGAGCGCCACACTGCTCAGCAATTTGTCTCTTGATCTCGCTTTTATCAGGAGATCGTCCAAGTATGGGATAATTGTGACTCCATGCTTGCGCAGGACCACCATCATTTCCGCCATTATCTTGGTGAAAATCCTCGGGCCATGGAAGTCCAAACGACAACGTCTGAAACTGATAATGACAATCCTGTACAGCAAATCTCAGGAATTCTTGATGGGGGGCATATATGGGGACATGAAGGTACGCATCCTTTATGTCCAGAGACACCATAAACTCCCCCTCCTCCATGTTGGCTATTATCGCACTGAGCGATTCCATTTTGAATTTTAATCTTTTTATGTACAGGTTTAGGGATTTCAGATTCAATATAGGTCTGACCGAACCTTCTGGTTTCGAGACCACAAAGAGGGTTGAGTAGTAACCTCTTCCCTGCTGGTTCATGGGAACCCCGATTATCACTTGCTGTATACACAGCGTTTGAATTGCAGCTAACACTACATCCCGTTCCGACGTGGAAACTGGTAGAACCGACTTGAAAAATCGGCGCGGGGGCACCTCTTTGAATTCCAGTTTGTAACTCTGGGAAACTATTTCTAACACCCAGGGATTCAGGCCTGAGCTGACCCAGACCTGGCTGAAAAGTTGAAGACATGCGCCCACCGGCGCGGACTCCCTCAGGGGAGTCCCGGCGTCATGCTGTGGGTTTTGGAGTAGCCGGGGAGGACTTTTGTTCCTGGGCCCCTGCCGAAGCAGGTGCTCTTTTGCCTCTGCCCTTACCTCTGGCAAGGAAGGAGGATCCCCGACCTCTTCTGGACTTGTGCGACCGAAAGGACTGCATCTGATAGGGTGGCATTTTCTTTTGCTGTTGGGGAATATATGGTAAAAAATTTGATTTACCTGCTGTAGCTGTGGAAACCAGGTCCGTCAGCCCATCCCCAAACAATACATCTCCCTTATAGGGTAGTACTTCCATATGCTTTTTGGAATCCGCATCAACCGTCCATTGGCGAGTCCATAAGGATCGTCTCGCTGAGATCGACATGGCATTGGCCTTAGAAGCCAGCAATCCAATGTCCCTTTGAGCATCCCTCATAAATAAGACTGCATCTTTTATATGGGCTAGAGTTAAGAATATAGTATCCTTATCCATATTTTCAAAATTATCTGTCAGCTCATCTGTCCAGCTGCAATTGCGCTACACACCCATGCCGACGCAATCGTCGGTCGTAGTACAGCACCCATATGAGAATAAATACACTTTAAAGGTAGTTTCTTGCCTGCGATCTGCAGGGTCCTTAAGGGCAGCTGTGTCACGAGACGGTAGCGCCACCTTCTTGGACAAGCACGCCAGGGACTTGTCCACAGTGGGAGGTGATTCCCAAATCTCCCTGTCCTGTTTAGGGAAGGGGTATGCCATATAAATTCTTTTGGGGATCTGCAGCCACTTCTACGGAGTCTCCCAAGCTTTTATAAAGAATTCATGTAATTCATGAGATGTGGGAAAATGAATAATCTGTTTCTTTTCCTTAAACATGTGTACCCTTGTGTCGGGGACCGAGGGTTCATCCTCAATATGCAAGACATCCCTAATAGCCACAATCATACACTGAATGGTTTTAGTCACCCTAGGGTGCAATTTTACTTCGTCATAGTCGACACTGGAATCAGAGCCCGTGTCGGTAGTAGTGTCGTGTTAAGGGACGTTTTTGAGACCCCGACAGGCCCTGTGAATCGGTCCAATCCGAGGATTGACCCCCTGATGTTCCCCTTAATTCAGCCTTATCAAGCCTTTCATGTAAAGATGTCACACTTGCATTTAACCTATGCCACATGCTCATCCAATCCTGAGTCGGCACCAGCGATGGGGACACACCACTCATTTGCTCCACCTCCTCCTTGGAGAAGCCTACCGCTTCAGACATGTCGACACACTTACCGACACCCCACACACACAGGGGGTTACCTATAAGGGGATAAATCCCCAACCAGGCCCTTAGGGGAGACAGAGAGAGAGAATGCCAGCACACACCCAGCGCCCAAACACTGGAATATATGACCAGACAGCGCTTTTATATATTTATAATGTTAATCTCCACTCACTGCGTCGCCAATGTGCCCCCTCCTCTTTTTTCCAGCCTGTGAAGCTCAGCAGGGGAGAGAACAGGGAGCCAGCGTTTTCTCATGCAGCCTCTGCGGAGAAAATGGCGCTGATTAGTGCCGGCGGCGGGCTTTGGTCCCCTCATGATATTGTAAGAAAATGGAAGGGGTCTGTGGATTTACTGTCCCACAGCCTAATCCAACATATTTATGCCCAAATTGAGGTTTATTGCTGCCCAGGGCGCCCCCCCCCCCCCCCCCTGCACCCTACAGTGCCTCTTGTGTGTGTGTGTGTGACTGGGAGCAATGGCGCGCAGCTACTTACCTCATGAAGATCTGATGTCTTCTGTCGCCTAAAGTATTTTCCTCAATACTCACCCGGCTTCTATCTTCGGCATCTGTGAGGAGGACGGCGGGGCGGCTCCGGGACGAACCCCAGGTGAGACCTGTGTTCCGACTCCCTCTGGAGCTAATGGTGTCCAGTAGCCTTAGAAGCAGTGCCCAAATCTTCAAAGCCCTGACCACACCTAGTAACTCGGAATCCTCCAAGTCACGAGTAGCCACAGGCACCACAATAGGTTGGTTTATATGGAAAGATGACACCACTTTTGGCAGAAATTGTGGACGGGTCCGCAATTCTGCCCTGTCCATATGGAAAACCAGATAGGGGCTTTTATGACAAGGCCGCTAATTCTGACACACGCCTAGCTGAAGCTAAGGCTAATAGCATGACCACCTTCCACGTGAGAAATTTTTACTCCACGGTTTTAAGTGGCTCAAACCAGTGTGACTTCAGGAAACTCAACACCACGTTAAGATCCCAAGGTGCCAATGGAGGCACAAAAGGGGGCTGAATATGCAGCACTCCCTTTACAAACGTCTGAACTTCAGGCAGAGAAGCCAGTTCTTTTTGAAAGAAAATAGAGACAGGGCCAAAATCTGGACCTTAATGGAACCCAATTTTAGTCCCTCCTGTAGGAAGTGAAGGAAACGGCCCAGCTGGAATTCCTCCATGGGGGCATTCCTGGCCTCACACCAAGCAACATATTTTCGCCATATACGGTGATAATGTTTAGCCGTCACGTCCTTCCTAGCCTTTATCAGCGTAGGAATGACCTCATCCGGAATGCCTTTTTCTGCTAGGATCCAGCGTTCAACCGCCATGCCGTCAAACGCAGCCGCGGCAAGTATTGGAACAGACAGGGCCCCTGTTGCAACAAGTCCTGTCTTAGAGGCAGAGGCCATGGGTCCTCTGAGAGCATTTCTTGCAGGTCTGGATACCAAGTCCATCTTGGCCAATCCGGAACAATGAGTATTGTTCTCACTCCTCTTTTTCTTATGATTCTCAGCACCTTGGGTATGAGAGGAAGAGGAGGGAATACATAAACCAACTGGAACACCCACGGTGTCACTAGTGCGTCTACAGCTATTGCCTGAGGGTCTCTTGACCTGGTGCAATACCTTTGTAGCTTTTTGTTGAGGCGGAATGCCATCATGTCCACCTGTGGCAGTTCCCACCGACTTGCAATCTGCGTGAAGACTTCTTGATGAAGTCCCCATTCTCCCGGGTGGAGGTCGTGCCTGCTGAGGAAGTCTGCTTCCCAGTTGTCCACCCCCGGAATGAACACTGCTGACAGTGCTCTTACGTGATTCTCTGCCCAGCGAAGAATTCTGGTGGCTTCCGCCATTGCCACCCTGCGCCTTGTGCCACCTTGGCGGTTTACATGAGCCACTGCGGTGATGTTGTCCGACTGAATCAGCACGATTGGTCGCGAAGCAGAGTCTCCGCTTGACGTAGGGCGTTGTATATGGCCCTTAGTTCCAGGATATTGATGTGAAGGCAAGTCTCCTGACTTGACCACAGACCTTGGAAATTTCTTCCCTGTGTGACTGGCCCCCACCCTCGGAGGCTTGCATCGGTGGTCACCAGGACCCAGTCCTGAATGCCGAATCTGCGGCCCTCGAGAAGGTGAGCACTCTGCAGCCACCACAGGAGAGACACCCTGGCCCTGGGGGATAGGGTGATCAGCCGATGCATCTGTAGATGTGATCCGGACCACTTGTCCAACAGATCCCATTGAAAGGTCCTCGCATGGAACCTGCCAAAGGGAATGGCCTCATATGATGCCACCATCTTTCCCAGGACTCGCGTGCAGTGATGCACAGACACCTGTTTTGGTTTTAATAGGTCTCTGACCAGTGTCATGAGCTCCTGAGCCTTCTCCATCGGGAGATAAACCCTCTTCTGGTCTGTGTCCAGAATCATGCCCAGGAAGGGCAGACGAGTCGTAGGAATCAACTGCGACTTTGGAATATTTAGAATCCAGCCGTGCTGTTGTAACACTTCCCGAGAGCATGCTACGCTGATCAGCAACTGCTCTCTGGACCTCGCCTTTATAAGGAGATCGTCCAAGTATGGGATAATTGTGACCCCTTGCTTTCGCAGGAGCACCACCATTTCCGACATCACCTTGGTAAATATTCTCGGTGCCGTGGAGAGACCAAACGGCAACGTCTGGAATTGGTAATGACAATCCTGTACCCAAAATCTGAGGTACGCCTGATGAGGTGGATAAATGGGGACATGAAGGTATGCATCCTTTATGTCCAGAGACACCATAAAATCCCCCCCTTCCAGGCTTGCGATGACCGCTCTGAGCG
Organism: Pseudophryne corroboree; assembly: GCF_028390025.1. NCBI lineage: Eukaryota > Metazoa > Chordata > Amphibia > Anura > Myobatrachidae > Pseudophryne > Pseudophryne corroboree. The sequence goes on along the minus strand of NW_026967510.1, from coordinate 817,847 downwards.
ATTCCATTTTGAACTTGAACCTTTTCAGGTATATGTTCAGGGATTTTAAATTCAATATGGGTCTGACCGAACCGTCCGGTTTCGGTACCACAAACATGGTCGAATAATAACCCTTCCCTTGTTGAAGGAGGGGAACCTTGACCACCACCTGCTGAAGATACAATTTGTGAATTGCAGCTAACACTATTTCCCTCTCTAAGGGGGAAGCTGGCAGGGCCGATTTGAGGTATCGATGAGGGGGCCTCTCTTCGAATTCCAGCTTGTATCCCTGAGACACAATCTCTATTGCCCATGGATCCACCTGGGAGTAAACCCACTTGTGGCTGAAATTTCGGAGATGCACCCCCACCGGGCCTAGCTCCGCCTGTGGAGCCCCAGCGTCATGCGGTGGATTTAGTGGAAGCCGGGGAGGACTTCTGTTCCTGGGAACTAGCTGTGTTGTGCAGCTTCTTTCCTCTGCCCTTGCCTCTGGCAAGAAAGGACGCACCTCGGACTTTCTTGTGTTTTTGTGATCGAAAGGACTGCATTTGGTAATACGGTGCTTTCTTAGGTTGTGAGGGAACATATGGCAAAAAGTTTGACTTTCCAGCAGTAGCTGTGGAGACCAGGTCTGAGAGACCCTCCCCAAACAACTCATCACCCTTGTAAGGTAAAACCTCCATGTGCCTTTTTGAGTCAGCATCGCCTGTCCATTGCCGAGTCCACAGGACCCTTCTGGCAGAAATCGACATTGCATTTATTCTAGAGCCCAGAAGGCTAATGTCTCTTTGAGCATCTCTCGTATATAGGACAGCGTCTTTTATATGCCCCAGGATCATTAATATAGTATCCTTGTCCAAGGTATCAAGTTCCTCAGATAAGGTATCCGTCCATGCTGCTACAGCACTACACACACAGGCCGACGCAATTGCAGGCCTTAGTAAGGTACCTGAATGTGTATAAATGGACTTCAGGGTACCCTCTTGTTTTCTATCCGCAGCATCTTTTAGGGTGGCCGTATCCTGTGACGGCAGGGCTACCCTCTTGGATAAGCGTGTTAGAGCTTTGTCCACCCTAGGGGAGGATTCCCAGCGTAACCTGTCCGTTGGCGGGAAAGGATACGCCATAAGCATCTGTTTGGAAATCTGCAGTTTTTTATCTGGAAATTCCAAAGCCTTTTCACATAACTCTTTTAGCTCATGTGAAGCGGGAAAGGTCACCACCTGCCTTTTTTCCCCATACATGTGAACCCTTTTGTCAGGGACTGGGGTTTCCTCTGTGATGTGCAACACATCCTTCATTGCTATAATCATATAACGGATGGCTTTAGCCAATTTAGGCTGTAACTTTGCATCATCGCAATCAACACTGGAGTCCGAATCCATGTCGGTATCTGTGTCAACAATTTGGGATAGTGGGCGCTTCTGAGACCCTGACGGCCTCTGCGACATAGGATCAGGCATGGGCTGAGACCCCGACTGTCCTAAGGTTTCAGCTTTATCCAACCTTTTATGCAAGGAATTAACATTATCATTTAAAACCTTCCACATATCCATCCAATCAGGTGTCGGCGCCGTCGGCGGCGACCCCACATTCATTTGCTCCCGCTCTGCTTCCACATAGCCTTCCTCGTCAAACATGTCGACACAAGCGTACCGACACACCACATACACAGGGGATGCTCTTTTTGAAGACCGTTCCCCCACAAGGCCCTTTGGAGAGACAGAGAGAGAGTATGCCAGCCCACACCCCAGCGCTATATGTTCCAGGAATCACACAGTAACTTAGTGTTAACCCAGTAGCTGCTGTATAATATGTTTTTGCGCCTAATTTATGTGCCCCCCCTCTCTTTTTACCCTCTTCTACCGTGAATCTGCAGGGCAGAGCCTGGGGAGCTTCCTCTCAGCGGAGCTGTGGAGAGAAAATGGCGCTGGTGAGTGCTGAGGAAGAAGCCCCGCCCCCTCAGCGGCGGGCTTCTGTCCCGCGTTTCTGTACACAATTATGGCGGGGGCTCATGCATATACACAGTGCCCAACTGTATATATGCCCAACTGTATATATGCCCAACTTTTGCCAAGAGGTCCTAATTGCTGCCCAGGGCGCCCCTCCCCTTCACCCTACAATGACCGGAGTATGTGGGTGTAGTGTGGGAGCAATGGCGCACAGCTGCAGTGCTGTGCGCTACCTCAGTTTGAAGACTGGAGTCTTCTGCCGCCAATTTTGAAGTCTTCTTGCTTCTTTCAGCCGGCTTCTGTCTTCCGGCTCTGCGAAGGGGACGTCGGCGCGGCTCCGGGATCGGACGACAAAGGGTGAGATCCTGTGTACGATCCCTCTGGAGCTAATGGTGTCCAGTAGCCTAAGAAGCAAGACCTATCTGCAGAGAGTAGGGCTGCTTCTCTCCTCTCAGTCCCACGTAGCAGGGAGTCTGTTGCCAGCAGATCTCCCTGAAAATAAAAAAAACCTAACAAAATACTTTCTTATAGCAAGCTCAGGAGAGCTCACTAAACAGCACCCAGCTCGTCTGGGCACAGATTCAAACTGAGGTCTGGAGGAGGGACATAGAGGGAGGAGCCAGAGCACACTAGTATCCAAATTCTTTCTTAAAGTGCCCTGTCTTCTTTACGGAGTCCCCAGCATCCACTAGGACGTTAGAGAAATACGGGGGACCTACGTCTTTTGTCCCCCATATTTTTGGCACCAGGACTAACCCATTCCAACAGAAAAACATGCTCAGATCTCTCCATAATATTTTAGTCAGTTTAAAAACTAAAAATATTTAAAAAAAATATATTAAATAATACTTGTGGCTCCTAAATAGACAAACCAAGTAGATAATCCCTTCTAATATAAATAGATATGCTATTACCAATAAAAAAAAAACACCAAAAAAAAAATGTTTTTAAAATTTGAATATACTTTTGTCGAAAAGCCGCAATTTAACCATTGCAGACATGTCGAATTGCAAAAAGTCGAATCTGAAACGGACGTTTTTTTGTCGAAAAGTACTGTATTGCAATGTTGAATCAGATGTGTCGAAAATGCCCCGTTTTTCGACATTTGCGGCAATTCGACCGCAATTGCATATGGCCCTATATCTATCTCACTTGGGCTCTGCACTCACTATAATAACTAACAATAATAAACAGGGGAGATTTAGTTCACCTACTGACCAATGCATTTAAGCCTGCAGCCCCCGACAAGGGACCCCACTATACTGCAGGCTCTGCTCTATTGCTTAAAATAATTACCAGAAAAACAGCTATCACATTAGTGTTACACTTTAGGTATGCTGCTACCTGGTGTAAAGCTCACAGCAGCTTACCTTATATAGGTGAGACCGTTACCTACACACCTAATGTAAAGCACCCAGGAGAACAGCGGACACAATCTATTATTAACTTAAATCAGAGTGCATGAGAGAAGGTGACCACAAAAAGATTAATGAAAAACTAATCTAATAAACAAAAAGAATATATATATATATATATATATATATATATATATATATATATTCATTCTCCTATGTAACCTGTAGATCTGCACACACCAGGAGATAGACATTTATGTATGTGGTAAGGCTACTGGGAGACCTTGAATTGAGCAATATTGGATCTGGCCATTACATTCTCTAAAGTCATAACCTCAGATCTGCACAGAGCAGTAACTATTATTCACAAGTAATTAGGAATGTGTTCATCAGGAACAAGTCCACAATTACCGTCTGAAGGTTACACAATCATTTCAAGTCTACACAATTGATATTTGAAGATAACAAGACTTATGGTCGACTTACCAGGGTTAACTCTTTTTCTTTGAGAAAAAAGGTACTACCACCTATACGCGCTATCCAATACAGGCCCTCATTCCGAGTTGATCGCTCGGTAAATTTCTTCGCTAAGATACAGTAGGCGGCGGCTTAGCGTGAGCAACTCTGCTAAATTCGCCTTGCGAGCGATCAACTCGGAATGAGGGCCACAATACATAAATGATACAGTGAATGATGTACAAACAATGTAATATCAATGATGGATATCCAAATGATGTGAAAATATATATAGAAGGACATTTTTTTCTTTGAGGTCCACAGGATCCACAGTCCTTGTATTGGGGTGTAGGTGGTAGGAGTTAACCGAGGACCACACAGTTAAGATTTTAGCTCCCATGATGCACCGGACCTCCTTCTCATATACCCCGCCTCCGGCCTAGGGAAGCTAGTTTTGTTAACAAGTCAAAAGGCAGGAGCTGGATTTCAGGAGAAAAGGAAGACTTGAACATACAAGACACACTATCCTGCAGAGTAGAAAAAATCAAAGGGGGGAAAAAATTGGAATTTAATTAACTGCCGGTAAATCCTTTTCTCGTAGTCCGTAGAGGATACTTGGGTCCACATTAGTTCCATAGGGTATAGACGGGTCCACTAGGAGCCATGGGCACTTTAAGAAATTAATAATGTGGGCTGGCTCCTCCCTCTATGCTCAGTCTACCAGACTCAGTCTAGAAACTGTGCCCGAGGAGACGGACATACTTCAAGAGAAGGATTTAACTGAACAGTAGTGAGATTCGAACCAGCACACACAACCAAGAGGAAAGCCATGCTAACCAAACTTGAAAACGAACAGGAATGGCTGAACCAACTATAAAAATACTTAACCAAGTAACAGTGCAGAAAAATGAAGCACCGGGCGGGTGCCCAGCATCCTCTACGCACTACGAGAAAAGGATTTACTGGTAGGTAATTAAAATCCTATTTTCTCTTACATCATAGAGGATACTGGGGTCCATTTAGTACCATGGGGATGCACCAAAGCTCCCAAAACGGGTGGGAGAGTGCGGAGGTTCCTGCAGAACTGATTGATCAAACTGAAGGTCCTCAGCGGCCAAAGTATCGAACTTGTAGAACTTAGCAAACGTGTTCGACCCTGACCAAGTAGCCGCTCGTCAAATCTGTAAAGCCGAGACACCCCGGGCAGCTGCCCAGGAAGAAACCACTAACCGAGTAGAGTGGGCCTGAACCGATTTTGGAACCGGCAAGCCTGCCGTAGAATAAGCATGCTGGATAGTAAGCCTGATCCAGCGAGCAATAGACTGCTTTGAAGCCGGGCACCCAATTTTATTGGGATCATAGAAAACAAACAGCGAGTCAGATTTTCTGTGACAAGCCGTCCGCTTCACATACATTTTCAAAGCCCTCACAACATCTGAGGACTTTGAAGAAGCAGAGGTGTCGGTAATCACCGGAACCACAATAGGTTGGTTGATGTGAAATGCAGACACCGCCTTAGGAAGAAACTGCTGACGAGTTCTGAGCTCAGCGTGATCCTCATGAAAAATCAAGTAGGGGCTCTTGTGAGACAATGCCCCCCAGTTCCGACACGCGCCTGGCTGAAGCCAGGGCCAACAGTGTAAATGTCTGCCACATAAGAAACTTTACGTCCACTGCCTGTAAATGCTCAAACCAATCCGATTGGAAGAACTGCAACACCACGTTGAGATCCCAAGGTGCCATAGGAGGCCCAAAGGGCAGTTGGATGTGCAGAACACCCTTCAAAAAAGTATGAACCTCAGGAAGAAACGCCAATTGCTTCTGGAGGAAAATGGACAAGGCCGAAATCTGGACTTTCAAGGAGCCCAAACGGAGGCCCACATCCACTCCTGCCTGCAGAAAAAGGAGAAACTGTCCCAGCTTAAATTCCGTCGCAGAAATTTTCCTGTTCTCACACTAAGAGACTTACTGCTTCCAAATACGGCGGTAATGTTTAGACGTTACCCCCTTTCTGGCTTGGATCAAGGTTGAAATAACCTTATCCGGAATCCCTTTCTGGGCTAGAATTTGACGTTCAACCTCCATGCCGTCAAACTTAGCCGCGGTAAGTCTTGATAGACGAACGGCCCCTGTTGCAGAAGATCCTCTCGAAGAGGAAGAGGCCACAGGTCCTCCAGGAGCAACTCCAGTAGATCCGCGTATCAGGCCCTTCTTAGCCAGTCCAGAGCAATGAGAAATGCTTGAACCTTTTCCCTTTTTATTCTTCTGAGAATCCTTGGGATTAACGGAAGTGGTGAAAACACGTAGACCATCTGGTAGACCCACGGAGTCACCAGAGAGTCCGCCTCCACTGCTTGCGGGTCTCTCGACCTGGAACAATATGGCTTGAGCTTCTTGTTGAGACGAGAGGCCCTCATGTCGATTTGGGGAAGTCCCGACGTGCCAGGGACTCAAACACCTGCGGGTGAAGGTCCCACTCTCCTGGATGGACGTCGTGTCTGCCGAGGGAGTTCGCTTCCCAGTTGTCCACTTCCGGAATGAAGATTGCCAACAACGCCACCGCATGTCTTTATGCCCAGAGGAGAATCCTTTTTACCTCCAAAATTGCCGCTCTGCTTTTCGTTCCGCCTTGTCGGGTTATGTACGCTACTGCCGTCACATTGTCCGACTGAACTTGTATGGCCTGATCTTGAAGAAGATGGGATGCCTGTAGAAGGGCGTTGTATATGGCTCTGAGTTCCAGAATGTTGATCGGAAGAATAGATTCTTGACTTGACCATTTTCCTTGGAACTGTTCCCCTTGGGTGACTGCTACCCAACTGAGGCTTGCGTCTGTGGGTAGCAGAATCCAATTTTGAATCCCGAACCTTCGGCCTTCGGTTAGGTGAGAAGTCTGAAGCCACCACAGAAGAGAAATCCTGGCTCTTGGCGACAGACGTATCCTCTGGTGCATGTGGAGATGCGATCCGGACCATTTGTCCAACAGATCCAGCTGGAAGGGCCTTGCATGAAACATTCCATATTGCAGAGATCAGTAAGAGGCCACCATTTTCCCCAAGAGGCGAATGCACAGGTGCACCAAAATTCGGGTCGGCTTTAGAACATCCCGTACCATCAACTGGATCACCAATGCCTTTTCCATTGGGAGGAATACACTCCGCGCCTCCGTATCCAGTATCATTCCCAGGAACGAAAGCCTCCGTGTTGGTTCCAGGTGAGATTTAGGCAGGCTTAGAATCCACCCATGATCCTGGAGTAACATCGTTGAGAGGGCAATGCTGTGTAACAACTTCTCCCTGGACGGTGCTTTGATTAGTAGGTCATCAAGGTACGGTATTATGTTCACTCCCCGCAAACGGAGGAGCAACATCAACTCTGCTATTACCTTGGTTAACACCCGTGGAGAGTCCAAATGGCAGTGCCTGGAACTGGTAGTGGCATTCCTGTAACGCAAACCTGAGATAAGCCTGATGAGGCGGCCAAGTCGGGACATGAAGGTACGCATCCTTGATGTCCAGAGACATCCGGAAATCCCCATCCTCCAGACCTGAGATCACCGCTCTTAGAGACTCCATCTTCAATTTAAACACCTTTAAATATGGGTTCAGAGACTTGAGGTTTAAAATAGGTCATACCAAACCGTCCGGTTTCGGCACTACAAACAGTTTGGAATCATAACCCTTATTTTGTAGGTGAGGTGGAACTGGAACAATGGCCTGAGCCTGTACCAGTTGTTGAATTGCTGCCTGTAAAGTCAAGGTTGCTTCTGCAGAAGCTGGTAAACCGGATTTGAAGAATCTGGGAGGTGGGAGTTCTTGAAATTCCAGTCTTTATCCCTGTGCGATAAGATATTTCACCTAGGTATCTAGGCATGACGTTGCCCAGATGTGAATGAAATAACGTATCCGGGCTCCCACCTGCCTCTCTTCTAGGCAGTGTGGTCCACTGTGATGCTGAAGGCTTTGAGGAAGCAGAACCAGAGGTCTGTTCCTGAGAACCTGCAGCTACGGCTATTCTGGGTTTACCTTTACCGCCTCTGAATGCTATAGAAGAATCCTTGGACTTGTTTTTAAATTTAGCTGTCCGAAAGGACTGCAAAGTCAGAGCAGAGGGTCGCTGCAGAAGGAAGGTATGTAGACTTACACGCAGTGACCTTAGATATCCAAGTATCTAGTTAATCTCCAAACAGAGCCGCGCCCGTGAATGGTAGGCTCTCCACGCCTTTTCTGGAATCTGCATCCGCAGTCCACTAGTGTAGCCACAAGCCCCTGCGTGCTGACACTACCATGGCAGTGGTGCATGCGTTGAGTAAACCAATTTCTTTTATGGCCTCCACCATAAAGTTAGCAGCATCTTGGAGGTGCTGTAGGAGTTAATGTCATCCCTGGTTAGTGAATCTAAATCTTCAATTAGATTATCAGACAATCTTGCAATTGCCCTAGTGATCCATGCACAAGCAATATTGGGTCTCTGGGCTAGCCCAGCCGACAAGTACATAGATTTGAGAGTGGTCTCACTCTTACAGTCAGCCGCGTCCTTTAAGGACACCGCCCCGGGAACCGGTAAGACTATCTTACGTGACATCCTGGACACAGATGCGTCCACTATCGGCGGGTTTTCCCATTTTTTACTATCCTCCAAAGTAAAGGGGAAGGAAGAAATTAACCTTTTTGGGATCTGACATTTTTGGTCAGGGTTCACCCAAGCTTCTTCAAAGAGGACATTTAACTCATTTGAAGCCGGAAAAGTAGCTGAGGATTTCTTTTTTGTATTAAAGTAAGATTCCTCAATTACTTCCTCTGCCCTGACAGGAATATGTAAGACAGTTCTAACCGCCTCTATGAGGGATACTCTGTGCCAGGACAGCACACACCCCCCACTGGCATCCATATCATCCGGATCCGGATCAGTGTCACCCTGCATGAGTTGGGCCAGAGTACGCTTTTGTGGGCAAATGGCGAGGGATTGAGACACAGGTATGGGAGCTGAATCTTTGTTGATCAGGTCATCCATAGACTGCCTTAAGAATTGTGTCTCCCTTTCATTATGAGATAGCTTAGTGCAAATATTAGAAATTATCCCTTTAATGGAAGCCAACCACGGGGGTTCAGCCCCACTAGCTGGAGAGGGAGCACAATCGTGGGTGCAGGGTAGTGAGTCCTCAGGGGATGAGAGACATTCTGCAGTACAAGAGACACAGTCCATGGACATGATTGTGAAAGGGACACACACACACACACACACACACACACACACATACACACGTGAAACACAGTATATGTAGGCAGGGTCCTCAGAAATCAGAACCAGACACACAGCGCCCCTTTAGCAAAGTTAAACTGAGCTGGGTCACAATAACAGGCACTTTAGTAGAGCTTTATAAATTTACACCCACCCCCCCTTTCACTAAGACCCCCTGGTACCACTGAGGGGACCTGGAGTCCTTGTGGAGGAGCAGCGCTTCCCTGTGAATGCTTCCTGTATGAGCTGCAGAGGGAAAATGGTGCTGGAGAGCTGTAGGATCCGCTCTGAGTGAAGCCCCGCCCCCTGTAATGGCGCGCAGCTTCCCGCATTTTTTATACTGGCCTAAGGAACTAAATGTCTAACCAAGTGATTAAAATCCCTGTTAGCACAGTGTGGCCAGTGTGGATATTATAGGAGTCTCAGTGCGGCCCTCTCAGTGGGACCCGCTGCAGCGTGCGTCCTTCTGAGCCTCCCTGGAGCACAGCCTGCATGAAGAGCTGCGCTCCTACCCTTGTGCCGCCATTCCTACCGGCGACCCACTAACCGGGACGCCGGCGCTGTACTCACCACTCTTCTGTCTTCAGGCTCTGTTAGGGGGTGGCGGAATGCTGCGGGAGGGTACGCTGTGCCGTGGTGGGGCTTGCGAATGGCTCCCTCAGGAGCTCAGTGTCCTGTCAGCTGAGAAACGGGACCATTAACTCTCTAGGAATTTGGGCCGTTCTCCCCCCTAAGTGCCACGAAGAAGTCAGTCTGCTGCCTAAACAGACCTGACTGAAAATAAACATTAAATTAAAAAAATGGAAATCTCTTCAGGAGCTCTCCAAAGCGTGACCGGCTCCTCCAGGCACATTTTCTAAACTGAGTCCGGTAGGATGGGCATAGAGGGAGGAGCCAGCCCACACTATTAAACTCTTAAAATGCCCATGGCTCCTAGTGGACCCATCTATACCCCCATGGTACTAATGTGGACCCCAGCATCCTCTAGGACGTAAGAGAAAAGTATTTCCCCAAGACAGGATGTGTCTTGGTGGGCGCCCTCTGGATTCTATGGACCTTAAAGAAAAAGAGTTCACCATGATAAGTCTAACATAACTCTTATTTTCTTCATCAGGATCCATAGTGATCCACAGTCCTTACATAGGGGATGTCCTAAAGCAGTTTCCCCTAAGGGTGGGGACGCTCCTGAGTAGACAGGAGAATCCAACGTCCTAAGGAAGCTTCCTGAGAGGTAAAGGTATCAAAAGGCATAAAAACCTCAGGAACGTGTTAATAGAAGACAACGTAGCTGCCTTGCAGAGTTGATCAGCAGTAGCACCTCAGAAAGCCACCCATGAGGGACCTGCTGAACGTATCGAATGAGCAGAGACCGGAACAGGAAGATCAGCTCGAATGTAAGCCTCTGCAATAGTCATGCAAAGCCACCTGGACAGCGTTTGTTTACTAGCTGGCCAGCCTTGCTTATAGAATCCATACAGGACAGATAGAGAATCCGTTTTCCTGATCACTCTGGTACTTTCCACATAAATCCTTAGTGCACGAACCGCATCCAATAAGGCCTCACCAATAACAGGACTAAAAGGCTGGAACCAATATCTCTGTATTTAGATGAAACTTGGACACCATCTTAGGAAGGTGTCCCACCTTGGTCCGGAGAACTGCCCTATCTTGATGGAAGGTCAGAAACGAAGGAGGACAGGAAAGCACTCCTAAATCAGACCCCCTTCTCGTAGAGGCAATAGCTAGGAGATATAACACCTTTACAGCCAGCCACTTAAGGTCCACTGACTCTAAAGGCTCAAATGGGGAAGTCTTAAGAGCTTGCAGGACTAGGGATATATCCCAGGAGCCACTGGATGTACAAAGGGAGGCTGGATATGGAGTATTCCTTGAAAAAAGGCACGCCCATCTTGTAGTGGAGCGATCTGTCATTGAAACCACACTGATCGTGCAGAAACGTGTACTTTCAGGAATGCTAGGCAAAGACCAAGGTCTAACCCTGCTTGTAGAAAGGCCAGTACCCTGGAGACCCTAAAAAGGTAGGAGGGTCATAGCGCCTAGGCGCACACCACTGAAAATCAGCGTGCCAAATCTGGTAATAGATGTGGGTTGAAGACACAGATTTTCTATATCACTGCATCCGAGAACCCATTCGCTCTAAAAACTGATGACTCGAGAGCAAAGCCGTCAAAGACAGTGGAGCCAGGTTCCAATGCAGACAGGGACCCCGAGACAACAAGTCTGCTCGCTGTGGCAGTAGGAATGGCATGTCTATGGATAGATTTTGGAGATCGGCGAACCAATGGTGCCTGGGCCATACAGAGTAATCAGTATAATGGGGCCTCCTTCCTCTTTAAACTTGCGAAGAAATCTGGGTAACAGCGATACTGGAGAAAACAGGTATCTCTGAAGGAAGGTCCACCGTACTGCTAAAATGTCCACGAAAGCTGCCTGCGGATCTTTGGTCCTGGATCTATAGATTTGGACCTTGTGATTGTGACGCGAGTCCATCAGGTCTACATCCGGCAGACCCCATCTGTTTACCAGGTTCTGGAACACTTCAGGGTGCAGAGACCATTCGCCGCTGTGGACATCCTGCCGACTGAGGAAGTCTGCTCCCCAGTTGAGGATTCCTGGCAGAAACACAGCCGAGATGGCCGGAAGGCGAGTTTCGGCCCACTGGAGCATGCGCTCCACCACTGCCATAGCCAGATGGCTGTGAGTGCCCCCTTGGTGGCAGTGGCATTGTCGGACTAAATCTGAACAGGCCTGCCTTGGAGGAGATCCTGAGCCTGAACGAAAGCTCTGTAGACTGCCCGAAGTTCTAGGACATTGATTGGCAAGCAACTTTCGTCTGGAGACCACCGACCCGGAAAGACGTGAGGACCACCCAATCCAGAATCCATAAAAGGACATCCTTTGTCCAAGTGTGACATCTCTAGCCACCAGGTGAGAGACAGATGTACCTCCAGAGATAGTACCATCTTCTCAGCCCTGATCCAACGATACTGCCTGTTCCACCTGGAAAGGATCATATGTTGTAGGGGCCTGGAGTGAAACTGAGCATACTCCACCATATCGAAGGTGGAGACCAAGGACCCCAGAACCTGCATTGCGGAATGTATGGACACCCGGAGATTGTGCAGTAAGTTGTGGACCATTGACTGCAGTTTGGTAACTTTGTCCACTGGCAGGAAGAGCCTCTGTTCCCACAAATCAAGGAGAGCCCCTAGATGCAACATCTGTTGTGAAGTGACAAGGAAGGGCTTTTGCCAATTGATCAGCCACCCGTGGGTCTGTAGAAAGGCAATGGTTATTTGAAGATAGCAGTGCAAAACTTCCTCAGATTGTGCCAGGAGCAACAAGTCGTCCAAATATGGGAGCACACTGATCCCTTGACGACGCAGCTGAGCACCAATCACCGCCATTAGCTTGGTAAATACCCATGGAGCCGTAGCCAGCCCAAAGGGTAGTGCCTGAAACTGGTAATACTGTGGCAGAACAGCAAAGCGGAGGAATCTCTGATGAGTAGGTTCTATAGGAACATGTAGGTAGGCATCCTGAGTATCCAGGGATACCATAAAGTCCCCTGGCTCTGACATCAGAGCAATAGACCGTATTGTTTAAATACAGAATCTGGGCACCCGCAAAAACTTGTTAAGAGATTTCAGACTGAGGATATGCCGATAGGTCCCATTGGGTTACTGAATCAGGAAAAGGGGGTAGTGAAAACCCTTCCTCTGTTGTTCTTGAGAAACAGGGATAATAACCCCTACGTTCAGTAAAAAATTAACAGCTCCTTGGAGCGCCATGGCTGCGCCTTGATCCAATGGAGGAGTCGTGCAAAAAAACTGCTGGGGTGGCGGTCTCACAAATGAGAGGGGATACCCGTGAGGTCACTTCTCGCACCCAGGCGTCTATAGTTGACTGGAGCTATGAGACTGCGAATCGCAGAAGTATGCCTGCCACCCTGGGGTCCCATAGGAGTAGGCCCGCCTCGTCAGGTGGAGGGCTTATCCCTCTGCTTGGGGTTCGGGGAATCTGGCCATCCAGGTTTACTTAGTCTGCGACTTAGCTGCCTTGCTGGAGACAACCTACCATGGAAAAGCCTGCCCTTTCACTTTGCCTTGAAACCGAAAATTCCAAAAGAAAGACATCCCAGCCTTGGGGTTAGATGCTGACGGCAAAAAAGCAGATTTAGAAGCGGACAGTGTAGACACAATATTATCCAATTCTGCACCAAACAGAATGTTTCCAGCGAAAGGCAGAACTTCCAACGCCCTTTTAGACTCTGAATCCACCATCCAGGAGTGTAGCCAGAGTACACAGCGAGCTACCACTGAAGTAGTCGAGGCCATGGAAGCCAACAGACTCGTATCCCAGGATGCCTCTTCTATATATCGGGCTGATTGCTTGAGGTTAGCAATAAGAGACAGCTGGTCTATGGAACCATCTAACTTCAGACTGTCCTCTAGTGCATCAGCACAATTAATGTGGAGGAGTGCACCAGGCGTGCCACGTGAACATCCACACGAGGGGGAATTTCCCATTTAGCACACTCTCCTTGTGGTAAAGGGTACCAGGACCTTCTTACTAGGAGCATTCCAAGCTTCCTGAAGGAGTTCAGCATGATACTCAGTGAGGGAACTCAGCCTTAACCACCTTCTGACGCTTAAAGATGATCCTCCTCACCCGACAAAGAGCCAGAGAGAGAGAGGTGTCCAACTCTTCCTCTGAGGACTCCAGAGTCTAACCACTGTGTAGACTGTAAGGATAACACACAGAGAGAGAGAGAGAGAGAGAGAGAGAGAGAGAGAGAGAGAGAGAGAGAGAGGTGTCCAACTCTTCCTCTGAGGACTGCAGAGTCTGACCACTGTGTAGACTGTAAGGATAACAGAGAGAGAGAGGTGTCCAACTCTTCCTCTGAGGACTCCAGAGTCTGACCACTGTCTAGACTGTAAGGATAACAGAGAGCGCTTATGTGCCATACTCATCTGAGGACTGTCTGCTGCAGCAACTGCTGAGAGGTGGCCGACGTGTGGTCTGAGTAGGTCAATAAGTTCATCCATGGAGAATACCCCGGGGAATGCAATACATGGGGCAATTGCTGCAGAAACCCCACATTAGGCAGCAAAGCAGGAGGCACCAATCGCTCCACCTGTGCAAAAGAAGCCACCCAGGGTGGTTCCTGCACAGGGCCTGGTTGGAGCAGCCGTTGTAGGTTTGGCACACAGCATTTATCACAAATGTTCCTGCACAAGGTCCTGTGGAGATAACGCTGCCGCACAGGCCTTACATGGAACCAGCATAGGTGCATTATCCTCTTTCTTACACTTTGGAAGACCAGAAGCTAAGCACACACAATGTCCAGCTCTAGCAACTGCAGATGTGACGGCCTCCACAAATCACACAGTCATTGTGAGGAACCACAGCCCGGAACACCTGTACTCACATGTAAGGGATAGATACAATGCAGTCACACAGCCCGGAACACCTGTACTCACATGTAAGGGACAGATACAATGCAGTCACACAGCCCGGAACACCTGTACTCACATGTAAGGGACAGATACAATGCAGTCACACAGCCCGGAACACCTGTACTCACATGTAAGAGATAGATACAATGCAGTCACACAGCCCGGAACACCTGCACTCACATGTAAGGGATAGATATAGTGCAGTCACACAGCCCGGAACACCTGTACTCACATGTAAGGGATAGATACAATGCAGTCACACAGCCCGGAATACCTGCACTCACATGTAAGGGATAGATATAGTGCAGTCACACAGCCCGGAACACTGTACTCACATGTAAGGGATAGATACAATGCAGTCACACAGCCCGGAACACCTGTACTCACATGTAAGGGATAGATACAATGCAGTCACACAGCCCGGAACACCTGCACTCACATGTAAGGGATAGATACAATGCAGTCACACAGCCCGGAACACCTGTACTCACATGTAAGGGATAGATACAATGCAGTCACACAGCCCGGAACACCCGTACTCACATGTAAGGGATAGATACAATGCAGTCACACAGCCCGGCACACCTGCACTCACATGTAAGGGATAGATACAATGCAGTCACACAGCCCGGAACACCTGCACTCACATGTAAGGGATAGATACAATGCAGTCACACAGCCCGGAACACCTGCACTCACATGTAAGGGACAGATACAATGCAGTCACACAGCCCGGAACACCTGTACTCACATGTAAGGGATAGATACAATGCAGTCACACAGCCCGGAACACCTGTACTCACATGTAAGGGATAGATACAATGCAGTCACACAGCCCGGAACACCTGTACTCACATGTAAGGGATAGATACAATGCAGTCACACAGCTCGGAACACCTGCACTCACATGTAAGGGATAGATACAATGCAGTCACACAGCCCGGAACACCTGTACTCACATGTAAGGGATAGATACAATGCAGTCACACAGCCCGGAACACCTGCACTCACATGTAAGGGACAGATACAATGCAGTCACACAGCCCGGAACACCTGTACTCACATGTAAGGGATATATACAATGCAGTCACACAGCCCGGAACACCTGTACTCACATGTAAGGGACAGATACAATGCAGTCACACAGCCCGGAACACCTGCACTAACATGTAAGGGACAGATACAATGCAGTCACACAGCCCGGAACACCCGCACTCACATGTAAGGGACAGATACAATACAGTCACACAGCCCGGAACACTGTACTCACATGTAAGGGACAGATACAATGCAGTCACACAGCCCGGAACACTGTACTCACATGTAAGGGACAGATACAATGCAGTCACACAGCCCGGAACACCTGCACTCACATGTAAGGGATAGATACAATGCAGTCACACAGCCCGGAACACCTGCACTCACATGTAAGGGATAGATACAATGCAGTCACACAGCCCGGAACACTGTACTCACATGTAAGGGATAGATACAATGCAGTCACACAGCCCGGAACACCTGCACTCACATGTAAGGGACAGATACAATGCAGTCACACAGCCCGGAACACCTGCACTCACATGTAAGGGACAGATACAATACAGTCACACAGCCCGGAACACTGTACTCACATGTAAGGGACAGATACAATGCAGTCACACAGCCCGGAACACTGTACTCACATGTAAGGGATAGATACAATGCAGTCACACAGCCCGGAACACCTGCACTCACATGTAAGGGACAGATACAATGCAGTCACACAGCCCGGAACACCTGCACTCACATGTAAGGGACAGATACAATGCAGTCACACAGCCCGGAACACCTGCACTCACATGTAAGGGATAGATACAATGCAGTCATACAGCCTGGAACACCTGCAGTCACATGTAAGGGATAGATACAATGCAGTCACACAGCCCGGAACACCTGCACTCACATGTAAGGGATAGATACAATGCAGTCACACAGCCCGGAACACCTGTACTCACATGTAAGGGATAGATACAATGCAGTCACACAGCCCGGAACACCTGCACTCACATGTAAGGGATAGATACAATGCAGTCACACAACCCGGAACACCTACACTCACATGTAAGGGATAGATACAATGCAGTCACACAGCCCGGAACACCTGCAGTCACATGTAAGGGATAGATACAATGCAGTCACACAACCCGGAACACCTACACTCACATGTAAGGGACAGATACAATGCAGTCACACAGCCCGGAACACCTGCAGTCACATGTAAGGGATAGATACAATGCAGTCACACAGCCCGGAACACCTGCACTCACATGTAAGGGATAGATACAATGCAGTCACACAGCCCGGAACACCTGCAGTCACACAGCCCGGAACACCTGTACTCACATGTAAGGGATAGATACAATGCAGCCACACAGCCCGGAACACCTGCAGTCACACAGCCCGGAACACCTGTACTCACATGTAAGGGATAGATACAATGCAGCCACACAGCCCGGAACACCTGCAGTCACACAGCCCGGAAGACCTGCAGTCACACAGCCCGGAACACCTGTACTCACATGTAAGGGATAGATACAATGCAGTCACACAGCCCGGAACACCTGCACTCACATGTAAGGGATAGATACAATGCAGTCACACGGCCCGGAACACCTGTACTCACATGTAAGGGATAGATACAATGCAGTCACACGGCCCGGAA
This sequence comes from Pseudophryne corroboree, assembly GCF_028390025.1. Lineage (NCBI taxonomy): Eukaryota > Metazoa > Chordata > Amphibia > Anura > Myobatrachidae > Pseudophryne > Pseudophryne corroboree. The sequence goes on along the minus strand of NW_026967510.1, from coordinate 800,683 downwards.
CACCTGCACTCACATGTAAGGGATAGATACAATGCAGTCACACAGCCCGGAACACCTGCACTCACATGTAAGGGATAGATACAATGCAGTCACACAGCCCGGAACACCTGTACTCACATGTAAGGGACAGATACAATGCAGTCACACAGCCCGGAACACCTGCACTCACATGTAAGGGATAGATACAATGCAGTCACACAGCCCGGAACACCTGCACTCACATGTAAGGGATAGATACAATGCAGTCACACAGCCCGGAACACCTGCACTCACATGTAAGGGATAGATACAATGCAGTCACACACCTGCACTCACATGTAAGGGATAGATACAATGCAGTCACACAGCCCGGAACACCTGCACTCACATGTAAGAGACAGATACAATGCAGTCACACAGCCCGGAACACCTGTACTCACATGTAAGGGATAGATACAATGCAGTCACACAGCCCGGAACACCTGTACTCACATGTAAGGGATAGATACAATGCAGTCACACAGCCCGGAACACCTGCACTCACATGTAAGGGACAGATACAATGCAGTCACACAGCCCGGAACACCTGCACTCACATGTAAGGGACAGATACAATGCAGTCATACAGACCGGAACACCTGCACTCACATGTAAGGGACAGATACAATGCAGTCACACAGCCCGGAACACCTGTACTCACATGTAAGGGATAGATACAATGCAGTCACACAGCCCAGAACACCTGCAGTCACATGTAAGGGATAGATACAATGCAGTCACACAGCCCGGAACACCTGCACTCACATGTAAGGGACAGATACAATGCAGTCACACAGCCCGGAACACCTGTACTCACATGTAAGGGATAGATACAATGCAGTCACACAGCCCGGAACACCTGCACTCACATGTAAGGGATAGATACAATGCAGTCACACAGCCCGGAACACCTGCAGTCACACAGCCCGGAACACCTGTACTCACATGTAAGGGATAGATACAATGCAGTCACACAGCCCGGAACACCTGTACTCACATGTAAGGGATAGATACAATGCAGCCACACAGCCCGGAACACCTGCAGTCACACAGCCCGGAACACCTGTACTCACATGTAAGGGATAGATACAATGCAGTCACACAGCCCGGAACACCTGTACTCACATGTAAGGGATAGATACAATGCAGTCACACAGCCCGGAACACCTGCACTCACATGTAAGGGATAGATACAATGCAGTCACACAGCCCGGTACACCTGTACTCACATGTAAGGGATAGATACAATGCAGTCACACAGCCCGGAACACCTGCACTCACATGTAAGGGATAGAGACAATGCAGTCACACAGCCCGGAATACCTGTACTCACATGTAAGGGATAGATACAATGCAGTCACACAGCCCGGAACACCTGTACTCACATGTAGGGGATAGATACAATGCAGTCACACAGCCCGGAACACCTGTACTCACATGTAAGGGATAGATACAATGCAGTCACACAGCCCGGAACACCTGCACTCACATGTAAGAGACAGATACAATGCAGTCACACAGCCCGGAACACCTGTACTCACATGTAAGGGATAGATACAATGCAGTCACACAGCCCGGAACACCTGTACTCACATGTAAGGGATAGATACAATGCAGTCACACAGCCCGGAACACCTGCACTCACATGTAAGGGACAGATACAATGCAGTCACACAGCCCGGAACACCTGCACTCACATGTAAGGGACAGATACAATGCAGTCATACAGACCGGAACACCTGCACTCACATGTAAGGGACAGATACAATGCAGTCACACAGCCCGGAACACCTGTACTCACATGTAAGGGATAGATACAATGCAGTCACACAGCCCAGAACACCTGCAGTCACATGTAAGGGATAGATACAATGCAGTCACACAGCCCGGAACACCTGCACTCACATGTAAGGGACAGATACAATGCAGTCACACAGCCCGGAACACCTGTACTCACATGTAAGGGATAGATACAATGCAGTCACACAGCCCGGAACACCTGCACTCACATGTAAGGGATAGATACAATGCAGTCACACAGCCCGGAACACCTGCAGTCACACAGCCCGGAACACCTGTACTCACATGTAAGGGATAGATACAATGCAGTCACACAGCCCGGAACACCTGTACTCACATGTAAGGGATAGATACAATGCAGCCACACAGCCCGGAACACCTGCAGTCACACAGCCCGGAACACCTGTACTCACATGTAAGGGATAGATACAATGCAGTCACACAGCCCGGAACACCTGTACTCACATGTAAGGGATAGATACAATGCAGTCACACAGCCCGGAACACCTGCACTCACATGTAAGGGATAGATACAATGCAGTCACACAGCCCGGAACACCTGTACTCACATGTAAGGGATAGATACAATGCAGTCACACAGCCCGGAACACCTGCACTCACATGTAAGGGATAGAGACAATGCAGTCACACAGCCCGGAACACCTGTACTCACATGTAAGGGATAGATACAATGCAGTCACACAGCCCGGAACACCTGTACTCACATGTAGGGGATAGATACAATGCAGTCACACAGCCCGGAACACCTGTACTCACATGTAAGGGATAGATACAATGCAGTCACACAGCCCGGGACACCTGCACTCACATGTAAGGGATAGATACAATGCAGTCACACAGCCCGGAACACCTGCACTCACATGTAAGGGACAGATACAATGCAGTCACACAGCCCGGAACACCTGCACTCACATGTAAGGGACAGATACAATGCAGTCACACAGTCCAGAACACCTGTACTCACATGTAAGGGGTAGATACAATGCAGTCACACAGCCCGGATCACCTGCACTCACATGTAAGGGACAGATACAATGCAGTCACACAGCCCGGAACACCTGTACTCACATGTAAGGGATAGATACAATGCAGTCACACAGCCCGGAACACCTGTACTCACATGTAAGGGATAGATACAATGCAGTCACACAGCCCGGAACACTGTACTCACATGTAAGGGATAGATACAATGCAGTCACACAGCCCGGAACACCTGTACTCACATGTAAGGGATAGATACAATGCAGTCACACAGCCCGGAACACTGTACTCACATGTAAGGGATAGATACAATGCAGTCACACAGCCCGGAACACTGTACTCACATGTAAGGGATAGATACAATGCAGTCACACAGCCCGGAACACCTGCACTCACATGTAAGGGATAGATACAATGCAGTCACACAGCCCGGAACACCTGTACTCACATGTAAGGGATAGATACAATGCAGTCACACAGCCCGGAACACCTGTACTCACATGTAAGGGATAGATACAATGCAGTCACACAGCCCGGAACACCTGCACTCACATGTAAGGGACAGACACAATGCAGTCACACAGCCCGGAACACCTGTACTCACATGTAAGGGATAGATACAATGCAGTCACACAGCCCGGAACACCTGCACTCACATGTAAGGGATAGATACAATGCAGTCACACAGCCCGGAACACCTGCACTTACATGTAAGGGACAGATACAGTGCAGTCACACAGCCCGGAACACCTGCACTCACATGTAAGGGATAGATACAATGCAGTCACACAGCCCGGAACACCTGCACTTACATGTAAGGGATAGATACAATGCAGTCACACAGCCCGGAACTCCTGCACTCACATGTAAGGGATAGATACAATGCAGTCACACAGCCCGGAACACCTGTACTCACATGTAAGGGACAGATACAATGCAGTCACACAGCCCGGAACACCTGCACTCACATGTAAGGGATAGATACAATGCAGTCACACAGCCCGGAACACCTGTACTCACATGTAAGGGACAGATACAATGCAGTCACACAGCCCGGAACACCTGCACTCACATGTAAGGGACAGACACAATGCAGTCACACAGCCCGGAACACCTGCACTCACATGTAAGGGATACATACAATGCAGTCACACAGCCCGGAACACCTGCACTCACATGTAAGGGATACATACAATGCAGTCACACAGCCCGGAACACCTGCACTCACATTTAAGGGATAGATACAATGCAGTCACACAGCCCGGAACACCTGCACTCACATGTAAGGGACAGATACAATGCAGTCACACAGCCCGGAACACCTGTACTCACATGTAAGGGATAGATACAATGCAGTCACACAGCCCGGAACACCTGCACTCACATGTAAGGGACAGACACAATGCAGTCACACAGCCCGGAACACCTGCACTCACATGTAAGGGATACATACAATGCAGTCACACAGCCCGGAACACCTGCACTCACATGTAAGGGATACATACAATGCAGTCACACAGCCCGGAACACCTGCACTCACATTTAAGGGATAGATACAATGCAGTCACACAGCCCGGAACACCTGCACTCACATGTAAGGGACAGATACAATGCAGTCACACAGCCCGGAACACCTGTACTCACATGTAAGGGATAGATACAATGCAGTCACACAGCCCGGAACACCTGTACTCACATGTAAGGGACAGATACAATGCAGTCACACAGCCCGGAACACCTGCACTCACATGTAAGGGACAGACACAATGCAGTCACACAGCCCGGAACACCTGCACTCACATGTAAGGGATACATACAATGCAGTCACACAGCCCGGAACACCTGCACTCACATGTAAGGGATACATACAATGCAGTCACACAGCCCGGAACACCTGCACTCACATTTAAGGGATAGATACAATGCAGTCACACAGCCCGGAACACCTGCACTCACATGTAAGAGATACATACAATGCAGTCACACAGCCCGGAACACCTGCACTCACATGTAAGGGATAGATACAATGCAGTCACACAGCCCGGAACACCTGCACTCACATGTAAGGGATAGATACAATGCAGTCACACAGCCCGGAACACCTGTACTCACATGTAAGGGACAGATACAATGCAGTCACACAGGCCGGAACACCTGCACTCACATGTAAGGGATAGATACAATGCAGTCACACAGCCCGGAACACCTGTACTCACATGTAAGGGACAGATACAATGCAGTCACACAGCCCGGAACACCTGTACTCACATGTAAGGGACAGATACATTGCAGTCACACAGCCCGGAACACCTGTACTCACATGTAAGGGATAGATACAATGCAGTCACACAGCCCGGAACACCTGCACTCACATGTAAGGGACAGATACAATGCAGTCACACAGCCCGGAACACCTGCACTCACATGTAAGGGACAGATACAATGCAGTCACACAGCCCGGAACACCTGTACTCACATGTAAGGGATAGATACAATGCAGTCACACAGCCCGGAACACCTGCACTCACATGTAAGGGACAGATACAATGCAGTCACACAGCCCGGAACACCTGCACTCACATGTAAGGGATAGATACAATGCAGTCACACAGCCCGGAACACCTGCACTCACATGTAAGGGATAGATACAATGCAGTCACACAGCCCGGAACACCTGCACTCACATGTAAGGGATAGATACAATGCAGTCACACAGCCCGGAACACCTGCACTCACATGTAAGGGATAGATACAATGCAGTCACACAGCCCGGAACACCTGCACTCACATGTAAGGGATAGATACAATGCAGTCACACAGCCCGGAACACCTGCACTCACATGTAAGGGATAGATACAATGCAGTCACACAGCCCGGAACACCTGTACTCACATGTAAGGGATAGATACAATGCAGTCACACAGCCCGGAACACCTGTACTCACATGTAAGGGACAGATACAATGCAGTCACACAGCCCGGAACACCTGCACTCACATGTAAGGGACAGATACAATGCAGTCACACAGCCCGGAACACCTGCACTCACATGTAAGGGACAGATACAATGCAGTCACACAGCCCGGAACACCTGCACTCACATGTAAGGGATACATACAATGCAGTCACACAGCCCGGAACACCTGCACTCACATGTAAGGGATAGATACAATGCAGTCACACAGCCCGGAACACCTGCACTCACATGTAAGGGATAGATACAATGCAGTCACACAGCCCGGAACACCTGCACTCACATGTAAGGGATAGATACAATGCAGTCACACAGCCCGGAACACCTGTACTCACATGTAAGGGATAGATACAATGCAGTCACACAGCCCGGAACACATGTACTCACATGTAAGGGATAGATACAATGCAGTCACACAGCCCGGAACACCTGCACTCACATGTAAGGGATAGATACAATGCAGTCACACAGCCCGGAACACCTGCACTCACATGTAAGGGATAGATACAATGCAGTCACACAGCCCGGAACACCTGTACTCACATGTAAGGGATAGATACAATGCAGTCACACAGCCCGGAACACCTGTACTCACATGTAAGGGACAGATACAATGCAGTCACACAGGCCGGAACACCTGTACTCACATGTAAGGGACAGATACAATGCAGTCACACAGCCCGGAACACCTGTACTCACATGTAAGGGACAGATACAATGCAGTCACACAGCCCGGAACACCTGTACTCACATGTAAGGGATAGATACAATGCAGTCACACAGCCCGGAACACCTGTACTCACATGTAAGGGACAGATACAATGCAGTCACACAGCCCGGAACACCTGCACTCACATGTAAGGGACAGATACAATGCAGTCACACAGCCCGGAACACCTGCACTCACATGTAAGGGACAGATACAATGCAGTCACACAGCCCGGAACACCTGCACTCACATGTAAGGGATACATACAATGCAGTCACACAGCCCGGAACACCTGCACTCACATGTAAGGGATAGATACAATGCAGTCACACAGCCCGGAACACCTGCACTCACATGTAAGGGATAGATACAATGCAGTCACACAGCCCGGAACACCTGCACTCACATGTAAGGGATAGATACAATGCAGTCACACAGCCCGGAACACCTGCACTCACATGTAAGGGACAGATACAATGCAGTCACACAGCCCGGAACACCTGCACTCACATGTAAGGGACAGATACAATGCAGTCACACAGCCCGGAACACCCGTACTCACATGTAAGGGATAGATACAATGCAGTCACACAGCCCGGAACACCCGCACTCACATGTAAGGGATAGATACAATGCAGTCACACAGCCCGGAACACCTGCACTCACATGTAAGGGATAAATACAATGCAGTCACACAGCCCGGAACACCTGCACTCACATGTAAGGGAATATCAGTGTTCGCAAAAACGCGCTATAGCGTGTATTTTACCCTGTTTTGATGATCAGGGACTCACATTTTAAAAGTGGGCGGGTCCCTGAGGACGCGCTCTGCTACAGCCAATCGGATGCTCTCTGGTTATGTCCTGGCGTGGCAGCAGGGGTGAGTGTGTGCGCTGACTGTTAATGGAGCGCCGGCAGAACTTTGTGTGGCGGTGGCGGGGACCAAGCCCTCCGGCAGCAGGGAGCTTACTCAGCGGCAGGAGTCTGTGTGGTCCGTGTCACTGACTGGGAGGAGTCCAGATGCTCAGTGCTCCGGGGGGGGTGGCTGTGTACATAGTTTTCCTGCAGGTGGAAGGGGGAGGGGTCGGTGCTCCGGTGGCTTGAAGGGGGGGGGGGGGGGGGGAGAGAGCTCTGCAACTCCGGGGCAGGAGGGATCCGCGCTGCCGGGGTAGGAGTGCGGCTGTGCATGCGGCTTCCTCCCCCTCCTCTCGGGCAGCACGGTCAAGCAATCTCCAGCCTTCGCTGCTGCCAGGAGAGATGCTGCTGGCGGCAGACGCTGGACTCAGTCCCCGGCCGTGCTGCCCGAGAGGAGGGGGAGGAAGCCGCATGCACAGCCGAACTCCTACCCCCTGGATGCCTCGGCAGCCTGGTGTCTAATCTTCTCCCCCTTCTGCAGCACGGCTCCCATTGCCTGTCACTGCGGGAGATATGCAGCGGGGGGACTGGGAGGGGGGACGGACTGATAGTCGGCGGGGGCTCTCCTGTCTTTGATGCCATGGGCCCGCTGAGGGCTTGATCCGTCCCTGTCTGGATGCTCAGCGCTATGTCAGGGGGTGGGGAGTCTGTGTGGATAGTTTTCCTGATGCGTCAGATCCAATATCACCCCCAAAGCTCACACTTTAATTGCCATCTGGCATCCAGAAACATTACAGTCATAAGCGTGCGCAGACGCCGACATACAGGTGCAGCTCCGGACTTCTCCCCCTCCGCGGCATTATAGTTTACTCTCACCTCCCCTGTCCTGGGCGGCCCAGGTGAGCAGTCTTATGTCCCAGTGGAAGGGGTGGAGGACGTAGTCAGTTACCTGGCGGAGGGAGGGGGGGGGGGGGGGAGTCCGGAGCGGCACCCGTATGTCAGCGTCTGCGCATGCCTACGATTACAGTAGTGCAGCCACTATGTAGTACACCCCTAGTGAGATGTACAATGTAAAGATACCAACTCCAACCTCAGTGATCTCTGTTCTATCACTGCTCTGTGGTTTTCTAGATATTCTTGAATTACACGCCTCAGGGTGTTGTGTGACATGTAGTTCCACAACAGAGCCACAGAAGTCTGTTCAAGAGGGACAATTTTTAGCTCCATGCAGTGTAACACATGGCACCACCTCTACGGACACCTGCGATGACTGTGGGCACCCCCTTCCCCCGCTGACACCCGCGATCACTGTGTCTGGGGGGGATCTGAGGTGGTGGCTGCCATGTGTATAATGCGCTCTACCTGCTGCAATGTGTATAACGCACTCTACCTGGAGCAATGTGTATAACGCACTCTACCTGGAGCAATGTGTATAACGTGCTCTACCTGCTGCAATATGTATAATGCGCTCTACCTGCTGCAATGTGTATAACGTGCTCTACCTGGAGCAATGTGTATAACATGCTCTGCCTGGCGCAATGTGTATAACGTTTTCTACCTGCTGCAATGTGTATAACGTGCTCTACCTGCTGCAATGTGTATAACGTGCTCTACCTGCTGCAATGTGTATAACGTGCTCTACCTGCTGCAATGTGTATAACATGCTCTACCTGGTGCAATGTGTATAACGCACTCTACCTGGCGCAATGTGTATAACGTGCTCTACCTGCTGCAATGTGTATAACGTGCTCTACCTGCTGCAATGTGTATAACGTGCTCTACCTGCTGCAATGTGTATAACGTGCTCTACCTGCTGCAATGTGTATAACGTGCTCTACCTGCTGCAATGTGTATAACGTGCTCTGCCTGCTGCAATGTGTATAACATGCTCTACCTGCTGCAATGTGTATAACGTGCTCTACCTGCTGCAATGTGTATAACATGCTCTACCTGGTGCAATGTGTATAACGCACTCTACCTGGCGCAATGTGTATAACGTGCTCTACCTGGTGCAATGTGTATGACGTGCTCTGCCTGCTGCAATGTGTATAATGTGCTCTACCTGGTGCAATGTGTATAACGTGCTCTACCTGGAGCAATGTGTATAACGTGCTCTACCTGCTGCAATGTGTATAACGCGCTCTACCTGGTGCAATGTGTGTAACGTGCTCTACCTGCTGCAATGTGTATAACGTGCTCTACCTGGCGCAATGTGTATAACGTGCTCTACCTGGTGCAATGTGTATAACGTGCTCTACCTGCTGCAATGTGTATAACGTGCTCTACCTGCTGCAATGTGTATAACGTGCTCTACCTGCTGCAATGTGTATAACGCGCTCTACCTGGTGCAATGTGTGTAACGTGCTCTACCTGCTGCAATGTGTATAACGTGCTCTACCTGGAGCAATGTGTATAACATGCTCTGCCTGGCGCAATGTGTATAACGTTTTCTACCTGCTGCAATGTGTATAACGTGCTCTACCTGCTGCAATGTGTATAACGTGCTCTACCTGCTGCAATGTGTATAACGTGCTCTACCTGCTGCAATGTGTATAACGTGCTCTACCTGCTGCAATGTGTATAACATGCTCTACCTGGTGCAATGTGTATAACGCACTCTACCTGGCGCAATGTGTATAACGTGCTCTACCTGGTGCAATGTGTATAACGTGTTCTACCTGCTGCAATGTGTATAACATGCTCTACCTGGTGCAATGTGTATAACGCACTCTACCTGGCGCAATGTGTATAACGTGCTCTACCTGGCGCAATGTGTATGACGTGCTCTGCCTGCTGCAATGTGTATAATGTGCTCTACCTGGTGCAATGTGTATAACGTGCTCTACCTGCTGCAATGTGTATAACATGCTCTACCTGGTGCAATGTGTATAACGCACTCTACCTGGCGCAATGTGTATAACGTGCTCTACCTGGTGCAATGTGTATAACGTGCTCTACCTGCTGCAATGTGTATAACGTGCTCTACCTGGTGCAATGTGTATAACATACTCTACCTGCTGCAATGTGTATAACGTGCTCTACCTGCTGCAATGTATATAACGTGCTCTACCTGGTGCAATGTGTATAACGCGCTCTACCTGCTGCAATGTGTATAACATACTCTACATGCTGCAATGTGTATAACATGCTCTACCTGCTGCAATGTGTATAACGTGCTCTACCTGCTGCAATGTGTATAACATACTCTACATGCTGCAATGTGTATAACATGCTCTACCTGGTGCAATGTGTATAATGCGCTGTACCTGGTGCAATGTGTATAATGTGCTCTACCTGGTGCAATGTGTATAACGTGCTCTACCTGGTGCAATGTGTATAACGTGCTCTACCTGCTGCAATGTGTATAACATACTCTACATGCTGCAATGTGTATAACATGCTCTACCTGCTGCAATGTGTATAACATACTCTACATGCTGCAATGTGTATAACATACTCTACATGCTGCAATGTGTATAACATGCTCTACCTGCTGCAATGTGTATAACGTGCTCTACCTGCTGCAATGTGTATAACGTGCTCTACCTGCTGCAATGTGTATAACGTGCTCTACCTGGTGCAATGTGTATAACGTGCTCTACCTGCTGCAATGTGTATAACGTGCTCTACCTGGCGCATTGTGTATAACGTGCTCTACCTGGGGCAAAATATGTATAACGTGCTCTACCTGCTGCAATGTGTATAACATACTCTACATGCTGCAATGTGTATAACATGCTCTACCTGGTGCAATGTGTATAATGCGCTGTACCTGGTGCAATGTGTATAATGTGCTCTACCTGGCACAGTGTGCATAGGAGGTTCTACCTGGTGCAATGTGTATAAGCGACACTACTGTGTGGTGTAATATGGATTGCCACTATTATGTGGCCACGCCCCTTCCCCATGAAGCCATGCCCCTAAATTTTTGCAGCGCGCCTTCGGCGCGCACCGCCTGTAGTTTTGAGTCTGGGAGGTGGAGCTCCAATTCACTTTCTGTCAAAGGGCACCAAAATGTCTAGTTACACAGCTCTGGTGCAGGGTGTCCTGCATGTTACACAGCCCAACACTTTTGTAGTGTCCAAACAAGATTAAGATGAATAAAAACCTGAATTCCGATGGGACCCAGAAAAGGACCGGTAGGACCCCAATTTTTAAAAGTGAGGGGTCCCTGGGACCCACTTTTTTTGGGGCTCAGCGCGATCACTAAGGGACAGATACAATGCAGTCACACAGCAGAGCTAGCACCAGTCACACACAAGTACATAACAATTACAATGGGCACTGAAGTCATCTCCTCGCACCACATTGGTAGGTAGGACTAGTGCATGTATAACCTGGCCACTTCTGGAGACAGAACCCAGCATTCCCAGAGCCTGGCATCACACTCATTCCCATTGGAATGTCACTCAGAGACTCTTATAAGGGAAGCATGTGGGGGAGGGGCAGCCGAGAGGGAATCCCAGCTGTGGAATCTGGCTCTGGGAGAGGACCTACCTCCCCTGGCTGACATCACCCACCAGGCACCCTGGCCTCCATTATCCTATATATGTATTATATGCATGCCCTGGTGGTCTAGTGTAACCCGTAGCAGCAGCCAGGGATCACATTAGAGCCTGCGGAAGCACGGACTGCATGTATTGTGAGTCCCACGTGCCAGAGAATGCCTTACCTGTTCTCCGGCTGTAGTCCTGGGTCCTGGATGCTGTATTAGCGCGGCGATCAGGAAGTAACCACGCCGGAATCATCAGTCTCTTAGCCTCACTGACGTTGCGGCACCAGCGGGGGATTGTTGGAGCAGCAGCGGTGGCGCTCAGAGAGACTCCCAGCGCTGCTCATTCATTCCTCTCCGCTGTGTGACCGGTGCTCCGGCTTCTGCCAGCACTAACACTAAAACTGCCCACTGGCCAGGGGCGGGGTACATGGGGAGAAGGTCCGGAGCATCCTGGGAAATAAAAGCTTAACTGTGTGATGCCCGGTCGACTCCTACCACCTACACCCCGATGTAAGGACTGTGGATCACTATGGACCCTAAAGAAGAAAACGCCCTTAACAGAAAACACCCGATACAAATGTTGCTGCCGACGGACACAATATTAGCATTTCAGATCACCACCCCCGGGGGAGGCGAGCTGAAATTCGCAAAACTTTTCGTGATCGCGCCCATGACGTTAGTTGGGTTAAGTAGCTTTACAAAGCTAATCCAGACTGCTATGGGCAAGATATGCCGAAGAATGGGGGACAGTTGAATATTGCCCCGCAAACTCCTGTCACTGTAGACGTGAGATCGGGCGCGATATTACAATTGAATATCACCCCTTGTGTTATAAACACCCAACTGAGAACAGGGCTGATGGTCCTAGACTGCACCACTGGGCAGATACATTTCCATCATTAGTCTGTACTGACTGGCGACCAAACTAATTAAGGGCATGGAGACGATGGAATACAAGGAAAGGCATGTTTACATTGGAAAAGCGGAGACTAAGGGGTATATTTACTAAGCTCCCGATTTTGACCGAGATGCCGTTTTTTCTTCAAAGTGTCATCTCGGTTAATCTCGGTCATTTACTAAACACTAATCACGGCAGTGATGAGGGCATTCGTAATTTTTTGCAAGTTCAGGTAAAAAATTACGAATGAATACACCATCGGTCAAAACGCGGCTGTTTAAGTATGAATCTCGGTCATTTACTAAGAAGTGCAAAGCCAAAAAAGAACAAACACTGCCGTGAAAAATTACAACTCGTAAAAAAGTGCTAAAAAAAAACAGACCTTTTTTTTTTATTCGTGATTGGATAGGCATGCACGGATCCATGAGATCCGTGCATGTATATCAGTGGGAAGGGGTGGGAAAGTGCTTATTTTTTTAAAAAAAATTGCGTGGGGTCCCCCCTCCTAAGCATAACCAGCCTCGGGCTCTTTGAGCCGATCCTGGTTGCAGAAATATGGTGAAAAAAATGACAGGGGTTCCCCCATATTTAAGCAACCAGCATCGGGCTCTGCGCCTGGTCCTGGTCCCAAAAATACGGGGGACAAAAAGAGTAGGGGTCCCCCATATTTTTAAAACCAGCACCGGGCTCCACTAGCTGGACAGATAATGCCACAGCCGGGGGTCACTTTTATACAGCGCCCTGCGGCCGTGGCATCAAAAATCCAACTAGTCACCCCTGGCCGGGGTACCCTGGGGGAGTGGGAACCCCTTCAATCAAGGGGTCCCCCCCCCCAGCCACCCAAGGGCCAGGGGTGAAGCCCGAGGCTGTCCCCCCCCATCCAATGGGCTGCGGATGGGAGGGCTGATAGCCTTTGTTGTAAAATAAAAGATATTGTTTTTAGTAGCAGTACTACAAGTCCCAGCAAGCCTCCCCCGCATGCTGGTACTTGGAGAACCACAAGTACCAGCATGCGGCGGAAAAACGGGCCCGCTGGTACCTGTAGTACTACCACTAAAAAAATACCCAAAAAAACACAAGACACACACACCGTGAAAGTATAATTTTATTACATACATACACACATACATACATACTTACCTTATGTTCCCACGCAGGTCGGTCCTCTTCTCCAGTAGAATCCAAGGGGTACCTGTTGAATAAATTATACTCACCAGATCCAGTGGTCCAGGCTCCTCGGATAATCCAGGGATAATCCACGTACTTGAATAAAACAAAAAAACGGTTGCCCGACCACGAACTGAAAGGTGACCCATGTTTGCACATGGGTCACCTTCCCACGAATGCCAGAAACCCACTTTGCCTTCTGGCTAAGTGGGTTTCTTCAGCCAATCAGGGAGTGCCACGTTGTAGCACTCTCCTGATCAGCTGTGTGCTCCTGTCTTCACTGACAGGCGGCACACGGCAGTGTTACAATGTAGCGCCTATGCGCTACATTGTAACCAATGATGTGAACTTTGTGCCCTGCGGTTGACCTAAAGTGACGTCACCGCTGAGCAGAAAGTTCCCATCATTGGTTACAATGTAGCGCATAGGCGCTACATTGTAACACTGCCGCGTGCTGCCTGTCAGTGAGGACAGCAGCACACAGCTGATCAGTAGAGTGCTACAACGTGGCACTCCCTGATTGGCTGAAGAAACCCACTTAGCCAGAAGGCAAAGTGGGTTTCTGGCATTCGTGGGAAGGTGACCCATGTGCAAACATGGGTCACCTTTCAGTTCGTGGTCGGGCAACCGTTTTTTTGTTTTATTCAAGTACGTGGATTAACCCTGGATTTGCCGAGGAGCCTGGACCACTGGATCTGGTGAGTAGAATTTCTTCAACAGGTACCCCTTGGATTCTACTGGAGAAGAGGACCGACCTGCGTGGGAACATAAGGTAAGTATGTATGTATGTGTGTATGTATGTAATAAAATTATACTTTCACGGTGTGTGTGTGTCTTGTGTTTTTTTGGGTATTTTTTTAGTGGTAGTACTACAGGTACCAGCGGGCCCGTTTTTCCGCCGCATGCTGGTACTTGTGGTTCTCCAAGTACCAGCATGCGGGGGAGGCTTGCTGGGACTTGTAGTACTGCTACTAAAAACAATATCTTTTATTTTACAACAAAGGCTATCAGCCCTCCCATCCGCAGCCCATTGGATGGGGGGGGACAGCCTCGGGCTTCACCCCTGGCCCTTGGGTGGCTGGGGGGGGGGACCCCTTGATTGAAGGGGTTCCCACTCCCCCAGGGTACCCCGGCCAGGGGTGACTAGTTGGATTTTTGATGCCACGGCCGCAGGGCGCTGTATAAAAGTGACCCCCGGCTGTGGCATTATCTGTCCAGCTAGTGGAGCCCGGTGCTGGTTTTAAAAATACGGGGGACCCCTACTCTTTTTGTCCCCCGTATTTTTGGGACCAGGACCAGGCGCAGAGCCCGATGCTGGTTGCTTAAATATGGGGGAACCCCTGTCATTTTTTTTACCATATTTCTGCAACCAGGATCGGCTCAAAGAGCCCGAGGCTGGTTATGCTTAGGAGGGGGGACCCCACGCATTTTTTTTGGGGATTTTACATTGTTTAATTAAAAATAAAAAAAAAAAAAAACCCCAGCACGGATCACACAGATCCGGCCGAGATTGATTGTTAAAAAAAACGGCAGTGTTTTGCTAATCACTGCCGTAAAATTAGGTAAAAAAAAACGAATGACATCGACATCGGAAGAAAAGAAAAACCCGAATACGACAGCTTAGTAAATCCATCGTAATAAATTCAAAAAGTTGCAGTTTTACACTGTCGATGTCATTCGTGATTGAACTTTGACCTATTTTCGGAAATTACGAATGTTAGTAAATGTACCCCTAAGAGGGGATATGATCAACATCTACAAATATATAAGGGGACAATACACAGAGCTTGCACGGGACCTGTTTTTGGTTAGATCAACACAGAGGACTCGTGGACACTCACTCAGGTTAGAGGAGAGGAGATTCCGCACAATACGGCGTAAAGGCTTTTTCACGGTAAGGACAATACGTGTTTGGAATTCCCTGCCCGAGGGAGTTGTAATGGCGGAATCTGTCAACACCTTTAAGAATGGGTTAGATAAATATTCCTACTGGATAAGGATATCCAGGGGTATGGTGCATAGTCATACATTATAGTTACTATAAAAAGGGATAAAATGCAACGGCTGACAGCAGCATCAGTCAGAAATTTTAGTCAAACCATCATGCATAGGACACCACAAATAGGTTGAACTCGATGGACAATTGTCTTTTTTCAACATCAGATACTATGTTACTATGACAGAGGAGGGTGTAGGATAAGAGATTGCTGTAGTGACTGAGCAATGAGAATATGTGACTTCTGTAATAAGCGTTTATTACTCACCTGTGCTGATATCTGTAGGGATCTCCTCCTCCTTACACTGCTGATCACCCCTCACATACGTCTCTTCTTCTCCCTCTATATCTTCTGCCTTTATATCAGTCACATACGTCTCTTCTTCTCCCTCTATATCTTCTGCCTTTATATCAGTCACATACGTCTCTTCTTCTCCCTCTATATCTTCTGCCTTTATATCAGTCAGACAGTCATCCTAAATAGCCAACAAAACAATATACATTAATAATGTCTGATTTCTGATAGTGTAATATCAGTGTATAAAACACACAGCTTCTCTACAGATCATATAGTTACAGTCACTTTAGTATATTGGGGAGACCCTAAATCCCACCTACCTGATCCTCCTGTGGGATTCTGTGATTCTCCTCTGTACAGTCCTGGGAATACAGAGGACGGGGACATCTCTCTGGGGTATCTCTGTTACTGGGTCCATCTGTAGGAGACACACAGTGACTGAGTACAGTGTATATATGTGATTATCAGATGATGTGTGTATATAGGGGCCTCCATACCTGCTCTCCCCTGTACAATACATGACAGTCTCCTCTTACCCAGTGATGTGAGGGGCCGGTGATTCTCCATCATCACGTCCTTGTACAGACCCCTGTGTTCCTCTATATACTCCCCCTCCTGCATGGAGACATAGACAGTGACATCCTGACACCTTATAGGAACCTGACACACACAGTGATACATTCATCACCCAGACACATCCCCTGGTGTTACTGTATAATGTCCCATTCCCAGCAGTCTCCTCTCCAGTCATCACCCAGACACATCCCCCTGGTGTTACTGTATAATGTCCCATTCCCAGCAGTCACCTCTCTAGTCATCACCCAGACACATCTCCTGGTGTTACTGTATAATGACCCATTCCCAGCAGTCACCTCTCCAGTCATCACTCAGACACATCCCCCGGTGTTACTGTATAATGCCCTATTCCAGGCAGTTACCTCTCCAGTCATCACCCAGACACGTCCCCTGGTGTTACTGTATAAAGCCCCATTCCCAGCAGTCTCCTCTCCAGTCATCACCCAGACACATTCCCTGGTGTTACTGTATAATGACCCATTCCTGGCAGTCACCTCTCCAGTCATCACCCAGACACATTCCCTGGTGTTACTGTATAATGACCCATTCCCAGCAGTCACCTCTCCAGACATCACCCAGACACATCCCCTGGTGTTACTGTATAATGCCCCATTCCCAGCAGTCACCTCTCCAGTCATCACCCAGACACGTCCCCTGGTGTTACTGTATAATGCCCCATTCCCAGCAGTCACCTATCCAGTCATCACCCAGACACGTTCCCTGGTGTTACTGTATAATGTCCCATTCCCAGCAGTCACCTCTCCAGTCATCACCCAGACACGTCCCCTGGTGCACCTGTATAATGTCCCATTCCCGGCAGTCACCTTTCCAGTCATCACCCAGACACATTCCCTGGTGTTACTGTATAATGACCCATTCCCAGCAGTCACCTCTCCAGTCATCACCCAGACACATTGCCTGGTGTTACTGTATAATGACCCATTCCCAGCATTCACCTCTCCAGTCATCACCGAGACACGTCCCCTGATGTTACTGTATAATGTCCCATTCCGAGCAGTCACCTCTCCAGTCATCACCCAGACACATCCCCTGGTGTTACTGTATAATGCCCCATTCCCAGCAGTCACTTCTCCAGTCATCACCCAGACACGTCCCCTGGTATTACTGTATAATGTCCCATTCCGAGCAGTCACCTCTCCAGTCATCACCCAGACACGTCCCCTGGTGTTACTGTATAATGTCCCATTCCCAGCAGTCACCTCTCCAGTCATCACCCAGACATGTCCCCTGGTGTTACTGTATAATGTCCCATTCCCAGCAGTCACCTCTCCAGTCATCACCCAGACACGTCCCCTGGCATTACTGTATAATGTCCCATTCCAAGCAGTCACCTCTCCAGTCATCACCCAGACACGTTCCCTGGTGTTACTGTATAATGTCCCATTCCCAGCAGTCACCTCTCCAGTCATCACCAAGACACGTCCCCTGGTGCACCTGTATAATGTCCCATTCCCGGCAGTCACCTCTCCAGTCATCACCCAGACACATCCCCTGGTGTTACTGTATAATGTCCCATTCCCAGCAGTCACCTCTCCAGTCATCACCCAGACACGTCCCCTGGTGTTACTGTATAATGCCCCATTCCCAGCAGTCACCTATCCAGTCATCACCCAAACACATTCCCTGGTGTTACTGTATAATGACCCATTCCCAGCAGTCACCTCTCCAGTCATTACCCAGACACGTCCCCTGGTGTTACTGTATAATGTCCCATTCCCAGCAGTCACCTCTCCAGTCATCACCCAGACACGTCCCCTGGTGTTACTGTATAATGTCTCAATCCCAGCAGTCACCTCTCCAGTCATCACCCAGACACATCCCCTGGTATTACTGTTTAATGCCCCATTCCCAGCAGTCACCTCTCCAGTCAGCAGCCGAATGATCTTGTTGGAGAGTTCCAGGATCTTCTGGTTATTGTACCTCATGTATCAGTGACTGAGGTGGAGGCACCGTGATGGGGCTCTGGGTCCTGCTTAGTCCTACACACAATGCGATGGCTGCTGGGTGTCTCACACTCACCGGATGTCTTCTTCACTACTTTGTTAACCTGAAAAATGGAGAAGACATCAATATCAATGTAAATGCTCCGAGATCCCTCACCTCTCCAGTCATGTCCCTGTATTATTACTATAGATATAAGTGACGTCACTGTGACACCCACAGATCCACTCACCTCCCCAGTCATGTCCCTGTATTATTACTGTAGATATTAGTGATGTCAATGTGACACTCCCAGATCCCCTCACCTCCCCAGTCATGTCCCTGTATTATTACAATGGATATAAGTGATGTCACTGTGACACTCCCAGATCCCTTCACCTTCCTAGTCATGTCCCTGTATTATTACTATAGAGATAAGCGATGTCACAGTGACATTCCCAGGAGTATGATATACATTTGCTTCATACTGCTCCAATTATCATCTGTTACACATGCCAGGGATATTATGGTCTCTGCTTTAATATAATCTAGAATTTTAGCAATATTTTCAATCCCAACAATTACATAATAAAATTAATAATAGTAATAATAATACCAGGACTCCACAAGCTGCTGTCACTGTAAAATAATAACCGTACAAAAAAAAATGCCCCCCCCGTACAGCACTAATAACAACAACAACAGGACACCCCATTCTGCTCTCCTTTATAGTAATAATAAAATGACATTACAGGATGCTCCCCCTGTATAATAATAACACCAGGACACTACAGGCCGCTCCCTCTGTATAACAATAATAATAACAGGACACCACTGCTGCTCCCCGTGTATAATAACAGGACACCACAGGCTGCTCCCCGTGTATTATTATTATAATAACAACAACAACAACAACAACAACAACAACAACAACAACAACAACAGGACACCACAGACTGTTCCTCCTATATAATAATAACAACAACAGGACACAACAGATAGCTCACCCTGTATAATAATAATAGTAACGGGACACCACAGGCAGCTCCATCTGTATAATATTAATAACAGTACACCACAGGCCACTATCCCTGTAAAATAATAACAACAACAGTACAGCACATGCTGCTCCCCCTGTAAAACAATCACAGGACACCACAGACTGCTCCTCCTGTAAAACAATCACAGGACACCACAGACTGCTCCCGCTGTATAATAATAATAATAACAACAACAACAACAACAGGACACCACAGACCGCTCCCCCTGTAAAACAATAATAACAGGACACCACAGACCGCTCCCCCTGTAAAACAATAATAACAGGACACCACAGGCCGCTCCTCCTGTATAACAATAATAACAACAACAGGACACCACAGGCTGCTCCCCGTGTATAATAATATTAGCAGAACATCACAGGCTGCTCCCCCTGTATAAAAATAATAATAATAATAACAGGACACCACAGGCTGCTCCCCCTGTATCATACCTACCTGACAGAGCATTTTCTCCCTCATGGAGAGGGGCAGGTAGGCAAGTATGCCCTGTATAGTAAGACGCCATTACCTGATCTCTACGGACACTGAGGCTTCCTTTGTGTGGAACGGAATACAGTGACCGGAAGTAAGGTGGACCGCACAGGCCGGAAGTAGGGAATGATAGGCACAGGCTGCTTCCTGGCGTCTGGCCCCTCCCATCCCACGCCCCGCCCTCTGTAATGACTATTACCATACATGTCCTCAGTGCAGGAGGCCGGCGGCCATTTTCCTGTAGACCAGTCCGGCAGCAGCAATAGGTTCCCTGGCCGTGTAGTGACGTCAGGAGCGGCGGCCATTTTCCCCTGGTCTGAGCTCCGCCTTCCTCCTATCATTGCATTCCCACAAGGCAGCAGGAGCAGAGAGCAGCCATTGCTGTGTCTGGCAGCAGGTAATGATATTATTATTATTATTATTATTATTCTATAGGCTGAGCAGCTCTGGTGTCAGGTTCTGTACTACAGGGGGAGCAGCCTCTGGTGCCTTGTTATAGTGCAGCTGGAGCAGCCTCTGGTGCTGCATTATCCCTGTACAGGTGGCTGACACTCTAGTTACTCTATTACTGTAATACAGGTGACGCAGACCCCGCCGTTACCGTAATACAGGTGGCGCAGCCCCTGCCGTTACCGTAATACAGGGGGGCGCAGACCCCGCCGTTACCGTAATACAGGTGGAGCAGAGCCCACCATTACCGTAATACAGGTGGCGCAGACCCCGCCGTTACCGTAATACAGGGGGGCGCAGACCCCGCCGTTACCGTAATACAGGTGGTGCAGACCCCGCCGTTACCGTAATACAGGTGGCGCAGACCCAGCCATTACCGTAATACAGGTGGCGCAGACCCCGCCGTTACCGCAATACAGGTGGCGCGGACCGCGCCGTTACCGTTACCGCACACACAAGACATTAATGTGTTCTGTCCTGTGGCATTGTACTATACAGGGGTAGCGACCTGTATTGTCTTGCTATACAGAGATAGGGGCCTGTGTTTTATTACTATACAGAGGGAGTGGACTGTGTTGTTCTAATATACAGAGGAGCTGTTTAATATACAGGGGAGCAGCATGTGTTTTCCTACTCTACAGGGGGAGTGGCCTGTGGCATCCTCCTATACAGGGGTAGTGGATTGTGACGTCCTACTATACAGGGGAAGGGGGCTGTGGTGTCTTGTTACTAATATTATATAGTGTGAGTGGCATGTATTGTCTTTCTATACAGAAGGAGTGGCCTGTGTTGTCATAATAGACAGGAGAAGTGGCTTGTGTTATAATATACAGGGGTAGCATCCTGTGCTGTCATAATATACAGGGGGAGTGGCCTGTGTTTTCATAATATACAGGGGTAGCATCCTGTGCTGTCATAGTATACACGGGGAGCGGCCAGTGTTGTCATAGTATACAGAGCGAGCGGCCTGTGTTGTTATAATATACAGGGGGAGTGTCCTGTACTGTCATAATATACAGGGGTAGCATGCTGAGCTGTCATAGTAAACGGGGAGCGGCCTGTGTTGTCATAATATACAGGGGTAGCATCCTGTGCTGTCATAGTATACAGGGGTAGCATCCTGTGTTGTCATAGTATACAGGGGGAGCGGCCTGTATTGTCCTAATATACAGGGGGAGTGGCCTGTCTTGTCATAATATACAGGGGTAGCATCTTGTATTGTCATAGTATACTGGGGTAGCATCCTGTGTTGTCATAATTTACAGGGGTAGCATCCTGTGTTATAGTATACAGGGGGAGTGGCCTGTGTTGTCATAATATACAGGGGGAGCGGCCTGTGTTGTCATAATATACAGGGGTAGCATCCTGTGTTGTCATAATAGAGAAGAGGA
The DNA here is from genome assembly GCF_028390025.1 of Pseudophryne corroboree. Classification (NCBI taxonomy): domain Eukaryota; kingdom Metazoa; phylum Chordata; class Amphibia; order Anura; family Myobatrachidae; genus Pseudophryne; species Pseudophryne corroboree. The sequence goes on along the minus strand of NW_026967510.1, from coordinate 778,582 downwards.
GAGGCCTGTGTTGTCATAATAGACAGGAGGAGCGGCCTGTGGCATCCTACTCTACAGGGGCAGCGGCCTGTGTTATAATATTTACTTTTTTTCGTTCCTCACACTCACTGCTTGACCCATTCCAGTCTGGCTTCCGTCCTCCCCACTCCAGTGAACTGCCCTTACAAAAGTCTGCAATGACCTCCATGCTGCTAAATCCTACTCTCTACTTGTTCTTCTTGACCTCTCTGCTGCTTTTGACACTGTGGACAACCCTCTCCTACTGCAAATCCTTCACTCCATTGGTCTGCGTGATACTGCCCTCTCCTGGCTGTGTTCCTGCCTCTCTGACCATTCTTTCTCTGTCTCCTCTCATGACTCCAGCTCCTCCCTCTTCCCCTAACTGTAGGTGTCCCCCAAGGTTCTGTCCTTGGTCCTCTTCTTTTCTCTCTCTATACGTCCTCACTAGGTAAGCTCATTAGTTCTTTTGATTTCCAATATCATCTTTATGCTGATGACACTCAAATCTATCTTTCCTCTCTCCGGACTTCTCTCCTGCTCTCCTTACTCGTATCTCCAACTGTCTCTGGATGTTCCAGCGCTTTATTACACCTAACATGTCTAAGACCGAGCTGATCATCTTCCCTCCCTCCCGCATAACCTCACCTCCTACAATCTCATTATCTATTGATGGCACTACTATCTCCTCTAGCCCCCAAGTGCGCTGTCTTGGAGTAATCCTTCCATCCTCCCTCTCCTTCACACCACACATTCAGCATCTCTCACGGTGCTGCCGTTTTCATCTAAAAAATATTTCCAAGATTAGACCCTTTCACACCCAGAATTCCACCAAGACCCTGAGCCACTCACCGGTCATCTCCAGACTGGACTACTGTAATCTCCTCCTGACTGGCACCCCTAACACATACATAACTCCACTCCAATCTACCCTCAATGCTGCTGCCTGGCTCATCTTCCTCACCAAATGTACTACGTCCACCTCCCCTCTCCTACAAGCCCTTCACTGGCTCTCCTTCCCCTTCAGAATCCAATTCAAACTTCTCACACTCACTTACAAAGCACTCACCCACTCCTCTCCCATTTACATCTCTGACCTTATCTCCCTTTACACCACCACCTGTCCTCTTCGCTCTGCTAATGCACGCCGCCTCCTTACCTCCTCCCACTCCTACCTACAAGATTTCTCAAGAGCTGCTCTCTTTCTCTTGAACTCTCTACCTCTCCCCATCCGACTCTCCACCTTCCTACAAATCTTCAATTGGGCTCTCAAGACCCACTTCTTCACCAACCCCAGCCAACTATCCTCCTAACCGTTTGTCCACGCTCACAGTCTAACCCTTCTATGTCACCCTGGTGTCTTAGCCCTTCATCTTTTAGATTGTAAGCTCGCAAGAGTAGGGCCTTCTCCATCATGTGCCTTGCCTTCTCTTACTTACACTATCTTATACTCCATACTCCCTTTGATGGCACCTAACCCCCGGGTATTCTGTATATATCTTGTATTTTTCCTATATTGTCTCAAACTGTAAGTTTATTTTATTTTTGCTCATTTGTTTATGTACTGTGTAATGGGTGCTGTGGATCCCTTATGGCACCTTATAAATACAGGATAATACTAAATAGTTTTCTTTAACTGATAAAATTCACCATTATTGTTTCTTTTAAATACTTTGTATCCATTTATTGTTGAAACTTTAGTATCCAAGTGACATAACTGGGGAGGTGAGGGGATCTGGGTGTATCACTGTGACGTTGCTTATATCTCTAGTAATAATACAGGGACACGACTGGGGAGGTCAAGGGATCTGGGAGTGTCAAAGTGACATCACATATATCTATAGTAATAATAAAGGGACATGACTGGGGAGGTGAGGGGATCTGGGACCATCACAGTGATGTCACTTATATTTATAATAATAATACAAGGACATGACTGGGGAGGTGAGGGGATCTGGGAATGTCACTGTGACATCACTTATATCTATAGTAATAATACAGAGACATGACTGGGGAGGTGAGGGGATCTGGTAATGTAACAGTGACATCACTTATATATGTAATAATAATAATAATACTGGGACATGACTGGGGAGGTGAGGGGATCTGGGAGTGCCACAGTGACATCACTTATATCTATATTAATACATGGACATGACTGGAGAGGTAAAGGGATCTGAGAGCGTCACAATGATGTCACTTATATTTATAGTAATACAAGATTATGACTAGAGAGGTGGGGGAGTCTGGTAGTGTCACAGTGACATCACTTATATCTATAATAATAATACAGAGACATGACTGGGGAGGTGGGGAGGTGAGGGGGTCTAGGAGTGTCACAGTGACATCACTCATATCTATAGTAATAATATAGGGACATGACTGGAGAGGTGAGGGGATCTGGAAGTGTCACAGTGACATCACTAATATCTATAATAATACAGGGACATGATTGGGGTGGTCAGTGGATCTGGCAGCATCACAGTGACATCATTTATATCTATAGTAATAATACAGGGACGTGACTGGGAGGTGAGAGGATCTGGGAGTGTCACTGTGACATCACATATCTATAGTAATAATTCGGGGACATGACTGGGGAGGTGAGGGGATCTGGAAGTGTCACAGTGACAGCACTTATATCTATAGTAATAATACAGGGACATGACTGGGGAGGTGAGGGGATCTGGGAGCATCACAGTGACCACTTATATCTATAGTAATAATACAGGGACATGACTGGGGAGGTAAGGGGATCTGTGAGTGTCACAGTGACATCACTTATATATCTAGTAATAATACAAGGATATGACTGGGGAGGTGAGTGGGTCTGGGAGCATCATAGTGACATCACATTTTTATAATAATAATACTGGGACTTGACTGGGGAGGTGAGTCGCAGTGACATCACTTACTACTGTAGTAATAATACAGGGACATGACGGGTGGTGAGGGGATCTGGGAGTGCCACAGTGACATCACTTATATCTATAGTAATAATACAGGGACATGACAGTAGGTGAAGGGATCTGGGAGCGTCACAATGATGTTACTTATATTTATAGTAATAATACAAGGACATGACTGGGGAGGCGGGGGAGTCTGGTAGTGTCACAGTGACATCACTTATATCTATAGTAATAATACAGGGACATGACTGGGAAGGAGAGGGGGTCTGGGAGTGTCACAATAACATCACTTATATCTATAGTAATAATATAGGGACATGACTGGGGAAGTGAGGGGATCTGGTAGTATTTACAATGATATTGATGGGGCATTATACAGTAACACAAGGGGATGTTTCCGGGTGATGACTGGAGAGGTGACTGCTGGGAATGTGGCATTATACAGTAACACCAGGGGATGTGTCCGGGTGATGACTGGAGAGGAATGGGACATTATACAGTAACACCAGGGGATGTGTATGGGTGATGACTGGAGAGGTGACTGCTGGGAATGGTACATTATACAATAACACCAGGGGACGTGTCTGGGTGATGACTGGAGATGTGACTGCAGAGAATGGGACATTATACAGTAACACCAGGGGACGTGTCTGGGTGAGGACTGGAGAGGTGACTGCTGGGAATGGGACATTATACGGTAACACCAGGGGACGTGTCTGGGTGATGACTGGAGATGTGACTGCTGGGAATGGGACATTATACAGTAACACCAGGGGACATGTCTGGGTGATGACTGGAGTGGTGACTGCTGGGAATGGGGCATTATACAGTAACACCGGGGGACGTGTCTGGGTGATGACTGGAGAAGTGACTGCCGGGAATAGGACATTATACAGTAACACCAGGGGATGTGTCCGGGTGATGACTGGAGAGGTTACAGCTGGGAATGGGACATTATACAGTAACACCAGGGGATGTGTCTGGGTGATGACTAGAGAGGTGACTGCCGGGAATGGGATATTATACAGTAACACCAGAGGAAGTGTCTGGGTGATGACTGGAGAGGTGACTGCTGGGAATGGTACATTATACAGTAACACCAGAGGACGTGTCTGGGTGATGACTGGAGAGGTGACTGCTGGAAAAGGGGCATTATACAGTAACACCAGGGGATGTGTCTGGGTGATGACTGTATCACTGTGTGTGTCCAGTGTCTATAAGGTGTCAGGATGTCACTATGTCTCCATGCAGGAGGAGGAGTATATAGAGGAACACAGGGGTCTGTACAAGGACGTGATGATGGAGAATCACCGTCCCCTCACATCACTGGGTAAGAGTAAACTGTCATGTATTGTACAAGGGAGAGCAGGTATGGGGACCCCTATATACACACATCACCTGATAATCACATATATACACTGTACTCAGTCACTGTGTGTCTCCTACAGATGGGCCCAGTAACAGAGATACCCCAGAGAGATGTCCCCGTCCTCTGTATTCCCAGGATTGTACAGAGGAGAATCACAGGATCCCACAGGAGGATCATGTAGGTGGGATTTAGGGTCTCCCCAATATACCAAAGTGACTGTCACTATATGATCTGTAGAGGAGCTGTGTGTCTTATACACTGATATTATAATGTTTCACCTCAGTTTAATCTGACTGTATGCAAATGTCATTATAGTGTTTTTTTTCTTTTTAGGTACAACTTCTCTCTGATATTAAAACAGAAGATATAGAGGGAGAAGAAGAGACGTATGTGACTGATATAAAGGCCGAAGATACAGAGGAAGAAGAAGAGACGTATGTGACTGATATGAAGGTAGAAGATATAGAGGGAGAAGAAGAGACGTATGTGACTGATATAAAGGCAGAAGATATAGAGGGAGAAAAAGAGACGTATGTGACTGATATAAAGGCAGAAGATATAGAGGGAGAAGAAGGGACTTATGTGAGGGGTGATCAGCAGTGTAAGGAGGAGGAGATCCCTACAGATATCAGCACAGGTGAGTAATAAACACTTATTACAGAACAGAGTTACATATTCTCCTTCCTCAGTCACTACAACAATCTCTTATCCTACACCCTCTTCTGTCAGTACAAACTAATGAGGGAAATGTATCTGCCCTGTGAGGGAGTCAGGAGGCATCAGCCCCTATTATACTCCAGCTCTCCCCTCACATCATGTCACTGTGTGTTACCAGCCCAGAGATCTGACCAGTCTCCTCCCCACACACTCTGGTGTATCTCATACATCAGGAGCCATCAGCCCCAATTATACTCCTGCTCTCCCCCTAACATCATGTCACTGTGTTACCTCCTCAGAGATCTGACCAGTCTCCTCCCCACACTCTCTGGTGTTTCTCATACATCAGGAGCCATCAGCCCCTATTATACTCCTGCACTCCCCTCTCACTTCATGTCAATGTGTGATACCTGCCCAGAGATCTGACCAGTCTCCTCCCCACACTCTCTGGTGTATCTCATACATCAGGACCCATCAGCCCCTATTATACTCCTGCTCTCCCCCTCACATCATGTTACTGTGTGTTACCAGCCCATAGATCTGACCAGTCTCCTCCCCACACTCTCTGGTGTATCTCATACATTAGGAGCCATCAGCCCCTATTATACTCCTGCTCTTCCCCTCACATCATGTCACTGTGTGTCACCAGCCCAGAGATCTGACCAGTCTCCCCACACTCTCTGGTGTATCTCATACATCAGGGGCCAGCAGCCCCTATTATACTCCTGCTCTCCCCCTCACATCATGTCACTATGTGTTACCAGCCCAGAGATGTGACCAGTCTCCTCCCCACACTCTCTGGTATATCTCATACATCAGGAGTCATCAGACCCTATTATACTCCTGCTCTCCCCCTCACATCATGTCACTGTGTGTTACCCGCCCAGAGATCTGACCAGTCTCCTCCTCACACTCTCTGGTGTATATCATACATCAGGAGCCATCAGCCCTTATTATACACCTGCTCTCCCCTCACATCATGTTACTGTGTGTTACCAGCCCAGAGATCTGACCAGTCTCCTCCCCACACTCTCTGGTGTATCTCATACATCAGGAGCCATCAGCCCCTATTATACTCCTGCTCTCCCCCTCACATCATGTCACTGTGTGTCACCAGCCAAGAGATCTGACCAGTCTCCCCACACTCTCTGGTGTATCTCATACATCAGGGGCCAGCAGCCCCTATTATACTCCTGCTCTCCCCCTCACATCATGTCACTATGTGTTACCAGCCCAGAGATCTGACCAGTCTCCTCCCCACACTCTCTGGTGTATCTCATACATCAGGAGCCAGCAGCCCCAATTATACTCCTACTCTCCCCCTCACATCATGTCACTGTGTGTTACCAGCCCAGATATCTGACCAGTCTACTCCCCACACGCTCTGGTGTATCTCATACATCAGGAGCCAGCAGCCCTAATTATACTCCTGCTCTCCCCCTCATATCATGTCACTATGTTACCAGCCCAGAGATCTGACCAGTCTCCCCACACTCTCTGGTGTATCTCATACATCAGGAGCCATCAGCCCCTATTATACTCCTGCTCTCCCCCTCACATCATGTCACTATGTGTTACCAGCCCAGAGATCTGACCAGTTTCCTCCCCACACTCTCTGGTGTATCTTATACATCAGGAGCCATCAGCGCCTATTATACTCCTGCTCTCCCCTCACATCATGTCACTGTGTGTTACAGGACGATAGTATAAGGTATATAGTCACGGGAAGAGATGTGTCACATAAATGTAATGTACATCAGAGCAGCATGGACAGTAGATCAATGTTTCCATCAGTAGTTACTGGAGAAGCTTCTCCGAGTATTCTCAGACACTGGGTGTGCCAGGAAAGCAATGGGATTATGGCAGAGGTGGGAAAGCTGATATATTGTGTAGAGAGAGTCACCTCACGCGTTCCATGTAGCAGGCTAAGAGTATAGAGTGGCCGAATAGCTGAGACTGAGGCAGGATTTTCCAAGGGACTGGTCCCTACATCAGGAAGTCTTCCAGCTACTGATAGAAAGATTTGGGCTTCTTCAAGTAGACATTATGGCAGCAGCTCATGTCACCTGTAGTAATCCCACGTTATCTCTCAGTGTTAGTTATACTCCAGTCCAATCATCCTAGTTTAAAAAAATAATAAACATAACCGCAATGCTTACATGTAATAATGTCACTTATATAATTATATATTGTACACTGTAACACCCTGGGTCTCGTCTACTCATTTTATAGTAAACAGACATTTTTCATTATAAGATTAATGTTACAGGAAAATGTCACATTTCCATAATGTATTTTATTTCCAGCAGATGGACACACAAGCAGGAATATCTCAGAAGGACATCTAAAGTTATCCCCGGATTGTGACATAAAGGATAATGACAGTAGACAGGATTATCCAGGAGCTAACCCCATTACCCCAATTATACATCCAGCTCTATCAGCTGGTCCCTCTGATCCTGGGAAATGTTCTCCTGATCACTCTGATATTGGTGCATCTGTTACAGCTCTGAGAGTAGATACAGTGTTTCCCTGTTCTATAGATGCCAAATGTTTTACACAGAACACAAAACTTATTACCCATCAGCCAGCTAAGGCAGGTGAGAGGCCATTTTCATGTTCTGAGTGTGGGAAATGTTTTACATACAAATCACTTCTTGTAAGACATGAGAGAAGTCACACAGGAGAGAAGCCATTTCCATGTTCTGAGTGTGGAAAATGTTTTATACAAAAATCAGCTCTTGTTATACATGAGAGAAGTCACACAGGTGAGAAACCATTTCCATGTTCCGAGTGTGGGAAATGTTTTACACTGAAATCACATCTTCTTAGACATGTGAAAATCCATACAGGTGATAGGCCATTTCCATGTTCTGAGTGTGGGAAATGTTTTATAGATAAGTCACATCTTGTTAGACATGAGAGAAGAAGTCATACAGGTGAGAAACCATTTCCATGTTCTGAGTGTGGGAAATGTTTTCTAGAGAAATCACATCTTGTTATGCATGAGAGAAAACACACCGGTGAGAAACCATTTCAATGTTCTGAGTGTGGGAAATGTTTTGTACAGAAATCATATCTTGTTACACATCACAGAAGTCACACAGGTGAGAAGCCATTTCCATGTTCTGAGTGTGGGAAATGTTTTATACATAAGTCACAACTTGTTAGACATGAGATAAGTCATACAGGTGAAGAACCATTTCCATGTTCTGAGTGTAGGAAATGTTTTATAGTTAAGTCACAACTTGTTAGACATGAGAGACGTCACACAGGTGAGAAGCCATTTCCATGTTCTGAGTGTGGGAAATGTTTTGTACAGAAATCAGAACTTGTTACACATGGGAGAATACACACAGGTGAGAAACCATTTCCATGTTCTGAGTGTGGGAAATGTTTTATACAAAAATCAAATCTTGTTAGATATGAGAGAAGTCACACCTACAAAGGGCAAGGCGTTACCAACCAACATAGGGGAAGCTTTCTCTCTGACCTCTCATTACACAAGGTATCCTGATCCCGGCTCTATGTGACCTCTCACATCTATCACTTGTGTTACATTACATCTTATACCTGTAGTTTTATGTTTCTGTTGTTTCCCTGTTACCTGTTCTGTAAGATCTCCTGCTGTCATTGTGTGAGGGGAGGGGGGGGTCACTTTCTAGCATGAGTGGTAGTTTCTGGAACTGGATCACCCAGAGGAGTGTGGGAGTACCATCCTGGAGGTGACGGGGGTGAGCGCTTATTACCTAATGATAGGGATACGGTCTGATTGTCATGTTCCTGCTACACCTCCGCTCTGCCAAATAATGAGTGCCACTTTACATATGGGCAGCTGTGCCAGTGTCGCCCCACATCTGTATCTCACAGGCTGTCACATAAGCCCCTATATCTGTTGTATATGCAGTAATCAGCCTTGGGCACAATTATATAAATAAGTCAATTTGTGGCAGCACTCCCACGACATGAGTTAAAGTCCGGTACCCGTGCAGCGACGGGACAAACATACAAAGCAATGGGCGGCACTCAGGTCACAGAAAATACAAACAGACATACCTTATATCCCCCCTCATGTGCAATGAATTTCGGCGTGGTTGCAGCGTTCTGACGCCCACAGATGATGTCATCATGCCGCCCCGCCTACCGGAGATTTCATAATAGATACAAACTGAAACATAGAAACAAGAATTGTTATACACAAAATTTAAACAGACCAGGAACAAGTACAGATGCCATGTAATAAATACAGATCATATATGTAGATACATACTTCTAGATGATTATGAATATAAAGGTTGCTGACCACATCTATACATCATTATAAAAAGTAATGAAGACCAAGAGACTCGTTAAGGCCTTTGGGAGAAAGAGTTTGCAGCTCATGAATCCATCTGGATTCTTTCTGCAATAAAGTGATCTATTCCCACCTCTCAGATTCGCAGGTTTGTGATCTATAATGATATATTTTAAACAGGCGATGTTATGTTTGGCTAGGGCAAAGTGTCGAGCAACCGGCTGGTGCTAGTCCCACTTTGTATGGCCTTTTCGAATGACCAATTTGTGATTAGCCATACGTTCCCTTAGTGTACAGTCGGTTACACCGACATAATGCAATCCGCATGGGCAGCTGATAAGATATATAATAAATCTAGTAGTGCACGTGACCCTATGCTTAATGGTGTATTTTCTGCCACTGAACGGATGCCTGAACGTGCTCCCGGTAAGGAGAGATCTACATGTGGTGCAATCAAGGCATCTAAAGCAACCTTTCGTAAAGACAAAAAGATGTTTTGTTCACTTTGTTTGGAGTTCAGACCAGTCACATCAGATCTGACTAGCCAGTCACGTAAATTACAACCTCTCGTGTATGTGGGCATGATGGCTGTTCCCATAAGATTCAGATCCTTGTCAGTCTCTACCATGGGCCACAGGGATTTGGTAGTTTTGGCAATTGCCCTACTGTTAACATTATAGTGATTAACCCATGGAAACCGGGTGCTGCCAATTTTTTTCTCTTTTTGGCCAATAAAGTATCCCGATTCATATTGAGAGCTTTGTTCTTAGCGCAAAAAACGTTTCAAGAGGGTATCCCCTCTGTCTAAATTTGCTAATCATGTTGATTTGTATGGTAGCTTTGGATTTATCACTGCAAATTCTCACCGCCCACAGGAACTGAGAATAGGGTAAAGCCAATTTGCATGAGAGGGGGTGAAAACTTTCAAAGTGAAGCAGCGTATTGCGGTCAGTGTTTTTGTGATACAGGTCGGTGGACAAAATGCCCTTCTTACACTGTACTAGTACATCAAGGAAATTGACACACTCTTTGCTGATATTAAAGGTAAATTTGATTGGATGTTCCGTAGAGTTATGAAAATTCATAAATTCCCGGAACATCTTTGACTGTGACCAAATGACAAACACGTCATCTATGTACCGTAAGTACACGACGATGGATTCCGAGACAGACCTGTCACTGAAAAAGATATCTTGCTCTGCAGAGAAAATGTAAGCATTTGCATATGATGGGGCCACAGGGGACCCCATTGCACAACCTGCTGTCCGCAGGTAAAACCTGCCATAGAAACTGAAATAATTATATGTTAGCGTCATAGTTAGAAGATCTAGTACAAACTCAATATCTGGACCAACATATAACGTGTTGCCTGTCAGTAATTTTCGTACAGCGCATATACCAGCCTCACTGGGAATGACGGTGTACAGACTGGCAATATCTATACTGCATACAATATAGGAATGTTCTAATTGGACAATCTGGAATCGCGCAACAAACCAAAAATGAAGCAGCCCAGAGGTAAAACAAACCCTGCGGAGTCTTTCTCCAGATAACGCCAAAGTCACAAGGGTATATATGGCTGGTGGGGATGTATCACCTCAGGCGCTAATGATGATCTTAACTTATTAGAGTGACTAAGTGAAATCACAAATCCAGCATTATAGTGAACAAGGTGAAGCAATAAAAGAATTTCTTATCTTGAAAATAGATAGCCAGGTGTAATTTTTCCTCAATGAATATATTTCAATTCACAGGTTCACATGTGAAAAAGAGAAAGAAATATCATGTGTAGCACAGTAACAACACTTTAATACTGACATACAAACATGACATAGATATGCAAATATAACAAGAAAGGACCAGTCTCAGTATGAGGGGAGTCAGAAAAATTACCAGCAGGTCTGAGAACCAATGAAATAGTTTTCAAACAAGTTCTTAAAATGTCCAGTCGCCTCTCCGGATAAGCGGACCGGACTCCGTTCTTGGCAAAAGTTCTGCAACCCAAATGTACCAAAGAAGCTGCAAGGTCCACTGCTGGTCCCTCAATAACCAACGCGTTTCCACCTGCTTTGCTGCAGGTCTTTTTCAAGGTGAGATGAGGGGCAGTCTGATGATACAGAATTTAAACATGTTCAACCAATCCTCGTTTTTGTGCAATTATTTTGAACAGCTGTGTGTTCCCATAGTAAAAGTTGTAAAACAAAGCGCTTGAGATTGTATGTAAACAATGTGTGTGAGTTGTAACCGTTAAAAAGTGTAAATGATTAGTGCAATACCTGGAAAAAAAAAAAGGGTTAGATAAATGTTTACAGCCCTTTTTAATAAAATGTGCTGCGGTCTCCAGATGATTAAGGGCTTGCAGCCTGAAACGCGTTGGAGGAAGCGCTGATTTTCACGGACTCCACAACAAAACAAAGACTCCTTTGCTTCTTCACCAGCACACTGCTGGTTTCTCTTCAAAAGCCGCCTTTCAGACCGGGACAGCAATTAGTCATCAAGCACTGCACAGCGCACGAGTCGGGCGGCCGGAGAAAGCAGGAAGACGGAGCGGGGGAACCAGCCGGAGGAGGACAGAAGTAGACGGACTTCACCACCTTGCTAAGGTTGCTAGTATACGGAAAGTTAGGTGACCGGGACTATACCTAGATCTACCTTTACTTAAACGGCATACTTGGAACCTCAGAATTCCATCTGGAGACCGCAGCACATTTTATTAAAAAGGGCTGTAAACATTTATCTAACCCTTTTTTTTTTTTCAGGTATTGCACTAATCATTTACACTTTTTAACGGTTACAACTCACACACATTGTTTACATACAATCTCAAGCGCTTTGTTTTACAACTTTTACTAATTATTTTTCCATACAAAGCAGCTAAAGCACTTAAATCCCAGTCACAGCGCGGTTATTTTATTTATTTAATGTGTGTTCCCATAGTCACAATCTCCTCCAATCATATTAAGGGGCTGATCACGATTGCGTCGTGTCCCTTCTGGGGAGGCTGTGGAGGCCAATCACATCTATCGAAAGGACTATTTCTTTCCCTTATTGGTAGTCTAGTCCCCGCTTCCGCCAACCTCCCCAGTGCATGTTCGCCAACTGGAAGTCTCGGGCACCGGCTTCCGTCAGCCCCGCCGATGGTATCCATGGTGAACTGAGGCTGGATGATCCCGGCCATTCACTTCCGCCCGCCTTGTTGCGCCAACCAAGGCTGGAAGGGCTGTGGTTTAGATGATCCCTGCTTCCGCCAACCATTCTGGGAGCAGGATTGCCAACCAAACCCGGAAGTGCCTCTTCACAATCATATCAGCCCTCATAGAACATACTTCCAAAATTAAAAAGGGGACTGTAAGAGAGTTTCTTCTTGGCTTCTGTCCAGATAGGCTAGAATTTAAAAGACAAACATAAATATCCAGAAATAAATGCATAAAAATACATTTTATTAAAAAATTATAAAAACCATTTCAATTCAAAATCATTATTCAGTCCAGATGGGTGTAGTGTATTAAATTCATATATAGCCTGCATTTCAGTTTTCGCTAAAAACGACATATTATCCCTTTGTCTGTTGGTGCATTTAATTAATTTAAAACCCGCAAATCTAATGATGTGGTTTAGAGATTTGTAGTGATGGATTTTAAAGTGGTTAAACAGAGCGTGTGTAGTCAATCCATTTTTTTTTATATTTCTGCAATGTTCGCTTATTCGTACTTTGAGTGGTTTGGTGGTACGGCCAATATAAAATAAATGACAAGAGCACTCAATAAAATATAAAACATTCTTAACATTACAAGTTATATAATCATGTATTTTGGCAGTTTTCCCATTAATGCATATTGAATCTAATTTCTTGGAACCGTCATATTTTATTTCCCTACACCCGATGCAAATCCCGCATCGGTGAAACCCTTTTGTTAAAATCCTGCCTTCTCTCCTTTTTGGTGGGAGATATCTTCTTACCAAGGAGTTTTTCAGATTCAGGGCTTTTTTATAAATAAAAATAGGGTGGTCTGGAATTACATCCCCAACTATTGGGTCCTTTTTTAGCATGTTCCAAGTTTTTCTAAAAGACCTTTCTAATAACTTATGTTGTGTGTTAAAACTTGTAATAAAAGCCCATTCATAATTTCCTTTCTTATGATGTTTTATATCATTACCTAATAATAGAGTTTTTCTGTCCAGTACCTCTACATCACCCAGTGCTTACTCAATTCTCTTACTGTCATAGCCACTTTTTTCCAATCTACACTTTAACTCCTTAGCTTGTTGTTGATAAGACTGTTACAATCACTTACCCTTATAATTCTGTGAACAGGGATGATTTCCTGGGGGTTAATTTATATTTCTCTGACGTCCTAAGTGGATGCTGGGACTCCGTAAGGACCATGGGGAATAGCGGCTCCGCAGGAGACTGGGCACAACTAAAGAAAGCTTTAGGACTTCCTGGTATGCACTGGCTCCTCCCACTATGACCCTCCTCCAGACCTCAGTTAGAATCTTGTGCCCGGCCGAGCTGGATGCACACTAGGGGCTCTCCTGAGCTCCTAGAAAGAAAGTATATTTTAGTTTTTTTATTTTACAGTGAGATCTGCTGGCAACAGACTCACTGCGGCGAGGGACTAAGAGGAGAAGAAGCAAATCTACCTTCTTGCAGCTAGCTTGGGCTTCTTAGGCTACTGGACACCATTAGCTCCAGAGGGATCGAACACAGGACCCGACCTCGATCGTTCGGTCCAGGAGCCGCGCCGCCATCCCCCTTACAGCCAGAAGCAAGAAGATGGTCCGGAAAATCGGCGGCAGAAGACTTCGGTCTTCAACAAGGTAGCGCACAGCACTGCAGCTGTGCGCCATTGCTCCTCATGCACACCTCACACTCCGGTCACTGATGGGTGCAGGGCGCTGAGTGGGGGGGGCGCCCTGAGCAGCAATATAAACACCTTGGCTGGAAAATCATCACAATATATAATCCCAGAGGCTATATATGTGATAAATTACCCCTGCCAGAATTCCTGAAAAAAGCAGGAGAAGTCAGCTGAAAAAGGGGCGGGGCTATCTCCCTCAGCACACTGGCGCCATTTTTCCCTCACAGCTCCGCTGCAAGGATCGCTCCCTGGCTCTCCCCTGCAGTATCAAGCTACAAAGGGTAAAAAAGAGAGGGGGGGCACTAAATTTAGGCGCAGTATAATTTATATAGCAGCTATAAGGGGAAATAATTCATTTAATCCCTGTATTATTATAGCGCTCTGGTGTGTGCTGGCATACTCTCTCTGTCTCCCCAATGGGCTTTGTGGGGTCCTGTTCTCAGTCAGAGCATTCCCTGTGTGTGTGCGGTGTGTCGGTACGGCTGTGTCGACATGTTTGATGAGGAGGCTTATGTGGAGGCGGAGCAGATGCCGATAAATGTGGTGTCACCCCCTGCGGGGCAGACACCTGAGTGGATGGACTTGTGGAAGAAATGACGTGAAAGTGTCAACTCCTTACATAAAAAGTTTGACGACATACCAAATATGGGACAGCCGGCTTCTCAGCTCGTGCCTGCCCAAGCGTCTCAAAGGCCATCAGGGGCTCTAAAACGCCCGCTACCTCAGATGGCAGACACAGATGTCAACACGGATACTGATACCAGTGTCGACGACGAGGAGACTAATGTAATGTCCAATAGGGCCACTCGTTACATGATTGAGGCAATGAAAAATGTGTTGCACATTGCTGATGTTACCCCAGGTACCACAAAAACGGGTATTATGTTTGGGGAGAAAAAACTACCAGTGGTTTTTCCCCCATCTGAGGAGTTAAATGAAGTGTGTGAAGAAGCGTGGGCTTCCCCCGATAAGAAACTGGTAATTTCTAAAAGATTACTAATGGCGTACCCTTTCCCGCCAGAGGATAGGTCACGTTGGAAAACACCCCCGAGGGTGGATAAAGCGCTCACACGCTTGTCAAAAAAGGTGGCACTACCGTCTCCGGATACGGCCGCCCTAAAGGAACCTGCTGATAGAAAGCAGGAGGCTATACTGAAGTCTGTATATACACACTCAGGCATTATACTGAGACCAGCTATTGCTTCAGCATGGATGTGCAGTGCTGCAGCTGCGTGGTCAGATTCCCTGTCGGAGAATATTGACACCCTAGACAGGGACACTATATTGCTAACCGTAGAGCATATTAAAGATGCAGTTTTATGACTTCCGGTTCCGGCTCCCATGTGATCGGGAGCTCGGCGTGTGAGCTCCGTTGCAACCCCGGCCAGCACAGCAAGCAGAGCCGCATTCGCGGACACAAACCCGGCGATTCCCGCAGCCTCAGCGAGGGGAAGGTCTCCTACATCATATGGAGAAGTTCCTCACTCCCTCAATGCCGGCAAAGCAGCAAAGATCTCGCTCTGAGCGGCGCCGAGCAGAATCCAACATGGCCGCCGCACCAGACACGCAGGAAGGCCCGCAGCTAGAGGATAGGTCCCGGCCTGTCTCCCCAGATCTTACAGCTCCAGTCTCATATGAGGACATTGTGAAAGCCATCAAGGTAACGATGGGACCACTCATGGACACACACGCTGCTAAGTTAACACAGGTGGCACAGGACATTAAATCTCAGATGAAACAGCTGTCCCAGAGGGTATTAGCCACAGAACAGTGACTGGGGGAAGTGTTCCAAGATGTGGCAGAATTGAAAACGAATGCAGACACCATGCAAAAATCTTATTATCAGGTTATGAATAAATTAGACGACCTAGAAAATAGATTGAGAAGAAATAATCTCAGCGTTATGGGCCTAGCAGAAACTCTTAAAGGGCCAGACCTATATCGTTTTCTACAGGAATCTCTTCCGGAGTTGCTGGGCTTAAAGGATACATGTGCAGACATGGTAGTGGAGAGGGCCCATCGTCTTGGACCGCCCAGGACGGGTCAGAACACGAGGCTGCGGGTAGTAATTTTTCGATGTTTAAACTTTTTACATAAGGAAGCTATTTGGTCAGCGTCCAGGAAACACAGGACTCTGGCATGGGACAGCAAGGACATTCGTCTCTTTCAAGATTACTCTGCAGAAGTTTCCCAAGCCCGCAGAGATTTTTCCCAGATATGTTCACGCCTGGTCCAGGAGGGCAAGAAATTTGCATTGCTGTACCCTGCGAGATTACGGCTCTTTGAAGGGGATTCTTTTCGTGACTTTTCCAATGCGGCTGATGCAGCGGGATTCCTGTCTGAAGGAAGACGGTCAGGACATTCCTCCTCCCCTGCCTCTCCACATTCTGCATTATAGGTCCCGAGCTGGGAGAGTCCTGCATTAATCGTTGAGAGGCCTGGTAGCCCCGGCTGGGAATGCTTATATGCCTGACACTTGTATGATTTCCCTTGGCGGGGAAAATGTTGCTTGAGTGACACTCTTCTAGTCTAACATTGATGATCACCCTCTTTTCCTTAATCTCAGCTCAGTTTGTTTCGTTAGGCTGCGGAGAAGCTGGGAGTTTCAAATATTTTTATTAAAGGTTGATATTGACCGGGGGGTGCTAGGGGTTAGCATTATTGCAGTTAAAAGCACAGATTTCTACATGGCTGGAAGCCCCTATTTCTTGAATGATGGAGGCGAGTTGGTGCCTCCTGTTCTGTTCTGCTTTTTTGTTGTTATATGTTGTTACCCCTTATGTGTCTTGTCTAATCCCCCCTGTATGTTTGCTCAGGTAGTGTGGTGGGTAGGGCAGTGGTGGCCGGTCCGCCACTGCATTTATGTGCTCGTCTTTCTCTTAATAGACATATTTAGAATGACTATATATCGTCTTTAAAAATAAGCACATGGAACGTGGGGGGTATTAATTCCCCGGCTAAGAGGAAAAAAATCCTTATGTATATGAACAAGCTCCGTACGGATATAGCTTTCCTGCAGGAAACACACCTCCTCCCTATAGAGATGGCCAAACTTAACACACTTAGGTGGTCGGTGATGGCTTCGGCCCCATATTCGTCAAAGGCGCGGGGAGTAGCCATATTAATTAGACAGTCTCTTGCTTATGACGGTCATTCTGTAAAGGTGGACCTGCAGGGTCGGTATATTATTGCAGATGTAACAGTTGAATGCACTCACCTATTGTTATGTAACATATATGCTCCGAATACTCGCCCCAAAGGGTTTTTTCTCGAAACACTGAACAAACTGTATGGTCATATAGATTCTAATATTGTGTTAGGGGGGGATTTTAATGTGGTTGCGTCTCATGTTATGGATAGAAATGTGGCCTCCAGCCGAGGGCTTAGTGACCCTAAGGTGGGAATAAATTATGTGACCCGCCGGCTGCGGGTGGTGGTTGTGTGGAGGGCGTGTTATCCACTGGAACGGGATTATACTTGCCTGTCGGCTGCATATGGCACGCTCTCCCGCATTGACTACTTGCTGCTGTCGGAGCATATGTTCCCTAAGGTTATGGATGCTGGGATTGAACCTATAAGTATCTCGGACCATGCCCTATGTTGGATTAAGTTAGCGGTGCAGGTGGATAAGGGCCCAGTGCGACAGTGGCGGTTCCCGGCACATCTGGCTAATTCATTGAAATTTCATAACATGCTGGAGGCGGCGTGGCTAGACTATAAGAGTAATAATGCAAGCCATGAGTCCGAGAAGCCTCTGACATTTTGGTAGGCATCAAAGCCAGTCATGAGAGGGGTGATTATGTCGTACTATGCACACAGGGATAGGCAATTAGACGGTTCATACCTGGAGGTTCAGGGTAATTTAACGACCTCCTTTCAGAAGTTTAAGCATACACCTACTCCAACTAATAGAGCTGATTATAATAACAAAAAGGCTGTGTTTGATAACATTCTGAACCACTTAGAGGCCAAGCACACTTTTTATAGGAATGCTTCTTTTCATAGATATGGTAATAAACTGGGGAAATTAATGTCATTCTTATTGAAAGGGCGCCATGCTTCCTCTGTAATCAAATCCCTCCGAGCTGGTGACAGTACTAGGGTCAGGTCTAATGCCAAGATAACTGAAGTGCTGAGTTCTTTTTACGCCCAACTATATTCTCAGCCTCCCAGTAATTTACCCAACAAAGAGGCCTTTTGGGCTGATACGTGCTTACCTCAGATGTCTGATAGCCAGGCCTCGTCCCTTATGGCACCCATCTTGGGGGAGGAGGTGGAGAGGGTGATTAAGGCACTGAAGACAGGAAAGGCACCTGGTCCAGATGGCCTTTCTAATGATTATTATAAAATACTATTACCCCATATTCGGAACACACTGCTGGTATGTTTTAATAGTTACTCTCCGGCAGGGCCCTGCCTGATTTTTTCAACTCAGCTTTCCTCAGGGTGTTGCCGAAGCCTGGTAGAGATCTGGAACTCCCAGAATCTTATAGACCTATTTCCCTGCTGAATACGGACTATAAGCTGTTTACCAAAATTTTGGCTGACAGGTTAAAACTCATATTACCCTCCATTATCCACCCAGATCAGTCGGGATTCATCTGGGGACGCCAGGCGGTGGTTAATATAAGAAAAGTCCTAACAGTAATGCAGAGGTTACAATCTTCTTCAGATACGGGCACTAACGTCATTCTATCACTTGACGCCGAAAAGGCGTTTGACATGGTGACATGGGACCATTTATTTGATACCTTACATAGATTCGGAACCCCGCCGGCCTTTGTGGAGGTGTTGGCCCACCTGTACACTGAGCCGGCCACGCAGGTACTAGGTAATGGCTATATTTCCTCCTGGAGGTTAAGATAGCGCTGTTTGCTGATGATATGTTGCTATTCATCGCAGACCCCAGCAGGTCGATAGGACCAATAGTCTCTATCATTGATAGCTTTGGATCCTTTGCGGGTTACAAGGTTAATCTCTCTAAATCAGAACTAATGCCTCTATCGGGAGATGCGTCCCTCTTTACCAAACATCAGATATTGTCCCAATTCCCTAGGACCCAGGGGACTCTTAAGTATTTGGGGACAAAGATACCCACATCACTGGAAAAGCTGTATACAGTTAACATTGACCCGGCCCTGTCGGCGATCCGAGCCCTCCTAGACGGGTGGGTTAATTTGCCCTTTTCCTTGTTGGGAAGAGCCACGGTCCTTAAAAGTGTAGTGGTCCCGAAACTTTCCTATATTCTACAGATGCTGCCATTACGCCTTACAAAAAAAGATTGTAGGTTAGTGAACTCCATGTTCTCGAAATTTTTATGGGGGGGGGGGGGGGGACCAAGAATCTCCTATGCCAAACTTCAGATGCCAAAGGCGGAGGGGGGGCTAGGGATCCCAGACTTAGACACGTTTAGCAGAGCGGTGATGTTCCGCTATGTTACAGACTGGTTATGGCAGCGTTCTTGCTTCACCAATTATACATTGGAGGAGGAATTGTTTGCCCCCTTCTCTCCTAGCGCCATCCTTCACACCCCAAGGCACAAGCTGCCGGCCTCGCTCAAGGCGAATATTATTCTCACAGATACATATGGAGCATGGCATTATTCTAATTCAAAATCACATCGAAACCCGACCTCCTCCCGCTACACAACTTTCTGGGGGAATCCCTGCTTCAGCCCTGGGCTGGAAAATGCCAACTTTAAACAGTGGAGGGAGCGGGGACTTTCCTCTATCAGAGACGTATTCGATCCGGGAGGGAAGCATATGCTCTCCTTCGAGGATTTGAAATCTAAGTATGGTATAGCGAACTCAAACTTTTACATGTACCTGCAGGCCCGACATTTTGTTATCACTATGGCGGCCCCTATGATCTCACCAGACAAACAGGACCCCATAGCCACCCTCCTTACTATCACAAAGGCCTCGGCTTATCGTTTATCTTATTTTTATGACCACATAAGGGTGATACAAGCGGAGAAGCTATGGAAACGTACGGTTTCCACTTGGGAAGGGGATATACCGGACTTCCCGGCACAACCAATTCTATTGAAATCGTGTCAGTATACATTTAAATATCTACACTCAGCTCAGCTGCAGGAAGTGTACTTTAAGTTACTACATAGGGCCTACATAGCCCCGGCCCAAAGAGCACATATGATCCCGGACGGGAATAGCGAATGTTTAAAATGCCACATAGCAAGGGCCTCCTTCTTCCACTGCTTTTGGACATGTAGTAAGATAGCCACGTTCTGGAATAAAGTCATTGGGTTCATCAACAGAATTTTCTCTTTGAGGGTTGTTAAGGACCCCGTAGCCTGTCTATGTAGCTGCTTTGAGGGCTGGGCCCTGGGTCCGGATAGGAAGCGAGTCACACCCATTCTCACAGTCATACTTACGGTGGCTAATAAGGTTATACTGAATCATTGGACGAAAAAGTCATCTCCTTCTATGGGGGAACTAAAAAATGTACTTCTACGGGTTCTCTATTTTGAGAGACAAGCCACCTTACCAGACATTGAGAGGGGTGTCACTCGCTTTTACTCGAAATGGGAGCCGTACATCAATAGTCTAGACATAGACACACAGGGTCATATAGAAAAGCTCTTTGAAAATACCTCCTGGGTCCTCCTTAAACACGTAGATGCTAACTTGTAGAGCTGGCAACTTGTAATATAAGGGCTGATGAGGGCATGGATGGAAGCTGTGTAGGTATGTAAGCCACACGCCTAAGGAGTGAAATGTATTGTCTTGTCTCCTTCCCCCTCTTCCCTTTGTATCTTTTTTCTGTTTCCCCTTATTGTTTTAAGATATTAATATGTGGATGACAACAGATTAAGGGTTATTAGCATAGACTACGCGATACTAAGCGATACATGCTGCAAAGTACAGAGATGTCCATAATGCTGTCGATGCTGCAATATATGTATGTATGTATCTATCTTGGTCATTCATATCTTTCTTCTTGTTGAATCACCACTGTATGTAAAGATTTTATATTACAAAAATGAGAAAATAAAAACAGTTTTACAAAAAAAAAGAAATTTGTTAGTTTTCTATAGCCAATGCAGTGAGTACCCTTTGTGTGCAGCATTGAATGAGTTAATGTGAAAGCTTTGACGATTATCAGCACCTGTGGAGGTTGCTGTGGAGTTTAGAAGGTGACTGCACAAGCTGTTTTGCATATATACCGTATCTGTGACTGTTTTATGTGTTGTTTTTAAATGTGAGTCTTGAAATGTTTTTAAATATATTTTGAGTCATTTTCACCAATTTACTTGTAGATGGTATTTTGATACTATCTTAGTGTGATGCTTCTGGTAAGCGGGGAGGCTGAAAGATGTCACTGATGGGCGTCAGAACGCCAGAACCACGCCGGAGCTCACTGCACATGTGCAGGGGGAATAAAAAGGTATGTTGTTTTGCTGTTATTTTGTAACCTGAGGACGAAGAATAAACTTCGAAACGTTGTTGCTGCAACCTACTGTATTGTATCTTTTGTGACCAGTGTGCCGCCTACAGTGGATTGTTTTATATATATATATATATATATATATATACACACTTCCATAAGTCATTTTACATATATGCAGTGTGTAGTTTAGTTTTGTTTTAGAAAATAATTCTCAGCTGTTAGGACTTTGCTATTACTTGAAATACTAAAAGTTCTGGTAATGCATTTTTAATGCAGGGGAAAATAAGTTAGGCATTACAACCCCAGACATATTGATTGAGAACATTACATACCATGGGGTTTCAGTCTAATATGTTAAGAATTGTAAATGAGTTACCAGATATGAGTAAAAGGAATCCTGCTGCATTCTTTAAGCAAATACAACAATTGTAGAATATATATATATATATATATATATATATATAGACCCTGTTATGTAGATTTAGAACAGGTTTTAAGAGCACGGCAACAGGCTTCTGACCAGCCATATGTGAAGTAGCACACATGAGATGACAGAGTATGATAGTGTACAACCCCTGTGTCAGCAGCAGCCACCACTGACATTTCTACAAAAGGTACCATTACAGTGACTTTACTCACAGGAGACACAGGGGCTTCTAGAACTGTTTTTATGCACAACCACATTCCTCCACATTTACTTACAGATCAGGCCATCAAAGCAACTGGATTAGGAGGTCAGTGACATTGGTCAGTATTACATGGCAAGATTACAGACATGATGCCATGATCAGAAAATTTGAAGCACCAGCAGCTCCCAAATTAAAGCAAATAATAAGGAACAAGACAGAAGAAGCCCCAGAAGACAAATGAATGATGTTTCTTCTGCCATCATGAAGTGCAGGCTTCTCCAGGTACCTCCCAGTGAACATTATGTCTCCAGAGGAAATGACAGTAGGTATGGTCCAGGCACCTTGCCCACTGGAGAAGAATGTTTGTGTCTAATCATACTGGAGCCAGCAGAAGACAGCAGAGGGAGGTATCACAGAAACTCATAATATCAAAAACACTTGGAGGGACAGGAGATGCAAGAACTACAGTCACCAATACTAATCCAGTTCTTGACCTCAAGTACATGTCCAGTGACTTTGCTGGGACACAATGTACTGAAGCTTATCCAAGCTAGAATAAAGTACACACCAGCTGAAGTTGAACTTTCCAGTAACTTATCAAAGGAGGTATGGATCCATTTAGAAGCAAGTTGGAACAGAAGTTCAGTATTGGCTCATTCCCGCAATACCAGTTGTGAAAGAAAAGGTGCAATACTGCTAGACCAGATTAGCCTAGGGAGGGGCTATATCACCAGGTGGTTTATCAAGAAGACACACAGCTAATACAGTATGTGGATGACCTGCTGATTGCCACCACCACTAAAAAAAGGTGCCAAGAAGAGACAGTGTCCTTACTGAAGTTTCTGGAAGAGCAAGACTGCAGATCCTTGAAAGGAGAAATTGCAGCTAGCAAAGCAAAAGGTAATCTTCCTAGGATTCTCAAGGTACCCGACATCTAACAGAAAAGGGAAAGAAATTCATAATGCAAGCTAAAGATGCCAACTAGTGTCAAGCAAGTCAGATGAACATTCCTGGGCTTAGTATGATACTGAAAAGAATGGATACCTCTAGCATCAGTCTACATGCAAGCATTAACAACACCGAAAGGGAGAGTGGGTCCACATCCTACACAGCAAAAGATGAATGAAGCAATTGAACAATTGAAAGCAGCAGTTTCCTCATCTCCAGCCCTAGGACTACCTGACTATAGAAGAAGGAGGCCATACATGGGAGTCCTTATGCAAAAATATGGACTGAGGCAAAGACCAGTGACCTACCACTCAAGCAAGCTTGACAACATTACTCAAGGGGCACCTACCGGCATCAGAGCAGTGGCAGCAGCAGCAGTCCTAGAAGAGGACAAGAGCACGGATATAGTGCTGAACCATGAGCTTATCATCCAGGTACCACATGCAGGTACAGAGAAGCTTCAACAAGCAAGAACCAAACACCTGTCAGCAGCACAGCTGACCAAGTATGAAGTAGCACTGCTAAGTGCAAACAATGTAACCATCAGAAGAGTTCTACCTTCAACCCAGCAACCCTTTTACCAGCATTAATAAAGGTGTTGAATATCAAGATTCAAAAGGGGGGAGAGAGCAAGAAGATGATGATGAGGACCAGGAAGGTGGTCCAGAAGAGCAAGATACAGACAGATCATTATGGATGCAGGACTAGAGGGATGGTGATAGTTCTAATAAAAAATAAATTCCCATGATTGTGTGGCTTTACTGGAACAAGAACTACCTTATGCTTAGCATGAGCATATGTGAATGGATCAAGGTACTATGAGGATGGGATTCCTTATACAGGATATGCAGTAACCACTGAACATGAAGTTGTGGATTCAGGATACTTACCATCCCAGCACAGGATTGTGGGCCAGATATGGAAAAGCAGAGGATTCAAGGTGGCAAGTGACGAAGACATATAACATGCTTCACTGATCAGACACCGGTTCAGAGCTCTGCAAGGGCCACAGAAAAGGTTGCAGTAATGAAGATCCAGGCACACGCAAGAAACGACACTCCTGAAACAAGCGGCAACAATCTGGCAAGATGCTGAAGCCAAGAGGGTAACAAGATGCCCCCAGCAGAAAAGGCAAACCTATAGAGTAACCATTCCAGTGCCAGACCAAATGCCTGATTATGCTACACTGATTGAACTTCAGAACCAAGCAGGAGAGGGTGAGAAAGAAGCCTGTGAAAAAAGAAAAGCAACCAAACAACCAGTGAAGGTAGCAATCTACACTACACAACCAAACAACCAGTGAAGGTAGCAATCTACACTACACAACCAAACAACCAGTGAAGGTAGCAATCTACACTACACAACCAAACAACCAGTGAAGGTAGCAATCTACACTACACAACCAAACAACCAGTGAAGGTAGCAATCTACACTACACAACCAAACAACCAGTGAAGGTAGCAATCTACACTACACAACCAAACAACCAGTGAAGGTAGCAGTCTACACCACACAGACAGAAGAAACAGAAGTAAAGCCTCAAATGCCTGATCTACAGAATTTGAAGAAATTTCAGGAACAAACAGGTCCTAAAGAAAAAGCAGCATGGCAGAGAAGAGGAGCCAGACAAGAAGAAGAAACTAGCTTATGGAAATTAGAAGAGAAGTTATTCTTACCCAGAAGCTTATATCCACCTATGTGTCAAGTCAGCCATAGACTCACACACCTAGAAAAGGATCAAATGGGAAATTTAGTTAATGTAAGATGGATAGCTCCAGAATTTTGTCCAGACGCAACCAAGTTTGTACGTGCCTACTGGATATGAGTAAATGTCCAATCCAGGACAGAAGGTCAAGACAACCCTTGGAGCAATCCCCAAAAGTTATTTTCCATTTAAAAGACTGCAAATTGACTATATCTAACTGCCAAAGATGTATTGGTAGCCACAGACATTTTCAGTTATTGGCCAATGGCAAAAGCCACAGCAAAATCAATAGCTAAAAGTTACTTGCAGATATGGAATACCAGAAGTTATAGTAGCAGATAGCGGTATTCATTTCATTGAAGAAATAATGTAGTACATAACGTATGATTTGGGGATACAACAGGCATTCCATGTGTTGTATCGTCCGCAGATTAGTGAATGTGTCACAGAAACGTGTTTATTTTTAGTACTGGTTAATAGTAGAACCATACTCAGTAAAACCCCAGGTTATTCACCTTATGACATATTGTTTGATAGCATACCTAAGATAGGATGTTATTATCCACAAGAGTTACAGCATAAATATGGTTATTTGACTGCATATGTAAAAAGTCTTACTGAAGAAACTGACACCTCTGTATTCTCTAGTTTTTTGCCTCTCTCCCAGTTCCAGGAGCAGAACTGAATCCCCACAAGCTTTAATCAGGAGATCGGATGTATCTGGAAAGACACGTGAAAACGTCACTTGAGCCCAGATTTGATGGTCCATATCAAATGTTGTTGACCACGCCCACTTCTGTGAAAATTAAGGAGAGAGAGAGACTTGGGTTCCACTGCAAATTTGCTCAAATTAAGTTTGAACAATGAAATACACAAACATGCAGAGGCTAATTGGACCTAAACTAGACAGGCCACTATGGGTCATTATATTGGGAACTTCAGTACTCATTGTAATCATAATATACTCTATATCCCTCATAGGAGAGGGCAGGGATTGGCATGTCCATCAATCCAACGTTACATACCAGTGTTTAGTATGTAAGAAGTGTGGCATCAAAGCCACTAGATCTTGTGTTAAGCAAATTAAAGTAAAGATCATGAAATCTCAAGGATTTCAAAGATACCAGTTAGTTAAGAGATGCTGGGATCACATGGGCCCACACCTGGAAAAGGAGGGTAATAGACATTTGTCCCCACTACATAGAAGCATATAGGGGTTTTAGATTTCTTTGAAGTAAATACATACTACAAAATAGAGTGACATTTTTAAAATGTGTATGAAAAGAACTCCAGGAATGTGTTGTACATTTATCACTAATGGAATAGATAATGCGCAAGAAGTGGTTTAGAAATATTGCTGAAGGGTGTGGGAAAGCTTATTGGGTGCAAGAAGCAAAAGGGGGCAGCCTAGGGTACACCTCTGGGTTTCTCCTCTTATCCCCAAAATTAGAACATAAAACAAAAAGTGTGGGGTGGTGTATCTGGGGCGCCCTCCTTCTGTGGTCATAAGCTAGGACCAGAGTGATGGTAGCTTAACCAAAGAAATGGTGGAAAATGCAAGAAATGTAGTATATTGGGAACATATCTTTCCGATATGCTTTCTTTCATTTAAGCACAATTTGAATTTTCCTGAACATTTTGAACACCATCCAGGGTAGAAGACCCCTATAAGCTTAGGAGCCAGAGCAGGGTGAAGTTTGAACCACCCTGCATCATTACCACCTGCGGCTCCTAGCTTACCAATTTGGTATGCTTTTTATTGTGTATATTGTTTTATATGTATGAGATTGTATTAAACCTGTGTAACATGTTTTAACTTGAATGTTCCCAATATACAAAATTTCTTGCATTTTCCACCATTTGTTTGGTTAAGCTACCATCACTCTGGTCCAAGCTTATGACAACAGAAGGAGGGCGCCCCAGATACACCACCCCACACTTTTTGTTTTATGGTTTAGAAATATGTCCAAGAAGTGGAAACTCAAAGGTAGGCATATGCCAACAAACATAATACCCCTAACTTCCTGGAGGGGACTTGGTAGAAAGGGAGGATGGTTTTCCTCTCCTGGGTTAATCCTGCCAATTGGTTTAATGGGATGAAATTGTTTTTTTTTATTAAAAATTGTTGGCTTAGCAATTTTTATATATCTGTGTTTTAAGATGCTATTTTGTTTCCTTTCAGCTTGTAAGAAGTCTGTAAACTCAAAGATGTGAAACCTCCAAGTTTAAGAAAATACAGAAGAGCTTGGCAAGAAGGAGCCGTGAGCAGTCTATCTTAATGGATATGAAGCAAACGGTTCTTTACCTTCCGTGGGATAGAGTGACAAGCACCGTCCTATGGGAACATAGCCTTTAGCACCATTATAGCTAGACTGTTTGCCTAGACTCTTTTAGGTAGAGATTGTGTAATGCCTTGTAGCTCAACTGTAATGTCATATTATTATGAAAGGAGGGACTGAGATTTATTAAGCTTGTGCAGCTATCAGCCATTTTGTATAAGTAGCAGCCATGTTGTAGTGAATAAGAAAGATGCTTTGTTAAGAAGTCGTAAGAATGCTGACATTTCATAGTAGGTACATTCTGTGAGAAGCAAGGTTGTAGCTATAGTCTTGGAAATATGTTATCAGACAGTTTCTCATGAGTTTAGACTTCTCCTGAAGGACACAAAGGAGAGGGCCAGCTAGGGAGGATTTCTGAGAGAAGATGCATCTTGTTTTACTCTGTGACGTGTATCAAGTTTCCATGCAAGTAACTTTTTGCTATATAATGCTTTGCTGAATAAATGAGCTTTAGTCTCATCTTGCCGACATATCCCTGTGTGTTGTCTGCTTCCTGGGATTCCCAATGCATTGGTAAACAAACGGTATCGAACAGACAATTGAAGGGACTTGATAGAAGGAGGCTTATCTCTGACAGCCGCGGTAAAACAGTTAGTGTGCACCAAAGGCGCGTGCAAAAAATGAGGGCCGTGGCTTCATAGGGGAGGGGTGTGCCCACAGTTGTTCCCTATAGTAGCTGTGCCCCCAGTAGATTTGCCCCAAGTAGCTGTGCGACCCAGTTGATATACCCACAGTACCTGGGCCCCCAGTAGATTTGCTCCAAGTAGTTGTGCCCCCCAGTTGATTTTCCCCCACTAGATATGCCCCCAGTAGATTTGCATAGAGTAGATTTGCCCCAGTAGTTATGCCCCCTGTCACTGTGCCCCCAGTAGTTGTGTCACTTAGTAGCCGCTTACAAACACACACATAAAAAAATACTTACCACTGCCCCGCTCCTGTTTCCCAACTGCTGCTGCTGCTCCGTCCATCTGGCCTCCTGTGGCTCCTCTCTATGGGAAAGATGTCATGATGTCTCTCCCATAGCAGCGCCACACAGACACTAGAGGTCAATAATGACCTCTAGCGTCTGACAGGTGCACCGCCTGCAGCGGACGCCCGCACAGCCCAAGGCATCTGCTGCAGCCGGGGAGCAAGGTGCGGGTTGGCGGCGGGCACCTGCAGGGTGACTGTGGCCGCAGCACTGCTTGCCAGCACCAAGAACCGCTCCTGATCACAGAATACGTGTACTAAATATTCAGATAGCAGAGCACTTGTTCATAACTAACACTGTCTAACATAACCTGTATTTGGTGTTGGTCAGCGCGCTCTGTGGGGGATAACGAGGGGTTTGTTTGATATGGAGTGTGAGTGTTATCTAGTTGGATGATGTGTTATCTGTGTACCTCATGTGGAAGGATGCGATAATGATCACTCAGTATTGATTATATCACAATGATTTATTAATGAATGTAAACGGATCTGAGTCCTATAATGTCAGTAAGTATTTGTCCCAGGTTTCCTCACCACTTTCAGGTATGTCCTGCAGACTACCCTTTTTCCCAGTATACCCTCCTGATGGTATACTGATGAGGCTACAGCTCAGGAAAAATGTCAGGTGTGCCCTATGGGCCACCTTTACCATAGGTGTGGTTATGCCTATGTGTCCTCTGATGCTGTGTCTAATTACGAGGTTTGTGGTGTGACTAGTGTGGCGTCCCGCCTGTCAGACCCCTCTAATGTGCGGCAGTGAGCGGTGTGGTCATGGGCTGTGTTATACACACTTACCGCCGGGGGCAGGTGCTGCCTGCCGCCGGTGACCGAGTTTCTGCCGTCCTCAAGCCTGCTCTCCTATGTCCGCTTTCTCTGCGTGTCCTCCGTGTCTGTTAGACCGCACACTCCGTTTACAGTTGCCGGTCTCCTCCGTCTTAGGTCCCGTCCTGTGGCTTCCTGGTTCGCGTGTCACGTGCCGGGTCACGTGAGCGCGCTGTACACAGAGATTGCCGCTGTGTCTCCTTCTCCAGCCGGAGAGAGGAGAGTGAGTGTTGGCAATGTGGGTAGTGATGTCTGTAGATTCCCAACGCGTTTCAGCACGAGTGCCTTTTTCTAGAAAAAGGCACTCGTGCTGAAACGCGTTGGAAATCTACAGACATCACTACCTACATTGCCAACACTCACTCTCCTCTCTCCGGCTGGAGAAGGAGACACAGCGGCAATCTCTGTGTACAGCGCGCTCACGTGACCCGGCACGTGACACGCGAACCAGGAAGCCACAGGACGGGACCTAAGACGGAGGAGACCGGCAACTGTAAACGGAGTGTGCGGTCTAACAGACACGGAGGACACGCAGAGAAAGCGGACATAGGAGAGCAGGCTTGAGGACGGCAGAAACTCGGTCACCGGCGGCAGGCAGCACCTGCCCCCGGCGGTAAGTGTGTATAACACAGCCCATGACCACACCGCTCACTGCCGCACATTAGAGGGGTCTGACAGGCGGGACGCCGCACTAGTCACACCACAAACCTCGTAATTAGACACAGCATCAGAGGACACATAGGCATAACCACACCTATGGTAAAGGTGGCCCATAGGGCACACCTGACATTTTTCCTGAGCTGTAGCCTCATCAGTATACCATCAGGAGGGTATACTGGGAAAAAGGGTAGTCTGCAGGACATACCTGAAAGTGGTGAGGAAACCTGGGACAAATACTTACTGACATTATAGGACTCAGATCCGTTTACATTCATTAATAAATCATTGTGATATAATCAATACTGAGTGATCATTATCGCATCCTTCCACATGAGGTACACAGATAACACATCATCCAACTAGATAACACTCACACTCCATATCAAACAAACCCCTCGTTATCCCCCACAGAGCGCGCTGACCAACACCAAATACGAATTTCAATAGGAGGTGGGACACCTCCAGGTCAGCTGCACTCTTAGCCAATACCCCCCATTGTGAGCGCAGCCTCCTCTCCTATCAAATAACATAACCTGTAGAATACGTAAGTGTCCTGTAAATGCACAGCGCTGATGAGACAGGTGGCTTTACAGAGGAGACAGAGCCCAGCAGTCCCAGGACAATCTCACTACATTGATTATGAAATGTTTGGAGAGAATTGTTCTGGCCCATCTGAAAAGCGTTATACCATTGAGATTTGACCCCAATCAGTTTGCCTATCGTCCGAACAGATCATCTGAAGACTCAGCTCTTATGGTGCTTCACAGGGTACTCTGTCACCTTGAAAACAGAGACTCCTATGCTAGACTGTTATTCGTGGATTACAGTTCCGCCTTTAACAGGGTAATGCCGGCGGTGTTAATAAATAAGATTTTAGAGATCGGATATGACATGGCCATATGCAATTGGCTGTTGGATTTCCTGACGGATCGCCCGCAGTCAGACTGGGCTCTGACTTGTCTTTGGAATTGGTATTAAATGTAGGGGTTCCGCAGGGTTGTGTTTTAAGCCCCTTTTTATACTCCTTGTATACCTCCGACTGTGAGTCTAATTCGGAACAATATCTGTGATAAAGTCTGCGGATGACACCACTTTAGTGGGTTTGATAACTAGCGGAGATGAGAGTGGTTACAGAGAGGAAGTGAGAAGGCTCGCTGAGTGGGGGGTAAATAATAACCTGTTATTAAATGGTAAGAAAACTAAGCAGGTTGTGATAGACTTCAGGAAATCTAAGAAAACCAGCATTTTGCCCATTAATATTGAATGGTGAGAAGGTGAACAGGCTTACCAATGTGAAATTATTGGGGATTACATTTACAGAGGATTTATCATGGTCTTTACACATCACGTCTGTGGTAGGGAACGCTCAGCAACGTCTTTTTTTCTTACGGAAGCTCCGAGCAGCAGGTCTGCAGCAATCGACTCTGGTTAACTTCTACCGCTGCGTGATTGAGAGCTTGCTGGCGTACGTGATCACAGTGTAGTATGGTAATGTTATGATTCCAGTACTTCTGACCAGAGGAGATCTTATGGCAGAGGTCTGAGTACTGGAAAGATATGCTGGTTGTGGGAGCAGGAGAGCCTAGTAACCCCTGGCACCCTAACTCCGTTGTCTCGCCCGTGTTATCAGAAATCCCCTGCGAGACTATGGTTGCTTGAGCCCATGGCAGCCGCGTTTGAAGGGCGGATTATGTCTGCCCAACTTCGATGCCCCCTCAGGTCTTAATGGGAGACAAAGGGAAATCCGAGACAGGGTGATAACAAGGGGCCCTCTGACTAAACAACCAGGCCAGAGGCTACAAGCTAACTAACAAAACCAGAAGTATGTGCGGACAAACCGCCAGGGAAAAGAACAACCAAAATCCACTAGTCCGTTACTCCTACCCAGCACCGCTGGATACCAGAGTGGATCTGTGGGAGCGGAATCCTCCGCAAAAGCTCCGAAACACAAATAACAAATAATAAATAGTAAGCGGTCAAGCCGCAACACACGGCTACGCCGCGACTCACGAACACCACGAGATGTTAAAAGGTGCTCGGTCAGACTCCAGGAACAGATGACAACTTCTGAGTACTGGACAACTGAGGACAGGAGCGACCGGATACAGCAGGACTGGAACACTCTCTGCAAACAGATACAGCATACAGGAAGCTATTACCGGCGTCTGTGAGAAGCCCAGGAAGTGTTCTTAACAGGGAGTCCTCCAATCAGCTGTTTGGAGGCTGATTGGATTAGATGCCATGCAGCTGCCAAGCCAGGAAGACCAGCTGCATGGCCAGGAAAACAGATCTCTAATTAATTCAATTGAACCCAGCAACGGGGAACGCAGTCTGCAAGTGGCGTCCCCGTTGCTAGGGTCCGTGCGGCTCCGTGCGCCCGGCGGCTGAACGCGCACGGCGTCCCTGGTTGCTAGGCGCCGGGCCGCAGCGACGAGCGGACCCCGGCGCCTAACAGGTAATGCCAAGTGTTCTGATCTTGTTGCTTTGGATAGAGTGATTAAATCTGCAGAGAGGACCATTGGCCAACCTTTGCCTAGGTTGGCGGATGTACTCACTGCAAGGAGTCTGCTGAAGGCAATTAAGATGATTGAAGATAGGGGTCATCCTTGTAATGTGGTTTTTCCATCTTGCCATCGGGGAGACGTTATAGGTGTTTAGGATGTCGAACCAGCAGGTTGAGGAATAGCATCTTCCCCTCTGTGATTATTGGCTTGAATTCTCAGCTTTGCTAATTTTATTTATGACAAAAAAACTGTATGTACTTCCACTATACATGTTCATGCTATAGTGACAATAAATTATTCTTATCAGCGCCACTCTGTGTAATGGCGCCCAAACGCTGATAGGCAGAGGGAGAGGGAGGGATGCAGCTCCAGGGTGGGAACATCTGCTGTAGATGGCGCCTGGGGCTGGGGGAGGGGCTACAGGTCAGAGCCTTATCCCCTCTGCTGGACTTCACCACCGGGTACTGTGGAGCCTAATATAAAAGGATTTGAATAAATCCGACCTGTGCCCCATGCCCTGGTGGATATAGTGGGGTCCCTGCCCGGCCACAGTGTCCATGCCAGCGTCACGGTCCATCTCCTAAGACCGCACCGGATCACGATTTCGGCGGGTCCCACCTGGGGGACCCTCTTACCTCCTCCCCCAGGAGAGCAGCAGCGCTGTGTGTGCCTGATGGGAGCCGGTGCGCCTCCGCTGTAAGTACCCGGGAATAGGCTGCGGGAGCATGCAGCGCTGTGGAGGGAGGTGATTGAGTCACAGCACAGAATATCAGACTGACATTACTAGTGCTGTGACCCTTGAAGTCTTCTAAAAGCTCTTCGTCAGGTCTGTCTAGCGCAGCCCCACCTGTTAGTGACCTGCACTGCAGGCACCATCTTACAAACTGAGCTCCAGTGCCTGGAGGCGGGGCTATAGAGGAGGCAGTGCGGTGCATCCTGGGAACAGTCAAAGTTTTAGCCTGCTGGTGCCTCGGATCAAGATCCAACTCTACACCCCGATGTTATTCCCTGTGCCTATACCAGTGTACCCCGCTGCAGAAATACTTTTACTGACATACAAGGCTATTAACCAAACTGCACCAAAATACATCTCTTCACTCATCTCAAAATTTTTACCTACCCGACCTCTCCGCTCTGCACAAGATCTGCGTCTCTCATCCACACGCATTACTTGTTCACACTCAGGGGTGTCGGAATGGGGGGGCAAGGGGGCAACTCACTCCCCCCAAACATGGGAGAGGCGTCAATACTGGGGCAGAGGAGCGGCGGGCAGCTAGGTGTGACGCACATGTGTACTAGCGCCTCTGCCCCCGCTCATGCTGGCACTGGGAATGCTGTGGTTGGACACCTCCTTGCGCATCTGCGGACAGCTCTGTATCCTCCTCAGTACTGATTAAGGGGGGTCCCAGGGGGTAAGTACCCTGGGCCCTACTCTCTAAGAGCTCCCCGGAGCTGCTGTATAGGGATCATCCAGCAGACTCCCAGCAGCAGCAGCGGAAGCTGCTGTTGAAGCTGCTGCTGACGGTGGAGCCTGGCGGAAAGGAGAATCATCCCGATGCCGGCCCTGTACCCGCCGCGGGAGGCAGCGCTGTGATCCGGTGCTACTGCAGCACTGGTGACTACAAGAAGACGCCGGCGCTGTGCATTTGACATTGGGGCTGTGGAGGAGGAGCGCGGGAAGCTGCCTGACTTTGGGTGCACTCCAGTCAGCAGAGGTCAGTGTATGAGGACACGGGGGAGGGGGGTTCATTAAATATATTCTATAAGTGATAGTGAGTGCTGTTAATGAAATATATACAAGGTGGGGAGGAGGTGGGATCATTAAATATTTAATCTGTGGGGGATCATATGTAAGGGATGGGGTGTTCGTTAAGGGGCTGATGTGCTGAGAGTGTGTGTGTGTGTGTGTGTGTGTGTGTGTATATATATATATAAATATACACACACACACATATATGGACTTGGACAGACTTTACAGACACACATGTATATATAATAGGAAGATGTGGGCATATATAGGGGGTCATTCCGAGTTGATTGTAGCAGCTACGATCATGCACACTGACATGTGGGGGGACGCCGCATGTTAGCCCCCCCCCCCCTCCACAGAAGTGCAGAGGTACCACACAGCGGCGATGCCTTTGCACTTCAAGAGCAGCTCCCGACCAGCGCAGATTTAGCGTGCTGTCCGGGAGCTACTCATCGCTCCCCAGCCCGCATCGGCTGCATGTGACGTCACACAGCCACCGCGGCCTGCCCCTGCAACGGTCAACGCTGCTCCCGCCCAGCGACCGCCTCAGCCTCAGAGGTGATCGCTAGGCAACGACGGCTGCCATGCACCAGCACACTGTGGTACCGGCGCATGCGCAGTTCTGACCCGATCGCTGCGCTTCAACAAACTGCAGCGAGCGATTGGGTCGGAATGACCCCCATAGTACACATAATAGAATATATATATATATGCATAAAGATGACCGCTTGCCTCTGTAGACACCCTATATTTCTATGTTTCGGCCTTGCGCCCATTATCAATCAAAGTATTGTGCCTGCCGATGGATGCAGGACCGAAATGTATGAATAAAGGACTTTTTTAAACTGGTAACAATTCTGCAGAATGCAAACGGTCATCTCTATGCCCAGGAGGGCACCGTAGCAAGTATACCTGTCACCACTTGTGAGTGCCAGACTCATGGATCTGGTTTTATATAGCGCTAGAAGGCTTCTGTGGTCCTTTAGCTTCTGAAAAGTCAGTGAGTGCCGCCAATTTTTGTTTTTGTATATATATATATATATATATATATATCCTGCAAATGCCCGCAGGGTGTCTCTGTGAAAAATCGAAAAGGGGAAGCCAGATGATGGAGAACTGGCGGCAGATGCTTCTCGACCAGATATCATGCACAAGAACCTGCTGCTGGTGGTGCTCTGCCTGATGTTTGGCGTGGAGGTCACAAAGATGTCATTTACCTGCTGAACCTCTGTCATCTAGTCACCATGTTGCAGTTACTAATAATAGCAATGCCCCCACACATCTTCCTGTCATATACCTGTTGAACCCCTGTCTGTGTTTACAGGTTGGGGCTGATATGCCGGTGTTCCCAATAGTTAGAATCCCGACGGGAAGAAAAGTATGTTTACCCTACCCCTCAACCCTCCCTTTAAGCAGCCTAATCCTAACCCATAACCCCCCCAACCTGCTGCAGCCTAACTCTAACCCTCCCCAACGGTGCCTATACCTAACCCCACTCCCCAAGCCTAACACTCCCCACCCCGCAGCCTAATCCTCCCCAGGGGTGTCTAACCCTAACCTCCCCTTCCCGCAGCCTAACCCTCCCCAGCGGTGCCTAACCCTAACCCCCCCCCCCCTTCCCACAGCCTAAACCTAACCCCCCCTCGCAACCTAAACCTAACCTCCTCCAACCCCCCACTTTCACCCTCTGCAGCTTACTTCTCCGGGGGCCCACCACACAGACATCCAGGATCCTGGCGGTCCGTATTCCGGCACCGGGATTGTAATCTTATTCGGAATACCAACACTAGCATTCCAAGCAGTGTCGGACTCCAGTGTAGGTATTTACACTGTCAGGATCCTCACCGGATCCCGTGCTTACCATGTTGCTGATAATGCTAATAATCTTAATGATGCACCGACACGTATGACCGGAGACAGTGTACGTCTGAGCGTCCGATGACGTACGTTTCATGTTTGCTTGATCACATCGGTGCCTGGATTTTAAAATGATATACTTGGTTATAGGAAAACATTTCCTCTCAATACCAATATTATTACATATGTGCTGAATTGAACATATATGTTTCTTTGTGCCTGTGAGAACGATCCCACTGTTATACATTATAGGTAGTAACACTGTCTTATTGTGTGATACGTTATGGGTAGTAACAAAGTGGTCATTGTAAGACATAGTGGTTACCAGAAAAGGCCACTTAGGTTGTATTCAGTAGTAACGCTCTGCAGGGAGCACTTAGGTTGTATGCAGTAGTAACGCTCTGCAGGGAGCACTTAGGTTGTATGCAGTAGTAACGCTCTGCAGGGGGCACTTAGGTTGTATGCAGTAGTAACACTGCAGGGAGCACTTAGGTTGTATGCAGTAGTAACGCTCTGCAGGGAGCACTTAGGTTGTATGCAGTAGTAACGCTCTGCAGGGAGCACTTAGGTTGTATGCAGTAGTAACACTCTGCAGGGAGCACTTAGGTTGTATGCAGTAGTAACGCTCTGCAGGGAGCACTTAGGTTGTATGCAGTAGTAACGCTCTGCAGGGAGCACTTAGGTTGTATGCAGTAGTAACACTCTGCAGGGAGCACTCTTAGGTTGTATGCAGTAGTAACGCTCTGCAGGGAGCACTTAGGTTGTATGCAGTAGTGACGCTCTGCAGGGAGCACTTAGGTTGTATGCAGTAGTAATGCTCTGCAGGGAGCACTTAGGTTGTATGCAGTAGTAACCCTCTGCAGGGAGCACTCTTAGGTTGTATGCAGTAGTAACGCTCTGCAGGGAGCACTTAGTTTGTATGCAGTAGTAACGCTCTGCAGGGAGCACTTAGGTTGTATGCAGTAGTAACCCTCTGCAGGGAGCACTTAGGTTGTATGCAGTAGTAACGCTCTGCAGGGAGCACTTAGGTTGTATGCAGTAGTAACGCTCTGCAGGGAGCACTTAGGTTGTATGCAGTAGTGACGCTCTGCATGGAGCACTTAGGGTGTATGCAGTAGTAACACTGCAGGGAGCACTTAGGTTGTATGCAGTAGTAACGCTCTGCAAGGAGCACTTAGGTTGTATGCAGTAGTGACGCTCTGCATGGAGCACTTAGGGTGTATGCAGTAGTAACACTGCAGGGAGCACTTAGGTTGTATGCAGTAGTAACACTCTGCAGGGAGCACTCTTAGGTTGTATGCAGTAGTAACACTCTACAGGGAGCACTTAGGTTGTATGCAGTAGTAACACTCTGCAGGGAGCACTCTTAGGTTGTATGCAGTAGTAACCCTCTGCAGGGAGCACTTAGGTTGTATGCAGTAGTAACACTCTGCAGGGAGCACTCTTAGGTTGTATGCAGTAGTAACCCTCTGCAGGGAGCACTTAGGTTGTATGCAGTAGTAACACTCTGCAGGGAGCACTCTTAGGTTGTATGCAGTAGTAACCCTCTGCAGGGAGCACTTAGGTTGTATGCAGTAGTAACACTCTGCAGGGAGCACTCTTAGGGTGTATGCAGTAGTAACGCTCTGCAGGGAGCACTTAGGTTGTATGCAGTAGTAACGCTCTGCAGGGAGCACTTAGGTTGTATGCAGTAGTAACCCTCTGCAGGGAGCACTTAGGTTGTATGCAGTAGTAACGCTCTGCAGGGAGCACTTAGGTTGTATGCAGTAGTAACGCTCTGCTGGGAGCACTTAGGTTGTATGCAGTAGTAACGCTCTGCAGGGAGCACTTAGGTTGTATGCTGTAGTAACGCTCTGCAGGGAGCACTTAGGTTGTATGCAGTAGTAACGCTCTGCAGGGAGCACTCTTAGGTTGTATGCAGTAGTAACCCTCTGCAGGGAGCACTCTTAGGTTGTATGCAGTAGTAACGCTCAGCAGGGAGCACTTAGGTTGTATACAGTAGTAACGCTCTGCAGGGAGCACTTAGGTTGTATGCAGTAGTAACGCTCTGCAGGGAGCACTTAGGTTGTATGCAGTAGTAACCCTCTGCAGGGAGCACTTAGGTTGTATGCAGTAGTAACGCTCTGCAGGGAGCACTCTTAGGTTGTATGCAGTAGTAACGCTCTGCAGGGAGCACTTAGGTTGTATGCAGTAGTAACGCTCTGCAGGGAGCACTTAGGGTGTATGCAGTAGTAACGCTCTGCAGGGAGCACTCTTAGGTTGTATGCAGTAGTAACGCTCTGCAGGGAGCACTTAGGTTGTATGCAGTAGTAACGCTCTGCATGGAGCACTTAGGGTGTATGCAGTAGTAACACTGCAGGGAGCACTTAGGTTGTATGCAGTAGTAACGCTCTGCAGGGAGCACTTAGGTTGTATGCAGTAGTAACACTCTGCAGGGAGCACTCTTAGGTTGTATGCAGTAGTAACGCTCAGCAGGGAGCACTTAGGTTGTATACAGTAGTAACGCTCTGCAGGGAGCACTTAGGTTGTATGCAGTAGTAACGCTCTGCAGGGAGCACTTAGGTTGTATGCAGTAGTAACCCTCTGCAGGGAGCACTTAGGTTGTATGCAGTAGTAACGCTCTGCAGGGAGCACTCTTAGGTTGTATGCAGTAGTAACGCTCTGCAGGGAGCACTTAGGTTGTATGCAGTAGTAACGCTCTGCAGGGAGCACTTAGGTTGTATGCAGTAGTGACGCTCTGCAGGGAGCACTTAGGTTGTATGCAGTAGTAATGCTCTGCAGGGAGCACTTAGGTTGTATGCAGTAGTAACCCTCTGCAGGGAGCACTCTTAGGTTGTATGCAGTAGTAACGCTCTGCAGGGAGCACTTAGGTTGTATGCAGTAGTAACGCTCTGCAGGGAGCACTTAGGTTGTATGCAGTAGTAACACTCTGCAGGGAGCACTCTTAGGTTGTATGCAGTAGTAACGCTCAGCAGGGAGCACTTAGGTTGTATACAGTAGTAACGCTCTGCAGGGAGCACTTAGGTTGTATGCAGTAGTAACGCTCTGCAGGGAGCACTTAGGTTGTATGCAGTAGTAACCCTCTGCAGGGAGCACTTAGGTTGTATGCAGTAGTAACGCTCTGCAGGGAGCACTCTTAGGTTGTATGCAGTAGTAACGCTCTGCAGGGAGCACTTAGGTTGTATGCAGTAGTAACGCTCTGCAGGGAGCACTTAGGTTGTATGCAGTAGTGACGCTCTGCAGGGAGCACTTAGGTTGTATGCAGTAGTAATGCTCTGCAGGGAGCACTTAGGTTGTATGCAGTAGTAACCCTCTGCAGGGAGCACTCTTAGGTTGTATGCAGTAGTAACGCTCTGCAGGGAGCACTTAGGTTGTATGCAGTAGTAACGCTCTGCAGGGAGCACTTAGGTTGTATGCAGTAGTAACACTCTGCAGGGAGCACTCTTAGGTTGTATGCAGTAGTAACGCTCAGCAGGGAGCACTTAGGTTGTATACAGTAGTAACGCTCTGCAGGGAGCACTTAGGTTGTATGCAGTAGTAACGCTCTGCAGGGAGCACTTAGGTTGTATGCAGTAGTAACCCTCTGCAGGGAGCACTTAGGTTGTATGCAGTAGTAACGCTCTGCAGGGAGCACTCTTAGGTTGTATGCAGTAGTAACGCTCTGCAGGGAGCACTTAGGTTGTATGCAGTAGTAACGCTCTGCATGGAGCACTTAGGGTGTATGCAGTAGTAACACTGCAGGGAGCACTTAGGTTGTATGCAGTAGTAACGCTCTGCAGGGAGCACTTAGGTTGTATGCAGTAGTAACACTCTGCAGGGAGCACTTAGGTTGTATGCAGTAGTGACGCTCTGCATGGAGCACTTAGGGTGTATGCAGTAGTAACACTGCAGGGAGCACTTAGGTTGTATGCAGTAGTAACGCTCTGCAGGAAGCACTTAGGTTGTATGCAGTAGTGACGCTCTGCATGGAGCACTTAGGGTGTATGCAGTAGTAACACTGCAGGGAGCACTTAGGTTGTATGCAGTAGTAACGCTCTGCAGGGAGCACTTAGGTTGTATGCAGTAGTAACACTCTGCAGGGAGCACTTAGGTTGTATGCAGTAGTGACGCTCTGCATGGAGCACTTAGGGTGTATGCAGTAGTAACACTGCAGGGAGCACTTAGGTTGTATGCAGTAGTAACGCTCTGCAGGGAGCACTTAGGTTGTATGCAGTAGTGACGCTCTGCAGGGAGCACTTAGGTTGTATGCAGTAGTAATGCTCTGCAGGGAGCACTTAGGTTGTATGCAGTAGTAACCCTCTGCAGGGAGCACTCTTAGGTTGTATGCAGTAGTAACGCTCTGCAGGGAGCACTTAGTTTGTATGCAGTAGTAACGCTCTGCAGGGAGCACTTAGGTTGTATGCAGTAGTAACCCTCTGCAGGGAGCACTTAGGTTGTATGCAGTAGTAACGCTCTGCAGGGAGCACTTAGGTTGTATGCAGTAGTAACGCTCTGCAGGGAGCACTTAGGTTGTATGCAGTAGTGACGCTCTGCATGGAGCACTTAGGGTGTATGCAGTAGTAACACTGCAGGGAGCACTTAGGTTGTATGCAGTAGTAACGCTCTGCAGGGAGCACTTAGGTTGTATGCAGTAGTGACGCTCTGCATGGAGCACTTAGGGTGTATGCAGTAGTAACACTGCAGGGAGCACTTAGGTTGTATGCAGTAGTAACACTCTGCAGGGAGCACTCTTAGGTTGTATGCAGTAGTAACACTCTACAGGGAGCACTTAGGTTGTATGCAGTAGTAACACTCTGCAGGGAGCACTTAGGTTGTATGCAGTAGTAACCCTCTGCAGGGAGCACTTAGGTTGTATGCAGTAGTAACACTCTGCAGGGAGCACTTAGGTTGTATGCAGTAGTAATGCTCTGCAGGGAGCACTTAGGTTGTATGCAGTAGTAACGCTCTGCAGGGAGCACTAAGGTTGTATGCAGTAGTGACGCTCTGCAGGGAGCACTTAGGTTGTATGCAGTAGTAACCCTCTGCAGGGAGCACTTAGGTTGTATGCAGTAGTAACACTCTGCAGGGAGCACTCTTAGGTTGTATGCAGTAGTAACCCTCTGCAGGGAGCACTTAGGTTGTATGCAGTAGTAACACTCTGCAGGGAGCACTCTTAGGGTGTATGCAGTAGTAACGCTCTGCAGGGAGCACTTAGGTTGTATGCAGTAGTAACGCTCTGCAGGGAGCACTTAGGTTGTATGCAGTAGTAACCCTCTGCAGGGAGCACTTAGGTTGTATGCAGTAGTAACGCTCTGCAGGGAGCACTTAGGTTGTATGCAGTAGTAACGCTCTGCTGGGAGCACTTAGGTTGTATGCAGTAGTAACGCTCTGCAGGGAGCACTTAGGTTGTATGCTGTAGTAACGCTCTGCAGGGAGCACTTAGGTTGTATGCAGTAGTAACACTCTGCAGGGAGCACTTAGGTTGTATGCAGTAGTAACACTCTGCAGGGAGCACTCTTAGGTTGTATGCAGTAGTAACGCTCAGCAGGGAGCACTTAGGTTGTATACAGTAGTAACGCTCTGCAGGGAGCACTTAGGTTGTATGCAGTAGTAACCCTCTGCAGGGAGCACTTAGGTTGTATGCAGTAGTAACGCTCTGCAGGGAGCACTCTTAGGTTGTATGCAGTAGTAACGCTCTGCAGGGAGCACTTAGGTTGTATGCAGTAGTAACGCTCTGCAGGGAGCACTTAGGGTGTATGCAGTAGTAACGCTCTGCAGGGAGCACTCTTAGGTTGTATGCAGAAGTAACGCTCTGCAGGGAGCACTTAGGTTGTATGCAGTAGTAACGCTCTGCATGGAGCACTTAGGGTGTATGCAGTAGTAACACTGCAGGGAGCACTTAGGTTGTATGCAGTAGTAACGCTCTGCAGGGAGCACTTAGGTTGTATGCAGTAGTAACACTCTGCAGGGAGCACTCTTAGGTTGTATGCAGTAGTAACGCTCAGCAGGGAGCACTTAGGTTGTATACAGTAGTAACGCTCTGCAGGGAGCACTTAGGTTGTATGCAGTAGTAACGCTCTGCAGGGAGCACTTAGGTTGTATGCAGTAGTAACCCTCTGCAGGGAGCACTTAGGTTGTATGCAGTAGTAACGCTCTGCAGGGAGCACTCTTAGGTTGTATGCAGTAGTAACGCTCTGCAGGGAGCACTTAGGTTGTATGCAGTAGTAACGCTCTGCAGGGAGCACTTAGGGTGTATGCAGTAGTAACGCTCTGCAGGGAGCACTCGTAGGTTGTATGCAGTAGTAACGCTCTGCAGGGAGCACTTAGGTTGTATGCAGTAGTAACGCTCTGCAGGGAGCACTCTTAGGTTGTATGCAGTAGTAACGCTCTGCAGGGAGCACTTAGGTTGTATGCAGTAGTAACGCTCTGCAGGGAGCACTTAGGGTGTATGCAGTAGTAACGCTCTGCAGGGAACACTTAGGTTGTATGCAGTAGTAACGCTCCGCAGGGAGCACTTAGGTTGCATGCAGTAGTAATGCTCTGCAGGGAGCACTGAGGTTGTATGCAGTAGTAACACTGCAGGGAGCACTTAGTTTGTATGCAGTAGTAACACTCTGCAGGGAGCACTTAGGTTGTATGCAGTAGTAACGCTCTGCAGGGAGCACTTAGGTTGTATGCAGTAGTAACACTGCAGGGAGCACTTAGTTTGTATGCAGTAGTAACACTCTGCAGGGAGCACTTAGGTTGTATGCAGTAGTAACGCTCTGCAGGGAGCACTTAGGTTGCATGCAGTAGTAATGCTCTGCAGGGAGCACTTAGGTTGTATGCAGTAGTAACCCTCTGCAGGGAGCACTTAGGTTGTATGCAGTAGTAACACTGCAGGGAGCACTTAGGTTGTATGCAGTAGTAACGCTCTGCAGGGAGCACTTAGGTTGTATGCAGTAGTAACGCTCTGCAGGGAGCACTTAGGTTGTATGCAGTAGTAATGCTCTGCAGGGAGCACTTAGGTTGTATGCAGTAGTAACACTGCAGGGAGCACTTAGTTTGTATGCAGTAGTAACGCTCTGCAGGGAGCACTTAGGTTGTATGCAGTAGTAACGCTCTGCAGGGAGCACTTAGGTTGTATGCAGTAGTAACCCTCTGCAGGGAGCACTTAGGTTGTATGCA
The DNA here is from genome assembly GCF_028390025.1 of Pseudophryne corroboree. Lineage (NCBI taxonomy): Eukaryota > Metazoa > Chordata > Amphibia > Anura > Myobatrachidae > Pseudophryne > Pseudophryne corroboree. Next base: position 735,755 of record NW_026967510.1, on the reverse strand, counting down.
GTAGTGACGCTCTGCAGGCAGCACTTAGGTTGTATGCAGTAGTAACGCTCTGCAGGGAGCACTTAGGTTGTATGCAGTAGTAACGCTCTGCAGGGAGCACTCTTAGGTTGTACACAGTAATAACGCTCTGCAGGGAGCACTTAGGTTGTATGCAGTAGTAACGCTCTGCAGGGAGCACTTAGGTTGTATGCAGTAGTAACGCTCTGCATGGAGCACTTAGGTTGTATGCAGTAGTAACGCTCTGCAGGGAGCACTTAGTTTGTATGCAGTAGTAACCCTCTGCAGGGAGCACTTAGGTTGTATGCAGTAGTAACGCTCTGCAGGAAGCACTTAGGTTGTATGCAGTAGTAACGCTCTGCAGGGAGCACTTAGGTTGTATGCAGTAGTAACGCTCTGCAGGGAGCACTTAGGTTGTATGCAGTAGTGACGCTCTGCATGGAGCACTTAGGTTGTATGCAGTAGTAACACTGCAGGGAGCACTTAGGTTGTATGCAGTAGTAACGCTCTGCAGGGAGCACTTAGGTTGTATGCAGTAGTAACGCTCTGCAGGGAGCACTTAGGTTGTATGCAGTAGTAACGCTCTGCAGGGAGCACTTAGGTTGTATGCAGTAGTAACGCTCTGCAGGGAGCACTTAGGTTGTATGCAGTAGTAACGCTCCGCAGGGAGCACTTAGGTTGTATGCAGTAGTAACGCTCTGCAGGGAGCACTTAGGTTGCATGCAGTAGTAACGCTCTGCAGGGAGCACTTAGGTTGTATGCAGTAGTAACGCTCCGCAGGGAGCACTTAGGTTGTATGCAGTAGTAACGCTCTGCAGGGAGCACTTAGGTTGCATGCAGTAGTAACGCTCTGCAGGGAGTATTTAGGTTGTATGCAGTAGTAACGCTCTGCAGGGAGCACTTAGGTTGTATGCAGTAGTAACGCTCTGCAGGGAGCACTAAGGTTGGATGCAGTAGTAACGCTTTGCAGGGAGCACTTAGGTTGTATGCAGTAGTAACACTGCAGGGAGCACTTAGGTTGTATGCAGTAGTAACGCTCTGCAGGGAGCACTTAGGTTGTATGCAGTAGTAACGCTCTGCAGGGAGCACTTAGGTTGTATGCAGTAGTAACGCTCTGCAGGGAGCACTTAGGTTGTATGCAGTAGTAACGCTCTGCAGGGAGCACTTAGGTTGTATGCAGTAGTAACACTGCAGGGAGCACTTAGGTTGTATGCAGTAGTAACGCTCTGCAGGGAGCACTTAGGTTGTATGCAGTAGTAACGCTCTGCAGGGAGCACTTAGGTTGTATGCAGTAGTAACGCTCTGCAGGGAGCACTTAGGTTGTATGCAGTAGTAACGCTCTGCAGGGAGCACTTAGGTTGTATGCAGTAGTGACGCTCTGCATGGAGCACTTAGGGTGTATGCAGTAGTAACACTGCAGGGAGCACTTAGGTTGTATGCAGTGGTAACGCTCTGCAGGGAGCACTTAGGTTGTATGCAGTAGTAACGCTTTGCAGGGAGCACTTAGGTTGTATGCAGTAGTAACGCTCTGCAGGGAGCACTTAGGTTGTATGCAGTAGTAACCCTCTGCAGGGAGCACTTAGGTTGTATGCAGTAGTAACGCTCTGCAGGGAGCACTTAGGTTGTATGCAGTAGTAACACTGCAGGGAGCACTTAGGTTGTATGCAGTAGTAACGCTCTGCAGGGAGCACTTAGGTTGTATGCAGTAGTAACGCTCTGCAGAGAGCACTTAGGTTGTATGCAGTAGTAACCCTCTGCAGGGAGCACTTAGGTTGTATGCAGTAGTAACGCTCTGCAGGGAGCACTTAGGTTGTATGCAGTAGTAACGCTCTGCAGGGAGCACTTAGGTTGTATGCAGTAGTAACGCTCTGCAGGGAGCACTTAGGTTGTATGCAGTAGTAACGCTCCGCAGGGAGCACTAAGGTTGTATGCAGTAGTAACGCTCTGCAGGGAGCACTTAGGTTGTATGCAGTAGTAACACTGCAGGGAGCACTTAGGTTGTATGCAGTAGTAACGCTCTGCAGGGAGCACTTAGGTTGTATGCAGTAGTAACGCTCTGCAGGGAGCACTTAGGTTGTATGCAGTAGTAACGCTCTGCAGGGAGCACTTAGGTTGTATGCAGTAGTAACGCTCTGCAGGGAGCACTTAGGTTGTATGCAGTAGTAACACTGCAGGGAGCACTTAGGTTGTATGCAGTAGTAACGCTCTGCAGGGAGCACTTAGGTTGTATGCAGTAGTAACACTGCAGGGAGCACTTAGGTTGTATGCAGTAGTAACGCTCTGCAGGGAGCACTTAGGTTGTATGCAGTAGTAACGCTCTGCAGGGAGCACTTAGGTTGTATGCAGTAGTAACGCTCTGAAGGGAGCACTTAGGTTGTATGCAGTAGTAACGCTCTGCAGGGAGCACTTAGGTTGTATGCAGTAGTAACCCTCTGCAGGGAGCACTTAGGTTGTATGCAGTAGTAACACTGCAGGGAGCACTTAGGTTGTATGCAGTAGTAACGCTCTGCAGGGAGCACTTAGGTTGTATGCAGTAGTAACGCTCTGCAGAGAGCACTTAGGTTGTATGCAGTAGTAACCCTCTGCAGGGAGCACTTAGGTTGTATGCAGTAGTAACGCTCTGCAGGGAGCACTTAGGTTGTATGCAGTAGTAACGCTCTGCAGGGAGCACTTAGGTTGTATGCAGTAGTAACGCTCTGCAGGGAGCACTTAGGTTGTATGCAGTAGTAACGCTCCGCAGGGAGCACTAAGGTTGTATGCAGTAGTAACGCTCTGCAGGGAGCACTTAGGTTGCATGCAGTAGTAACGCTCTGCAGGGAGCACTTAGGTTGTATGCAGTAGTAACGCTCCGCAGGGAGCACTAAGGTTGTATGCAGTAGTAACGCTCTGCAGGGAGCACTTAGGTTGCATGCAGTAGTAACCCTCTGCAGGGAGCACTTAGGTTGTATGCAGTAGTAACACTCTGCAGGGAGCACTCTTAGGTTGTATGCAGTAGTAACGCTCTGCAGGGAGCACTTAGGTTGTATGCAGTAGTAACGCTCTGCAGGGAGCACTTAGGTTGTATGCAGTAGTAACGCTCTGCAGGGAGCACTTAGGTTGTATGCAGTAGTAACGCTCTGCAGGGAGAACTTAGGTTGTATGCAGTAGTAACGCTCTGCAGGGAGCACTTAGGTTGTATGCAGTAGTAACGCTCTGCAGGGAGCACTTAGGTTGTATGCAGTAGTGACGCTCTGCATGGAGCACTTAGGGTGTATGCAGTAGTAACACTGCAGGGAGCACTTAGGTTGTATGCAGTAGTAACGCTCTGCAGGGAGCACTTAGGTTGTATGCAGTAGTAACGCTTTGCAGGGAGCACTTAGGTTGTATGCAGTAGTAACGCTCTGCAGGGAGCACTTAGGTTGTATGCAGTAGTAACGCTCTGCAGGGAGCACTTAGGTTGTATGCAGTTGTAACGCTCTGCAGGGAGCACTTAGGTTGTATGCAGTAGTAACGCTTTGCAGGGAGCACTTAGGTTGCATGCAGTAGTAACACTGCAGGGAGCACTTAGGTTGTATGCAGTAGTAACGCTCTGCAGGGAGCACTTAGGTTGTATGCAGTAGTAACGCTCTGCAGGGAGCACTTAGGTTGTATGCAGTAGTAACGCTCTGCAGGGAGCACTTAGGTTGTATGCAGTAGTAACGCTCTGCAGGGAGCACTTAGGTTGTATGCAGTAGTAACGCTCTGCAGGGAGCACTTAGGTTGTATGCAGTAGTAACACTGCAGGGAGCACTTAGGTTGTATGCAGTAGTAACGCTCTGCAGGGAGCACTTAGGTTGTATGCAGTAGTAACACTGCAGGGAGCACTTAGGTTGTATGCAGTAGTAACGCTCTGCAGGGAGCACTTAGGTTGTATGCAGTAGTAACACTGCAGGGAGCACTTAGTTTGTATGCAGTAGTAACGCTCTGCAGGGAGCACTTAGGTTGTATGCAGTAGTAACGCTCTGCAGGGAGCACTTATGCTGTATGCAGTAGTAACGCTCTGCAGGGAGCACTTAGGTTGTATGCAGTAGTAACACTGCAGGGAGCACTTAGGTTGTATGCAGTAGTAACGCTCTGCAGGGAGCACTTAGGTTGTATGCAGTAGTAACGCTCTGCAGGGAGCACTTAGGTTGTATGCAGTAGTAACGCTCTGCAGGGAGCACTTAGGTTGTATGCAGTAGTAACGCTCTGCAGGGAGCACTTAGGTTGTATGCAGTAGTAACGCTCTGCAGGGAGCACTTAGGTTGTATGCAGTAGTAACGCTCTGCAGGGAGCACTTAGGTTGTATGCAGTAGTGACGCTCTGCATGGAGCACTTAGGGTGTATGCAGTAGTAACACTGCAGGGAGCACTTAGGTTGTATGCAGTAGTAACGCTCTGCAGGGAGCACTTAGGTTGTATGCAGTAGTAACGCTTTGCAGGGAGCACTTAGGTTGTATGCAGTAGTAACGCTCTGCAGGGAGCACTTAGGTTGTATGCAGTAGTAACCCTCTGCAGGGAGCACTTAGATTGTATGCAGCAGTAACGCTCTGCAGGGAGCACTTAGGTTGTATGCAGTAGTAACGCTCTGCAGGGAGCACTTAGGTTGTATGCAGTAGTAACGCTCTGCAGGGAGCACTAAGGTTGTATGCAGTAGTAATGCTCTGCAGGGAGCACTTAGATTGTATGCAGTAGTAATGCTCTGCAGGGAGCACTTAGGTTGTATGCAGTATTAACACTGCAGGGAGCACTTAGGTTGTATGCAGTAGTAACGCTCTGCAGGGAGCACTTAGATTGTATGCAGTAGTAACGCTCTGCAGGGAGCACTTAGGTTGTATGCAGTAGTAACGCTCTGCAGGGAGCACTTAGGTTGTATGCAGTAGTAACGCTCTGCAGAGAGCACTTAGTTTGTATGCAGTAGTAACCCTCTGCAGGGAGCACTTAGGTTGTATGCAGTAGTGATGCTCTCCAGGTAGCACTTAGATTGTATGCAGTAGTAACGCTCTGCAGGGAGCACTTAGGTTGTATGCAGTAGTAACGCTCTGCAGGTCGCAGCTGTAAAACATTTTTTTTCTGAGATCACAATCCCGCTGTGAAAGGATCTCATACATTTGATAAATAAAACCTGTGTTTAAATCCCTTTTATATTTCACTTGCTTATATCAGTTATTGCTGTACCCATATACCCATACATAGGCAGTGCTGGTATATAAATGATTTTATATCTTTCATTCATTTGTCTTTCCAGGCTGACAATCAATTGCCTTATGTCATGTCTATTGAAAAATCTATCTTAAATAAAAATAATAAAAGTTATGTTTTAATTTATTCATGAAACATAAAGAAAAAAAGAGTGCGCCACACATTAAGGCTTCTTTAGATATAAGGCCACTAGCGTTTTTTCCTAAACCCCCTAACCAGTCATTGCAATTTGCTTAATGGCGCACCTCCAACCAGATTAGCTAATTTTTGGTATTAACACTTTCGGATTATTCCCTCTATCGCTTGGTTTATACATAGAAGGATCATAAAACAATTATCATTTGGGCCTGTGCATAGTCCCTCAGACTTAACGTCTTCCCTGGAAATACTTGTGGATGGAGCCCTTCATTCGCTTTGCCAGGATTCAAGGGTGGTCAATCTGTTGAAATCAGAGCACTATATTTTGGCCACTGTGCTCGATCCTAGGTTTAAAGCCTACGTTGTATCTCTCTTTCCGGACACAAGTCTGCATAGGTGGTAGTGTTCACTCTAGGAGTGAACTGGGGCAGGGCGCCGGACTCAGGGGGGCACATGCGCGCGCCCGAAATGGGGGCACGGCCACGCAAATTAGGGGGCGTGGCCACGTCTCCGTCATTTTAGGGGGCGGTGCGACCCACAGACGCTACTATAGAGAGCGTCTGTGGCCGGCGACGTCACTGTTGGGGGCGTGCCCAGCACCTCCGTCGGTGCTGGGCTTCCCCCAGCCCTCTCCCAATGCGTGAATGGATGCCGCGCGCATGCGCACGGCATCTATACACGCCGGGAGGGCAGGGAGCGGGTGGCTGTTTTAGCAGGGCGCCGCAAAAGGGGAAGGGCGGGTTTTGCCTGTTAAAAAACGGGCAGGGCGCGGCGCCCTGCTAAAACAGCCTAGAGGGAACACTAGGTGGAAAGACCTGCTGGTGAGAAAATGGTCAACTCAAGCGGAACGTGACCCATCAACAGCTCCTCCTTCATTTTCTCCAGCAACTGGGGCTGCGAGGAAGAGGATAACATTTCCGAGCCCACTCAATGGACACAAAAGTAACACTACAAGTGACACATTAACAGGAAATTGTTTCTGTCACCATAGCGACAATTATCTGGAAATAAGATAATACACAGACACATAAAAAGACTCAACGGAAATCTTTTGTTTTTAAACAACTTTATTTCATATCTTTAATACACAGATTTTTCTCTATATTTTAAACTTAAAAAAATACTTTACTCTGCACAACATGGATAAAATATCCTTAAAGCACAGAAACAATTCAAGTTACATTATAGTATTGCAGGCAAGTAAAACAGATACATATCAGGAGATCCAAAACACTATGGGGGTCATTCAGAACCAGCCGCAATAGCGTTGTGCAGCAGTTTGCTGGTGGTGACAAAATGCACGTACGCAGCGGCCGCACAGACACACACATTGTGGTCACATCCCTGAGGGGTGAACGTGGGCGGGCCGGGACCATTTTCCGGGGGGGCTGCGTGATGTCACATCTGCGTTCATCTCTGATTAACCCCCTATAAGCTTCCAGAGTGCACCTCATATCTCATCTTTTCCAAGTTACTACAAATGATATGAGATCGGTAGCAGCACTACTTTCAGGATTATTACACAGAACACACATAAAGGCTGACACAGCAAATAACAGTAACACATACAAGGGATTAATTAGACATAAGGAAGTATAATCATCATTAAGTCTAATTATCAACTGGTTCTGTGCGGGACCCATACACCTCTGTACTGCCTCCAGCAGCCCCTGGCACTGCACTGTGACCATCCACCCTCTCTTTCTGCTACTGCCACCCGCCCTGTCTCCTCCAACTACTACCACTGCCATGTCTCCCCTCTGACACCTTAGCGCTGCTTGGGGACAATATTACCCACAGACAGTGCCTCCGGCAGCCCCCGCTACAGCACTAGTGCCACCACCCTGTCTCCACCTCTGACATCTCAGAACTTCTTGGGGATTCTTGGTACTGCTGGTAACAGTCCTTCATCTGCAGGTGGAAGAAACAGGGCAGTAAGGAGGCAGAAGCTGCTTCTGGTGCCATGGACCCTGGTCATGTAGGGCTGGGAGAGTCAGTAAGATTATGTAATAGGGGCCTATAGTAAGTCAGTAAGGAGGCAGAAGCTGCTTCTGGTACATGGACCCTGGTCATGTAGGGCTGGGAGAGTCAGTAAGATTATGTAATAGGGGACTACAGTAAGTCAGTAAGGAGGCAGAAGCTGCTTCTGGTACATGGACCCTGGTCATGTAGGGCTGGGAGAGTCAGTAAGATTATGTAATAGGGGCCTATAGTAAGTCAGTAAGGAGGCAGAAGCTGCTTCTGGTACATGGACCCTGGTCATGTAGGGCTGGGAGAGTCAGTAAGATTATGTAATAGGGGCCTACAGTAAGTCAGTATGGAGGCAGAAGCTGCTTCTGGTACATGGACCCTGGTCATGTAGGGCTGGGAGAGTCAGTAAGATTCTGTAATAGGGGCCTACAGTAAGTCAGTAAGGAGGCAGAAGCTAATTCTGGTACATGGACCCTGGTCATGTAGGGCTGGGAGAGTCAGTAAGATTGTGTAATAGGGGCCTACAGTAAGTCAGTAAGGAGGCAGAAGCTGCTTCTGGTACATGGACCCAGGTCATGTAGGGCTGGGAGAGTCAGTAAGATTCTGTAATAGGGGCCTACAGTAAGTCAGTAAGGAGGCAGAAGCTGCTTCTGGTACATGGACCCTGGTCATGTAGGGCTGGGAGAGTCAGTAAGATTATGTAATAGGGGCCTTCAGTAAGTCAGTAAGGAAGCAGAAGCTGCTTCTGGTACATGGACCCTGCTCATGTAGGGCTGGGAGAGTCAGTAAGATTCTGTAATAGGGGCCTACAGTAAGTCAGTAAGGAGGCAGAAGCTGCTTCTGGTACATGGACCCTGGTCATGTAGAGCTGGGAGAGTCAGTAAGATTGTGTAATAGGGGCCTACAGTAAGTCAGTATGGAGGCAGAAGCTGCTTCTGGTACATGGACCCTGGTCATGTAGGGCTGGGAGAGTCAGTAAGATGATGTAATAGGGGCCTACAGTAAGTCAGTAAGGAGACAGAAGCTGCTTCTGGTACATGGACCCTGGTCATGTAGGGCTGGGAGTCAGTAAGATTCTGTAATAGGGGCCTACAGTAAGTCAGTAAGGAGGCAGAAGCTGCTTCTGGTACATGGACCCAGGTCATGTAGGGCTGGGAGTCAGTAAGATTGTGTAATAGAGGCCTACAGTAAGTCAGTAAGGAGGCAGAAGCTGCTTCTGGTACATGGATCCTGGTCATGTAGGGCTGGGAAAGTCAGTAAGATTATGTAATAGGGGCCTACAGTAAGTCAGTAAGGAGGCAGAAGCTGCTTCTGGTACCATGGATCCTGGTCATGTAGGGCTGGGAGAGTCAGTAAGATTATGTAAAAGAGTCACCATTTTACAGGCAGCCGGTGAAGGGAGCAGAGAATGGGTGTTATGTGGCAGGAACGGGCCGGTTAGGTAACAGCCTGGCTGCAGCATTCTGTACAAGCTACAAGCGGTGCAATTCTTTTGCCGGGAGACCCAGGTAGAGGACATTGCAGTAGTCTATGTGTGATGATACAAATGAATGTATGACTGTAGGAAGATCTTCTGAGGGAAATAAGTGCTGGAGTCTGGCTATGTTCCTCAGATGAGGATATGATTGTGGCTGATACCTGATGTCTAAGTGTCACTCCACCATCCAGGACACCAAGATTCCGCACACGATCAGCATTTTGTAACTCTGAACCCCCAAGCGTAAGTCTGGCTGGTAGCAAAGCTGAGCTGTAGCCCTGCCCTTTGTTGGTGAGCTTCTATCATAAAGACCTGTTTCACCAGGACTGAGTCACAGCCAACTGGCATCACCCACACCTGGAGCTCAGCTAGACAACCATTTAGGATTGGTACTGAGTTCTCAGTACCCAGAGCAAAAGACAGGTCATCTGCATAGCAGTGGTAGATGAGGGCATGACATCTGATTATTTAGCTCAGTGGTAACATGTATATTGCAAAAAGCATAGGAGATAGGATAAGAACCTTGAAGAACAACGCATGGCAATGATAAGTATACTCCAGAAGATTAAAATGGTTCCTCACCTGAGTGAGGTCTATTGTGTGCAACAAGAGCGGATTTATTTCTCAGAGTATAGAAATGGCTTCTCACCTGTGTGACTTCTGTGATGTCTAACAAGATCTGATTTCTGTGTAAAACATTTCCCGCATTCAGAGCAAGAAAATGGCTTCTCACCTGTGTGACTTCTGTAATGTATAACTAGATGTGATTTACGTACAAAACATTTCCCACACTCAGAGCAAGAAAATGACTTCTCACCTGTGTGATTTCGGTTATGTCTAACAAGAGCTGATTTGTGTGCAAAACATTTCCCACACTCAGAACATGGAAATGGCTTCTCACCTGTGTGAGTTCGCTGATGTGTAATAAGATCTGATTTCTGTGTAAAACATTTCCCACACTCAGAACATGGAAATGGCTTCTCACCTGTGTGAGTTCGCTGATGTGTAATAAGATCTGATTTCTGTGTAAAACATTTCCCACACTCAGAACATGGAAATGGCTTCTCACCTGTGTGAGTTCGTTGATGTGCAATAAGATCTGATTTCTGTGTAAAACATTTCCCGCATTCAGAGCAAGAAAATGGCTTCTCACCTGTGTGACTTCTGTAATGTATAACAAGATGTGATTTACGTACAAAACATTTCCCACACTCAGAGCAAGAAAATGGCTTCTCACCTGTGAGATTTCTGTTATGTCTAACAAGAGCTGATTTGTGTGCAAAACATTTCCCACACTCAGAACATATTATTGGCCTTTCACCTGCCTTACCTGTGTGTGGGTTAATAGGCTTTGTGTTCTGTGTAAAACATTTGGCATCTATAGCACATGGAAACTCTGTATCTACTCTCAGAGCTGTAACAGATGCACCAATATCAGAGTGATCAGGAGAACATTTCCCAGGATCAGAGGGATCAGCTGATAGAGCTGGATGTATAATTGGGGTAATGGGGTTATCTCCTGGAGAATCCTGTCTACTGTCATTATCTATTATGTCACAATCCGGGGATAACATTAGATGTCCTTCTGAGATATTCCTGCTTGTGGGTCCATCTGCTGGAAATAAAATACATTATGGAAATGTGACATTTTCTGTAACAATATTAATCTTGTAAACAATAGGAGAAGACGACTCTCTGGGACACTTAATTGTAAATGTGTGTGTATAATAAAACATAACTTTTAATGAAGGCTTTATAATATTGTGTCTCAGACTATCATTGTGTCCACCCTCCTGAGAACACTCACAATAACAAATGTAATATTATAATAAGACTTAGATATATCTCTCTTGTACTGGTAACTAACCATAAAGTATAAATGGAGATGTAGTCACTCGCCAAGTCCTATGTCAGCACCAATGTAAAACAATGGATGGGGAACATATCGTATGAATTGGAGATTCTAGATGAACAATAACATCAGTCATATGAGCTGATGGATCAGAGAAATGTCTCCTAACGTTACTCCTGGAAGCATTGGTAAGGTAGCATTCCTTTATGTGTGTGCTCATACGCTGGTAAACCTGTACAAGTGTTACTCACCCTTATATAAGGTATATTGCTACAGCAGAGTAGGTGTGGAACAAGGTACTTTACATGCAATACACCATATGATACCCTGTAATCATCATCATCTGCTAGGTTATAATCTACTTTATTTTACGTCCTAGAGGATGCTGGGGTCCATTTAGTACCATGGGGTATAGACGGGTCCTTTGGGAGCCACTGGCACTTTAAGAGTTTAATAGTATAGGCTGGCCCCTCCCACTATGCCCCTCCTACCAGACTCAGTTTAGAAAATGTGCACGGAGGAGCCGGTCACAGCTAGGGGAGCTCCTAGGAGTTTTCTTAGTTTTTTATTTTCTAGAGTTAGTTAGGTTACAGGAAGGCTGCTGGCAACAGAATCCCTGCTTCGTGGGACTTAGGGAGGGGGAAGGAACCAACGTCTTGAAGAGTTAATGGTTCTCTACTCCACTGACAGGACACTGAGCTCCTGAGGGTGCTGATCACAAGCCCACGGGCGACAACTCACTCCCGCAGTACGGCTGCCACCCCCTAACAAAGCCAGAAGAAAGTGTTGAGTACAGCGTCGGCGACCCGGTTTGCGGGTCGCCGGCGGGTATGGCGGCACAAGGGTGGGAGCGTAGCTCTGACAGGCTGCGCTCCAGGAAGGCTCAGCAACACACAGTGTAGGCGCTTTGAGGGGCGTCCTGAGCCAGCAGCGGATAAACCCTACACTGGTCACGCAGCTAACAGGGGCTAATCCCCCTGTTATCACTAAAATCCTCAGGCCAGTATAAACAATTAGTGCGGGAAGCCGCGCGCCATTACAAGGGACGGGGCTTCCTCTCAGAGCGGATCCAGCACTCACCAGCGCCATTTTCTCCCTGCAGATCATAGGAACTAGGACACTGACAGGGAGCGCTGCCTTCCCTATTAAGGTCAGTCAGTCAGCGCCGGGCTTTTATCATAATAACTGCCTACAGGGGCGCTGTGTGGCTGGCTCCTTATACTCTGTGACTCTCTGAAGGTACTCTGGGGGAAACTGTGTCTGACATTTACCTGTGTGTGTGTATATCCACATTACCATGTCTAAGGACTCTGTGTCCTGTGCTGCAGAGTGTGTATCTTCTCCTGAGGAGTCTATTCCATGTACTCAGGACTGCAATGTGCTGTCTCAGCCTTCTGAATCCGAACCCCCATGGGTGGATTCTTTAAGGGGAATGATATCCCAGATTTCAACAAGGATGTCACATACTGAGAAAGAGACGCAGGTTTTTGAGACAATCTGTAGTGGATTTGAAGTATTCAGCTCCCACTACTTCATCTAAAACCCCACCTACATACCCCAAAAACATACACTTGCCCAGATCATGCAAGCCGACACTGATACCGACTCTGATACAGGGGACGGTGATGGCGATATGCAGGGGGGGATGCATCCATTGCTAAAGGGGTGCAGCTAATGATTGAAGCCATTAGGGATGTTTTGCATATTTCTGAGAAGTTTCTGGAACAAGTAGAGGAATCTTATTTTACAGTAAATAAGAAATCCTCGTTTACCTTCCCTGCTTCTAAGGAGTTAAACTCCTTGTTTGAAAAATCCTGGGAAAACCCAGAGAAAAAATTCCAGTTCCCTAAAAGAATTCTCATTGCTTTCCCTTTCCCTGAAGAGGATAGAAAGAAGTGGGAAAACCCACCTGTAGTAGACGCTTCTGTATCTAGGCTGTCTAAAAAGGTGGTTTTACCTGACCCTGGTTCAACCGTCTTAAAGGAGCCGGCTGACCGCAAGATTAAGACTATGCTCAAATCCCTATACACTGCTACAGGCGTGGCTTTAAGGCCCACTATTGTTTGTGCATTGATTTCTAAAGCCATAGTAAAGTGGTCAGGAACATTACTAGAGGACTTAGATACTATGGATAGGGGTGACATTGACTTGTTTTTACGTCACATACAGGATTCTGCAGGTTTCATGGTGGAGGCCATGAAGGACATTGGCCTGCCACTTCCATGGCTGTCTTGGCACGCAGAGGACTCTGGCTACGCCAATGGACTCCGGATGCAATATCCAAGAAAAGTGTGGAGAACCTGCCATTCACAGGTCAGGCACTATTTGGGGATGCATTGGATGCGTGGATATCTATGGTGACTGCGGGTAAGTCAACATTTCTTCCCTCCGCAGCAGCCTCAGCTAGGAAATCTTATCCTACACCTACACTGCAGTCCTTTTGGACCGCAAAATTTAAAAAATCCAATCCCCCTCCCAACTTCTTTAGAGGAGGTCGGGGAAGATCCAAAAAACCCCACCAACAGGTTCCCAGGAACAGAAACCAGGTTCTCCTTCCTCCAAATACTCAGAATGATGGTGGATCTCTTAGCCTGGCGATCAGGCAGGTGGGAGCGAGACTAAAAGATTCCAGTCACTTCTGGACATCATCATGCCTAGAGCCCTGGGTGACTGATATTGTTACCCAGGGGTACAGACTGGAGTTTCAGAAACTCCCACCTCACAGATTCTTCAAATCAGGCTTATCAGCTTCGTTGACAGAAAGTGCTATCCTACAGGAAGCCATTCAAAAATTGGTACAAACAAATGTCATTGTTCCAGTTCCACCTCGCCCAAAAACCAAAGGTTATTACTCAAACCTGCCTGTGGTACCAAAACCGGCTGTTTCGGTAAGATCTATGTTGAACCTGAAGTCGTTGAACCCCTAACTTGAGGGTTTTCCAATTCAAGATTGAGTATCAGAGAGCGGTGATCTCAGGTCTGGAGGAGGGGGAATTCCTAGTATCCCTGGATATCAAGGATGCGTACCTTCACATTCTGATCTGGCCGCCTCACTAGGCCTATCTACGGTTTGCACTACAGGACTGTCACTATCAGTTCCAGACATTGCCATTTGGCCTCTCCACAGCACCAAGGATGTTCACCAAGGTCATGGCGGAGATGATGCTCCTCCTACGCAAACAGGAAGTGAACATAATTCTATATCTGGATGATCTGCTGATAAAAGAATCTTCCAAGGAGAAGCTGGTGCAGAGTATTGCGCTCTCAACTCAACTACTCTGGGATCATGGGTGGATCCTGAACCTTCCAAAGTCACATTTGGAACCGACAAGAAGACTGCCCTTCCTGGAGATGATACTCAACACGGAAGTGCAGAGGGTGTTTCTACCGGTGGAGAAAGCTTTGGTGATCCAATCAATGGTCCGGGATGTCGTGAAACCTCCCCGGGTATCGGTTAATCAGTGCATTCGCCTTCTGTGGAAGATGGTAGCCTCCTACGAGGCTCTACAGTACTGAAGATTCTATGCACGGTTCTTCCAGCTGGATCTTCTGGACAAGTGGTCGGGATCGCATCTTCACATGCACCAGTGGATATGCCTGTTGCCGAAAGCCAGAATTTCACTACTCTGGTGGCTGCAAACTTCGCACCTGCTCGAGGGCCACAGGTTCAGGATTCAGAATTGGATACTTCTAACCATGGACGCAAGCCTCAAAGGTTGGGGAGTAGTCACCCAGGGGGAAAACTTCCAAGGAATGTGGTCAAGCCAGGAATCGGTCCTTCCAATAAACATTCTGGATCTAAGGGCCATATACAATGGCCTTCTACAAGTGGCTCATCTTCTGCAAGATCGAGCCATTCAGGTTTAGTCGGACAACGTCACAGCGGTGTCCTACATAAACAGTCAGGGTGGAACGAAGAGCAGGGCTGCAATGTCAGAGGTAAAAAGAATCCTCCTCTGGGCAGAAAGACAGGTGCTGGCGCTGTCTGAATCTTCATTCCGGGTGTGGACAACTGCGAAGCAGACATCGTCAGCAGACACAATCTCCATCCAGGAGAATGGGGCCTCCACCCTGAGGTATTCACAGAGGTAACACGCCGATGGGGTGTACCTCAGATAGACATGATGGCCTCTCGTCTCAACAAGGAGCTTCAGAGGTACTGTTCCAGGTCACGAGACCCACAGTCAGTGGCGGTAGACGCCTTGGTGACTCCGTGGGTGTTCCAGTCAGTGTATAAGTTCCCTTCACTTCCACTCATCCCAAGGATTCTCAAACTAATAAAAAGATCAAAAGTTCTGTCGATCCTCATTGCTCTGGACTGGCCAAGGCGGGCTTGGTATGCGGATCTTCTGGCATTACTGCTGGAGGATCCGAGGCCTCTTCCTCTTTGCGAGGACCGTCTACTGCAGGGGCTGTTTGCCTATCAAGACTCACTGCGGCTATGTTTGACGGCATGGAGGTTGAACGCCAGATCTTAACTCGGAAGGGCATTCCGAATACGGTTATTCATACTCTAATCCAAGCTAAGAAGGGAGTAACATCTAATCATAACCATCGGATTTGGAAAAAGTACGTGTCTTGGTGTGAATCCAAGAAGTTTCCTACGGTGGAGTTTCAACTGGGACATTTTCTCTTCTTTCTGCAAGCTGGTGTGGATGTTGGCCTACGCTTGGGCTCCATCAAGGTCCAGATTTCGGCCTTGTCTATTTTCTTCCAGAAACAATTGGCTGCTATCCCTGAGGTTCAGACTTTCTTGAAAAGAGTTCTGCACATCCAACCACCCTTTGTGCCTCCTATGGCACCTTGAGATCTTAAAGTGGTGCTGCAGTTCCTGCAATCGGATTGCTTCAAACCTTTACAGGAGGTGGACGTAAAGTTTCTTACTTGGAAGGCGGTCACGTTGTTGGCCTTAGCTTCTGCCAGACGCGTATCAGAATTGGGGGCATTGTCGCACAAGAGCCCCTACTTGATTTTCCATGAGGACAGAGCTGAGCTCAGAACGCGTCAGCAATTTCTACCTAAGGTTGTGTCGGCTTTTCATATCAACCAACCTATTGTGGTGCCAATGTCATGCTAGATCAGGCTTACTATCCAGCATGCTTATTCCATGGCAGGATTGCCAATTCCAAAATGTGTTTAGGCCCACTCTACCCTAAAGTGGGTTCTTCCTGGGCAGCTGCCCAGGGTGTCTCGGCTATTCACCTTTGCCGAGCAGCTACTTTGTCAGGGTCGAACACGTTTGCTAAGTTTTACAAGTTCTATACTTTGGCCTCTGAGGACCTCAAGTTTGGTCAATCAGTTCTGCAGGAACCTCAGCACTCTCCCTCCTGTACTGGGAGCTTTGGTACACCCCCATGGTACTAAATGGACCCCAACATCCTCTAGGACTTAAGAGAAAATAGGATTTTAATTACCTACCGGTAAATCCTTTTCTTGTAGTCCATAGCGGATGCTGAGCGCCCGCCCTGTGCTTCGTATTCCTGCATTGTTACTTGAGTCAGTATTGTTGGTTCAGTCGTTGCTGAATTGTTCCAAGTTGGTTAGTTTGGCTTTCCTTTTTGTTATGTGTGAGCTGGTGTGACTCTCACCACTATCTGTGTATTTTCTTCTCTCGAAGTATGTCCGTTTCCTCGGGCACAGTTTCTAGACTGAGTCTGGTAGGAGGGGCATAGAGGGAAACTAGCCCACACTATTAAACTCTTAAAGTGCCAGTGGCTACCAAAGGACCCATTTTTAGCCGATGGTACTAAATGGACCCCAGCATCCTCTAGGACGTAAGAGATAGTAGATTATAACCTAGCAGATGATGATGATGATTACAGGGTATCATATGGTGTATTGCATGTAAAGTACCTTGTTCCACACCTACTCTGCTGTAGCAATATACCTTAAATAAGGGTGAATAACACATTTACAGGCTTACCGGTAGGTAATTAAAATCCAATTTTTACATCCCCATCATCAGTGTCTTACCTTTATAGTTTCAATAGTAATAAGGATGATGTGTGTACGGTAAGTATGATACAGAGAATTACATATCAGAATCTATACAGCTGCCGCCATACTTCTGCTTCTCATACGTGTGCTACTGGCAGCAGTGAACATCTGAGTGAGAGTGCAGGGAAGACAGCAGAGTCTGATGAGAAAGAGATTGGATCTGCCTTTGCAGGGATGTACCACACCTGTCACCTCTGTTAGTATATAAAATAATAAATAAGAGGGGTGTGGTCCATCCAGACGTGGTTTCTGGAGTTCTCCTCACTAAGTGGCTTCTTATCTACCCTACCTGATAGCTCTCAGCCGTCGCTGTGACCAAGGCCCAATCTATTAAGTCCCCCACTCCTACTGCACTAAAGCCGCTCACTCCGGGCACTGTTCACTGCCGCAGCCTAATGACGCCTATGAAGCCACGGGCTGTATTCTGGGGCTAAGTGTGCCCAGTCTTTCCTGCACGCTCCAGACACCTGACTTGAAGGCGCTTTTGTCTCAGGCAGGAGCACTTGCTCTTCAGATAACACGGGTGCGCAGCTTCCGCTACTGCTAGGGACAGAACGGGATGCCCACAGTCACCGGAGCCAAGTGGTGAAATTGGGAAGTAAGGTGGCTGCCATTTTGTATCCTGGTGCCCGGCCATCGCATGCTTTGTCTTCTGCCTTCAATAAGGTTTAATATAAATAAGTGTCCTGACGGCTGGACCGGGGTCACTACACTAAACTGAAGCATTTGCCTGGAGGTGAAACTACCTTCTATTTATATGGTACCACTATAATCTACTTCCTCTCAGTCTACATGCAGAGCCCACTATCAAGTATCGTCTGAGTACAGCTCATTACACTCTGATTACAACCTCACAGTATATTATTTTGTGAATTTATTCACTGAATATATTTTGCCATTTGTGTCTCGCTGTGCTGAGTACTTCACGTCTGTGATCACGCTGACCTCTAGTGGAATTTCTCGGTCATTACTGTGTTATTTGACTTGCATTACATCATGTTTACTTGAAATTTTGGCTCGGATACCCCCGTCACACCGATTAAGAATGTCATTTTGAACTGAGTCATCTTGATGTAACCTCCTGACAGCGTACTACTGCTCCTTTTATTTATAGACCGTTTGTATTTTCCTATCTCTGAGAGGTCGGTCTCTTTGTAGCCGGTATACCATGCCTCCAAAAAAGGTTAAAAGGTACCAAATTGGCCCAACCTGTCCATCTCTTTGGTACTTCGAATTCAGGAGGTCCTTCTGAGACCGCTACATCATCTGCTTCTTCTTGTCAGACGCACAGCCCAGCTGTAATGGCTGAAGACATCTTAAGACATCCTAGATGGTCCTGTTACTCTACGCTCTATACCAGTGGTTCTCAAACTCGGTCCTCAGGACCCCACACAGTGCATGTTTTGCAGGTAACCCAGCAGGTGCACAGGTGTATTAATTACTCACTGACACATTTTTAAAGGTTCGCAGGTGGAGCTAATTATTTCACTTGTGATTCTGTGAGGAGATCTGCAAAACATGCACCATGTGGTGTCCGGAGGACCGAGTTTGAGAACCTGTGCTCTATACATTATGTTATCTGCATTTAAGGACTGAAATAATCTCAGAATTGAATTCTAATATTCAAGCTTTGAGGTCAGATATCAGTGAGATTGGCACTCGTACAGACTAAGATGAAAGAGATTGTTGCATCTCACAAAGATCTGATTTCAGCACATGACACCCTTCAGGAAGACATGGGGCTAAATTTACTAAGATAGGAATTCTATTTAAGATAGGATATTGCCCATAGCAACCAATCAGGTTTCAGGTATTATCTTCTAGAAGGTGCTAGATTAATGAGACGTAAAAGCTGATTAGTTGCTATGGGCAACATCCCATCTTAAATAGAACTCCCATCTTAGTAAATTTACCCCATGGTCTCTATTCGTGATAAAGTCATTGATTTAGAAGACAGGTCTCGGAGAAATAATATCAGAATAATGGGCGCTCCGGATTCTGCTACAAATGCTGAGCTTTATGATTATGCCACGGTTCTCTTTTCAGAAACTTTCACCGAAGGCTTCTGCCGCGGACCTTCTTATTGATAGGATCCATAGACTCCCAAAGTCCAAACAGGCCCCTATCCAAGCACCGAGGGACACTCTGCTCAGGGTCCACTTTTATCATATTAAAGAACACATTTTACAGGCTGCTTTGCCTTCCTCATCCACAGCTGAGTGACTGGATAATCTGCAGATATTTCTCCTGTGACACTGACCAAAAGGCGTCTATTCCACCCAAGGAAATGTACAATACAAATGGGTATTTCCTACTAAGGTTATTGTAATGCAAAACGGCACCTTTGCAGTGATACCTTCAACCGAGGATGGCCCTGCTATTCTGAAAAAATAGGATTTTAATACCTATCGGTATATCTTTTTCTTTTAGTCCGTAGGGGATACTGGGATAGTCTTAGCACCATGGGGTATAGATGGGGTCCATTGGAGCCATTATTTACCTTTCAGGTGTCTCCTAAGGCTGGCTCAGCGTCCTAGGCCCGGTTTCCAGCTATGTTGCTAGCATTCATATGTCATGTCTGTCGAATACTGTGACTGAGGCAACCGGCTGAAGGCCTAACAGTTATGTGTGTGCACTACGGGATAGTACGTATATTATGTATACACGCAATAATCACAGGGCATTCAATAAGCAAAGGGTTCTCATATTCACTAGTATAATCTGAAAGCATAACAGAATCCATTTTGATTCTAGTTAGATGATATAGCAAATTCATATTGAACTTTATACACACCCTGAGAGAAAAACAACTTTGTTGGCTAAGTATTGTTTCCACATACGCACTTTCTAAAAGCTCATAGAGACCAGATGTAATTCCTAATATGAACACAGTTGACGATCACGAGTATCATTTTAGTATTCTTGATAATTGTCCCAATATTGCATAACTCTATTGCCTAACATTGTATTCCAGAAGAATGAAATCATATGGGAGGGATATACAAAATGGGCGTTACTTTGTATTATATAAAACTCATTGTTGATACGTGTATGTCGTTGTTAAAATGATTTGACACAGGAAGAGAGGATGTCTCTCTTCCCTGTATACGGGCGTGGCCCGTTGAATAAATAATAATTGATTTTTATAAATCCATTTTCAATTCATTAATTTTACCTAACAACCCAAACAGCAACAAGATGGTAAAATTAGTTATCCTCACAAGGAGAATTCAACAAGATGGGGGCTCGTCCGGGAACTATAGATCTCGATCTCTTCATCAAATTCTCAAAGGGGTGTGCCAGCCAGCAGCTGATGATGGATGGAACATACCAAGTCATTACAGCACTGGTAAGTATAGAATACCATGGTATGTGCTATATTCCAGTACATGCTGTTTCTATACCTGCCAGCTGTCTGTGTGATTGTATTTTTTATAATATGAGAATTATAAGTGGAGAGATTGACAAACTAGTACAATAAGTCAGGGACCTGTTTGTTGTTGTTGTTTGTTTGTAAAATTAATACCAAAATTATGTCCAAATCGGTTGAAGGACCAAGTAACTCGGAAATGATGATTGACAGATGCTGTTGCATGTAAATAAGAATACCAAAATGAATTCAAAGATTTGAGCAAAGAAACAGTGACCTGTGTTTTTCACTCTATGAATGATTGCGTGAATAAGTGCTTTGGACCAAGAGCCAAATAAAATAAAGTAAAAAGCACATAGATCACCTCCCCTTGTTAGTCAGCTATACGTGTAAGAAGGATACATGAAATAAATAGAGTGAACAACCCGAGGTTGTAGGGATTATATGTAATTGAGTGTAACTATATATTGCAATACTGAGCTGCTAAGAGTTGCTGGTTGTTTTAAGCATAACCTAAGCATGTTGCTTTGTGATAGTAGTCTGTGATAAGAGGATCTACTGCAGCTTCCCAGTGACAGACGTGTCGCGTGTGTGAAAAATTGCAGGGATTGCGAATTTTTCCAGCGTATGGGAAGGGCAGGGAGGATTAACCCTAAGTGTGCATATCATGTATGGAAGAAATATTCCATAGAAGCACAAATTTTGTATAGTACTGTGACAAAGGGTACAGTATATGTTTTGCATTTCAATCATGCTGTATAATATTGGCCTGATCAACCAATACTAAGCGTATTTTGAAATCGGCAAAACTGTTGAAATCTGTAAGAAATTGAAGTTTGCAAACTATTTAAATTTTTTGTGTTATGGTTTTTTGTGGGTGGAACATAATGTTCAGTTAAGTATATTCTCAGATCTGGGTCTAATAGAAACCTTATGTCTGTGATTGGCATGGTTACAAGTTTTTAAATAATAAAGTTTATATATATATATATATATATATATATTTGTGAACGGAGGAAACAAAAGTTGATGTCCGTGTTCAAATGGCTTTTGGCAGATCTGTAGTTAAAAATATGTGTTTATCTAATGTTACTATCTAACTATGAAGTGAAGTTTCCATATGGTATTGTTTAACACGTAAATATTCTTTAATGCAATATATTGTGAGAAGGTCTGCCAGCAAAAAGAGAAAAAAAAGAAAAAAAAAAAAAAAACCCTTCAGTTTCCAATGCTGTGTGAAGCACAGAGAGCTAGGGGGCTGTAACAGCGCAGAATCGTGCCCCCTCCTTTCCAGCAGCAGTGTAAGCCATGACGCAGTAAAAAAAAAAAAAGTGTTCAGTGAGCTTTAATTTTTTTTCATCTAACAAGATAGATCATAATAAGCATAAGTCAGTGATTCCAAATTTTTTTTTAATCATGTGGCCCTAGAATATCAGAATTTTTTTTCACAGCACCCCTAGGAAAGGAGAATGTATTATTGAGAAATGTAAAGGTAGATATTACATTAGGTGGATGGCGTTTGTATGTCATCCTTGGAGTCAGTTGTGTGGTGAGGGACAATATTTGCTTCTGTTTGGCCACATATTTTATGACTGGCAGCCACCAGCACTGGATAATTTGAATTGGTCCTGGACCACCGACCCAGGAAACCCCTGCAAGTGTCCGAGGCACCCCGGGTAGCTACCCCCGGGTAGCTACGGCACACAGTTTGGGAACCTCTGCATAAGCAATACTCTAGAAATGTTTGTTATACAAACTATCTACTCCAGTTTAATATAAGAACTAATATCTTTACCAGATAATCTGTAGAAAATGCTGCCAATTTCTTTCTACAGCATAACTGTAATCAGAAAATATAAGAAAAAAAAAAAAATCCCAGCAACAGATATGGGCTAGAGATGTCAGCGCTAACAGCGTTATCGCTGACAGATCTGCATCTGGCAGACAGTCAAGAAGACAACGCCCTATCTCTGGTGAGCTAAAGTCATAAGGAAAGATAAAGGAATACGCATTCTTTAATGTATATGCTGTAAATCAAACATTGCGACAAGCAATTAATCACTACGATTCCAGTATTAACATACTTTTAGACAATTCTTCCAAGTTATTTGGAAGAATCCTAATGTTAAAAGTTACCCTGGGTATTTCTAAAGATTCCAGGAAGAATAAAGTAGGAACAGATTAAGTTGGATGCATAGCATATCTATATATCACTTACCCTGGGTTCGTGAGGTAAAAAAATATGCTTGCTAAAATCCATCTCATTGTATAGGCATCGATATAATACATTGCAAAAGTTCTTAGTGGACTGCACAATATGCGGTGATGAACCAGGTTCCGTAGCCAGGAAGTGTGGGGATATGATTGTATAGAATAGTTATACAGATAGAAATGTGAGCAGGAGCGTTGTTCAGTTTTGTAAGTGATTTTTCAGTGAATATGTATATGTGCCAAAACATCCATGGGATGGACACAGTCCAAGAAAAGTTTGCTTGGAAGCAAATAAGAGTGTGCATGAAAAAAAAAAACGTACAGTTGTGTGGACTGGCCAGTCTGAATGATATGTTGAGAAATGTAACCAGTATGTGGATGATATACCTTTGTGTTACAAATTATTTGAAGTATTGGTGTCAGGTACTAAACAGTTGTGTTTTCTTACAGAAAAGGACACACGGTGTCGAAAGACAAAAGTCAACGGTGTGCTGACATAGTTAACTACCTAGATGATTTTTGGCACTAGGCCAAAGATAGTTAAAACCCTTAGAGGGTGGAGCCTTGGTATACATTTATGGATAGATAGATATGTATGACCAGATGATAAATCTCTAGATACAGTAATTTTTTTTTTTTGGAAATGTTATATGCATACATTTAAGTTCATGCAGTAAAAATTTTGATATATACTATATGGGGCGCCAAATGACAACGAATAACACTTTACAGAATAAAAATATCGAGGTTTGATACGTCCCTTATGTATGCTTGGTTTTCAGGCACAAATCTTGTCTTTATGATAAGATTTTATATTAAAACTCATTTTTTTAATTGGTAGGTTCACCATGGACTTTGAGATACACTATATACATTGGATGGATTTGAACTATGAACTTTAATTGTAAAAAATTTTTTTCTGATAAATTTTTTCTGATCATAAACAATTTGTTACACATGGACAAAAGGAAAGAGATCAGAAGGAGTAACAATATGTTAGGATTGGGTTTCTTTATCCTTTAAGAAAAATGGTAGGAAAAGACAGAGGGCATGATTTTGCCCTAAGGTGTATGTAAAATCTTATAAAACGCCCCCCGCCACGTCCTACTATCTAATCAGTAATCATGCTACAACATTTACATCTATTGATGTTACACTAAGGGCGGAAGTGACGTTCCGGGTGAAGAACGGGACTCATTGGAGGAAGTGACGTCCCGTCCCCAAGTGAAGAATGAGACTCAATGGAGGAAGTGACGTCCCGTCTGTAAAGAAAGCTCCGAAAACGGAAGTGACGCCTCGTCTATAGCAACAGGCCAGTGACGTCACCTAGCAACCGGACGAAGCCGCACCTAAGGAGCGATCAAGTGTATCGGATCTCGTGATTACCGATAAATAAAAAAACATCTAACGTTAAGTCCAACAGCAAGGACGAAATGTGGGGAAACTAGGTTTATAGAATATACATTCAGAAAGTTTGTTTGTGTCAGGAATGGTTATGGTTACGAAACAGGAAGTGGTAACCATAACAATAAAAGTAAACATATGGAGGCAGCCATGTCTTGCACAGGTTTTATAGTGACTTTCCAAATTGCTCTCAATCAGTGATATGATTGGTGCATTTGGAAATAAAAACACCTCGGTTTTTAAATTGAGCACATTAGCCTTGAGGAAGGACCCGGAGAGGTCTGAAACGCGTCGGCGCATCCAGAGTTATCTCTTTGACGGCTGTGTAAAGGAGTATTGCCGGAGAGTCCAGGACACCGCTTCCCGGGAGGTTGCCTGGTATTAAGATCACGCCTGTTTGAGGATATTCTTATCCTCAAACCATCCGGTAATTCTTCATTTTTACACATACAGTCTGGAGAATACCTTTTATGTTCTATGTGCTCTATTTTATGGGATCATTTTTACTTTGGTTTTTTGATGTTTCAAAAAGGAATTTCATACCTTTTTTTTTATATGAATAAAAAAATCGTATTACACTAGATTCTTTCTCCAATCTTTCTATTCACATATGCTGCTGTTTGGAGCCCCACTGTATAAGCTGGTCCACATAAGAGGAACATAAAGAAACCGATTTGTGCCTGAAAACCAAGCATACATAAGGGACGTATCAAACCTCGATATTTTTATTCTGTAAAGTGTTATTCGTTGTCATTTGGCGCCCCATATAGTATATATCAAAATTTTTACTGCATTATATTTTTGAGGAGTGGGAACGTCCTCTTTCGATATATACTGTTAAGGCAGCCTATTCTGCGCACTAGTGAGGAGTTCCATTTACCTCCATTCACAATACTTCAGGTTCCCAGGGAACTACCTCAAAAGTGCAGCGGTGATAATGTTTAATTATAGGGAAAATAGAAGATCCACCTTAGATAGTCTATTTAAAGATGACGGTGAACATATTGAGTTGTTAGACGAGAATTTAGAGGACATCATGCGGAAGCTGGAAAAAACTCTTTTAAAAGAGAATAAAATATGGTGGGAGACAGTTATGCTGGAAAAGTATATCAAAAATAAAATAATCCCTAAAGGTCTCCAGATCCACAAGAAAGCTTCATTTGAAAGCTCAACAGGAGAATTCAAGGAGGAATGGGAAAGAATAATCAGTGAGTGCTCTTTCTCCCTCATGAGCTTAATTGTGGAAGAGAGAAGGAGAGATCTAGAAAAATTGGACAAAGAAATTAAAATCTATAGAGATTTAGTGGTACCTTTCTCTGATCTTAATGATTTCAAAGATCTAGAACAGAGGATAGAGACCAATTTTAAAAAAATAGAAAAAACCATCATAGACAGAAAAATTAGGAAATATATTAGGGACAAAAAACAAAAGAATGAGGATATGGAACACAGAGAGGATCAAGACGAGGAGGATAGGGAACCGACAAGCCCCACCCCATTAAGAATGAATGGAGAGCAAGGAGAAAGAATCTCAAGGGAAAGGAGTAGAAATGGAAGAGAGGCAAACAACAAATTCAATCAGATTCACAGATATAGAGGAGACCAAGGAACAAGGACCTTTTATCGACAAGACAGAAGAAACGAAAGAT
Source organism: Pseudophryne corroboree (assembly GCF_028390025.1). Taxonomy (NCBI): domain Eukaryota; kingdom Metazoa; phylum Chordata; class Amphibia; order Anura; family Myobatrachidae; genus Pseudophryne; species Pseudophryne corroboree. The sequence continues at coordinate 710,491 of NW_026967510.1, read as the reverse complement.
TTACAGACAACTCCCCATTTAGGTCACGAAAGAGAGTCTATAGGTCTCCAGTTAGGTCTAATTACACTCGTTTTGAAAATAGAGGGAGATTTCAAAGATGGAGAAAAGATGACGTACAAAGACAGGCCTCACCACTACCACAACGGAATAGATTTGCACCATTAGACACCAATGAGGGAAGAAATCACCATTTTTTGGAGAGGCGAGGTCCACGATACAACCAGAGATGAACCAACATAAAAAGACCCACAGGGGAAAAAGGGGAGGTATCAATAAAAACCGAAAAAGAAAGAAGAAAATTAAGAATAAACCGAAAATCAATATACCGGATCCCTCACTTATAGCCAATCAGGAGAATGAAAACTTGGACCTAATAGAAGACCCCAATCAGGAAGTAAATAAGACAGGAAAAACAAAGATATTTAATATCAGTACACATGTCTTAACAAAGTTTGAGGTCTCGGTTTTGGAAAAAGGTCTGAAGTATGCCCCCACTGCATCGATCGATAAATTTTCTACATTTATCGATGTTCAAAAGTTCATCCGGAAGTTATGTTTGAAGAAGTTTTTTCTAACCAAAGAGACGGTACGTGATTTGGGTGAAATAGAGTTGGTGTCTAATACTCCTTTTAGACCTAAGTCCATTTTTTACCCACATCATGTAAAAGGAAATTATATAGAGACTTTCAATACCCTGGTTCAGGACGACATAAGAAAAATAAATACTGGAGGGGTAAAATGTAATCTAACTTTCAAGGAGAGGGCGGCACTAAAATCACTTAAAGATAACAAAGATCTGGTGATAAAACCCGCCGATAAAGGTGGGGGGGTGGTGGTGATGGACAGAACATGGTACATCAATGAAGTGACACTCCATCTAGCGGATAGGACTACCTACCACAAATTAAGAGCTGACCCCACAATAAAAACTCAAGAAAAGTTAGAAATTCTTGTGAAAAAATATGGTAATCTAAAGGTGCTGAATGAGAAAGAACAGGAGTTCGTTTTGAATAAGGAACCCGTCATTCCAGTAATCTATCTATTACCAAAAATTCACAAAGATCCACAACATCCACCAGGACGACCGATTGTATCGGGAATTGGATCAATTACTGCGAGTCTGTCAGAAATGGTCGACTACCATCTACAGCCTTTAGTATTAAAAAACAGGTCTCATTTAAAGGACACCAAGGACTTGTTAAATCATTTACCCACTATCCAATGGGAGGAAGATATGTTAATGATTACAGCTGACGTGAAATCATTATATACTATTATAGACCATGAGGTGGGAATAAAAGCAGTTTCTGAATTTCTCAATAATAGTGAGATGGAAGTCGGTCTACAAAATTTTATCATTGAAGCAATTGGATTTATTTTGACCAATAACTACTTCATGTTTGATGATGACTTCTACCTCCAAAAGGTTGGAACCGCCATGGGCACCAGGTTCGCCCCAAGTTATGCGAACTTATTTATGGGTAGTTGGGAATCAGACTATGTCTGGGGAACAAAGAACCCATTTGGGGCGAACCTGGTGTCATGGCGGCGGTACATTGATGATATCATTTTTGTATGGAAGGGAAGAAGGGAAGATTTGGACCTTTTCTGTAGGTATTTGAATGATAATCCATTCAATATCCAACTCACGTTCAATATAAGTGTAGAAAGTATAGATTTTTTGGACGTTACTATATATACCAAGGAGGGTAATCTATATACAAAAACCTACACAAAGCCAACAGATTCCCAAACATACATCAATAGGAATAGCTGTCATCATAGGAATTGGCTTCAGTCAATACCGAATAGCCAATTCAAGAGAATTAGACGCAATTGTACGGAAGAAGCCACTTATAAACAACAAGCAGAGCAACTGGAGAAAAGGTTCCAAAGAAGTGGATATGAGGTGGAACATGTCAAAAAAATAAAAGAACAAACCATGGAACTAAACAGAGAAGAACTTTTGAAAGAGCAAGCGAAAAGTGAACAAAACAACTTTGAATACGCATTTATAACCAATTATAACATCCAACATAAAGCCATGGAAAAGGTTGTTAGAAAACATTGGACTATCTTGAAAAAAGACCCAATATTAATGGGAGTTCTACCAGACAAACCCGCATTTATCTACAAAAGAGCGCCGAACCTGAAAAACAACCTTGTTAGAAGCGACTTACCCACTCTAAAAAAAGAAGGGAGAATAAATACTAAAGGCTTCCACCGATGCGGGTCCTGTATAGGATGCAAAACCATTAAAACAGATAGTGGGAAAAAACTTGAAAAATTAGATATAAATGGACAGACACATCAAATATCCGACTTCATCACATGTAATGTGAAGAATGTGATCTACGCTGTAGAATGTTCCTGCCATATGTTTTACATCGGCAGGACATCCAGACCTTTGAAAATACGTATAGGTGAACATTTGAGAAACGTGAGAAAAGGGTTGGATACCCACGCCTTGTCGAACCACTTCAAGAAAATACATAATTGTGATGTAGGACATATCCTACGATTTGTAGGTATTAAACGGATAGAAGCCAGCCACCGTCAAAAAAATACGTCCAAAATATTAGCTAAGACAGAAATGCAATTAATTTACAAATATAATACATTAATACCAGGGGGCCTCAATTCAGACTTTGAGGTCAAATGGTTTCTGTGAATATTATTAATTTGTCCATTTTTACTGTCGTTATTATTTGAAATATTTCAACTGCACCTTATGGGGAATATATATATTTTCAGTTTGGAAGCCCCAATGAATGTTTAGATGCTAACTGTATTTCTTATCTTTATGATAAGATTTTATATTAAAACTCATTTTTTTAATTGGTAGGTTCACCATGGACTTTGAGATACACTATATACATTGGATGGATTTGAACTATGAACTTTAATTGTAAAAAAATTTTTTCTGATAAATTTTTTCTGATCATAAACAATTTGTTACACATGGACAAAAGGAAAGAGATCAGAAGGAGTAACAATATGTTAGGATTGGGTTTCTTTATCCTTTAAGAAAAATGGTAGGAAAAGACAGAGGGCATGATTTTGCCCTAAGGTGTATGTAAAATCTTATAAAACGCCCCCCGCCACGTCCTACTATCTAATCAGTAATCATGCTACGACATTTACATCTATTGATGTTACACTAAGGGCGGAAGTGACGTTCCGGGTGAAGAACGGGACTCATTGGAGGAAGTGACGTCCCGTCCCCAAGTGAAGAATGAGACTCAATGGAGGAAGTGACGTCCCGTCTGTAAAGAAAGCTCCGAAAACGGAAGTGACGCCTCGTCTATAGCAACAGGCCAGTGACGTCACCTAGCAACCGGACGAAGCCGCACCTAAGGAGCGATCAAGTGTATCGGATCTCGTGATTACCGATAAATAAAAAAACATCTAACGTTAAGTCCAACAGCAAGGACGAAATGTGGGGAAACTAGGTTTATAGAATATACATTCAGAAAGTTTGTTTGTGTCAGGAATGGTTATGGTTACGAAACAGGAAGTGGTAACCATAACAATAAAAGTAAACATATGGAGGCAGCCATGTCTTGCACAGGTTTTATAGTGACTTTCCAAATTGCTCTCAATCAGTGATATGATTGGTGCATTTGGAAATAAAAACACCTCGGTTTTTAAATTGAGCACATTAGCCTTGAGGAAGGACCCGGAGAGGTCTGAAACGCGTCGGCGCATCCAGAGTTATCTCTTTGACGGCTGTGTAAAGGAGTATTGCCGGAGAGTCCAGGACACCGCTTCCCGGGAGGTTGCCTGGTATTAAGATCACGCCTGTTTGAGGATATTCTTATCCTCAAACCATCCGGTAATTCTTCATTTTTACACATACAGTCTGGAGAATACCTTTTATGTTCTATGTGCTCTATTTTATGGGATCATTTTTACTTTGGTTTTTTGATGTTTCAAAAAGGAATTTCATACCTTTTTTTTTATATGAATAAAAAAATCGTATTACACTAGATTCTTTCTCCAATCTTTCTATTCACATATGCTGCTGTTTGGAGCCCCACTGTATAAGCTGGTCCACATAAGAGGAACATAAAGAAACCGATTTGTGCCTGAAAACCAAGCATACATAAGGGACGTATCAAACCTCGATATTTTTATTCTGTAAAGTGTTATTCGTTGTCATTTGGCGCCCCATATAGTATATATCAAAATTTTTACTGCATTATATTTTTGAGGAGTGGGAACGTCCTCTTTCGATATATACTGTTAAGGCAGCCTATTCTGCGCACTAGTGAGGAGTTCCATTTACCTCCATTCACATTTAAGTTCATAACCAAAGAAATTATAGAAGGTAATACAATATTACACTTTATCATGAATAAAACATTATGGATACACAGTCAGAGCCAAACCATCCACTTATGCATAAGCAAGAACATATATGTTTAATACTGAGGTTAAGCAGTAGATAGTATATGATGTGTACATTTTACCTCTGACAGTATACAACTTAAATATAAAATGCAATAGTGTAGCTTACGGAGAGATTTCAGATTTAAAGATATATCCCTTCACTCAATAGGGGATATATGAACCAACAGGGAAATTGTAACAAATGATTTGTTCCATGAAAAATGTGTTTATTAGGACACATAAACTCACTGACATACTACATACATAAAGTGCATGGGTGAATCTGGACCAGTTAAAGTGACCGTGTGATAGATGTAAATCTCTCACCATATAATGGGATTGCGGTGGGCTAGCTTAAAGAAGCAACATGGGTCCGAGGCTGAAAATAGCCTAGGCACCACCGCCGATGGTTTATTCAGCGTATCAGTCCTATTACTTGCTTCACTGACCCTCGTCACCCGATTCCCCTGTCCAAGAACCTATCCTGGTAGGGTTTCCTCTGGTGGCACAGTGATGCCCAGCTCAGAGTGTTTCCTGCTAATGATTCACAGGATCCACCACAACTTAGATACAGCTGCATACTTGTCTTCCTCACCCCCAAAAGTGGGGAGTATAAGGAATATAATGTGGATGAGTAAGACAATTATAATGATTACATCGCATTTTACATTGCATTTAAAGGAATTGAAAAAAAAAAAAAAAAAAAGCATCTCGAGCATCCATAGGGGATAATGGGATGGTGAATTAGTGAATTAGTATTATTAATAATAAAGTGTTGTTGCCAATTTTCATTAAGGGGAAATGTCATGAAATAGATTCACAAGCTTTCTATGGTGGGATGAAGTTTAATGGAGAAGTGTACATTGTGTTTTGGCATGGGACCAAAATAATTTATGTGATAATAAGAGGGATTGTGATGGTGATAAAGAAAGCTATAGCATGTTTACTGCAGATGATTGGGTTGATTAAAAACAACATTGTTTTAATACAACATAGTGTAATGCTATAAAGGAACTATAGTATGTGTAACAGGTGTTAAGGGGTTATTTGAAAAATGAATAATAAGGCCAGAGGTGTGAGATAGTGTTTCAAAGACAGTAAAGTTTCTTTACTGATAGAAAGAGTTTATAGGAGTTTGAAAAAAAGATTTTGTGTTTAATATGTGTAATGTTGAGAATAAAAAGTCATAATGTGACAAGGAAAGTTTAAAGAATTAAGCATTATTAATCTACAAAAGAGACAGGAAAAGGCAAAATTTGAATCATGGCATGGTCCAATCGTTGGTTCAATAGTGGTAGAATTACACCTAAGCCTTTGCTTTGTCTCTCTTCTATATCATTTTTTTGTTATTCTTTTTGGAATCCAGCAAAGATATGTTATCCCGCAAAGATATATTATCCAGAGACTGATTCAAAACTACAAAATGATTTGATGATTCAAATGTGTCACACAAATTATTTAAACAGTTACAAGAATATCAAAAGCTGCAAGAACCTTGGAAAGATATTTAACCAACACGAAAACACACAGGACAATCACTAAAGAGAGTGAAGACGGTGTTATGATGAGAAGTTGCTAATGTTTTGGTTCCATTACAGATCGCATAGGATGGTCCTGGGCAAGTACCGCTGACTCTGATACAGCCGTTGCAAAGGCTGCAGAAGAAGGACACCTAGATCCATGAGCTTGCAATGAAATGAAAAGGTCAGAGACCAGAGCTTAAAGGAACCTAACACTAAAAACAATTGTATGGAGATACAATACAGAGACTGTTACTACTGTTACTACCACAGAGTTGTATTTGAATGAACCCTTCAATCAAGATAGAGATGATTATGATCATTGATAATAGACTATGTGCTTATAAGCTAATATCCTACAGAACTTTTAACATTTTTGAAAGTATACGGGAGCGACGTTATTTATAACAGCATTAGGACTTAATTTATTTATTTTTCTTTGAAGAGAGAGCGAGCAAACGTGTGGTGTAGGTATGAGTACTCATCCATTATTGTGGATGGGAATTATTTCAATAAGACCCTTCCTTCCTCTTTTCTTTTCTAAGCAGGAAATCCAGAGGGATTTATGACTGGTGTAACGAACACATACTTTGAAAAACGTGGTTGTGAGTATTATACTCCACTTGAAGACAGATGTATAGATTAATGCATGGATAATTTAAATAATTTAGGATATTATTCTGAGGAGTATCCAGTCCAGCAATACCATTAATTGTTGGAAAGATTTTAAGTACTGCAGCTATATAAATTGTATTGCTAATAATTATTTAAGAATATTATAATTGTTAGATATGTATACATAGACACTAGCAGGCCAAAGTTCTCTATGCAAGTTACATTTGATGTGATTACCAAAACTTTATAGAGTCGTGATAATAGTGAAACACGGTACATGTGTATAGATACAATAGTATCTCAAGAAATAACCACTGGTGATAATATTAGCTACACATATCGGGTGTATTTCAGTTAGTGGAAATAAAATAGGTCAATAATACAAAAAAAAAAAAAAAAATGATCTTATGTAGATAGAAAAGGTTGATTTAAGGGAATGTGAAAGGATTGTTACAATATACTAACCTAAGGTTTCTAGATGTGCTAGATATAATGAGTTATATATATATATATATATAAATAGTAATGGTTACATAGGATGTTCATTAAAGTTTATGATTTAATAAATGTATTTTACTAGGAGTAGATTCAAAGGTTAAAAGAAGATATCATACATAACGGGGAATGGTAGTTGTCACCATGTCCTTAGGACATGATATATAATTGGTTACCTATTAATTCTAAAAATGTTTGGTATTTAAGAAGATTGATTTAGCAATTTTATACAAAAACATATATTAACTTGAGAAAAGTTTTCTTGCAGGATGAACTATTCCTAAAAAGAGTAATTGACTCAGTAATCAGGAAACATGTTCCTGCCACCAGAGTATCAATAAAACCTTGAAGTGGTAAAGGGGGCTAATAAGTTCTCCTATGGCTAATGAAGTCGTATGATTAATCAACTGGAAGTTGACGTTTTTTTTCCGTTTAAACTATTGATAACATGATTGAACTTTATGATAGGATATTCCAGAACTGTGGACATTTGTGATGATTCCAGGACATTGGACATGAACTATTACGATACCATATTGTTCTACATTTTTTTTTTAATACCACAAATTGGAGGATATTGTTGATGTCCGGATACAGCACTTTGAGCTTACTGCTGTGCTTATTTGACCAAAGACATTACGGATCCTGATACGTGTAATGCCAAGTATATAAAGGAGGCCCATGATAAAAAAAGAACTTTAACCAAGGCATTATGATATGGACTGGAAAAGATAAATGTTTAAATCCTAGTATTCAATTTTCAGGATTAGGAAAATGTTTTTTAAATATATTGTATGTGATTGTATGTGATGATGTATTCTGTGATGAGGTTTATTCTTTGGTGACCCCGACGTGATTATAGATATTCATTTGATGTTCACCGCATACAGGTGCGGCCTATGTTGTATTTAGAAGGCTACTGTCAAACGCAGAATAGCAATACTACATGAAATGATTATTAGCGAACTATACGTTCCCAGAAATTCTCCTGAGATGACAGGGCACATGGATAATGTCCCTGATCAAAGGGTGGAGCTGTCGAATACTGTGACTGAGGCAACCGGCTGAAGGCCTAACAGTTATGTGTGTGCACTACGGGATAGTACGTATATTGGCCCTCATTCTGAGTTGATCGCAGCAGCAAGAAAGTTAGCAATTGGGCAAAACCATGTGCACTGCAGGAGGGGTAGATATAACATGTGTAGAGAGAGTTAGATTTGGGTGGGGTGTGTTCAATCTGCAATCTAATTTGCAGTGTAAAAATAAAGCAGCCAGTATTTACCCTGCACAGAAACAAAATAACCCACCCAAATCTAACTCTCTCTGCACATGATATATCTGCTTCCCCTGCAGTGCACGTGGTTTTGCCCAATTGCTAACTTTCTTGCTGCTGCGATCAACTCAGAATGAGGGCCATTATGTATACACGCAATAATCACAGGGCATTCAATAAGCAAAGGGTTCTCATATTCACTAGTATAATCTGAAAGCATAACAGAATCCATTTTGATTCTAGTTAGATGATATAGCAAATTCATATTGAACTTTATACACACCCTGAGAGAAAAACAACTTTGTTGGCTAAGTATTGTTTCCACATACGCACTTTCTAAAAGCTCATAGAGACCAGATGTAATTCCTAATATGAACACAGTTGACGATCACGAGTATCATTTTAGTATTCTTGATAATTGTCCCAATATTGCATAACTCTATTGCCTAACATTGTATTCCAGAAGAATGAAATCATATGGGAGGGATATACAAAATGGGCGTTACTTTGTATTATATAAAACTCATTGTTGATACGTGTATGTCGTTGTTAAAATGATTTGACACAGGAAGAGAGGATGTCTCTCTTCCCTGTATACGGGCGTGGCCCGTTGAATAAATAATAATTGATTTTTATAAATCCATTTTCAATTCATTAATTTTACCTAACAACCCAAACAGCAACAAGATGGTAAAATTAGTTATCCTCACAAGGAGAATTCAACATGTCTCATCCTGCTGATCCATGGATATTGTACTTCCAATGCCCGGGCGACTGGCATGGCGTCACCTGCCGGCGGGGCTTCGGGCATCGTCTCCTATTCTCAACGCACTACAAGGTATGTGGCACTCTTCACCTTCTGCGGCCGCGGCCATCCATGCTGGAGGTTTGAGACGCAAGTCGGCGTTCTCTGTGTTCACCGCCGCCATTACAGAGGAATCTCCATGTGGTGTTACAAACAAGGTTTCCCTCCACTGGCCGGTATGGGCGCAGCCATCTTAGTTTCAGTCACATGATCCTGACCTCCAATCCATAGCTCCGCTGAAGTCTGCCTAATTGTTCATCCAATCCCTGCATACCTAAGGGTATAAAGGGATTGAGCCTGCTCCAGGAAATCGTCAGTGCTTTGGTTGTCAAACCTTGTTTCCAGTCTCTCTCTCCTGTGGTTGTTTTCATTCCAGGTTTCCAGCTCCTGTTTCCAGTTACCACTAAGAGACCCGCACCAGCTTACCACCTTGCGGTGCAGCCTGACTCTGCAGTCTTCTGTGTTTGCTCCAGCTTCCAGCTACAGTTTCATCTGCTTCCAGCGGTCAGCTTCCAGCAGTGATCAACTTCCTTAAAGAGCCGGTGCTTCTCCAGCGGCTACCTGCATACCATCGGTACCCGCAAACCATCGGTACCCGCACACCACCGGTTGCTATATCCTCACTCCCTAGCTTCATTCTACTATTTGGCTGGTTCCAACCAGCATCCAATCCATGTGCTAACGCCTGCTGGTTCCATCCAGTGTCCACAGCAGCTACCTCAGCTACAGTGTTACCGGCATCCAGTGATACATCTGCTGGTGTGTTCCTTGGCTACACTTAATACTACGGACGGGTCTGGTAAGGACGTTCCATCTTAAGAACTGTACCTACTGCTACCAGTACCCTGTGGCCATTGCCAAACCTATAGTTATCCAGGAACTGTTTTATCATATCTGCTGTATATCTTCATTCATTTATCACTGCTGTGAATACATGGAGTTCTGTTAATAAACTTTTATTGACTTTTAATCCTGGTTGTCGTGGTCACGCCTTCGGGCAACCTTTCTACAGCTTACTGGTATGTCCAGGGGTCTGATTAAACCTCCAAAGTTTAGCTTCACCTCAGCCCCTACAACTGAGGCTTCCTCCTGTCAGCTCAGGCCCTCAGTTGTGACAGTAAGCACTGACCATATGAATCCAGCCGGAGATCAGGATCAAGCGACCAGGCCAATGCAAGAACTGGCAGCCAGACTCGAACATCATCCGCTGTCTCCAGGATCTCTCTACTCGGCTGGATGGGATCCAAATGATGCTTGTGGATCAGGGGCGTCCGGTGCGTCCACCACAGTGACACCAGTTGTGACCCCACCCACCTTGCCCATTTCTGATCCACGTCTTCATCTTCCAAGGCTAGCAAAATTTGATGGATCTCCAAGATCTTGCAGGGGATTTCTCAATCAATGTGAAATACATTTCGAGCTACAACCTGGCAGTTTCCCCAGTGAACGCACTAAAATTGTCTATATTATTTCCCTTCTCAGTGGCTCAGCCCTTGATTGGGCATCACCTTTATGAGAGAAATCCGACACCCTGTTGTCCTCATATACTGACTTTGTAACGACATTCAGGCGCATCTTCGACGAGCCAGGCCATGTAACTTCAGCCTCTTCTGAGATTCTTTGTTTACGCCAAGGAACGCGTACTGTACCTAATACAGTTCAAGATCCTGGCATCCGAACTGGCATGGAACGACGAGGCCCTGTATGCTGCATTCTGGCATGGCTTACCTGAACGCATCAAGGACGAATTAGCTACCAGAGACTTGCCCTCTAAGTTGGATGAGCTAATATCTCTATGTACAAAAGTTGATCTATGGTTCAGAGAGAGAGCAACCGAGCGAGGAAGGTCATCTATCCCAAAATCTTCTGCTCCTCCTCCTCGTCAACCGTCTCCATCCAAAGATGAGCCCATGCAAATTGGTCATTCCCGTCTATCTCCAGCTGAGCGTCGAAGACGTCTTTCTGAGTCCCTCTGTCTTTATTGTGCAGCTCCGTCTCATGTAATCAATGCCTGTCCCAAACGTCCAGGAAACTTCAAGTCCTAGCCCGCCGAGAGGGCCGGCTAGGAGTAATGCTCTCCTCTCCATCTCCTCAAGATTGTAATCTCCCAGTCTCGCTTCAAATTGCTCAACGTTATAGGAACGTCATTGCCCTCCTAGATTCCGGAGCAGCTGGGAATTTCATAACTGAAGCATATGTTAAACGGTGGTCCCTACCCACTGAGAGACTTTCTTCGTCCATATCTTTGACTGCCGTGGATGGCAGTAAGATTTTTGATGCAGTTATTTCTTTAAGAACTCTACCAGTTCGTCTGAGAGTAGGAGTTCATTATTCAGAATTAATTTATTTTCTAGTTATTCCAAGAGCCACACATCCAGCGGTTTTGGGCCTTCCATGACTTCGTCTCCATAACCCATCGATTGACTGGACGACTACTCAAATCCTGGCATGGGGTCCTTCCTGTACTGAGACCTGTTTGTCCAAAGTGCTTCCTGTATGTTCTTCCTCCTCCAAGTCGTTTGATGTTCCACCTCCTCCGTATCAAGATTACACGGACATGTTCAGTAAAGCTTCTGCAGATATTCTTCCTCCTCATAGGGAATGGGACTGTCCAATCGATCTCATCCCGGGGAAGGTTCCACCTCGAGGCCGAACCTATTCGTTGTCTTTACCAGAAACGCATTCTATGGAAGAATATATTAAGGAGAATCTGGCGAAGGGTTTCATTCGACCTTCTTCCTCCCCAGCTGGCGCAGGTTTTTTCTTTCTTAAGAAGAAAGATGGTGGACTGCGGCCATGCATCGATTACAGAGGCTTGAATGACATCACTGTCAAGAACCGATATCCTTTACCCTTGATTACAGAACTCTTCGATCGAGTTAGCGGAGCAACCATCTTCAAGAAATTAGATTTGAGGGGTGCCTACAACCTCATCCGGATCCGAGAGGGTGACGAGTGGAAGACCGCATTTAACACCCTTGATGGACATTATGAGTACCTCGTCATGCCTTTCGGATTAAGTAATGCTCCAGCTGTCTTCCAGGATTTCGTGAACGAGATCTTCAGAGACATTTTATATCGCCATGTCGTGGTTTATCTAGATGATATACTTATCTTTGCCAACAATCTGGAAGAACATCGTTTCTGGATAAAGGAAGTTCTGTCCCGTCTCCGTGTCAATCATCTCTATTGCAAATTGGAGAAGTGTGTTTTTGAAGTTAAATCCATTCCGTTTCTAGGCTACATTGTGTCCAGTTTCGGACTAGAGATAGATCCTGAGAAACTACAAGCAATCCAGAATTGGCCGATACCTTTAACACTTAAAGGGGTCCAGAGGTTTTTAGGATTCGCCAATTATTACAGAAAGTTTATACGAGACTTTTCCACCATTGTGGCACCTATCAAGGGTGCTAACCCGTCCAAGTGGTCTGAAGAAGCTATGCAAGCCTTTCATCTATTAAAGCAACGATTCATCTCTGCTCCGGTTTTGAAACAGCCCGACATCAACTCACCTTTCATCCTTGAGGTGGAAGCCTCTTCCGTTGGAGTAGGGGCGGTGCTATCCCAGAGAGCTAAAGATGGTCATCTACATCCTTGCAGCTTCATCTCCCGGAAGTTTTCTCCAGCTGAGCGCAACTATGCCATTGGCGATCAGGAGTTGCTGGCAATCAAACTCGCTCTGGAGGAGCGAAGATACCTGCTGGAGGGAGCTTCTCATTCTGTTACCATACTTACCGATCACAAGAATCTTTTGTATTTGAAAGGCGCACAATGTCTTAATCCTCATCAGGCCAGATGGGCACTTTTCTAGGTTCGACTTTAAACTCCAATTTTGTCCGGGCTCTCAGAATCGCATGGCCGATGCCCTTTCCCGCTATTGGGAGCAAGAAAATGAGTCGGAGTCTTCTGACAAGCATCCTATTATCAATCCGTTGGCATTTTCCACGGTAAGGATGGACTCTACGCCCCCACCAGGGAAAAGTTTTGTGAAGTCGGTGTTAAGGAAGAAGCTCATGCATTGGGCCCATGCTTCCCGTTTTGCCGGACATACAGGCATTCAGAAAACCCTTGAGTTCATCTCTAGGTCTTATTGGTGGCCAACTCTGAAGAAGGACGTCATGGAGTTTATTGCTTCTTGCCCAAAGTGTGCCCAACACAAAGTATCCCGCCAGTCGCCTGCAGGGCAACTGGTTCCATTATCTGTTCCCCGTCGACCATGGACCCATTTGTCGATGGACTTCGTCACAGACCTGCCTATGTGCAACAAGTTTAATACCATCTGGGTAGTGGTTGACCGGTTTACCAAGATGGCACATTTCATTCCCCTCACCGGTCTTCCGTCAGCTTCCAAGTTGGCTCAAGTATTCATTCAGGAAATCTTCCGATTACACGGTCTTCCCGAGGAGATCATCTCTGATAGAGGAGTACAATTCGTAGCCAAATTCTGGCGAAGTTTGTGTCAAGCCCTCCAAGTCAAATTAAAGTTCTCTACAGCTTACCATCCTCAGACCAATGGTCAAACTGAGAGGGTGAATCAGGACTTGGAGGCCTCCTCCGCATCTATGTGTCTTCCTCTCAAGATGGCTGGGTTCAACTTCTTCCCTGGTCCGAATTCAGCCATAATAACCAATATCATTCCTCATCTTCTTCAACACAATTCTTCATCAACTACGGATTTCACCCTAAAGTTCCAGAATTCCAACCGCTTCCAGCGACTTCTGTACCAGCAGTTGTTATAACCTTGCGCCAGTTTTCAGACAACTGGAAAAATGTTCGAGCGGCCCTGCTCAAAACATCATTTAGATACAAGAAGTTTGCAGATAAGAAGCGTGGGGCAGTTCCTGCCCTCAAAGTGGGTGATCGTGTGTGGTTGTCTACAAAGAATTTGAGATTGAGAGTTCCAAGCATGAAGTTTGCGCCCCGTTACATCGGTCCTTTTCAAATTGAACAAGTTATCAATCCTGTTGCTTACAAACTCCAGTTACCCCCATTCTTGAAAATTCCTAGGACATTCCATGTTTCCCTTCTGAAACCGCTGATCCTGAATCGATTCCATTCTGCTCTACCTTCGGCCCCTAAAGTCCAGACTCAACGGGGAGTTGAGTATGAAGTTGCCAAGATTCTGGATTCACGTTTCCGTTATGGTCAGTTACAATATCTTATTGATTGGAAGGGCTATGGCCCTGAGGAACGCTCTTGGACCAATGCTTCAGATGTCCATGCTCCTACCTTGGTCCGGAATTTCCACTCCAGATTTCCTCAGAAGCCTAAGAAGTGTCTTGGGGCCACTCCTAAAGGGGGGGGGGGGGGGTGCTGTCACGATCCGGGTATCTGGACGCCATTATTTACCTTTCAGGTGTCTCCTAAGGCTGGCTCAGCGTCCTAGGCCCGGTTTCCAGCTATGTTGCTAGCATTCATATGTCATGTCTCATCCTGCTGATCCATGGATATTGTCTTTCCAATGCCGGGCGACTGGCATGGCGTTACCTGCCGGCGGGGCCTCGGGCATCGTCTCCTATTCTCAACGTACTACAGGGTATGTGGCACTCTTGACCTACTGCGGCCGCGGCCATCCATGCTGGAGGTTTGAGACGCAAGTCGGCGTTCTCTGTGTTCACCGCCGCCATTACAGAGGAATCTCCATGTGGTGTTACAAACAAGGTTTCCCTCCACTGGCCGGTATGGGCGCAGCCATCTTAGTTTCAGTCACATGATCCTGACCTCCAATCCATAGCTCCGCTGAAGTCTGCCTAATTGTTCATCCAATCCCTGCATACCTAAGGGTATAAAGGGATTGAGCCTGCACCAGGAAATCGTCAGTGTTTTGGTTGTCAAACCTTGTTTCCAGTCTCTCTCTCCTGTGGTTGTTGTCATTCCAGGTTTTCAGCTCCTGTGTTCAGTTACCACTAAGAGACCCGCACCAGCCTACCACCTTGCGGTGCAGCCTGACTCTGCAGTCTTCTGTGTTTGCTCCAGCTTCCAGCTACAGTTTCATCTGCTTCCAGCAGTGATCAACTTCCTTAAAGAGCCGGTGCTTCTCCAGCGGCTACCTGCATACCATCGGTACCCGCAAACCATCGGTACCCGCACACCATCGGTTCCTATATCCTCACTCCCTAGCTTCATTCTACTATTTGGCTGGTTCCATCCAGCATCCAGTCCATGTGCTAACACCTGCTGGTTCCATCCAGTGTCCACAGCAGCTACCTCAGCTACAGTGTTACCGGCTTCCAGTGATACATCTGCTGGTGTGTTCCTTGGCTACACTTAATACTACGGACGGGTCTGGTAAGGACGTTCCATCTTAAGAAATGTACCTACTGCTACTAGTACCCTGTGGCCATTGCCAAACCCATAGTTATCCAGGAACTGTTTTATCATATCTGCTGTATATTTTCATTAATTTATCACTGCTGTGAATACATGGAGTTCTGTTAATAAACTTTTATTGACTTTTAATCCTGGTTGTCATGGTCACGCCTTCGGGCAACCTTTCTACAGCTTACTCGTATGTCCAGGGGTCTGATTAAACCTCCAAAGTTTAGCTTCACCTCAGCCCCTACAACTGAGGCTTCCTCCTGTCAGCTCAGGCCCTCAGTTGTGACACTGGCACTTTAAAACTTCTTCAGAGTGTGCTGGCTCCTCCCCTCTATGCCCCTCCTGTAGACTCAGTCTAGGAAAACTGTGCCCGAGGAGACAGACATACTTTGAAAGGCGGAAAAGAGACAAGAAAGTTGTGAGAGAACGAACCAGCACACAACATAACAAGAGGATAGCAACACTAACCACAACTTGAAAATAGGGACAGCAAAAGCAGACCCAAACTACAACACACAAGAACAACTCGTGCTGGAAAATATCAAAGCACAGAGGCGGGCGCCCAGTATCCCCTATGGACTACGAGAAAAAGATTTACCGGTAGGTATTAAAATCCTATTTTCTCTAATGTCCAAGGGGATACTGGGATGGTCTTAGTACCATGGGGAAGTTCCAAAACTCCAAACCGGGTGGAAGAGTGCTGAGACCCCATCAAAACTGATTGACCAAACTGAAGGTCCTCAGTAGCCAAGGTGTTGAACCTTTAAAACTTAACAGCGTGGTCGAACCCAACCAAGTAGCTGCCCAGCATAACTGCAAAGCCAAGACACCCCGGGCAGCCACCTAGGAAGAACCCACTGACCGTGTGGAGTGGGCCAGAACAGACCTCGGCAGCGGCAAAGCCGCCGAAGAGTGAGCCTGTTGGATCGTAAGCCTGATCCAACACACAATAGACTACTTCGAAACAGGACAACCAAACTTTGAAGCATCATAGAGAACAAAAAGCGAGTCTGATTTTCTGAGACAAGCTGGCCTCTTGACATAAATCTCCAAAGCCCGAATCACGTCCATTGACGTGCCAGTGACAACCAGAACCACCATCGGCCAATTGATATGAAATGCTAACACCACCTTAGGCAAGAATGTCCAGCGAGTTTTAAGCACCGCTCTATCCTCATGAAACACCAGAGAAGGACACTTACAGGATAAGGCCCCTAATTCCAAGGCCAACAACATGATAGCCTGTCAAATACTCCATGTCCACCTTGTGGAAAGGTTCAATCAAACCGACTGGAGAAAGGCCAGAACCAAATTGAGAACTCATGGCACTGTGGAAAGCACAAAGGGTGGTCTAATATGAAGGACACCTGTCAAGAACATCTGGACCACTGGGAGAACAGCCAATTGTTCCCTGGAAGAAAAAGACAAGGCTGAGATTTGAACTTTTATGGAGCCTAAATGTAGGCCCACATCCACAACAGCCTGCAGGAAGTGCAATAAATGTCCCAGATGAAAATCCACAGCAGAATACTATTGACCCTCACACCAAGAGACACATTTCTTCCATATGCTTTGGGTCACTGCACTCCAACCATGGAGGCTTGCATCCGTTGTCAACAGAATCCAATCCTGATTTCTGAAGTGTCGACCCTCCAGGAGGGAGATCAGCAACCACCATAAGAGGGAAATCCTGGCGTTTGGTGAAAGGCATATCATCTGGCGCATGTGCAGATGTGACCCAGACCATTTGTCCAGCAGATCCAGCTGGAATGGTCATGCATGGAATCTTCCATACCGAACTGCGTCGTAGGAGGTCATTATCTTTCCCAGTAAGCGTATGCAAAGATGTACAGAGATTTTGTTCAGCTTCAAAATGGAACATACCATCGTTTGAATTATCTTTGCCTTGTCCATAGGAAGGAACACCTTCTGAGATACCATGTCCAATATCATTACCAGGAACTGAAGCCTCTGCATAGGTTCTAGGTGGGATTTCTGCAGATTGAGAATCAAACCCATGACCAGTGAGTAGTCGTGTTTGAAGGCTGATCTTTTCCATCAACTGTGCTCTGTAAACAATGGGGGTAATTCCAAGTTGATCGCAGCAGGATTTTTGTTAGCAATTGGGCAAAACCATGTGCACTGCAGGGGAGGTAGATATAACATGTGCAGAGAGAGATAGATTTGGGTGTGGTGAGTTCAATCTGCAATCTAAATTGCAGTGTAAAAATAAAGCAGTCAGTATTTACCCTGCACAGAAACAAAATAACCCACCCAAATCTAACTCTCTCTGCAAATGTTATATCTGCCTCCCCTGCAGGGCACATGGTTTTGCCCAACTACTAAAAAAAATCTTGCTGCGATCAACTTGGAATTACCCCCAATGTTCACTTCCTGCTTGTGGAGTTGTAGCAACATCTCTGCCATCACCCCTGATAACACCATCAGTGCTGTTGATAGATCGAAAGGCAAGGCCTGGACCTGGTAGTGACTGTGCTGCAGTGCAAACATGAGGTAAGCCTCAAGAGGCGGCCATATTGGGATGTGAAGATACGCATCCCTAATATCCAGAGAAACCAGGAATTCCCCTTCTTCCATGTCACGCTTGGCTTAAGTTGGGGATCTGACGACTGATAATTGACTGAGGGAGCAGCTATCGGCAAAGGAAGGAAACGAGGTGGCTGAATGTAGTTCTTACTGATGGATTGAAGACTTAGGCCCGAAGATGTAGAGGGGTAGGCAATGAGGACAATGACCCGGAATGATACACTGAAGAGGAATTCAGTTTTAATGAGACCTCAATCATACACAACGACTAGGAGAGAAGTCTGAGTGAATTCTGAAAGACAAAAGGTTAGTGACTTGTAAACGATGCTGAAGAATACTGAATGAAGAAGTGACTTGTGATTTGTAAACAATGCTGAAGAGAGGATCGCTGTGAGCACCATCAGCAAACGGAGACCCTCTACCAGATAGAGGGCCCAGTGGTTAAACCACAAGAGCAGGTGGACTGGGAGCAAAGGACTGCAATAACAGAACTGACCACCAGGCGGACACCACAGAACCAGGACACCAGGGGTTAACCTGGGAGTGCGGAGCGCAGGGCACTTTACAGCAGCAAGTAACTTGAAGTACTGGCAACATAGCTAAGCATCAACCCCTTTTTATAAGGGAAGCCTGTACCGGATTGGCTGGAAGTGAACTGGGATACCTATTGACTTGGATTGGTCTCCAACATGGTGGCTTCCTGCACAGAGGACACATATGGAACAAGCACAAAGCCACTACTTCTGGCCTCAGCCTCCCAGATGCCACACTCCAGCAACAGGACACTTGGAAACAGACACCTCCGACTGCCATGCTTCGCTCCCCAGGACCCGGACCCGAGCCTCCAGATGCCCGGCAGCCGCACCGGAGGACCTTGCTGCTGTAGCTCCTATCCATCGCAGCGTCATCAGCCAGCTAAGAGGAAGGCCACAGGGACCAGAGCCGGAGGTAAGACTACGGATGCTGACAGTACCCCCCTTTTTATGGTGGTCTCCGAACACCCACACTGCTTAGTGGGATTCTTGGCATGAAAGGCACAACTCAGTCTTGGAGCATGAACATCCTCTGCATCCACCCAAGATCTTTCCTCCGGACCATATCCTCTCCAATCCATGAGATACTGGAGACGACCATACCTCTTGCGGAAGTCAAGAAACTTATGAACCTCAAATTCCTCCTTTTGAGCAGCTTGAACCTTGGGAGGTTAAGGGAAAGCTGCCCGAAAATGATTTAGTACAAGAGGCTTTAGCAGAGAAATGTGAAAGGCATTGGGAATTTTCAAATAGGGAGGCAGTGTCACCTTGTAAGAAACAGGATTCAACACTCTTTTAATAGGATACGGACCGATGAATCTTGGAGAAATCTTTTTGGTAGGAACTTTGAGTCTGAGGTTTCTGGTGGCAATCCAAACAAGATCTCCCACTTTGAGACGAGGAACAGCCCTATGTCTCCAATCAGCGTGGGTCTTTTATTTCTGGGAAGTCTTAAGTAGCGCCTTATGAATTTGTCTCCAAATCTTAGTGAACTTTCGAAGAGCAGATTCAGCAGCAGGAACCTCAAGAGGTGGGAGAGATTATAAGGAAGGAACTCATGGATGAAAACTATAGTTAATGAAGAAAGGAGTGGAATTGGTAGAAGAATGATATAGGTTACTGTATGTAAACTCAGCAAATGGGAAGTAATTCTTCCAGTCTTCCTGAGCAGGGGACATGAACATCCGTAAGAAAGTTTACAGATCTTGGTCGACTCTTTCAGTCTGTCCGTCAGTCTGGGGATGGTAGGCTGAAGAGAAGTTCAACTTGATTCCTAGGACAGAGCAGAGAGCTTTCCAGAACTTGGCAATGAATTGAGGACCCTGATCAGAAACTATTTCCTGTGGAAGGCCATGCAAATGAAAAATCTATGAGAAAAACAATATGGATAGCTGAGGAACAGAGGGAAGACCGGTGAGGGGTATGAAGTGAGCCATCTTCAAAAATCATTCCACAATGACCCAAATGGTGTTGTGCCCTCTGGAGACTGGCAAATCGGTTATGAAATCCATAGAGATGTGAGTCCAAGGCTTTTGAGGTGTTGGAAGTGTATGAAAAAGACCCAAAGGAGATGTTTGTGGACTTTTATGTTGAACACACTTGGAACAGGCTGCTACAAATTCAAAGACATCCATTTTAATATGAGGCCACCAGTAGAATCGCTGAATGAATTTGAGAGTCTTAAGACCACCGGCATGACCCATGAAATATGAAGAATGAGCCCACGTAAGTAATTTCATGCAAAATTTTGGTGCTACAGAAGTTCTCCCCGGAGGAGGTAGAGGAACAGTACGAGTTGAAGCAAATGAAGCCGGATTCAGAATAAATTGTTTCTCAGGGGAGTTGAGTGAATCATCCATTTGAAAAGAACGAGAAAGTGCATCTGCTCTTCGATTTAAGGTTCCTGGGCGGTTAAAGAGTTTGAAGGAGAACCGAGAGAAGAGGAGAGCCCACTTGGCTTGCCATGGGTTTAAGCCATCATGGAAGGACTTGGAGAAGACAGGATGGGAGAAGATTCTGAATGATCAGGACTGGGGCTCAATGTTAGTTAATTAGGAAGAAGAAAAAGGTCTCAAGTAAGTTTGAGAGGTTTGCTGTTGAGGACGAGGTTTACCTTTCTTATGAGATGATTTTCCAGCTCTGCCCATTCTTCAGCATAACATTACGGAGATTAGAGAACAAGGTCAGGAGGCCAGTAGCGACATAGCAGAAGTATTGAAGTGTGGAAATAGGGAGACATCAGTGAGCATAGACCCCCAGTGGCCATCGGTTACAGAAACATTGTGAGGTCAGTTGTTTATGGGTAATAGCAAGAAGATGTCATCCTTGAGCAGTAAAGTAATTTATAGGAGCCAGCAACTGGAGCCTGCTACTGTCCTGGACACATGGACTGTTACGTCATAGCTATACTGATGCCTCAAGAGCTCTAATTGGATCTTATGGGGATTGAAGGGAGCAGGAGGGAAAAAAAACCCAGCAGCAGTCAAACAGTATGGAGGATGTAGTCAGCACAGTCTGCCACCAGAGGGAGTCGACAGAGCAGGAGTGGAGGCCAGGCAATAATAATAATAAAAGCAGTTCAGGCGACCACTTACTGCCCAGGTAGGGCTGCAGCGGCAGAAGTCCCTGCCGGAAATCACTGAGGCTGTAGTGAAGGGCACTGATCATGGGCTGTCAGTGTCTGTAGCTCCCAGAGAAGCGGCTGGTTTCAGGAGGGCATGTGGCAATATAGCCAGTTTTCAAGATGGCACTTCTGGCAGGGAAGCCCAGATGAGAAGAAACTGGCCGGCTATGGTGGGTGAACCAGGTCAGTAATAAGGCAGGAGAGCAGAGGGTACTAGGGTGCAGTGGCACAGGGTAGCGTATCTGGCTGCACCGGAACCCCACATGTATGTCCTCTATAATTCACAGCTCCACCAGATTCCCCCATAGCACCATGGGTTAGGAGGAGATGGGGAGATGCCGGGACACTGCTGGAGTGATGACAGGTAAGCGCTCAATGTATTTCCCGCTGCCACGACTCAGGGCTTCAACGGCCGGACAGTAGGAGAAGGTAGGCTGCAGGTGGGTGAGCTGACTAACCTGACGCGTCCCTGCTGAGGCCAACAATCCCCGTAGTATGCACTGCATCAGATGCCGGGAGAGGAGCTCCGCTCCGTGTCTCCCGCCGCGGTCACCGCTGATCTCCAGTCAGCCTCTCCACACGACTCCAACAGAACGACTAGGCACAAGAGTGGACAGGGCGCACAGCCCTCGGTGAAACAAAAGTAATGTAGATTTTCACACCAATCTAAGACCTGCAAATTTACTTTGGGAGCCACCTCCCTTTTTGTTTTTTTAAACAGTCCCCAGCTGGACGAGGATAAATGGGATTTAATACCTACCGGTAAATCCTTTTCTCCTAGTCCGTAGAGGATGCTGGGGTCCACTTCAGTACCATGGGGTATAGACGGTCCCGCAGGAGCCATGGGCACTTTAAGACTTTTTCAGAGTGTGAACTGGCTCCTCCCTCTATGCCCCTCCTCCAGACCTCAGTATAGGAACTGTGCCCAGGACATTTTGAGGAAAGGATTTACTTTTTTAGTTAATGGTGAGATTCATACCAGCTCACACTTCAACCATCTGCACACATGGCATTCAACAAAATACATGCCAACGGGCATGAACATTACAGCAACCGTGCTGAAAGCATTTTTAACTAATTAACAACTGCAGGAAAAATACGCACTGGGATGGGTACCCAGCAGCCTCTACGGACTAGTAGAAAAGGATATACCGGTAGGTATTAAAATCCTGTTTTCTCATACGTCCTAGAGGATGCTGGGGTCCACTTCAGTACCATGGGGTTATACCAAAGCTCCAGTACCGGCGGGAGAGTGTGGATGACCCTGCAGCACCGATTGACCAAACTGTAGGTCCTCATCGGCCAAGGTATCAAACTTGTAAAACTTAGCAAACGTGTTTGCCCATGACCAAGTAGCTGCTCGGCAAAGTTGTAATGCAGAGACCCCCACGGGCAGCTGCCCAGGACGAGCCCACCTTTCTAGTAGAATGGGCTGTCACTGAATTCGGTACCGGCAATCCTGCCGTGGAATGAGCGTGCTGAATCGTACCTCTGACCCAGTGCGCAATCATCTGCTTTGAAGCAGGACACCTAATCTTGTTGGAAGCATACAGGACAAACACCGCCTCTGTTTTTCTTATCCGAGCCATTCTGACGACATAGATTTTAAAAGCCCTGACCACATCCAGAGACTTTGAAGCAGTGAAGGTGTCAGTAGCCACTGGCACCACAATAGGCTGGTTTATATGGAAAAAAGAAACCACCTTTGGAAGAAATTGCTGATGAGTTCGTAACTCAGCCCTATCTTCATGGAAAACCAAGTAAGGGCTCTTGTGAGACAAGGCCCATAACTCAGACCTCCATCTTGCGGATGCCAAGGCCAACAGCTTGGCCACTTTCCAAGTGAGAAATTATAACTCTATCTCCTGGAGAGGTTCAAACCAATTTGATTGAAGGAATCGTAACATCACGTTAAGATCCCATGGTGCCACAGGAGGCACAAACGGACATTGGATGTGTAGCACCCCTTTCACGAATGTCTGAACTTCTGGTAGGGAGGCCAATTGTTTCTGAAAGAAAATGGACAAAGCCGAAATCTGGACCTTGAGTGAACCCAATCGTAGGCCTGCATCCACACCAGCCTGGAGAAAATGGAGAAAACGTCGTAACTGAAACTCTTCCGTTGGAGCCTTCTTGGTTTCACACCAAGACACATATTTTCTCAAAATACAGTGGTAATGTTTAGACCAGGCTTTTTAAACCAGTGTGCCATGGCACACTAGTGTGCCGCGACCAGCTGCAAGGTGTGCCGCGGAGCCAGAGCAGCTTCCTGTACCTTCAAAGTGAACTGTTGGCCCAGGCTCTTCTTAGAGGATCAGTCGTGCTCCGGCCATGACGTATGCCTTGAAGACACGGTGGTGTGATATCATAGGTCACGGCCGCCGCGTCTCACCGACCAGCCAGCCCACCCACCTGCATACACATCTTCCACTTCCTGCCTGCATACACAGCTTTAGTTGCCCACCCACATCCACACCTGCCCGCCCGCCCGCTGCTCAGTATTCGCAGCACTCCACTATGAACAACCCTCGCCACTGAGGGACATGGAGGAGGACATCTGACCAGTAGGGGCTAATATTTGTTTGTTTTTTCTCCTGTGGGGAACAATAGGATTTATGTGGGGAGAATAAGGATTTATGGGGGGGGGGCAATGTGAATAATTCATGTGGGGAGCAATAGGATTTATATAGGGAGCAATATGATTTATGTGGGAAGTAATGTGATTGTTTTTTCTGTGTAGGCCAATGTATGTGTGGATTTTTTTTTTTACTATTAGGGCCAATGTGTGTTTGTTGTTTTTTTTTCTGTGGGGAACTGATGGTGTGCCTTGGCAATTTTAATATATTGTTTGGTGTACCGCGATTTAAAAAATGGTTGAAAATCACTGGTTTAGACGTTACTCCTTTCTTGGCCTGAATAAGAGTGGGAATTACTTCTTTGGGAATACCCTTTCGGGCTAGGATTCGGCACTCAACAGCCATGCCATCAAACGTAGCCACGTTAAGTCTTGATACACGCACGGCCCCTGCTGCAGCAGGTCCTCACGGAGAGGAAGGGGCTGAGGATCTTCCATGAGCAACTCCTGAAGATCTGGATACCAAGCACTCCTTGGCCAGTCTGGGACAATGAGGATTGCACGAACTCCTGTTCTTATTATTTTGAGAACTTTTGGTATCAGTGGAAGCGGAGGGAAGACATACACCGACCGAAACACCCACTGGGCGACCAGTGCATCCACTGCTATTGCTTGAGGTTGACCTGGAACAATATCCCTGAAGCTTCTTGTTGTGACGAGACGTCATCATGTCTATTTGAGGAATTCCCCAAAGACCTGTCAACTCTGCGAAGACTTCTTGGTGGCTGTCCTATTCTCCTGGATGGAGATCGTGTCTGCTTCCCAGTTGTCCACTCCCGGAATTAAAATTGCCGACAGAGCTCTTGCACGTCTTTCTGCCCAGCGGAGGATCTTTGACACCTCTGCCATTGCCGCTTTGCTTTCCGTTCCGCCCTGATGGTTTATGTACGCTACTGCTGTTACACTGTCTGACTGGATCTGTAGGGGTTGATCTTGAAGAAGATGCACCGCATGTAGAAGGCCATTGTAAATGGCTCTCAACTCCAGAACATTTATGTGAAGACAAATTCCTTGACTTGACCATCTTCCTTGGAAGCTTTCCCCTTGTGTGACAGCTCCCCAGCCTCGGAGACTTGCATCTGTGGTCACCAGGATCCAGTCCTGAATCCCGAATCTGCGTCCCTCTAGTAGGTGAGAACTGTGTAGCCACCACAGGAGCGAAATTATGGCTTTGGATGACAGGATTATCCTCTGATGCATGTTTAGATGGGATCCGGACCACTTGTCCAACAGGTCCCACTGGAATACTACCATCTTTCCCAACAACCGAATGCATTGATGAATCGACACTCTTGTTGGTTTCAGGACTTGTTTGACCATTCCCTGGATTTCCAGAGCCTTTTCTACTGGAAGAAATACCCTCTGTACTTCTGTGTCCAGTATCATCACCAGAAAGGACAATCTTGTCCTCGGTTTCAACTATGACTTTGGAAAATTTATGATCCAACCGTGATGTTGAAGTATTGTCAGGGAGAGTGCAATATTTTGCACCAGCTTTTCTCTGGACCTCTCTTTTATCAGATCGTCCAGGTAAGGAATTATATTGACTCCTTGCTGTCGAAGGAGGACCATCATCTCCGCCATTACCTTGGTGAACACCCTCGGAGCCGTGGAAAGTCCGAACGGCAACGTCTGAAATTGGTAATGACAATCCTGCATGCGAATCTCAGATAAGCTTGATGTGGAGGATAAATGGGAACATGCAAGTAGGTATCTTTTATGTCCACTGACACCATGAATTCCCCCTCCTCCAGACTGGAAATCACTGCCCTCAGAGATTCCATCTTGAACTGGTTTAGGATTGGTTTGACCGAGCCGTCTGGCTTCGGAACTACAAATAGGCTTGAATAAAACCCTTCTCCTTGTTGTGACAAGGGAACCAGGACAATGACTTGATCCGGACACAATTTTTGTATTGCTGTTGCTACTACTTCCCTGTCTGGAAGCGAAGCTGGTATGGCCAATTTGAAAAATCATCCTGGGGGAATGTCTTGAAACTCCAGTTTGTACCCGTAGGACACAATTTGTAAAATCCAAGGGTCCAGGCCAGATTGAACCCAGAACTGACCGAAAAGTTTCAGACGTGCCCCCACCTGAGCAGACTCCCGCAATGGAGCCCCAGCGTCATGCTGAAGATTTGGCAGAAGCAGGGGTTGATTTCTGCTCCTGTGATCCCAGAGACGCTGCTGAATTTTTTTCCTCTCCTCTTCCCCTCCCTCTACATGCAAAGAAAGGGAAACCTTTATCCTTTTTGTATTTATTGGGCCGAAAGGACTGCATCTGAGAGTGTGCCTTTTTCGCCGGCACAGGAGCATAAGTCAAGAATGTCGACTTACCTGCGGTAGCCGCAGAGACTAAAGCATCCAGCTCATCTCCAAACAAGGCCTCACCTTTATATGGGAGAGCCTCCATATTTCTTTTGGAATCTGCATAAGCATTCCATTGGCGAATCCACAATGCCCTCCTTGCTGAAATAGCCATGGTAGCGGCTTTGATCCCAAAAGCCCAATATCTTTCATGGCCTCAAGCATATATGCAGCAGTGTCTTTGATATGACCCAACGTTAGGAGAATCTGGCCTTTACCTATTGTGTCAATCTCTGATGACAAGTTTTCTGACCATTTTTCAATAGCACTACTCACCCACGCACAGGCAATGGTAGGTCTGTCCCATTGGCCACATAAATAGATTTTAACGTAGTCTCTAACTTGCGGTCTGCCGGCTCCTTTAGGGAAGCCATCCCAGGCGCAGGGAGAATCACCTTTTTTGTTAAACGTGACAGGGCACGGTCTAAATCGGGGGGTGACTCCCACCTTTTCCTGTCCTCTGCCGGGAAAGGATAAGCAACCTGAATTCTTTTGGGAATCAAATTTATTTTCAGGGTTCACCCAGACTCCCTCAAAGTGTTCAGCTCATGCTTTATAAAAGTAAGCCTTCTCCTGAGGTAAAGGAGGGGCTTCTGTAACTTGTAAGACCTCCTTTATAGCAACAATCATATACTGAATGTTCTTCGCTAATTTTGGATCTATTCCTCTGGAATCACTAGTGTCGACACAGGAATCAGAGTCCGTGTCGGTATCAGTATGTACTATTTGTGCAAATGGTCTTTTATGTGACCCAGAGGGGTCCCCTGTGGATGAATAAGCAGAACTATTAAAAATCACATCTTCGACTGATTTTCTCCAGTTTTCTGCACGAGACTCAGACTTATCCAATCTCTTACTGATATGATTCACACTATCACGTAATTCTTTCACCCATTCAGGCTCATGGTGTGCCGGCAGCGCCACCACATTACAACTCTGTGTCCCTAAAATGGCTCCCTCAGGGGAGAGCTCTCTGCCTCAGACATGTCACACACGTGCACAAACACACCACAGACACTCCGGGGCTTATAGGGGACAGACCCACAGTAAAATCTGTCAGAAGGACACAGAAAGGATTAGCCAGATCAAAACTCAGCGCCAATATTAAATCCCTGTGTAATCTAAAATGTCCACAGAGACTTGTAGCGCTTTTATAATGTCAAATTATACAATACAAATACACTGTGCCCCCCCCTTATTTACACCCTGATACTTGGTTCAGTAGTGAAGGACCAGCGTTTCTTCTCCTGCAGCCTGTGTGGAGAAAATGGCGCTGAGCAGTGTGCTGGTTGACTGAGGAGGAAGCCCCGCCCCGTAATGGTGCGTTTCTCCTCAGAAATTTCAACACTATTTTTTATACTGGCGAGGGCTAGGAATGTGCCTCGGCATCTTATGTCCCCTTTTAGCCAGTTTTGAGTAGGATTCATGCTGCCCAGAGTGCCACCCCCCCGCGTCGTGCACCCTGCTGTGCCTGTGTAATGGGTAGCTTGGCGCGCAGCGTTCCCGCCCGCTGCGCGGTACCTTTTAGCCGTCACGATGACTGCAGATTCTTTCTTCTGTACACTCACCTGTCTTCTGACTTCTGGCTCTGTAAGGGGGGTGATGGCGTGCTGCGGGAGTGAGCGCATAGCCGCAGCTAGTGTTCAGTACCCTTCCGGAGCTAATGGTGTCCTGTCAGCAAGAAGCAAAGCCATGAAACTCTTTAGGAAGCTGGTTCCTACTTTTTCCCCCTAAGTCCCACGAAGCAGGGAGACTGTTGCCAGCAGCCTCCATGAAAATAAAAAACCTAACATAAAGTCTTTTTAGTGAAACTCAGTAGAGCTCCACTAGAGTGCGACCAGTCTGCCTGGGCACATTTTCTAAACTGAGGTTTGGAGGAGGGGCATAGAGGGAGAAGCCAGTTCACACTCTGAAAGTCTTAAAGTGCCCGTGGCTCCTGTGGAACCGTCTATACCCCGTGGTACTGAAGTGGACCCCAGCATCCTCTAGGACGTATGAGAAATTGGAATTCCATTTCTTGGAATTCTAACTTCCTACTGGGCATAACCCAAAATTTCCATCAGCTGTTTTGGGATGTTTAAACACCGTTGTCTTAGTTTTTAATACAGGCTCTGCTGCCTCTTCTAAGGATAGAATGGCTTACATAGCACTAATTAGCTCAGATGATAATATGTCCACTGAGCTGAGACCTTTCAAAGTGCAATGAGTCCTCATCCTCCAACGAATCCTCATCTAAAACATGTGTAGACTGTGAAGATGTTGTATCATGTCTATGTGATTTACTTACCATCAGCCTTTCAGCCTGATTTTTTGAGAGGCTGACAATTTCCTAGGTGTATAAACCTCAGAATGAATGTTGCATGTAAGGGTTAATAGGGAAACCTTTCACTGGTATAGGAGCTGGTACAAATTGCTCAGCTACATTGGATAATGTCTGTGCAAAGTAGCCCATGAAGGTTTACCAGAACCTGTGCCTGCCTCACTGTACACGTGGGTAAGCGTTGTCTCGACCCAGCGGGGATTTGTTGGAGTGACTGTAAGGTGCGTATAAGATGCTTTTTACAAAGATCACTCAAAAAAATAGTAATACTATAAAAATAAAATAAGAAAACTTATGGCTGCTAAAAAACAGCAGCCCTCTGACCATGGTCCGGC
The DNA here is from genome assembly GCF_028390025.1 of Pseudophryne corroboree. Lineage (NCBI taxonomy): Eukaryota > Metazoa > Chordata > Amphibia > Anura > Myobatrachidae > Pseudophryne > Pseudophryne corroboree. The sequence goes on along the minus strand of NW_026967510.1, from coordinate 681,714 downwards.
TCCTGCCGCACCAAACAAAAAACTGATTTGCCTGAGCCAGGAATATATGGACAGGCCCGTTGCATGCTGGGAGGCCGAAAGCTTTGACCTTTTGGTGCAAATCCGCTGTCACGTCATCATATCCCAATGTTATCCTAAGGATAACCTGTGGACCCTGCCGGAGAAAGATATATATATATATATCTAAGAGGATAGAATTTGATCGGTAGGTTACTTAATACTTTTGTCCTCATTGGTTACTACAGATCACGTGGACGAGGTTCTCTCCATATCCCCGGACATAGCGTGTGTCAGATGACGTCACTTTGATGCGCTGGAGCGCGTGACGGCTGGCGACATGGCGGTTCCACCAGGTATATTAACGACATGGGACGTGTACATGCGTGTAGATGGTGACACTAAAACTACTGGATGATCATTGTGGATGTCTGAGGTATTGATACAATGCAAATTTGTTGAGATATTGTTTCTTTTTCAGATGGAACCATGGGTCGTGCACGTGATGCAACTGGCAAAAGGGAGCCACTGGTTGTGGCCGAGACCGGCATTTGTTTATTGGTGATCCCTTGTAGACAGTGAGTAGTGTCCATCTACAGTGGAAGAAGCATGGACACCAAGAATCTCAGCGGCGGAACAGTGGGCGAAAGTAGATCATGACAAATCGGGATCACAGGCATTTAGGACCCCTAGCAACCACCAATCGTTCCAAACGCATCAGGAACTGCACCAACAGTACAATGCCAGAGCCAGCCAAGCAGTCCCAGATCTGGGGAAATTGGAAGGCCACGTGATATGTGGCACATCAGACTGGTGCTCTGAAAACCAATCCAAGCCTTTCATCAACTATTCCGCCACTGAGAGCATACCTAAAGTTTAACACTAGCTGTTTTTATGGTCATTATTTTGAGCAATAGAGTAGGACCTGCAGTATAGTGGGGTCCCTTGTCGGGGGCTGCAGGCTTAAATGTACTGAGCAATACATTAACTAAAACTCCATTGTTTATTATTGTTAGTTAATATAGTGAGTGCAAGACACATTTATGTATGTAGTAAGGCTACTGGGAGACCTTAGATTGAGCAATATTGGATCTGTCCATTACATTCCCTAAAGTCATAACCTCAGAACTGCACAGAGCAGGAACTATTATTCACAAGTAATTAGGAATGTGTTCCTCATGAACAAGTCCACAATTACCGTCTGAAGGTTACACAATTATTTCAAGTCTACACAATTGATATTTCAGGATAAAGCCTTTAACAGAAAACACCCCTGAAGAAGTCACTATTGATGAAACGCGTTTATTGACACGCAATTTGGATTTAGAGTGGAGTGGATAAGAACAAGCCCGCCCATGCAAGGGTGACAACAAGTGCAAAACGCTTGTCTTATGATTATACAGATATGTACTTGTGATAAGATTTTAATCTGTTTTACTTGTAGTTCTAGATTCAAATGTCATTGTATTTCTGAATCTTATACGAATTGTATTTGGTGAGCTCAGGTCTACTGTATAGCAGGAAATATTTCATACCTGCATCATCTAACAAAATGCATATAAATTAGGCACTCCACAAAAAACAATACAAATTATATTATATACATACATATATACACATTTATATATAATTACTAATAATTAACTTCTGCTTGTTACTTTTAATAACATTATAGTGTTGTGTGTAATAACTCTGTACATGTGATATTTGTCATGGATAGCCTTGTGTTAGAAAATAAGAATTTACTCACCGGTAATTCTATTTCTCGTAGTCCGTAGTGGATGCTGGGGACTCCGTAAGGACCATGGGGAATAGACGGGCTCCGCAGGAGACTGGGCACTCTAAGAAAGATTTAGGACTACCTGGTGTGCACTGGCTCCTCCCCCTATGACCCTCCTCCAAGCCTCAGTTAGGACACTGTGCCCGGAAGAGCTGACACATTAAGGAAGGATTTTGAATCCCGGGTAAGACTCATACCAGCCACACCAATCACACCATATAATTTGTGATAGGAACCCCGGTTAACAGTATGATAACAATGGAGCCTCTGAACAGATGGCTCGCAATAACAACCCGATTTGTGTAACAATAACTATTTACAAGTATTGCATACAATCCGCACTTGGGATGGGCGCCCAGCATCCACTACGGACTACGAGAAATAGAATTACCGGTGAGTAAATTCTTATTTTCTCTGACGTCCTAGTGGATGCTGGGGACTCCGTAAGGACCATGGGGATTATACCAAGGCTCCCAAACGGGCGGGAGAGTGCGGATGACTCTGCAGCACCGAATGAGAGAACTCCAGGTCCTCCTCAGCCAGGGTATCAAATTTATAGAATTTTGCAAACGTGTTTGCCCCTGACCAAGTAGCAGCTCGGCAAAGTTGTAAAGCCGAGACCTCTCGGGCAGCCGCCCAAGATGAGCCCACCTTCCTTGTGGAATGGACTTTTACAGATTTAGGCTGCGGTAGTCCCACCGCAGAATGCGCCAGCTGAATAGTGCTACAAATCCAGCGCGCGATAGTTTGCTTAGAGGCAGGTGCACCCAGCTTGTTGGGTGCATATAGAATAAACAGCGAGTCAGTTTTCCTGACTCCAGCCGTCCTGGAAACATATATTTTCAGGGCCCCGACTACGTCCACTAACTTGGAACCCTCCAAGTCCCTAGTAGCCGCAGGCACCACAATAGGTTGGTTCAAGTGAAAAGCTGATACCACCTTCGGGAGGAACTGAGGACAAGTCCTCAATTCTGCCCTATCCATATGGAAAAATAAGAATTTACTTACCGATAATTCTATTTCTCGTAGTCCGTAGTGGATGCTGGGGACTCCGTCAGGACCATGGGGAATAGCGGCTCCGCAGGAGACAGGGCACAAAAGTAAAAGCTTTAGGATCAGGTGGTGTGCACTGGCTCCTCCCCCTATGACCCTCCTCCAAGCCTCAGTTAGGATACTGTGCCCGGACGAGCGTACACAATAAGGAAGGATTTTGAATCCCGGGTAAGACTCATACCAGCCACACCAATCACACTGTACAACCTGTGATCTGAACCCAGTTAACAGCATGATAACAGCGGAGCCTCTGAAAAGATGGCTCACAACAATAATAACCCGATTTTTGTAACAATAACTATGTACAAGTATTGCAGACAATCCGCACTTGGGATGGGCGCCCAGCATCCACTACGGACTACGAGAAATAGAATTATCGGTAAGTAAATTCTTATTTTCTCTGACGTCCTAAGTGGATGCTGGGGACTCCGTCAGGACCATGGGGATTATACCAAAGCTCCCAAACGGGCGGGAGAGTGCGGATGACTCTGCAGCACCGAATGAGAGAACTCCAGGTCCTCCTCAGCCAGGGTATCAAATTTATAGAATTTAGCAAACGTGTTTGCCCCTGACCAAGTAGCAGCTCGGCAAAGTTGTAAAGCCGAGACCCCTCGGGCAGCCGCCCAAGATGAGCCCACCTTCCTTGTGGAATGGGCATTTACATATTTTGGCTGTGGCAGGCCTGCCACAGAATGTGCAAGCTGAATTGTACTACACATCCAACTAGCAATCGTCTGCTTAGAAGCAAGAGCACCCAGTTTGTTGGGTGCATACAGGATAACAGCAAGTCAGTTTTCCTGACTCCAGCCGTCCTGGAAACCTATATTTTCAGGGCCCTGACAACATCTAGCAACTTGGAGTCCTCCAAGTCCCTAGTAGCCGCAGGTACCACAATAAACTGGTTCAGGTGAAACACTGACACCACCTTAGGGAGAAACTGGGGACGAGTCCGCAGCTCTGCCCTGTCCGAATGGACAATCAGATATGGGCTTTTGTGAGACAAAGCCGCCAATTCTGACACTCGCCTGGCCGAGGCCAGGGCCAACAGCATGGTCACTTTCCATGTGAGATATTTCAAATCCACAGATTTGAGCGGTTTAAACCAATGTGATTTGAGGAATCCCAGAACTACGTTGAGATCCCACAGTGCCACTGGAGGCACAAAAGGGGGTTGTATATGCAGTACTCCCTTAACAAACTTCTGGACTTCAGGAACTGAAGCCAATTCTTTCTGGAAGAAAATCGACAGGGCCGAAATTTGAACCTTAATGGACCCCAATTTGAGGCCCATAGACACTCCTGTTTGCAGGAAATGCAGGAATCGACCGAGTTGAAATTTCTTCGTGGGGCCTTCCTGGCCTCACACCACGCAATGTTGTGCGGTCACCTCCTTCCTGGCTTTGACCAGGGTAGGAATGACCTCTTCCGGAATGCCTTTTTCCCTTAGGATCCGGCGTTCAACCGCCATGCCGTCAAACGCAGCCGCGGTAAGTCTTGGAACAGACATGGTACTTGCTGAAGCAAGTCCCTTCTTAGCGGCAGAGGCCATGAGTCCTCTGTGAGCATCTCTTGAAGTTCCGGGTACCAAGTCCTTCTTGGCCAATCTGGAGCCACGAGTATAGTTCTTACTCCTCTACGTCTTATAATTCTCAATACCTTGGGTATGAGAAGCAGAGGAGGGAACACATACACCGACTGGTACACCCACGGTGTTACCAGAACGTCCACAGCTATTGCCTGAGGGTCTCTTGACCTGGCGCAATACCTGTCCAGTTTTTTGTTCAGGCGGGACGCCATCATGTCCACCTTTGGTCTTTCCCAACGGTTCACAATCATGTGGAAGACTTCCCGATGAAGTCCCCACTCTCCCGGGTGGAGGTCGTGCCTGCTGAGGAAGTCTGCTTCCCAGTTGTCCACTCCCGGAATGAACACTGCTGACAGTGCTATCACATGATTTTCCGCCCAGCGAAGAATCCTTGCAGTTTCTGCCATTGCCCTCCTGCTTCTTGTGCCGCCCTGTCTGTTTACGTGGGCGACTGCCGTGATGTTGTCCCACTGGATCAATACCGGCTGACCTTGAAGCAGAGGTCTTGCTAAGCTTAGAGCATTGTAAATTGCCCTTAGCTCCAGTATATTTATGTGGAGAAAAGGCTCCAGACTTGATCACACTCCCTGGAAATTTTTTCCCTGTGTGACTGCTCCCCAGCCTCTCAGGCTGGCATCCGTGGTCACCAGCATCCAATCCTGAATGCCGAATCTGCGGCCCTCTAGAAGATGAGCACTCTGTAACCACCACAGGAGAGACACCCTTGTCCTTGGAGATAGGGTTATCCGCTGATGCATCTGAAGATGCGATCCGGACCATTTGTCCAGCAGATCCCACTGAAAAGTTCTTGCGTGGAATCTGCCGAATGGAATCGCTTCGTAAGAAGCCACCATTTTTCCCAGGACTCGATGCACTGACACTTTTCCTGGTTTTAGGAGGTTCCTGACTAGCTCGGATAACTCCCTGGTTTTCTCCTCCGGGAGAAACACCTTTTTCTGGACTGTGTCCAGAATCATCCCTAGGAACAGCAGACGTGTCGTCGGAAACGGCTGCGATTTTGGAATATTTAGAATCCACCCGTGCTGTCGTAGAACTACTTGAGATAGTGCTACTCCGACCTCCAACTGTTCTCTGGACCTTGCCCTTATCAGGAGATCGTCCAAGTAAGGGATAATTAAGACGCCTTTTCTTTGAAGAAGAATCATAATTTCGGCCATTACTTTGGTAAAGACCCGGGGTGCCGTGGACAATCCAAACGGCAGCGTCTGAAACTGATAGTGACAGTTCTGTACCACGAACCTGAGGAACCCTTGGTGAGAAGGGCAATTTGGGACATGGAGGTAAGCATCCTTGATGTCCAGGGACACCATATAGTCCCCTTCTTCCTGGTTCGCTATCACTGCTCTGAGTGACTCCATCTTGATTTGAACCTTTGTATGTAAGTGTTCAAAGATTTCAGATTTAGAATAGGTCTCACAGAGTCGTCTGGCTTCAGTACCACAATATAGTGTGGAATAATACCCCTTTCCTTGTTGTAGGAGGGGTACTTTGATTATCACCTGCTGGGAATACAGCTTGTGAATTGTTTCCAATACTGCCTCCCTGTCGGAGGGAGACGTTGGTAAAGCAGACTTCAGGAACCTGCGAGGGGGAGACGTCTCGAATTCCAATTTGTACCCCTGGGATACTACCTGTAGGATCCAGGGGTCCACTTGCGAGTGAGCCCACTACGCGCTGAAACTCTTGAGACGACCACCCACAGCACCTGAGTCCGCTTGTACGGCCCCAGCGTCATGCTGAGGACTTGGCAGAAGCGGTGGAGGGCTTCTGTTCCTGGGAATGTGCTGCCTGCTGCAGTCTTCTTCCCTTTCCTCTATCCCTGGGCAGATATGACTGGCCTTTTGTCCGCTTGCCCTTATGGGGACGAAAGGACAGAGGCTGAAAAGACGGTGTCTTTTTCTGCTGAGATGTGACTTGGGGTAAAAAAGGTGGATTTTCCAGCTGTTGCCGTGGCCACCAGGTCCGATGGATCGACCCCAAATAACTCCTCCCCTTTATACGGCAATACTTCCATGTGCCGTTTGGAATCTGCATCACCTGACCACTGTCGTGTCCATAAACATCTTCTGGCAGATATGGACATCGCACTTACTCTTGATGCCAGAGTGCAAATATCCCTCTGTGCATCTCGCATATATAGAAATGCATCCTTTAAATGCTCTATAGTCAATAAAATACTGTCCCTGTCAAGGGTATCAATATTTTCAGTCAGGGAATCCGACCAAGCCACCCCAGCGCTGCACATCCAGGCTGAGGCGATCGCTGGTCGCAGTATAACACCAGTATGTGTGTATATACTTTTTAGGATATTTTTCAGCCTCCTATCAGCTGGCTCCTTGAGGGCGGCCGTATCTGGAGACGGTAACGCCATTTGTTTTGATAAGCGTGTGAGCGCCTTATCCACCCTAAGGGGTGTTTCTATCGGGGGAAACCCACGCATCATCACACACTTCATTTAATTTATCTGATTCAGGAAAAACTACAGGTAGTTTTTTTCACACCCCACATAATACCCTTTTTTGTGGTACTTGTAGTATCAGAAATATGTAACACCTCCTTCATTGCCCTTAACATGTAACGTGTGGCCCTAATGGAAAATACGTTTGTTTCTTCACCGTCGACACTGGAGTCAGTGTCCGTGTCTGTGTCGACCGACTGAGGTAAATGGGCGTTTTAAAGCCCCTGACGGTGTTTGAGACGCCTGGACAGGTACTAATTGGTTTGCCGGCCGTCTCATGTCGTCAACCGACCATGCAGCGTGTTGAAATTATCACGTAATTCCCTGAATAAGCCATCCATTCCGGTGTCGACTCCCTAGAGAGTGACATCACCATTACAGGCAATTGCTCCGCCTCCTCACCAACATCGTCCTCATACATGTCGACACACACGTACCGACACACAGCACACACACAGGGAATGCTCTGATAGAGGACAGGACCCCACTAGCCCTTTGGGGAGACAGAGGGAGAGTTTGCCAGCACACACCAAAACGCTATAATTATACAGGGACAACCTTATATAAGTGTTTTCCCTTATAGCATCTTAATATATAATAATATCGCCAAATAAGTGCCCCCCCTCTCTGTTTTAACCCTGTTTCTGTAGTGCAGTGCAGGGGAGAGCCTGGGAGCCTTCCCACCAGCAGTTCTGTGAGGGAAAATGGCGCTGTGTGCTGAGGAGAATAGGCCCCGCCCCCTTTTCGGTGGGCTTCTTCTCCCGTTTTTCTGACAACCTGGCAGGGGTTAAATACATCCATATAGCCCCAGAGGCTATATGTGATGTATTTTTAGCCAGCATAGGTACTTTCATTGCTGCCCAGGGCGCCCCCCCCAGCGCCCTGCACCCTCAGTGACCATTGGTGTGAAGTGTGCTGAGAGCAATGGCGCACAGCTGCAGTGCTGTGCGCTACCTCATGAAGACTGAGAAGTCTTCAGCCGCCGATTTCTGGACCTCTTCTCTCTTCAGCATCTGCAAGGGGGTCGGCGGCGCGGCTCCGGTGACCCATCCAGGCTGTACCTGTGATCGTCCCTCTGGAGCTAGTGTCCAGTAGCCTAAGAAGCCAATCCATCCTGCACGCAGGTGAGTTCACTTCTTCTCCCCTAAGTCCCTCGTTGCAGTGAGCCTGTTGCCAGCAGGACTCACTGAAAATTAAAAAAACCTAACAAAAACTTTTACTCTAAGCAGCTCTTTAGGAGAGCCACCTAGATTGCACCCTTCTCGGCCGGGCACAAAAACCTAACTGAGGCTTGGAGGAGGGTCATAGGGGGAGGAGCCAGTGCACACCACCTGATCCTAAAGCTTTTACTTTTGTGCCCTGTCTCCTGCGGAGCCGCTATTCCCCATGGTCCTGACGGAGTCCCCAGCATCCACTTAGGACGTCAGAGAAATCAGATAATGGCTTTTACAGGACAAAGCCGCCAATTCTGACACACGCCTGTCCGAAGCCAGAGCCAACAGCATAACCACTTTCCACGTGAGATATTTCAAATCCATAGTCTTAAGTGGCTCAAACCAATGCGATTTTAGGAACTCCAAAACCACATTGAGATCCCTCACTGGGGGCACAAAAGGAGGCTGAATATGCAGAACTCCCTTGACAAAGGTCTGAACTTCAGGCAGTGAAGCCAGTTCTTTCTGGAAGAAAATCAACAGGGCCGAGATCTGGACTTTAATGGACCCCAATTTGAGGCCCAAAGTCACACCTGCTTGCAGGAAATGTAGGAATCGACCCAGTTGAAATTCCTCCGCTGGGGCCTTCTTGGCCTCACACCAAGCAACATATTTCCGCCAAATGCGGTGATAATGTTTTGCGGTGACATCCTTCCTGGCCTTGATCAGGGTAGGGATGACTTCTTCCGGAATGCCTTTTTCCTTTAGGTTCCGGCGTTCAACCGCCATGCCGTCAAACGCAGCCGCGGTAAGTCTTGGAACAGACAGGGTCCCTGCTGCAGCAGGTCTTGTCTGAGCGGCAGAGGCCAAGGGTCCTCTGCAAGCATCTCTTGAAGTTCCGGGTACCAAGCTCTTCTTGGCCAATCCGGAGCCACGAGAATAGTTCTCACTCCTCGCCTTCTTATTATTCTCAGTACCTTGGGTATGAGAGGCCGAGGAGGAAACACATAAACCGACTGGTACACCCACGGTGTCACTAGAGCGTCCACAGCGATCGCCTGAGGGTCCCTTGACCTGGCGCAATACCGTTTTAGCTTTTTGTTGAGGTGGGACGCCATCATGTCCACCTGTGGTTTTTCCCAACGGTTTACCAGCATTCAGAAAACTTCTGGATGAAGTCCCCATTCTCCCAGGTGGAGGTCGTGCCTGCTGAGGAAGTCTGCTTCCCAGTTGTCCACTCCCGGAATGAATACTGCTGTCAGTGCTAACACATGATTCTCTGCCCATCGGAGAATCCTTGTGGCTTCTGCCATTGCCCTCCTGCTTCTTGTGCCGCCCTGTCTGTTTACATGGCGACCGCCGTGATGTTGTCTGACTGGATCAGCACCGGCCGGTTCTGAAGCAGGGGTCTTGCCTGACTTAAGGCATTGTAAATGGCCCTTAGCTCCAGAATATTTATGTGAAGCGAAATCTCCTGATTTGACCACAGTCCTTGGAAATTTCTTCCTGTGTGACTGCCCCCCAGCCCTGAAGGCTGGCATCCGTGGTCGCCAGGACCCAGTCCTGTATTCCGAATCTGCGGCCCTCTAGTAGATGAGCCCTCTGCAGCCACCACAGCAGCGACACCCTTGTTCTTGCCGACAGGGTTATCCGCTGTTGCATCTGGAGATGGGACCCGGACCATTTGTCCAACAGGTCCCACTGGAAAGTCCTTGCGTGGAACCTTCCGAATGGAAATGCCTCGTACGAAGCTACCATTTTTCCCAGTACTCGTGTGCATTGATGTACCGACACCTGACCCGGTTTTAGGATGTTTCTGACTAGAGATGACAACTCCTCGGCTTTTTCCACTGGAAGAAACAGTCTTTTCTGGTCTGTGTCCAGAATCATTCCCAGGAACAGAAGACGTGTCGTCGGGACCAGCTGTGACTTTGGAATGTTGAGAATCCAGCCGTGCTGTTGTAGTACTTCCCGAGAAAGTGCTACCCCCAGTACCAACTGTTCCCTGGACCTCGCCTTTATCAGGAGATCGTCTAAGTACGGGATAATTGAAACACCTTTCTTGCGAAGGAGAATCATCATTTCGGCCATTACCTTGGTAAAGACCCTCGGTGCCGTGGACAACCCAAACGGCAGCGTCTGGAACGGATAGTGACAGTCCTGTACCACAAATCTGAGGTACTCCTGGTGAGGAGGGTAAATGGGGACATGTAGGTACGCATCCTTGATGTCCAGGGAGACCATGTAATCCCCCTCGTCCAGGCTCGCAATAACCGCCCTGAGCGATTCCATCTTGAACTTGAACCTTTTGATATAAGTGTTCAAGGATTTTAAATTTAAGATGGGTCTCACCGAAACGTCCGGTTTCGGTACCACAAACATTGTGGAATAGTAACCCTTTCCTTGCTGAAGGAGGGGTACCTTGACAATCACTTGCTGTGAATACAGTTTTTGAATAGCCACCAACACTGCCTCCCTGGCAGAGGGAGTTGCCGGTAAGGCAGATTTTAGGAAACGGCGGGGGGAGACGTCTCGAATTCCAGCCTGTACCCCTGAAGTACTACCTGAAGGACCCAGGGATCCACCTGTGAGAGAGCCCACTGTGCGCTGAAATTTCTGAGACGGGCCCCCACCGTACCCGGGTCCGCCTGAGCAGCCCCAGCGTCATGCTGTGGACTTACCGGACGCAGGAGAGGACTTCTGCTCTTGGGAACTAGCTGTGTGTTGCAGCTTTTTTCCTCTACCTCTGCCTCTCGGCAGAAAGGATGAGCCTCTAGCCCTCTTGCTTTTCTGGGGCCGAAAGGACAGTACCTGATACCGGTGCTTTCTTTTGCTGTGGGGCAGCCTGTGGCAAAAAGGTCGATTTCCCAGGAGTAGCTGTGGACACGAGGTCCGAAAGACCATCCCCAAACAGTTCCACCCCCTTATAGGGTAAAACATCCATGTGCCGCTTTGAGTCGGCATCGCCAGACCATTGCCGAGTCCATAACCCTCTTCTGGCGACAATGGACATAGCGCTTATTCTTGATGCCAGCCGGCAAATATCCCTCTGTGCATCACGCATGTATAAGACTGCATCTTTTATATGTTCAATCGTCAGCAAAATATTGTCCCTATCCATGGTATCAATATTATCCGACAGGGAATCTGACCACGCAGCAGCAGCACTGCACATCCAAGCTGATGCAATCGCTGGTCGCAATATAATGCCCGTGTGTGTGTAAATAGCTTTTAGGGTAGCTTCCTGCTTTCTATCAGCAGGTTCATTCAGGGTGGCCGTATCCGGAGACGGTAGTGCCACCTTCTTTGATAAGCGTGTCAGCGCTTTATCTACCCTAGGGGGTGTTTCCCAACGTGACCTATCCTCTAGCGGGAAAGGGTACGCTGCCAATAACCGTTTTGAAATTATCAATTTCTTATCGGGGGAAGTCCATGCTTCCTCACACACCTCATTTAATTCTTCAGATGCAGGAAAAACTACAGGTAGTTTTTTCTCACCAAACATAATACCCTTTTTTGTGGTACCTGGGGTATTATCAGAAATGTGTAAAACATTTTTCATTGCCTCAATCATGTAACGGGTGGACCTATTGGAGGGTACACTAGTCTCATCATCGTCGACACTGGAGTCGGTATCCGTGTCGACGTCTGTATCTGTCACCTGAGGTAGCGGGCGTTTTAAAGCCCCTGATGACATTTGAGACGCTGGAACAGGCACAAGCTGTGTAGCCGGCTGTCCTTTTGTGCAAGGAGTTGACACTTTCACGCAATTCCTTCCATAAGTCCAACCACACAGGTGTCGATCCCTCAGGGGGTGACATCACATTCACAGGCATTTGCTCCGCCTCCACATAATTTTCCTCCTCATACATGTCGACACAGCAGTACCGACACCCAGCAGACACACAGGGAATGCTCTTACAGAGGACAGGACCCCACAAAGCCCTTTGGGGAGACAGAGGGAGAGTATGCCAGCACACACCAGAGCGCTACATATCACAGGGATATCACCTATAGAAACGTGTTTTCCCCTTATAGCTGCATAAATATAGTTATACTGCGCCTAATTAGTGCCCCCCCCCTCTCTTTTTTACCCTTTTCTGTAGTGCAGGACCGCAGGGGAGAGCCAGGGAGCTTCCTTCCAGCGGAGCTGTGAGGGAAAAATGGCGCCAGTGTGCTGAGGGAGTTAGCCCCGCCCCTTTTTCAGCTGGCTTTCTCCCGCTATTGTAAAAGTTCTGGCAGGGGTTAATAAGCACCTATATAGCCCCTGGGGCTATATATGGTGCCAGTTTGCCAGCCAAGGTGTTAGTATTGCTGCTCAGGGCGCCCCCCCCCCAGCGCCCTAAACCCATCAGTGACCGCAGTGTGTGGTGTGCATGAGGAGCAATGGCGCACAGCTGCAGTGCTGTGCGCTACCTTGGAGAAGACAGAAGTCTTCAGTCGCCGATTTTCCGAACCACCTTCTTGCTTCTGGCTCTGTAAGAGGCACGGCGGCGCGGCTCCGGGAACAGACGACGAGGTCGGGTCCTGTGTTCGATCCCTCTGGAGCTAATGGCGTCCAGTAGCCTAAGAAGCCCAAGCTACCACCACTTAGGTAGGTTCGCTTCTTCTCCCCTTAGTCCCTCAATGCAGTGAGCCTGTTGCCAGCAGGTCTCACTGAAAATAAAAAACCTAAACTATACTTTCTTTCTAGAAGCTCAGGAGAGCCCCTAGTGTGCATCCAGCTCGGCCGGGCACAGAAATCTAACTGAGGCTTGGAGGAGGGTCATAGGGGGAGGAGCCAGTGCACACCAGGTAGTCCTAAATCTTTCTTAGAGTGCCCAGTCTCCTGCGGAGCCCGTCTATTCCCCATGGTCCTTACGGAGTCCCCAGCATCCACTAGGATGTCAGAGAAACACCCTACTGAGAACAGGGCTGATGGCAGAGGAGGGTGTAGGATAAGAGATTGCTGTAGTGACTGAGCAATGAGAATATGTGACTTCTGCATTAAGTGTTTATTACTCACCTGTGCTGATATCTGTAGGGATCTCTTCCTCCTTACACTGCTGATCACCCCTCACATACGTCTCTTCTTCTCCATCTATATCTTCTGCCTTTATATCAGTCACATACGTCTCTTCTTCTCCCTCTGTATCTTCTGCCTTCATATCAGTCACATACGTATCTTCTTCTCCCTCTATATCTTCTGCCTTCATATCAGTCACATACGTCTCTTCTTCTCCCTCTATATCTTCTGCCTTCATATCAGTCACATACGTCTCTTCTTCTCCCTCTATATCTTCTGCCTTTATATCAGTCACATACGTCTCTTCTTCTCCCTCTGTATCGTCTGCCTTCATATCAGTCACAGACGTCTCTTCTTCTCCCTCTATATCTTCTGCCTTCATATCAGTCACATACGTCTCTTCTTCTCCCTCTATATCTTCTGCCTTTATATCAGTCACATACGTCTCTTCTTCTCCCTCTATATCTTCTGTCTTCATATCAGTCACATACGTCTCTTCTTCTCCCTCTATATCTTCTGTCTTTATATCAGTCACATACGTCTCTTCTTCTCCCTCTATATCTTCTGTCTTCATATCAGTCACATACGTCTCTTCTTCTCCCTCTATATCTTCTGTCTTCATATCAGTCACATATATCTCTTCTTCTCCCTCTATATATTCTGCCTTTATATCAGTCACATACGTTCCTTCTTCTCCCTCTATATCTTCTGCCTTTACATCAGTCACATACGTCTCTTCTTCTCCCTCTATATCTTCTGCCTTTATATCAGTCACATACGTCTCTTCTTCTCCCCCTGTATCTTCTATTTTAATATCAGACAGATGTTCTTCCTAAAAAAACAAAAAATAATACAATGGCATTTGCATATTGTTAGACTAAACTGAGGTGAAACAGTATAATATCAGTGTATAAGACACACACAGCTTCTCTACAGATCATATAGTGACAGTCACTTTGGTATATTGGTGAGACCCTAAATCCCACCTACCTGATCCTCCTGTGGGATCCTGTGATTCTCCTCTGTACAATCCTGGGAATACAGAGGATGGGGACATCTCTCTGGGGTATCTCTGTTACTGGGCCCATCTGTAGGAGACACACAGTGACTGAGTACAGTGTATATATGTGATTATCAGATGATGTGTGTATATAGGGCCCCCCATACCTGCTCTCCCCTGTACAATACATGACAGTCTCCTCTTACCCAGTGATGTGAGGGGCCGGTGATTCTCCATCATCACGTCCTTGTACAGACCCCTGTGTTCCTCTATATACTCCCCCTCCTGCATGGAGACATAGTCAGTGACATCTAGACATATTATGGGAACCAGACACACACAGTGATACAGTCATCACCCAGACACGTCCCCTGGTGTTACTGTATAATGCCCTATTCCCAGCAGTCACCTCTCCAGACATCACCCAGACACGTCCCCTGGTGTTACTGTATAATGCCCCATTCCCAGCAGTCACCTCTCCAGACATCACCCAGACACGTCCCCTGGTGTTACTGTACAATGTCCCATTTCCAGCAGCCACCTCTCCAGTCATCACCCAGACACATCCCCTGGTGTTACTGTATAATGTCCCATTCCCAGCAGTCACCTCTCCAGTCATCACCCAGACACATCCCCTGGTGTTACTGTATAATGTCCCATTCCCAGCAGTCACCTCTCCAGTCATCACCCAGACACATCCCCCGGTGTTACTGTATAATGACCCATTCCCAGCTGTCACCTCTCAAGTCATCACCCAGACACATCCCCTGGTGTTACTGTATAATGCCCCATTCCCGGCAGTCACCTCTCCAGTCATCACAAAGACATGTCCCCTGGTGTTACTGTATAATGTCCAATTCCCAGCAGTCACCTCTCCAGTCATCACCCAGACACATCCCCTGGTGTTACTGTATAATGTCCCATTCCCAGCAGTCACCTCTCCAGTCATCACCCAGACATGTCCCCTGGTGTTACTGTATAATGTCCAATTCCCAGCAGTCACCTCTCCAGTCATCACCCAGACACATCCCCTGGTATTACTGTATAATGCCCCATTCCCAGCAGTCACCTCTCCAGTCATCATCCAGACACATCCCCCGGTGTTACTGTATAATGTCCCATTCCCAGCAGTCACCTCTCCAGTCATCACCCAGACACAACCCCTGGTGTTACTGTATAATGCCCCACTCCCAATTCCCAGCAGTCACCTCTCCAGTCATCACCCAGACACGTCCCCTGGTGTTACTGTATAATGCCCTATTCCCAGCAGTCACCTCTCCTGTCATCACAGGGACACGTCCCCTGGTGTAACTGTATAATGTCCCATTCTCTGCAGTCACCTCTCCAGTCATCACTCAGACACATCCCCTGGTGTTACTGTATAATGTCCCATTCCCAGCAGTCACCTCTCCAGTCATCACCCAGACACGCCCCCTGGTGTTACTGTATAATGCCCCATTCCCAGCAGTCACCTCTCCAGTCATCACCCAGACACGCCCCCTGGTGTTACTGTATAATGCCCCATTCCCGGCAGTCACCTCTCCATTCATCACTCAGACACATCCCCTGGTGTTACTGTATAATGTCAAGGGGTCAGCTTGCTGGGGGTAGCTTGCGTGGAATTCAATAAGTGTGGAATTCAGAAGTGTGTTATCCGAACAGTTTAAAAAAACAGCTGAACATACATTGAGCGCCATCAAGGAAAGGTAACTTACTTAAACAACTTATTCCTACACTAGTTAACCCAAAATTATCTCACAAACGACCACAGCATGTTCATCAAACTACTGTTTCTTATTTCAATTCATGGAATTCTCACCAAATGTAACACATTCTACACTCACCCTAAAACTCACCCCTCTGTGCACATTACAGCTTCTATTCTCCACTCCCCTCTTCTAACCACTCATGAGCTTTATACTTACTTCTCTGCTAGTACTTTGACAACCACAATTGGCCACCAGAATAAACACTCGCAGACATCCAATATTTATCTCACTCTTCTGCTTTTATTAGCTGGTGCCATATCAAAAATCCAGGCCGCAACCACCTGTCCCTCTCACACTAAGCTATCTCAAAACTACATAGAAATCCATCTAACCTCATAAATATCACGTGTCTCCAATCCCCCTCCAAGTCACTAAAATGTGGCTTATGGAATGCACGCTCTGTTTGTAACAAATTACCATCCATCCATGACCTCTTCATATCTCACAACTTTAATCTGCTGACTATAACAGAAACCTGGCTCACACAATCAGACACGGCCTCCCCTGCAGCACTGTCACACGGTGGTTTCCACTTCACCCCGCCCCCAGGCCTGGTAATAGTAAAGGTGGTGGGGTTGGAATCTTACTGTCCCAATTTTTCACATACACTGTTCTACCTCAGGTTCCATCTCTTGCATTCACATCATTTGAAGTTCACTCTATCAGGATTTTCACCCCCTTCTCTCTGTGTGTTGCAGCTATCTATCACCCTCCTGGGCAACCCAAACAACAATTTCTAGAAGATTTGTCTGCCTGGCTCCCACACATCTTATTCTCTGACATCTCCACCATCATTATGGGTCGATATCAATATAGCTCTTGACAGTCCACAATCTGTTCATGCCTCAAAACTCCTCTCTCTAACCTCCTCTCTTGGCCCCACCCAATGGTCTGACTCCTCTACTCACCAGGAAGGCCACTGCCTTGATCTTGTGTTCACCAGGCTCTGCTCAGTTTCTGAATTCATTAAGACTCCTTTCCCTCTCTCTGATCACAACTTGATCACCTTCACAATCTCTTCTATTACTCTAAATTCTATGACACTAAAACCTAGCAAGCCTCCTCTAACCCACAGAAATACTAACAATATACATTTTCAACAACTTTCCACTTCTCTGCAACAACTGCTCTCACCAATCTCTACATTTACCACACCTGACACTGCTGTATCCCACCTGCACAAAACCCTAGAGAGTGCCCTTGATGAAGTGGCTCCAGCTACCCATCACACCCCACGTAGGCTTAGATGTCAACCATGGCACTCTAAATCAACAAGACACCTACAAAAACTGTCATGTAAAGTAGAACGTCAGTGGCGTAAATCTCAGAATCCAAGTGACTTCCTCACATATAAGACCACCTACCACTCCTATCATCAGACCCTGGACACTGCCAAACAAATATATTTCCAATCTCTCATCTCTTCTCATGTCACCAACCCCAAGCGACTTTTTAAAACAATTAAATCACTTATTTACCCTCCCTCACCTCCCCCACTAGCTACTATCAGTGCACAAGAACTTGCTTCATACTTCAAGGATAACATTGATAAAATCTGAGATGAAATGGTATGCTCTTCCTCAGCCAGTGACCTGCTCAATTCCCTACCTGAACCCTCTGGCACTTTCTCTTCATTTGATCCCACAAGTGAAGATGAAGTATCAACATTCTTCTCTTGATCCTATACCCTCACAGGTCAGTAAAACTTTGTCTCCTGTGCTTATCCCAACCTTAACTAAAATATGTAATCTCTCTCTCTCTACTGGTATCTTTCCTTCTCTGTTTAAGCATGCAGTGATTACACCCAGTCTAAAAAAACACAACTATGACCCAAACACACTCTCTAACTACCGTCCCATTTCTCAGCTACCATGTCCCTTCAAGCTACTTGAGAGACTTGCCTACACTCGCCTCACACATTTCTTAACTCCCACAATTTATTGGACCCACTTCAGTCAGGCTTTCATGCCCAACACTCCACAGAGACTGCACTGACCAAAGTAGTGAATGATCTAGTCACTGCTAGATCTAAAGGCCACTACTCACTACTCATTCTTCTAGATCTCTCTGCTGCTTATGACACTGTTGACCACTCTCTTCTCAAATACTACAAGCTTTAGGTCTTCAGGACACGGCCCTCTCCTGGTTCTCATCCTACCTATCTAATCGCTCTTTCAGTGGTCACTTCTCTGATTCTACCTCTTCTTATCTACCTCTATCAGTTGGAGTACCGCAAGGCTCAGTCTTGGGTCCTCTGTTGTTCTCAGTCTGTACCTCATCTCATTGCTGGGTGATCATATCATACAACCCATTAAGAACCTAGCAATCTAGTGGACCATTATGCAACAGGTAGCATCTATCCTTGTGTATCAATGCCTATTCCCCCATAGATTGTAAGTTTGCGAGCAGGGCCCTCCTACCTCTATGTCTGTCTATTTTTACCCAGTTTCGTTCTATTACTGCTGTTCCTTTTGTAAAGCGCAACAGAATATGCTGCGCTATATAAGAAACTGCTAATAAAATAAGAATTTACTTACCGATAATTCTATTTCTCGTAGTCCGTAGTGGATGCTGGGAACTCCGTAAGGACCATGGGGAATAGCGGCTCCGCAGGAGACTGGGCACAAAAGAAAAGCTTTAGGACTACCTGGTGTGCACTGGCTCCTCCCCCTATGAACCTCCTCCAAGCCTCAGTTAGGATTATGTGCCCCGACGAGCGTACACAATAAGGAAGGATTTATGAATCCAGGGTAAGACTCATACCAGCCACACCAATCACACCGTACAACTTGTGATCTGAACCCAGTTAACAGCATGATAACAGAGGAGCCTCTGGATAGATGGCTCACAACAACAATAACCCGATTTGTTAACAATAACTATGTACAAGTATTGCAGATAATCCGCACTTGGGATGGGCGCCCAGCATCCACTACGGACTACGAGAATTAGAATTATCGGTAAGTAAATTCTTATTTTCTCTGACGTCCTAGTGGATGCTGGGAACTCCGTAAGGACCATGGGGATTATACCAAAGCTCCCAAACGGGCGGGAGAGTGCGGATGACTCTGCAGCACCGAGTGAGAAAACTCCAGGTCCTCCTCAGCCAGAGTGTCAAATTTGTAAAATTTCACAAAAGTATTTGACCCTGACCAAGTAGCAGCTCGGCAAAGTTGTAAAGCCGAGACCCCTCGGGCAGCCGCCCAAGATGAGCCCACCTTCCTTGTGGAGTGGGCTTTTACAGATTTTGGCTGTGGCAGGCCTGCCACAGAATGTGCAAGCTGAATTGTACTACAAATCCAGCGAGCAATAGTCTGCTTAGAAGCAGGAGCACCCAGCTTGTTGGGTGCGTACAGGATAAATAGCGAGTCAGATTTTCTGATTCCAGCCGTCCTGGAAACATATATTTTCAGGGCCCTGACAACGTCCAGCAACTTGGTGTCCTCCAAGTCCCTAGTAGCCGCAGGTACCACAATAGGCTGGTTCAGGTGAAACGCTGAAACCACCTTAGGGAGAAATTGAGGACGAGTCCTCAGTTCTGCCCTGTCCGTATGAAAAATCAGGTAAGGGCTTTTACAGGATAAAGCCGCCAATTCTGACACACGCCTGGCTGAAGCCAGGGCCAACAGCATGACCACTTTCCATGTGAGATATTTTAAGTCCACAGTGTTGAGTGGTTCAAACCAATGTGATTTTAGGAAACCCAAAACAACATTCATCCCAGGGTGCCACTGGAGGCACAAAAGGAGGCTGTATATGTAGCACTCCCTTAACAAATGTCTGGACTTCAGGCACTGAAGCCAGTTCTCTCTGAAAGAAAATCGACAGGGCCGAAATCTGGACATTAATGGATCCTAATTTTAGGCCCATAGACACTCCTGTTTGCAGGAAATTCAGGAATCGACCCAGTTGAAATTCCTCCGTCGGGGCCTTTTTGGCCTCGCACCACGCAACATATTTTCGCCAGATGCGGTGATAATGCTTTGCGGTTACATCCTTTCTAGCTTTTATCAAGGTAGGGATGACTTCGTCTGGAATGCCTTTTTCTTTAGAATCCGGCGTTCAACCGCCATGCCGTCAAACGCAGCCGCGGTAAGTCTTGGAACCGACAGGGTCCCTGCTGGAGCAGGTCCCTTCTCAGAGGTAGAGGCCACGAGTCCTCTGTGAGCATTTCTTGAAGTTCCGGGTACCAAGTCCTTCTTGGCCAATCCGGAGCCACGAGAATAGTTCTTACTCCTCCCCGCCGTATAATTCTCAGTACCTTGGGTATGAGAGGCAGAGGAGGGAACACATATACTGACTGGTACACCCACGGTGTTACGGGAGGGGGGGGGGGGGGAGGGGTCGCACAGACCTGTGTAAATATTAATCAATGATTATCAATAAGTCACACAAAGTCCTTTCCCATATATTTAAATCTTGTTGTACATCTATTAATCAAATTCTATGGGAGGTGCTCCTGGGAATAAGTTATACACATAAAGAAACCAGAAGAAGAAAGTATTCCCTATCATGGGCACACTCGGACCTTGTGACACAAAACTCAAAGTCAAATATCAAATTGACATTTGACCACTGATATTTAAAAAATAACTTTTATTTCGTATCTTAAAACATCTGCGAAAATATTGTGCATGTGAAATTAAGTGCAAAAATAATAAACAAAAATAAGATTTTACTTACCGATAAATCTATTTCTCATAGTCCGTAGTGGATGCTGGGACTCCGTAAGGACCATGGGGAATAGCGGCTCCGCAGGAGACAGGGCACAAAATAAAAGCTTAAGGATCAGGTGGTGTGCACTGGCTCCTCCCCCTATGACCCTCCTCCAAGCCTCAGTTAGGATACTGTGCCCGGACGAGCGTACATAATAAGGAAGGATATTGAATCCCGGGTAAGACTCATACCAGCCACACCAATCACACCGTACAACTCGTGATCTGAACCCAGTTAACAGTATGATAAATGCAAAGGAGCCTCTGAAAAGATGGCTCAACAATAATAACCCGAATTTTTTGTAACAATAACTATATACAAGTATTGCAGACAATCCGCACTAGGGATGGGCGCCCAGCATCCACTACGGACTATGAGAAATAGATTTATCGGTAAGTAAAATCTTATTTTCTCTAACGTCCTAAGTGGATGCTGGGACTCTGTAAGGACCATGGGGATTATACCAAAGCTCCCAAACGGGCGGGAGAGTGCGGATGACTCTGCAGCACCGAATGAGAGAACTCCAGGTCCTCCTCAGCCAGGGTGTCAAATTTGTAGAATTTAGCAAACGTGTTTGCCCCTGACCAAGTAGCTGCTCGGCAAAGTTGTAAAGCCGAGACCCCTCGGGCAGCCGCCCAAGATGAGCCCACTTTCCTTGTGGAATGGGCTTTTACAGATTTTGGCTGTGGCAATCCTGCCACGGAATGTGCAAGCTGAATTGTACTACAAATCCAACGAGCAATCGTCTGCTTTAAAGCAGGAGCACCCAGCTTGTTGGGTGCATACAGGATAAACAGCGAGTCAGATTTTCTGACTCCAGCCGTCCTGGAAACATATATTTTCAAGGCCCTGACAACGTCAAGCAACTTAGAGTCCTCTAAGTCCCTAGTAGCCGTAGGTACCACAATAGGTTGGTTCATGTGAAATGCAGAAACCACCTTAGGTAGAAATTGAGGACGAGTCCTCAATTCCGCCCTGTCAGAATGAAAAATGAAGTAAGGGCTTTTACATGATAAAGCCGCCAATTCTGACACACGCCTGGCTGAAGCCAAGGCTAACAGCATCGACACCTTCCACGTGAGATATTTTAAGTCTACCGTGGAAAGTGGTTCAAACCAATGTGATTTTAGAAAACTCAACACAACATTAAGATCCCAAGGTGCCACTGGAGGCACAAAAGGAGGCTGTATGTGCAGCACCCCTTTCACAAATGTCTGAACTTCAGGTACTGAAGCCAGTTCTTTCTGGAAGAAAATCGACAAGGCCGAAATTTGAACCTTAATGGAACCTAATTTTAGGCCCATAGACAGTCCTGTTTGCAGGAAATGCAGGAAACGACCCAGTTGAAATTCCTCTGTAGGGGCCTTCTTGGCCTCACACCACGCAACATATTTACGCCAAATACGGCGATAATGTTTTGCGGTTACTTCCTTCCTGGCTTTGACCAGGGTAGGGATGACTTCTTCTGGAATGCCCTTTTCCTTTAGGATCCGGCGTTCAACCGCCATGCCGTCAAACGCAGCCGCGGTAAGTCTTGGAACAGACAAGGCCCCTGTAGTAGCAGGTCCTTTCTTAGAGGTAGAGGCCACGGTTCGTCCGTGAGCATCTCTTGAAGTTCCGGGTACCAAGTCCTTCTTGGCCAATCCGGAACCACGAGTATAGTTCTTACTCCTCTCCTTCTTTTGATTCTCAATACTTTTGGTATGAGAGGCAGAGGAGGGCACACATACACTGACTGGTACACCCACGGCGTTACCAGAGCGTCCACTGCTATTGCCTGAGGGTCCCTTGACCTGGCGCAATATCTGTCCAGTTTTTTGTTTAGACGTGACGCCATCATGTCCACCTTTGGTTTTTCCCAACGGTTTACAATCAGGTGGAAGACTTCTGGGTGAAGTCCCCACTCTCCCGGGTGGAGGTCGTGCCTGCTGAGGAAGTCTGCTTCCCAGTTGTCCACTCCCGGAATGAACACTGCTGACAGTGCTATCACATGATTTTCCGCCCAGCGAAGAATCCTTGCAGCTTCTGCCATTGCCCTCCTGCTTCTCGTGCCGCCCTGTCTGTTTACGTGGGCGACTGACGTGATGTTGTCCGATTGGATCAACACCGCCTGACCCTGAAGCAGAGGTTTTGCTTGACTTAAGGCATTGTAAATGGCCCCTAGTTCCAGAATGTTTATATGAAGAGATGTTTCCATGCTTGACCACAAGCCCTGGAAATTCCTTCCCTGTGTGACTGCTCCCCAGCCTCTCAGGCTGGCATCCGTGGTCACCAGGATCCAATCCTGAATGCCGAATCTGCGGCCCTCTAGTAGATGAGCACTCTGCAGCCACCACAGAAGAGACACCCTTGTCCTTGTCGACAGGGTTATCCGCTGATGCATCTGAAGATGCGATCCGGACCATTTGTCTAGTAGATCCCATTGAAACGTTCTTGCATGGAATCTTCCAAATGGAATCGCTTCGTAAGAAGCCACCATTTTCCCCAGGACCCTCGTGCACTGATGTACTGAGACCTGTCCTGGTTTTAGGAGGTTCCTGACTAGTTAGTTGTATCATACTACAACACTAGTTAGTACGTTGTATCATAGATACAAACAATAACCAGCAGGTATAAGCTGGAGTACGTTACAGAAGGTTGAAATATTAGCCTGGCCTAAAAGCATTATATGATACAACGTACTAACAACATACCATTACCACGACCAGCAGGTATAAGCTGGGGTACGTAAGAGAAGGATAATATATAAACATTATAACGTATTAATAATAGACCATCGCTATATCTTCCCAGCGGGTGAGATAGAAATGCAGGTGACACAATTTAAGACCATTAATATAGGCATATAAAAACAGCACTTTGAGATCACTGATTTAGCAGTATCACATGCTGTGACTATTTTTAGTCTAACTACAAATTATATTACCTATATTAACAAATCTATAATAGATGATCTCAAGCTGAGTCAAATATAGTAGAAGAGAATTATCAAATTACTATATTGTACTGCATTAGGAATTAGGATTTGGGTGATAGGAGGCTATTTGGTATAATCAGTGAGACAGACAGTCACAATAAAGGACCCATTATAATAAATATTACATAGGGCATAAGTACTTGATCAATCTATGGTTAAAGTGGTGCGCACACTACCATAAACGAGAGACTGTCAGTTAGAACGACAATCTAGTCCTTCACAACTCTCACAGAGGTACTTTCAAAGGATAATATGTTTCCAATAGGATAGTAAAGAAAAGATCCTCCAGCAACAAAAATGGATACATCTTAAACACTTGAGAGAGTGAAATATGAAAAGGCAGCAGTGACTGAATTTTTAACTCTATTTCACATTTTGTTTATTATTTTTGCACTTAATTTCACATGCACAATATTTTCGCAGATGTTTTAAGATACGAAATAAAAGTTATTTTTTAAATATCAGTGGTCAAATGTCAATTTGATATTTGACTTTGAGTTTTGTGTCACAAGGTCCGAGTGTGCCCATGATAGGGAATACTTTCTTCTTCTGGTTTCTTTACACCCACGGTGTTACCAGAGCGTCCACAGCTATTGCTTGAGGGTCCCTTGACCTGGCGCAATACCTGTCCAGTTTTTTGTTGAGGCGGGACGCCATCATGTCCACCTTTGGTTTTTCCCAACGGTTTACAATCATGTGGAAGACTTCTGGGTGAAGTCCCCACTCTCCCGGGTGGAGGTCGTGCCTGCTGAGGAAGTCTGCTTCCCAGTTGTCCACTCCCGGAATGAACACTGCTGACAGTGCTATCACATGATTTTCCGCCCAGCGAAGAATCCTTGCAGCTTCTGCCATTGTCCTCCGGCTTCTTGTGCCGCCCTGTCTGTTTACGTGGGCGACTGCCGTGATGTTGTCCGACTGGATCAGCACCGGCTGACCTTGAAGCAGAGGTCTTGCTTGGCTTAGAGCATTGTAAATGGCCCTTAACTCCAGGATATTTATGTGAAGTGATGTCTCCAGGCTTGACCACCAGCCCTGGAAATTTCTTCCCTGTGTGACTGCTCCCCAGCCTCGCAGGCTGGTATCTGTGGTCACCAGGACCCAGTCCTGAATGCCGAATCTGCGGCCCTCTAGAAGATGAGCACTCTGCAACCACCACAGGAGAGACACCCTTGTCCTTGGGGACAGGGTTATCCGCTGATGCATCTGAAGATGCGATCCGGACCATTTGTCCAGCAGGTCCCACTGGAATATTCTTGCGTGGAATCTGCCGAATGGGATTGCTTCGTAGGAAGCCACCATTTTTCCCAGGACCCTTGTGCATTGATGCACGGATACTTGGCCTGGTTTTTAGGAGGTTTCGGACTAGCTCCGATAACTCCCTGGCTTTCTCTTCCGGGAGAAACACCTTTTTCTGGACTGTGTCCAGGATCATCCCTAGAAATAGAAGACGTGTCGTCGGGATCAGCTGCGATTTTGGGATATTGAGAATCCAACCGTGCTGCCGCAGCACTACTGTTCCCTGGATCTTGCCCTTATCAGGAGATCGTCCAAGTAAGGGATAATTAAAACTCCTTTCCTTCGAAGGAGTATCATCATTTCGGCCATTACTTTGGTAAAGACCCGGGGTGCTGTGGACAATCCAAACGGCAGCGTCTGAAACTGATAGTGGCAGTTCTGTACCACAAACCTGAGGTACCCTTGGTGAGAAGGGTAAATTGGGACATGGAGGTAAGCATCCTTGATGTCCAGAGACACCATATAATCCCCTTCTTCCAGGTTCGCGATTACTGCTCTGAGTGACTCCATCTTGAATTTGAACCTCTGTATGTAAGTGTTCAAAGATTTTAGATTTAAAATAGGTCTCACCGAGCCGTCCGGCTTCGGTAGCACAAACAGCGTGGAATAATACCCCTTTCCCTGTTGCAGGAGGGGTACCTTGATTATCACCTGCTGAGAGTACAGCTTATGAATGGCTTCCAATACCGCCTCCCTGTCGGAGGGAGACGTCGGTAAGGCAGACTTTAGGAAACGGCGAGGGAGAGACGTCTCAAATTCCAATTTGTACCCCTGAGATACCACCTGAAGGATCCAGGGGTCCACTTGTGAGTGAGCCCACTGCACGCTGAAATTCTTGAGAGGGGCCCCCACCGTGCCTGAGTCCGCTTGTAGAGCCCCAGCGTCATGCTGAGGACTTGGCAGAAGCGGGAGAGGGCTTCTGTTCCTGGGAACTGGCTGTTTGCTGCAGCCTTTTTCCTCTCCCTCTGCCACGGGGCAGAAATAAGGAGCCTTTTGCCCGCTTGCCCTTATGGGGCCGAAAGGACTGCGCCTGATAATACGGCGTCTTCTTATGTTGAGAGGCTACGTGGGGTAAAAATGCGGATTTCCCAGCAGTTGCCGTGGACACCAGGTCTGATAGACCTACCCCAAATAACTCCTCCCCTTTATAAGGCAATACTTCCATATGCCTTTTGGAATCAGCATCACCTGACCACTGCCGCGTCCATAACCCTCTTCTGGCAGATATGGACAGCGCACTTACTCTTGATGCCAGTCGGCAAATATCCCTCTGTGCATCACGCATATATAAAAATGCATCTTTTAAATGCTCTATAGTCAGTAATATACTGTCCCTATCCAGGGTATCAATATTTTCAGTCAGGGAATCCGACCAAGCCACCCCAGCACTGCACATCCAGGCTGAGGCGATTGCTGGTCGCAGTATAACACCCGTGTGAGTGTATATACATTTTAGGATATTCTCCTGCTTTCTGTCAGCAGGTTCCTTAAGGGCGGCCGTATCAGGAGACGGCAGTGCCACCTGTTTAGACAAGCATGTGAGCGCTTTATCCACCCTAGGGGGTGTTTCCCAATGTGCCCTATCCTCTGGCGGGAAGGGGTATGATGCTAATAACCTTTTAGGAATTATTAGTTTTTTATCGGGAGAAACCCACGCTTCATCGCACACTTCATTTAATTCCTCAGATGCAGGAAAAACTACAGGTAGTTTTTTCTCACCAAACATAATACCCTTTTTAGTGGTACAGGTACTTGTACTATCAGAAATGTGTAAAACATTTTTCATTGCCTCAATCATGTAACGTGTGGCCCTACTGGAAGTCACATTCGTCTCTTCATCGTCGACACTGGAGTCAGTATCCGTGTTGGCGTCAGTATCTGCCATCTGAGGTAGCGGGCGTTTTAGAGCCCCTGATGGTCTTTGAGACGCCTGGACAGGCACAAGCTGAGTAGCCGGCTGTCTCATGTCATCAACCGTCTTTTGTAAAGAGCTGACACTTTCACGTAATTCCTTCCATAAGCCCATCCACTCAGGTGTCGACTCCCTAGGGGGTGACATCTCCATTACAGGCAATTGCTCCGCCTCCACATAATTTTCCTCCTCATACATGTCGACACAGTCGTACCGACACACAGCACACACACAGGGAATGCTCTGATAGAGGACAGGACCCCACTAGCCCTTTGGGGAGACAGAGGGAGAGTATGCCAGCACACACCAGAGCGCTATATATATATTGGGATAACACTATACAGAGTGTTTTTCCCCTTATAGCTGCTGTTTTTATTATTATACTGCGCCTAATTAGTGCCCCCCCTCTCTTGTTTTACCCTTTTCTGTAGTGCAGGACTGCAGGGAAGAGTCAGGGAGACGTCCTTCCAGCGGAGCTGTGAGGGAAAATGGCGCCAGTGTGCTGAGATAGGCTCCGCCCCCTTCTCGGCTGACTTTTCTCACGCTTTTTTCTGGAATCTGGCAGGGGTTAATATACATCCATATAGCCCTGGGGGTTATATGTGATGTATTTTAGCCAGCCAAGGTGTTTATATTGCTGCTCAGGACGCCCCCCCCCCCAGCGCCCTGCACCCATCAGTGACCGAAGCGTGTGGTGTGCATGAGGAGCAATGGCGCACAGCTGCAGTGCTGTGCGCTACCTTGGTGAAGACTGATGTCTTCTGCCGCCGATTTTCCGGACCTCTTCTTGCTTCTGGCTCTGTAAGGGGGCCGGCGGCGCGGCTCTGGGACCGGACTCCGAGGCTGGGCCTGTGTTCGATCCCTCTGGAGCTAATGGTGTCCAGTAGCCAAGAAGCCCAAGCTGGCTGCAAGCAGGCAGGTTCGCTTCTTCTCCCCTTAGTCCCTCGATGCAGTGAGCCTGTTGCCAGCAGGTCTCACTGAAAATAAAAAACCTAAAACTAACTTTTCCTAAGAAGCTCAGGAGAGCCCCCTAGATTGCACCCAGCTCGGTCGGGCACAAAAATCTAACTGAGGCTTGGAGGAGGGTCATAGGGGGAGGAGCCAGTGCACACCAGGTAGTCCTAAAGCTTTTCTTTTGTGCCCAGTCTCCTGCGGAGCCGCTATTCCCCATGGTCTTTACGGAGTTCCCAGCATCCACTAGGACGTCAGAGAAATAATAAATACAACACAGGCCGCTCCCCCTGTATACTATGACAGCACAGAAAGCTACCCCTGTATATTATGACAACACATGCCGCTCCCCCTGTATACTATGACAGCACAGGAAGATGCCCCTGTATATTATGACAACACAGGCCGCTCCCCCTGTATACTATGACCGTACAGGATGCTACCCCTGTAATATGACAACACAGGCCACTCCTTCTGTATAGAAAGACAATACATGTCGCTCACCATATATAATAATAGTAACAAGACACCACAGGCCACTTCCCCTGTATAAAAGGGCAACACAGGCTGCTCCCCCTGTGTAGTAGGATGTCATAATCCACTACCCCTGTATAGGAGGATGCCCCAGGTCACTCCCCCTGTACAGTAGGACAACACATGCCACTCCCCTGTATTCTAATACAGCTCCCCTGAATATTAATACAACATATGCCGCTCCACCTGTATAGTACAATGACACAGGACACAACACCTGTAATGTCCCGTTTATAGAATTACAGTAACGGAGGGGTTTGCGCCACCTGTATCACGGTAACGGCGGGGTGTGCGCCCTCTGTATTACGGTAACGGTGGGGACTGCGCCACCTGTATTATGGTAAAGGGGGGGTCTTGCACCACCTGTATTACGGTAATGGTAGGGTCTGCGCTACCTCTACTACGGTGACGGCGGAGTCTACGCCAGGGCCGTAACTACGTGTGTGCCAAGTGGGCTTGGCACACAGCGCAGTTGCCCTGAGGGCGCAATGGCCAGCGGCATGTAATGAGTCAAATTGACTCATTACATGCCGCCTCTGTGTGCGCCGCGCTGGAGGGAGAAGAGACCAGCGCCGGGCAGCGTTTAAGGAGGAGGAGGGAGGGGGAGCAGGGAGCCGCAGCAGCGCTATTTGATTGATAGTAAGCGCCGCTGCAGCATCCCCCTCTCCTTCTGTATTGGCTGCCCGGCGCTGCTATGGATGCTGGGATGCGGTTCCCAGCATCCTCCTCCTTCTCATCTCACTGCCTGCACCGAGAGGGAGATGCCAGCATGAGGAGCCTGTCAGCGGGGAGAAGGTAAGTATATCCCTCTCTCTCTTTCTTTATCTCTCTTTCTCTCTCTCTCAGGGGGACACCGTCTGCCGCAATGTGTAAAAAGGGGGATGGCTGCTGCAATGTGTAAAAAGGGGGCCTGGCTGCTGCAATGTGTAAAAAGGAGTCCTGGCTTCTGCAATGTGTAAAAAGGGGGCCTGGCTGCCGCAATGTGTAAAAAGGGGGCCTGGCTGCCGCAATGTATAAAAAGGGGTCCTGGCTGCCGCAATGTGTAAAAAGGGGTCCTGGCTGCCGCAATGTATAAAAAGGGGTCCTGGCTGCCGCAATGTATAAAAAGGGGTCCTGGCTGCCGCAATGTGTAAAATGGGGTCCTGGCTGCCGCAATGTGTAAAATGGGGGCCTGGCTGCCGCAATGTGTAAAAAGGGGGCCTGGCTACCGCAATGTGTAAAAAGGGGTCCTGGCTGCAGCAATGTGTAAAAAGGGGTCCTGGCTGCCGCAATGTGTAAAAACGGGGACTGGCTGCCGCAATGTGTAAAAACGGGGACTGGCTGCCGCAATGTGTAAAAACGGGGACTGGCTGCCGCAATGTGTAAAAACGGGGACTGGCTGCCGCAATGTGTAAAAAGGGGGACTGGCTGCCGCAATGTGTAAAAAGGGGGACTGGCTGCCGCAATGTGTAAAAAGGGGGACTGGATGCCGCAATGTGTAAAAAGGGGGCCTGGCTGCCGCAATGTATAAAATGGGGCCCTGGCTGCCGCAATGTGTAAAATGGGGTCCTGGCTGCCGCAATGTGTAAAAAGGAGTCCTGGCTGCCGCAATGTG
The DNA here is from genome assembly GCF_028390025.1 of Pseudophryne corroboree. Classification (NCBI taxonomy): domain Eukaryota; kingdom Metazoa; phylum Chordata; class Amphibia; order Anura; family Myobatrachidae; genus Pseudophryne; species Pseudophryne corroboree. The sequence continues at coordinate 651,912 of NW_026967510.1, read as the reverse complement.
TAAAAAGGGGGACTGGCTGCCGCAATGTGTAAAAAGGGGGCCTGGCTGCCGCAATGTGTAAAATGGGGTCCTGGCTGCCGCAATGTGTAATATGGGGTCCTGGCTGCCGCAATGTGTAAAAAGGGGTCCTGGCTGCCGCAATGTGTAAAAACGGGGACTGGCTGCCGCAATGTGTAAAAAGGGGGACTGGCTGCCTCATTGTGTAAAAAGGGGGACTGGCTGCCGCAATGTGTAAAAAGGGGGACTGGCTGCCGCAATGTGTAAAAAGGGGGACTGGCTGCCGCAATGTGTAAAAAGGGGGACTGGCTGCCGCAACGTGTAAGAACGGGGACTGGCTGCCGCAATGTGTAAAAAGGGGTCCTGGCTGCCGCAATGTGTAAAAACGGGGACTGGCTGCCGCAATGTGTAAAAAGGGGGACTGGCTGCCTCATTGTGTAAAAAGGGGGACTGGCTGCCGCAATGTGTAAAAAGGGGGACTGGCTGCCGCAATGTGTAAAAAGGGGGACTGGCTGCCGCAATGTGTAAAAAGGGGGACTGGCTGCCGCAATGTGTAAGAACGGGGACTGGCTGCCGCAATGTGTTAAAAGGGAGACTGTCTGCTGTAATGTATAAAAGGGGCTCTACCTGGTGTAGTGGCGCTACTGTGCAGCGTAATTTGAATAATGTAGACTACTGTGCACCGTAGTATGAATTGCTATTATTTTGTGGCCACGCCCCTTCCCTGTGAACTGCCCCCATCTTACATGGGGGGGGGGGCACCACTGTCGTTTCTTGCACACAGCGCTAAAATGCCTACTTACGGCACTGGTCTGCACCACCTGTATTACGGTAACGGCGGGGTCTGCGCCACCTGTATTACGGTAACGGCGGGGACTGCACCACATGTATTACGGTAACGGCGGTGTCTGCGCCACCTGTATTACGGTAACGGCGGAGTCTGCGCCACCTGTATTACGGTAACGGCGGGGACTGCACCACATGTATTACGGTAACGGCGGGGTCTGCGCCACCTGTATTACGGTAACGGCGGGGTCTGCGCCACCTGTATTACGGTAATAGGACACTAGAGTGTCAGCCACCTGTACAGGGATAATGCAGCACCAGAGGCTGCTCCAGCTGCACTATAACAAGGCACCAGAGGCTGCTCCCCCTGTAGTACAGAACCTGACACCAGAGCTGCTCAGCCTATAGAATAATAATAATAATAATAATATCATTACCTGCTGCCAGACACAGCAATGGCTGCTCTCTGCTCCTGCTGCCTTGTGGGAATGATAGAAGGAAGGCGGAGCTCAGACCAGGGGAAAATGGCCGCCGCTCCTGACGTCACTACACGGCCAGGGAACCTATTGCTGCTGCCGGACTGGTCTACAAGAAAATGGCCACCGGCCTCCTGCACTGAGGACATGTATGTTAATAGTCCTTACAGAGGGCGGGGGTGTAGGAGGGGAGGAACCAGTCACTAGGAATCAGCTTGTGCCAATCACTCTTTACTTCCGGACTGTGCGTTCCACCTTACTTCCGGACTGTGCGTTCCACATACAGGAAGTGAGTTTTCATAGACTGCTGCAGCCTCGCAGTGTCCGTGGAGATCAGGTAATGGCGTCTTACTATACAGGGGGAGCAGCCTGTGGTGTCCTGTTATTATTACTATACAGGGGGAGCAGCCTGTGGTGTCCTGTTATTATTATTATACAGGGGGAGCAGCCTGTGGTGCCCTGTTATTATTATTATACAGGGGGAGCAGCCTGTGGTGTACTGTTGTTATTATTATTATTATACAGGAGGAGCAGCCTGTGGTGTCCTGTTATTATTACTATACAGGGGGAGCAGCCTGTGGTGTCCTGTTATTATTACTATACAGGGGGAGCAACCTGTGGTGTCCTGTTATTATTACTATACATATTATTATTATTATTATTATAATACAGGAGGAGCAGCCTGTGGTGTCCTGTTATTATTACTATACATATTATTATTATAATACAGGGGGAGCAGCCTGTGGTGTCCTGTTATTATTATACAGGGGGAGCAGCCCGTGGTGTCCTGTTGTTGTTGTTGTTGTTATTATTATTTATTATTATTATTATTATTATTATATCAGCTGCAGAGCATTACTACACCACTGGCAGTGTGACAGCTGCAGAGCATTACTACACCACTGGCAGTGTGACATCTGCAGAGCATTACTACACCACTGGCAGTGTGACAGCTGCAGAGCATTACTACACCACTGGCAGTGTGACAGCTGCAGAGCATTACTACACCACTGGCAGTGTGACAGCTGCAGAGCATTACTACACCACTGGCAGTGTGACAGCTGCAGGCTGAGCCGCCCCCCTCATTGCCGCCCCCCCAGCAGTCACGTCACTATAATGGTGTAACATGTGATATGCCCGCTAGGAGGGCACCACACGTATAACGACGGCCATCTGCTGTAGAGACACCAGGCTGTATTATATAATGCCAGTATCAGAAGAGACTGATACCTTTATTTATACTCATTATCATTTATACCAGAGATATCATACACGTCAGGGTAACACCCATTAGTATATGTTTTGGTCTATATTACTGTTTATATTGTTTTTATTTTCTTGTGTGTAATTAACAGTGTTTTAATTATTTTTTTGGCTGCATCATTTGGATAGAGCGCCTACCTGGTATTCCCCACATTTGTCTCTGTATGAGGAGGCCGGCTACCCCTCTCCAGGTGGCTGCTAATCCTAAGGTGTATTCCATCACAGACCTGCCCAGCGCCAACAAACCTTGTGTTTTCATGCTGTGTGCGCTGCCAACATCTGCACCCATGCAGCAAGTAGGGGAGGGCAGCATCTAGAAGCAGGCACAGAGAGAGCGGCACTTACTCCTCCAGGGGGCTTCCTCGCTCATCCGCCTCAGGGGGCTCCCAGCAGCTCATCCTTCCTAGGCTGCAGAGGGTGTGGGTAGGAGGCAGGGGGCTGCGGGTCTAGCATGGCAGGAGTCTCTGGTATGGGAGGGCCGGGTTATAGCCTGCAGGCAGCTGGCACTGTACCCCGCTTGTGGCTGCTGCTGGTGACCCCGTCTGAGCCCCATCTCATGTTACTCCATGCAGCTGCTCCCCTGCCTGTCTCCTGCCACCTTTCCCCTGTCTGTCTTCTGCCGCCTTTCCCCTGTCTGTCTCCGGCCGCCTTCCCCCTGCCTGTCTCCAGCCGCCTTCCCCCTGCCTGTCTCCAGCCGCCTTCCCCCTGCCTGTCTCCAGCCACCTTCCCCCTGCCTGTCTCCAGCCGCCTTCCCCCTGCCTGTCTCCTGCCGCCTTCCCCCTGCCTGTCTCCAGCCGCCTTCTGCCGCCTTCCCCCTGCCTGTCTCCAGCCGCCTTCCCCCTGCCTGTCTCCAGCCGCCTTCCCCCTGCCTGTCTCCAGCCGCCTTCCCCCTGCCTGTCTCCTGCCGCCTTCCCCCTGCCTGTCTCCTGCCGCCTTTCCCTTGTCTGTCTCCTGCCGCCTTTCCCCTGCCTGTCTCCAGCCGCCTTTCCCCAGTCTGTCTCCTGCCACCTTTCCCCTGCCGCCTTCCCCCTGCCTGTCTCCAGCCGCCTTTCCCCTGTCTGTCTCCGGCTGCCTTCCCCTGCCTGTCCCCTGCCACCTTTCCCCTGCCTGTCTCCTGCTACCTCCCCCCTGCCTGTCTCCAGCCGCCTTTCCCCTGTCTGTCTCCGGCTGCCTTCCCCTGCCTGTCCCCTGCCACCTTTCCCCTGCCTGTCTCCTGCTACCTTCCCCCTGCCTGTCTCCAGCCGCCTTTCCCCTGTCTGTCTCCGGCTGCCTTCCCCTGCCACCTTTCCCCTGCCTGTCTCCTGCCACCTTTCCCTGCCTGTCTCCAGCCGCCTTTCCCCTGTCTGTCTCCGGCTGCCTTTCCCTGTCTGTCTCCAGCTGCCTTTCCCTGTCTGTCTCCGGCTGCCTTTCCCCTGCCTGTCTCCAGCTGCCTTTCCCCTATCCTGTCTCCTGCTGCCTTTCACCTGTCCTGTCTCCTGCCGCCTTTCCCCTGCCTGTCTCCTGCCGCCTTTCCCCTGCCTGTCTCCTGCCGCCTTTCCCCTGCCTGTCTCCTGCCGCCTTTCCCCTGCCTGTCTCCTGCTGCCTTTCCCCTGCCTGTCTCCTGCCGCCTTTCCCCTGTCTGTCTCCAGCTGCCTTTCCCCTGCCTGTCTCCTGCCGCCTTTCCCCTGCCTGTCTCCTGCCGCCTTTCCCCTGCCTGTCTCCTGCCGCCTTTCCCCTGCCTGTCTCCTGCCGCCTTTCCCCTGCCTGTCTCTTGCCGCCTTTCCCCTGCCTGTCTCTTGCCGCCTTTCCCCTGCCTGTCTTCTGCCGCCTTTCCTTGTCTGTCTCCTACCGCCTTTCCCATGTCTGTCTCCTGCCGCCTTTCCCCTGCCTGTCTCCTGCCGCTTTCCCCTGCCTGTCTCCTGCCGCCTTCCCCCTGCCTGGCTCCTGCCGCCTTTCCACTGTCTGTCTCTTGCCGCCTTTCCCCTGCCTGTCTCCTGCTGCCTTTCCCCTGCCTGTCTCCTGCTGCCTTTCCTTGTTTGTCTCTTGCCGCCTTCCCCCTGCCTGTCTCCTGCCGCCTTCCCCCTGCCTGTCTCCTGCCGCCTTTCCCTGTCGGTCTCCGGCTGCCTTTCCCCTGCCTGTCTCCGGCTGCCTTTCCCCTGCCTGTCTCCGGCTGCCTTTCCCCTGCCTGTCTCCGGCTGCCTTTCCCCTGCCCGTCTCTGGCCGCCTTTTCCCTTCCTGTCTCTTGCCGCCTTTCCCCTGTCTGTCTCCTGCCGCCTTTCCCCTGTCTGTCTCCTGCCGCCTTTCCCCTGTCTGTCTCCTGCCGCCTTTCCCCTGCCTGTCTCCTGCCGCCTTTCCCTTGCCTGTCTCCTGCCGCCTTTCCCCTGTCTGTCTCTTGCCGCCTTTCCCTTGTCTGTCTCCTGCCGCCTTTCCCCTGTCTGTCTCCTGCCGCCTTTCCCCTGTCTGTCTCCTGCCGCCTTTCCCCTGTCTGTCTCCTGCCGCCTTTCCCCTGCCTGTCTCCTGCCGCTTTCCCCTGCCTGTCTCCTGCCGCCTTCCCCCTGCCTGGCTCCTGCCGCCTTTCCATTGTCTGTCTCTTGCCGCCTTTCCCCTGCCTGTCTCCTGCTGCCTTTCCCCTGCCTGTCTCCTGCCGCCTTTCCTTGTTTGTCTCTTGCCGCCTTTCCCCTGCCTGTCTCCTGCCGCCTTTCCCCTGCCTGTCTCCTGCCGCCTTTCCCTGTCGGTCTCCGACTGCCTTTCCCCTGCCTGTCTCCGGCTGCCTTTCCCCTGCCCGTCTCTGGCCGCCTTTCCCCTGCCTGTCTCCTGCCGCCTTTCTCCTGTCTATCTCCTGCCACCTTTCCCCTGTCTGTCTTCTGCCGCCTTTCCCCTTTCTGTCTCCGGCTGCCTTTCCCCTGCCTGTCTCCGGCTGTCTTTCCCCTGCCTGTCTCCTGCCGCCTTTCCCCTGCCTGTCTCCTGCCGCCTTTCCCCTGCCTGTCTCCTGCCGCCTTTCCCCTGCCTGTCTCCTGTCGCCTTTCCCCTGCATGTCTCCTGCCGCCACCTACCCTACAGCCTCATGCCAGTTTACTGCCACCCCCACCCTGCCGCCCCCCTGCCTGTCTCCAGCCACCTTCCCCCTGCCTGTCTCCAGCCGCCTTCCCCCTGCCTGTCTCCTGCCACCCCTTATACTAACAGAACAAAATGTAAGTTGCTCAAATCAATTAGGAAGTACAATTCAGGTGCATGAAAGGGAAGGGGTAGTCTGGCTAGAAATACATTGGGGATAAACCCCTAGTGTCCCCTAGCACACCGAACTGTACCTGTACCAAGACATGAAAGACTATATATATACATATAATAGAAATCCAGAGGTCTTAGTTACATACAGTTTGGGTCTGGGGTGCGGTTCCCCCTGGATTGGTGGGGCTGGGCTGCTCTGGGTTAGCACACTGCGAGATCTTATTTAGCACCCCCTTAACACATTTATTAATCCTTCTGGTCTTTTAATTACACTCTCACTAGTATATTAATTTTTGTATATAGATTTTGTTTTCCTTTTATTAACACATACTAACACTTTACCTTCTCGCGTTGTGCTGCCCTGGGGTAGCTGACCTTTGCCGGTTTGTGGGGTCCTGCACCCCGGGCCCAGACCTAGAGTTAGGGACCACCAGCATCAGAGGAGCCTTGTCGGGGCCTGGTGGCTTGTCATACGTTTGCAAACTGTATGTAACTAAGACCTCTGGATTTCTATTATATGTATATATATATAGTCTTTCATGTCTTGGTACAGGTACAGCTCGGTGTGCTGGGGGACACCAGGGGTTTATCCCCAGTGTATTACTTCCACCCCTTGCCTGTCTCCGGCCGCCATTCCCTTGCCTGTCTCCGGCCGCCATTCCCTTGCCTGTCTCCGGCCGCCATTCCCTTGCCTGTCTCCTGCCACCTTTCCCCTGCATTTCTCCTGCAACCATCCCCTGCCTGGCTCCTGACGCTTTTCCAGGAGACCCTGTCCCTTCTCAGTGTACTGAACATCAGCTCATTGTGACTCCACCCACAATAGCGCTACAATCTAGATCAGGCCCACTATGCAGTACAGCCTTATGGGGCTGGGTCACAGGAACCTCGGAGACACTGACCAGGACTCTATGGCTGTGGGGAAATAGGAGACTTAATGACCACTCTATTCCATATTTACTATGTTACATGTACAATATGTTTTATGTATTATATTTATTCCAAGGAACTCCAGCTGTGGGGAACGGAGTCTTTATTACACATCACACGTTATGTATTCTCTCTGATTCACCAAGGATGGACAAAGACAGGAGTCACAGGACTGAGAAGATAATAAATATCACCCTGGAGATCATTTACCTGCTGACTGGGGAGGTGAGTGGATCTGGAAGCGTCACAGTGAACTCATATCTATAGTAATAATACAGGGACATGACTGGGGAGGTGAGAGGATCTGGGAGTGTCACAGTGACATTACTTATATCTGTAGTAATAATACAGGGACATGACTGGGGAGGTGAGTGGATCTGGGAGCATCACAGTGAACTCATATCGATAGTTATAATACAGGGACATGACTGGGGAGGTGAGAGGATCTGGGAGCGTCACAGTGACACCACTTATATCTATAGTAATAATACAGGGACATGACTGGGGAGGTGAGAGGATCTGGGAGTGTCACAGTGACATTACTTATATCTGTAGTAATAATACAGGGACATGACTGGGGAAGTGAGTGGATCTGGGAGCATCACAATTAACTCATATCTATAGTAATAATACAGGGACATGCCTGGGGAGGTGAGAGGATCTGGGAGTGTCACAGTGACATCACTTATATCTATAGTAATAATACAGGGACATGACTGGGGAGGTGAGAGGATCTGGGAGCGTCGCAGTTACATCACTTATATCTATAGTAATAATACAGGGACATGACTGGGGAGGTGAGAGGATCTGGGAGTGTCACAGTGACATCACTTATATCTATAGTAATAATACAGGGACATGACTGGGGAGGTGAGAGGATCTGGGAGCGTCGCAGTTACATCACTTATATCTATAGTAATAATACAGGGACATGACTGGGGAGGTGAGAGGATCTGGGAGCATCACTGTGACCTTATATTTCTAGTAATAATACCGGGACATGACTGGGTAGGTGAGAGGATCTGGGAGCATCACTGTGACATCACTTATTTCTATATTAATAATACGTAGATGACTGGAGAGGTGAGGGGATCTGGGAGTGTCACAGTGACATCACTAATATCTATAGCAATACAAGGACATGACTGGGGAGGTGAGGGGATCTAGGAGAGGCACAGTGACGTCACTTATATATAGTAATAATACAGGGACATGACTGGGGAGGAGAGGGGATCTGGGAGCATCACAGAGACATCACTTATATCTATAGTAATAATACAGGGACATGACTGGGGAGGTGAGGTGATCTGGGAGCATCACAGTGACATCACATATCTATCGTACTAATACAGGGACATGACTGGGGAGGTGAAGGGATCTGGGAGTGTCACAGTAACATCACTTATATCTATAATAATAATACAGGGACCTGACTTGGGAGGTGAGGGGATTTGGCAGCCTCACTGTGACATCACTTATATCTATAGTAATAATACAGGTATATTACTGGGGAGGTGAGGGAATCTGGGAGCATCACAGTGACATCACTTATATCTATAGTAATAATACAGGTATATGACTTGGGGAGGATGAGGGGATCTGGAAGTGTCACAGTGACATCACATATATCTCTAGTAATAATACAGGGACATGATTGGGGAGGTGAGGGGATCTGGGAGCGTCACAGTGACATCACTAATATCTATAGTCATAATAGAGGGATATGACATGGGAGGTGAGGGAATCTGGGAGCGTCACAGTGACCTAACTTATATCTATAGTAATATTACAGGGATGTGACCGAGGAATGATGGAATCTGGGAGCGTCACAGTAACCTAACATATCTAGAATAATAAGGGGACATGACTGGGGAGGTGAGTGGATATGGAAGCGTCACTGTGATGTCACATATATCTAATAATAATTCAGGGACATGACTGGGGAGGTGTGGGGATCTGGGAGCGTCACAGTGATGTCACTTTTATCTATAGTAATAATTCAGGGACATGACTGGGGAGGTGAGGGGATCTGGGAGCATCACAGTGACTTCACTTATATCTATAATAACAGGATTTTAATACCTACCGGTAAATCCTTTTCTATAAGTCCGTAGAGGATGTTGGGGACACCAAAAGAAACGTGGGATATAGACGGATCCGCAGGAGACATGGGCACTTTAAGACTTTTTAAGGGGCGTGACCTGGGTCCTCCCTCTATATCCCTCCCCAGACTCAGTTTGGAACTGTGCCCGGAGAAATGGACATTTTGAGGAAATTACTTAACAAACAAGGTGAGCATCATACCAGCTCACGCCATAAACATGCCGAATAACATGACATTCAACTGAACACATTTCAACGGACATGAACAAAATTCAGCAACAAGCTGAATAAACTATAACACAGTATGTGTGTAACCAGAACTAAACTGCAGATACAGTACGCACTGGGACGGGCGCCCAACATCCTCTATAGACTTATAGAAAAGGATTTACTGGTAGGTATTAAAATCCCATTTTTTATTACGTCCTTGAGGATGTTGGGGACACCAAAAGAACCATGGGATCATACCAAAGCTCTATAACGGGCGGGAGAGTGCGGACAACTCTGCAGCACCGATTGACCAAACTTTAGGACTTCATCGGCCAAGGTATCAAACTTGTAAAACTTAGCAAACATGTTTGACCCCGACCAAGTAGATGCTCGGCAAAGTTGTAATGCCGAGACACCCCGGGCAGCCGCCCAGGACGAGCCCACCTTTCTAGTGGAATGGGCTTTTACAGATTTAGGTAACGACAAACTTGCCGTGGAATGAGCCTGCTGAATCGTGTGACATATCCAGCGGGCAATAGTCTGCTTGGAAGCAGGATACCCAAGTTTATTGGGAGCATATAGCACAAACAGAGACTCTGTTTTTCTAACTGGAGCTGTTCTGGCAACGTAAATTTTCAAAGATCTTACGACATCCAGAGACTTTTCCTCAGCCAAAGTGCCAGTTGGTTAATATGAAAAGAGGAAACCACCTTTGGCAGAAATTGTTGCTGAGTTCTCAATTCTGCCAGTTTCGAAGAAGATGCTTCGCTTGTAGAAGGCCGTTGTAAATGGCCCTCAACTCCAGCACGTTTATGTGAAGAAGAGTTTCCTAACTTGACCATCTTCCTTGGAAGGTCACCCCTTGTGTGACTTCTCCCCAACCTCGGACACTTGCATCCGTGGTCACTAGGATCCAGTCTTGGATCCCAAATCTGCGTCCTTCTAAGAGGTGAGAGCTGTGGAGCTACCACAGGAGTGAGATCCTGGTGTTGAGGGATAGAACTCTCCTCCGGTGCATATGGAGGTGGGATCCAGACCATTTGTCTAACAGGTCCCACTGAAATACTCTGGCATGGAACCTCCCGAATTGGAGGGCCTCGTATGCCAGCACCATTTTTCCTAGCAACCGAATGCATTGATGAATGGAGACTGTTGGTAGTTTCAGAATGAGTTTTACCAAACTCTGAATTTCCAGTGCTTTCTCCGGAGGGAGGAACACTCTCACCTGGACCGTGTCCAAAAACATACCCAAAAATGCCAACCGGGTTGTTGGAACTAATTGTGATTTCGGCAGGTTCAAGAGCCAGCCGTGCTGTTGTAGAAGCGACAGAGACAGTGTAATGTCCTGTACCAGTTTTTCCTTGGCCCTCACCTTTATCAGGAGATCGTCCAAGTACGGGATAATTGTAACTCCTCTTTTTCTGAGGAGAACCATAATTTCTACCATGACTTTTGTGAAAATCCTCGGAGCCGTGGCCAGGCCAAACGGCAACGTCTGAAATTGGTAATGAGTATCCTGGATTGCACACCTGAGATAACTCTGATGAGGGGGATAAATGGGAACATGATGGTAGGCATCCTTTATGTCCAAAGACACCATGAATTCCCCCTCCTCCGGGCTGTAGATCACCGCTCGGAGAGACTCCATCTTGAATTTGAATTTCTTCAGGAATTTTTTTAGAGATTTTAGGTTGAGGATTGGTCGTACCGAGCCATCCGGCTTTGGCACTACAAATAGGCTTGAATAAAAACCTTCCCCTTGTTGCTCCCGGGGGACCGGGATCACAACCTGATTTTGACATAATTTTTGTATTGCTCCACAGACTAGAGCTCTGTCTGGAAGCGAAACTGGTAAGGGTGATGTGACAAAACGACGGTTGGGGGGAACGTCTTGAAATTCCAGTTTGTACCCTTGGGTTACAATTTGTAACACCCAAGGGTCCAGGTCCGAGCGAACCCAAACCTGACTGAAAAGCCTTAGACGTGCCCCCACCAGTGCGGTCTCCTGTAGGGGAGACCCGGCGTCATGCGGTAGATTTGGCGGAAGCCGGGGAGGACTTCTGTTCTTGTGAACTCGAGGAAGCGGGAGTTCTCTTGCTCCTTCCTCTACCTCTGGTAGCGAGGAAGAAGTTACCTCGGCCTTTTCTATATTTGTTGGGCCGAAAGGATTGCATTTGATAGTGCGGTTTCTTCTGTTGCCCAGGAGCATTAGGTAAATAAGTAGACTTACCCGCAGTGGCCGCTGATACTAAATCAGTAAGGCCGTCACCAAACAGTTCCCCACCCTTAAAGGGAAGGGACTCCCTATTTTTCTTGGAATCCGCGTCAGCATTCCATTGATGAGTCCATAGTGCACGCCTAGGCGCAATCGACATAGCATTATCCTTAGCACCCAGGAGGCCAGCGTCTCTTGCAGCCTCTTTCAAGTACGCAGCCGCGTCCCTGATATAACCAAGCATCACTAGGATGCTATCTCTATCCAGATTATCCAAATCAGCAGATAAACTTTCAGCCAATTTTTTAATGGCGCAACTAACCCACGCTGACGCAATAAGCGGTCTAAGCTGCGTCCCCGTGGTAGTAAATATAGCTTTTAAAGTAGCCTCCTGCTTACGATCAGCCGGCTCCTTAAGAGTCGTCGACTGAGCCGCAGGGAAGGCTACCTGTTTTGACAAGCGTGCTAGGGCTTTGTCTACTGTGGGTGGTGTTTCCCACTTATCCCTAAACGCTGCGGGAAAGGGGTACGCCACCTTGGTCCTATTAGGAATGAGAAATTTCTTATCTGGTGTATTCCAAATGCCATCAAAAAGGTCATTTAGTTCAAAACAAGGAGGAAAAGAAACCGAGCGTCTCTTTTCTTTGTAAATAAGGACCCTCGTTTCTCGTGTAAAGGGGTCCTCGTCAATACGTAATATGTCTTTGACAGCCACAATCATATATTGAATACTCTTAGCCAATTTAGGATCTAATCTAGAATCGGCATAATCGGCACCGGTATCAGAGTCCGTGTCGGTATCTGTGTCATCTAATTGGTCAACACTACGTTTCAGTGACCCTTGTAATAAAGCGTCATCTACTGATCTCTTCCAAATCTGCAGTTGAGAGTCAGATTCAGTAAACTTTTGATTTAACAGTGTAACATTAGCATTTAAAGCAGTTAACCAATCAGCCATCGGCGGTGCCGACAGGACCCCCAAAACATTTGGTGTCCCCAATAAATTATCCCCCTGAGAGGAAAGTTCTGCCTCAGACATGTTGTCTCCCTACCAGCACCCAAAAGAAAGCCTGTGAGGGAACAAAAGGAAAGGAGCCAGCTCACACCCCAGCGCCAAAGTGCAGGTCTGAAAACACCCTCAAGTGTCACAGAGCTGCAGCGCTATATATCTGTATAGAAATAATCTGCCCCCCCTCATTTTTATAGCCCCTGGTTCTTGTCTGCTGTGAGGAAGGACCAGCGCTGCTGCTTGGAGGAGGAAATGGCGCCGAGTGAGCCTGGAGGAAGAAGCCCCGCCCCCAACATGGAGCGCTTCTTCCTGCTTATTTTTACATGTTTATCCTGGTGGGGGTTTGCAGGCAGTGCCAGGGCACTGTACAGATATGCCAGCCTTATTTTTGAGGTATTTTTTGCTCCCCAGAGTCCCCCCCCCCCCCCCCCAGCGCTCTGCACCCAGCGGTGTGTACAGTCCGGGAGCCTGGCGTGCACAGAGCAAATCATGCTGCGCGATACCTCTATATGCCGTCTTTGTTGAAGAGAAGATGTCTTTTCCTCACATACTCACCTGTCTTCTGGCTTGAAGAGGGGGGACGGCAAGCTGTGGGAGGGAGCATCCAGGAGAGCCTGGCGTTCATCTCCCCTCAGTAGCTGAAGGCATCCTGTCAGCAGCAGCAGAGCCCTGAAACTCATTAGAAGTGGGTCTAGACTGCTCTCCCCTCTTTCCCACAAAGCAGGGAGTCTGTAGCCAGCAGATCTCCCCAAAATAAAAAACCTAACATTAAGTCTTTTCAGAGAAACTCTAAGAGCTCCCCCGAGTGCCTCCATCTCGCAGGGCACATTTTCTAAACTGAGTCTGGGGAGGGATATAGAGGGAGGAGCCAGGTCGCGCCCCTTTGAAAGTCTTAAAGTGCCCATGTCTCCTGTGGATCCATCTATATCCCATAGTTCTTTTGGTGTCCCCAACATCCTCAAGGACGTAATAGAAAATAATAATAATAATAATACTATAGGGACATGACTGGGGAGGTGAGTGGATCTGGGAGTGTCACACTGACATCACTTATATCTGTAGTAATAATACAGGGACATGAATGGGGAGGTGAGGGAATATGGTAGCGTAACTGTGACATCACTTATTTTTAGTAATAATACAGGGACATGACTGGGGAGTTGAGGGAATCTGGGAATGTCACAATGATGTCACATATAGCTATAGAAATACACAGGGATATAACTGGGCAGTTGAAGTGATCTGGGAGCGTCACAGTGACATCACTTATATCTATAAAAATAATACAGGGACATGACTGGGGAGGTAAGGGGATCTGGGAGTGTCACAGTAACATCATATATCTATAGTAATAATACAGCGACCTGATTGGGGAGGTGAGGGGATCTGGGAGCCTCACTGTGACATCACTTATATGTATAGTAATAATACAGGTATATTACTGGGGAGGTGAGGTAATCTGACAGCATCACAGTGACATCGCTTATATCTATAGTAATAATACAGAGACATGACTGGGGAGGTGAGAGGATCTGGGAGTGTCACAGTAACATCATATATCTATAGTAATAATACAGCGACCTGACTGGGGAGGTGAGGGGATCTGGGAGCCTCACTGTGACATCACTTATATGTATAGTAATAATACAGGTATATTACTGGGGAGGTGAGGTAATCTGACAGCATCACAGTGACATCGCTTATATCTATAGTAATAATACAGGGACATGACGGGAGGTGAGGGGATCTGGGAGCTTCACAGTAACAACTTATATCTATAGTAATAATACAGAAACATGACTGGAGAGGTGAGGGGATATGGAAGTGTCACTGTGATGTCACATATATATCTATAGTGATGATACAGGGACATTACTGGGGAGGTGAGGGGATCTGGAAGCGTCACTGTGATGTAACTTATCTCTATAGTAATAATACAGGGACATGACTGGGGAGGTGAGGGGATCTGGGAGCGTCACTTTGACATAGCATATTTATAGTAATAATTCAGGGATGTGACTAGGGAGGTGAGGGGATCTGGGAGCATCACAGTGATGTCACTTTTATCTATAGTAATAATTCATGGACATGACTGGGGAGGTGAGGGTATCCGGGAGTGTCACTGTGACATCACTTATATCTAAAGCAATAATACAGGGACATGACTAGGAAGGTGAGGAGATCTGGGAGCGTCACTGTGACATCACATATCTATCGTACTAATACAGGGACATGACTGGGGAGGTGAAGGGCTCTGGGAGTGTCACAGTGACATCACTAATATCTGTAGTCATAATAGAGGGACGTGACTTGGGAGGTGAGGAAATCTGGGAGCTTCACAGTGACCTAACTTATATCTATAGTAATAATACAGGGACATTAATGGGGAGGTGAGGGAATATGGTAGCGTAACTATAACATCACTTATTTTTAGTAATAATACAGGGACATGACTGGGGAGGGTGAGGGGATTTGGGAGTGTCACAGTGACTCACATCTATAGTAATAATACAGGGACATGACTGGGGAGTTGAGGGTATCTGGGATTGTCACTGTGACATCATTTATATCTATTGTAATAATACGAGAACATGACTGGGGAGGTGAGGGGATCTGGAAGCGTCACTGTGATGTAACTTATCTCTATAGTAATAATACAGGGACATGACTGGGGAGGTGAAGGGATCTGGGAGCGTCACTTTGAAATAGCATATTTATAGTAATAATTCAGGGACGTGGCTAGGGAGGTGGGTGGATCTGGGAGCATCACAGTGATGTCACTTTTATCTATAGTAATATTTCAGGGACATGGCTGGGGAAGTGAGGGTATCTGGGAGTGTCACAGTGACATCACTTATATCTATAGTAATAATACAGAGATGTGACTTGGTGGGGTGAGGGGATCTGGGAGCGTCACAGTAATGTCACTTTTATCTATAGTAATAATACAGGGATATGACTGGGGTGGTGAGGGAATCTGTGAGTGTCACAGTGACATCACTTATATCAATAGTAATAATACAGGGACATGACTGGGAAGGTGAGGAGATCTGGGAGCGTCACTGTGACATCACATATCTATCGTACTAATACAGGGACATGACTGGGGAGGTGAGGGGTTCTGGGAGCACTACAGTGACATCACTTTTATCTATGGTAATAATACTGGGACATGACTGGGGAGGTGAGGGGATATGGGAGCTTCACAGTGACATCACTAATATCTGTAGTCATAATAGAGGGACGTGACTTGGGAGGTGAGGGAATCTGGGAGTGTCACAGTGACCTAACTTATATCTATAGTAATAATACAGGGACATGACTGGGGAGGGTGAGGGGATCTGGGAGTGTCATAGTGACTCACATCTATAGTAATAATACAGGGACATGACTGGGGAGTTGAGGGGATCTGGGATTGTCACTGTGACATCACTTATATCTATTGTGATAATACGAGAACATGACTGGGGAGGTGAGAGGATCTGGGAGCGTCACTATGAAGTCACATATCTATAGTAATAATACAGGGACATGACTGGGGAGGTGAGGGGATCTGGGAGAGGCGCAATGATGTCACTTATCTATAGTAATAATACAAGGACATGACTGGGGAGGTAAGGTGACCTGGGAGTGGCACAGTGATGTCACTTATATCTATTGTAATAATACAGAGATGTGACTGGGGAGGTGAGGGGATCTGGGAGCATCACAGTGACGTCACTCATATCTATAGTAATAATACAGGGACATGACTGGGGAGGTTAGCAGATCTGGGAGCTATACAGTGACATGACTTTTATCTATATTAGTAATACAGGGACATGACTGAGAAGGGGATCCGAGAGCATTACAGTGACGTCACTAATATCCATAGTCATAATACATGGACATGACTGGGGAGGTGAAGGGATTTTGGAGCTTCATAGTGACGTCACTCATATCTATAGAAATAATACAGGGACATGACTGGGGAGGTGAGATGATTTAGAAGCGTCACTGTGAAGTCACTTATATCTATAGTAATAATACAGTGAGATTAATGGGGAGGTGAGGGAGTATAGTAGCATAACTAACATCACTTATTTTTAGTAATACAGGGACATGACTGGGGAGGTTGGGGGATCTGGGAGAGTCACTGTGACATCACTTATATCTATTGTAATAATACGAGAACATAACTGGGGAGGTGAGGGGATCTGGGAGCGTCACTGTGAAGTCACATATCTTTAGTAATAATACAGGGACATGACTGGGGAGGTGAGGGGATCTGGGAGAGGCGCAATGATGTCACATATCTATAGTAATAATACAAGGACATGACTGGGGAGGTAAGGTGATCTGGGTGTGGCACAGTGATGTCACTTATATCTATAGTAATAATACAGGGAGATGACTGGGGAGGTGAGGGAATCTGGGAGTTTCACAGTGACGTCACTTATATCTATAGTAATAATACAGAGATATGACTGGGGAGGTGAGGGGATCTGGGATCGTCACAGTGACGTCACTCATATCTATAGTAATACAGGGACATGACTGGGGAGGTGAGGGGATCTGGAAGCGTCACTGTGAAGTCACATATCTATAGTAATAATACAATGACATGACTGGGGAGGTGAGGGGATCTGGGAGAGTCACAATGACCTCACTTATATCTGTAGCAATAATACAGAGATGTGACTTGGTGGGGTGAGGGGATCTGGGAGCGTCACAGTAATGTCACTTTTATCTATAGTAATAATACAGGGATATGACTGGGGTGGTGAGGGAATCTGTGAGTGTCACAGTGACATCACTTATATCAATAGTAATAATACAGGGACATGACTGGGGAGGTGAGGGGATCTGGGAGCGTCAATGTGACATCACATATCTATAGTAATAATACAGGGCCATGACTGGGGAGGTTAGCGGATCTGGGAGCTATGCAGTGACATTGCTTTTATCTATAGTAGTAATACAGGGACATGACTGAGAAGGTGAGGGTATCCGAGAGCATTACAGTGACGTCACTAATATCTATAGTCATAATACAGGGACATGACTGGGGAGGTGAAGGGATTTTGGAGCTTCATAGTGACGTCACTCATATCTATAGAAATAATACAGGGACATGACTGGGGAGGTGAGATGATTTAGAAGCATCACTGTGAAGTCACTTATATCTATAGTAATAATAAAGGGACATACCTGGGGAGGCGAGGTGGGGGGTCTGGGAGTGTATATATTGATATTTGATGTCTCCTCCATTACTCAGGATTACACAGTAGTGAAGAAGACATCCAATGAGTGTGAGATACTCAACAGCCATCCCTGTGTGTCAGGAGGTCTGAGTAGAACCCAGAACCCCATCCCAGTGCCTCCACCTGACTCACTAATACATGAGAGACCCAATGACCAAAAGATCCTGGAACTCACCACCAAGATCATTCAGCTGCTGACTGGAGAGGTGACTTCTGGGAATGGGACATTATACAGTAACACCAGGGGATGTGTCTGGGCGATGACTGGAGAGGTGACTGCTGGGAATGGGACATTATACAGTAACACCAGGGGATGTGTCTGGGTGATGACTGGAGAGATGACTGCTGGGAATGGGGCATTATACAGTAACACCAGGGGATGTGTCTGGGTGATGTCTGGAGAGGTGACTGCTGGGAATGGGACATTATACAGTAACACCAGGGGATGTGTCTGGGTGATGACTGGAGACATGACTGCTGGGAATGGGACATTATACAGTAACACCAGGGGACGTGTCTGGGTGATGACTGGAGAGGTGACTGCTGGGAATGGGACATTATACAGTAACACCAGAGGATGTGTCTGGGTGATGACTGGAGAGGTGACTGCTGGGAATGGGACATTATACAGTAACACCAGGGGATGTGTCTGGGTGATGACTGGAGACATGACTGCTGGGAATGGGACAACCAGGGGATGTGTCTGGGTGATGACTGGAGAGGTGACGGCTGGGAATGGGACATTATATAGTAACACCAGGGGATATGTCTGGGTGATGACTGGAGAGGTGACTGCTGGGAATGGGACATTATACAGTAACACCAGGGAATGTGTCTGGGTTATGACTGGAGAGGTGACTGCTGGGAATGGGGCATTATACAGTAACACTGGGGGATGTGTCTTGGTGATGACTGGAGAGGTGACTGCTGGGAATGGGACATTATACAGTAACACCAGGGGATGTGTCTGGGTGATGACTGGAGAGATGACTGCTGGGAATGGGGCATTATACAGTAACACCAGGGGATGTGTCTGGGTGATGTCTGGAGAGGTGACTGCTGGGAATGGGACATTATACAGTAACACCAGGGGATGTGTCTGGGTGATGACTGGAGACATGACTGCTGGGAATGGGACATTATACAGTAACACCAGGGGACGTGTCTGGGTGATGACTGGAGAGGTGACTGCTGGGAATGGGACATTATACAGTAACACCAGAGGATGTGTCTGGGTGATGACTGGAGAGGTGACTGCTGGGAATGGGACATTATACAGTAACACCAGGGGATGTGTCTGGGTGATGACTGGAGACATGACTGCTGGGAATGGGACAACCAGGGGATGTGTCTGGGTGATGACTGGAGAGGTGACTGCTGGGAATGGGGCATTATACAGTAACACTGGGGGATGTGTCTTGGTGATGACTGGAGAGGTGACTGCTGGGAATGGGACATTATACAGTAACACCAGGGGATGTGTCTGGGTGATGACTGGAGAGGTGACTGCTGGGAATGGGACATTATACAGTAACACCAAGGGATGTGTCGGGGTGATGACTGGAGAGGTGACTGCTGGGAATGGGACATTATACAGTAACACCAGGGGATGTGTCTGGGTGATGACTGGAGGGGTGACTGCTGGGAATGAGACATTATACAGTAACACCAGTGGACGTGTCTGGGTGATGACTGGAGAGGTGACTGCCGGGAATGGGACATTATACAGTAACACCAGTGGATGTGTCTGGGTGATGATTGGAGAGGTGGCTGCTGGAAATGGGACATTATACAGTAACACCAGGGGATGTGTCTGGGTGATGACTGGAGAGGTGACTGCTGGGAATGGGACATTATACAGTAACACCAGGGGATGTGTCTGGGTGATGACTGTATCACTGTGTGTGTCAGGTGTCTATAAGGTGTCAGGATGTCACTGTCTATGTCTCCATGCAGGAGGGGGAGTATATAGAGGAACACAGGGGTCTGTACAAGGACGTGATGATGGAGAATCACCGGCCCCTCACCTCACTGGGTAAGAGGAGACTGTCATGTATTGTACAGGGGAGAGCAGGTATGGGGGCCCCCTATATATACATATCATCTGATAATCACATATATACACTGTACTCAGTCACTGTGTGTCTCCTACAGATGGACCCAGTAACAGAGATACCCCAGAGAGATGTCCCCGTCCTCTGTATTCCCAGGACTGTACAGAGGAGAATCACAGAATCCCACAGGAGGATCAGGTAGGTGAGATTTAGGGTCTCACCCATATACCAAAGTGACTGTCACTATATTTGTGTAGAGGAGCTGTGTGTCATTATATTTGTCTTGTTTACATAGGGTGAAGCCCAATTAAATAATATTAAAATCAAAGATACAGAGGGAGAAGAAGAGACGTATGTGACTGATATAAAGGCAGAAGATATAGAAGGAGAAGAAGAGACGTATGTGACTGATATAAAGACAGAAGATATAGATGGAGAAGAAGAGACGTATGTGACTGATATAAAGGCAGAAGATATAGAGGGAGAAGAAGAGACGTATGTGACTGATATAAAGGCAGAAGATATAGAGGGAGAAGAAGAGACGTATGTGACTGATATGAAGTCAGAAGATATAGAGGGAGAAGAAGAGACGTATGTGACTGATATAAAGGCAGAAGATATAGAGGGAGAAGAAGAGACGTATGTGACTGATATAAAGGCAGAAGATATAGAGGGAGAAGAAGAGACGTATGTGACTGATATAAAGGCAGAAGATACAGAGGGAGAAGAAGAGACGTATATGACTGATATAAAGGCAGAAGATATAAAGGGAGAAGAAGAGACATATGTGACTGATATAAAGGCGGAAGATATAGAAGAAGAAGAGACGTATGTGACTGATATAAAGGCAGAAGATATAGAAGGAGAAGAAGAGACGTATGTGACTGATATAAAGGCAGAAGATATAGAGGGAGAAGAAGAGACGTATGTGACTGATATAAAGGCAGAAGATATAGAGGGCGTAGAAGAGACATATGTGACTGATATAGAGACAGAAGATACAGAGGGAGAAGAAGAGACGTATGTGAGGGGTGATCAGCAGTGTAAGGAGGAGGAGATCCCTACAGATATCAGCACAGGTGAGTAATAAACACTTATTATAGAAGAGAGTCACATATTCTCCTTCCTCAGTGACTACAGCAATCTCTTATCCTACACCCTCCTCTGTCAGTACAAATTAATGAGGAATTTGTTTTCTCCCAGTATGGAGTCAGGAGCCATCACCTCTATTATACTCCTGCTCTCACCCTCACATCATGTCACTGTGTGTTACCAGCCCAGAGATCTGACCAGTCTCCTCCCCACACTCTCTGGTGTATCTCATACATCAGGAGACATCAGCCCCTATTATACTCCTGCTCTCCTCACATCATGTCACTGTGTGTTACCAGCCCAGAGATCTGACCAGTCTCCTCCCCACACTCTCTGGTGTATCATACATCAGGAGCCATCAGCCCCTATTATACTCCTGCTCTACCCCTCACATCATGTCACTGTGTTACCAGCCCTGAGATCTGATCATTCTCCTCCCCACACTCTCTGGTGTATCTCATACATTAGGAGCCTTCAACCCCTATTATACTCCTGCTCTCTCCTTCACATCATGTCACTGTGTTACCAGCCCAGATATCTGACCAGTCTCCTCCCCACACTCTCTGGTGTATCTCATACATCAGGAGACATCAGCCCCTATTATACTCCTGCTCTCCCCTCACATCATGTCACTGTGTGTTACCAGCCCAGACATCTGACCAGTCTCCTCCCAACACTCTCTGGTCTAACCCTCCCTCCCCCACAGCCTAACCCTCCCTGGGGGATGCCTAACCCCCCCTACACGCTGCCTAACCATTCCTTCCCCACAGCCTGTTCCTATCCCTACCCAGCGGTGCTAACCCTTCTCCCTGAAGCCTAACCCTAACTCTCCCTCCCCCACAACCGAACCCTCCCTCCCCCATAGCATAACCCTCCCCGGGGGGTGCCTAACCCCCCCTATCCGCAGCCTATCTCCCTCACAGCCTAACCCTCCCCTGGGGATGCCTAACACCCCCTACCTGCAGCCTAATCCTCCCTCCCCAACATCCTGTCCCTAACCCTCCCTCCCCCACAGCCTAGCCCCCCCACCCTAGCAGCCTAACCCTATCCCTCTCTGGGGATGCCTAACTCTAACCCCCTACCTACCCACAGCCTAACCCTAACCATCCCACCCCTGCAGCCAAAAGCACCTCCAAGTCAGATGTCCAGAATACAGCCTGTGGCTTCAGCGGCGTCACTAGGCTGCGGCAGTGAACGGTGCCTGGAGGGAGCGGCTTTAGGGCAGTAGGAGTGGGGGACTTAATAGATTGGGTCTTGGTCCCAGCGGCGGCTGAGAGCTATCAGATAGGGTAGATAAGAAGCCACTTAGTGAGGAGAGCTCCAGAAAGCACGTCTGGATGGACCACACCCCTATTATTTATTATTTTATATACTAACAGGGGTGACAGGTGTGGTACATCCCTGCAAAGGCAGATCCAATCTCTTTCTCATCAGACTCTGCTGTCTTCCCTGCACTCTCACTCAGATGTTCACTGCTGCCAGTAGCACACGTATGAGAAGCGGAAGTATGGCGGCAGCTGTATAGATTCTGATATGTAATTCTCTGTATCATACCGTACACACATCATCCTTATTACTATTGAGAGAATAGAGGTAAAACACTGATGATAGGGGTGTAACAGTGGATTATAACCTAGCAGATGATGATGATGATGATGATGATTGCAGTGTATCATATGGTCTATTGCATGTAAAGTACCTTGTTCCACACCTACTCTGCTGTAGCAATATACCTTATATAAGGGTGAGTAACACATGAACAGGCTTACCAGCGTATGAGCACACACATAAAGGAATGCTACCTTACCAATGCTTCCAGGAGTAACGTTAGAAGACATTTCTCTGATCCATCAGCTCATGTGACTGATGTTATTGTTCATCTAGAATCTCCAATTCATACGATATGTTCCCCATCCATTGTTTTACATTGGTGCTGACATAGGACTTGGCGAGTGACTACATCTCCATTTATACTTCATGGTTAGTTACCAGTACAAGAGAGAGAGATATCTAAGTCTTTTGTTATTGTGAGTGTTCTCAGGAGGGTGGACACAATGATAGTCTGAGACACAATATTATAAAGCCTTCATTAAAAGTTATGTTTTATTATACACACACATTTACAATTAAGTGTCTCAGAGAGTCGTCTTCTCCTATTGTTTACAAGATTAATTTTGTTACAGAAAATGTCACATTTCCATTATGTATTTTATTTCCAGCAGATGGACACACAAGCAGAAATATCTCAGAAGGACATCTAATGTTATCCCCGGATTGTGACATAAAAGATAATGACAGTAGACAGGATTCTCCAGGAGATAACCCCATTACCCCAATTATACATCCAGCTCTATCAGCTGATCCCCCTGATCCTGGGAAATGTTCTCCTGATCACTCTGATATTGGTGCATCTGTTACAGCTCTGAGAGTAGATACAGAGTTTCCCTGTTCTATAGATGCCAAATGTTTTACACAGAACACAAAGCTTATTACCCATCAGCCAGCTAAGGCAGGTGAGAGGCCATTTCCATGTTCTGAGTGTGGGAAATGTTTTACATACAAATCACATCTTGTTATACATCAGGGAAGTCACACTGGTGAGATGCCACTGACATGTTCTGAGTGTGGGAAATGTTTTGCACGGAAATCGCATCTTGTTATACATCAGAGAAGTCACACAGGTGAGAAGCCATTTTCTTGCTCTGAGTGTGGGAAATGTTTTTCCCAGAAATCAAATCTTGTTCAACATCAGAGAAGTCACACAGGTGAGAAGCCGTTTTCTTGCTCTGAGTGTGGGAAATGTTTTTCCCAGAAATCAAATCTTGTTCAACATCAGAGAAGTCACACAGGTGAGAAGCCATTTTCTTGCTCTGAGTGTGGGAAACATTGTTTAAATAAATCACATCTTGTTATACATCACAGAAGTCATACAGGTGAGAAGCCATTTTCTTGTTCTGAGTGTGGAAAATGTTTTTCCCAGAAATCACCACTTGCTAGACATCAGAGAAGTCACACAGGTGAGAAGCCATTTTCTTGCTCTGAGTGTGGGAAAAGTTTTACACTGAAATTACATCTTGTTAGACATCAGAGAACTCACACAGATGAGAATATATTTCCATGTTCTGAGTGTGGGAAATGTTCTGCACACAATTCAGATCTTAGAAACCATGAGAGAAGTCACACAGGTGAGAAGCCATTTTCTTGCTCTCAGTGCGGGAAATGTTTTACACAGAAATCACAACTTGTTACATATCAGAGAAGTCACAGGTGAGAGGCCATTTCTATATTCTGAGAAATAAATCCGCTCTTGTTGCACACAATAGACATCACTCAGGTGAGGAACCATTTAATCTTCTGGAGTATTCTCATCATTGCCATGTGTTGTTCTTCAAGGTTCTTATCCTATCTCCTATGCTTTTTGCAATATACATGTTACCACTGGGTGAAAAAATCAGATGTCATGTCCTCATCTACCACTGCTATACAGATGACCTGTCTTTTGCTCCAGGTACTGAGAACCCAGTACCAATTCTAAATGGTTGTCTAGCTGAGCTCCAGGTGTGGGTGATGCCAGTTGGCTGTGACGCAGTCCTGGTGAAACAGGTCCTTATGATAGAAGCTCACCAATAAACGGCAGGGCTACAGCTCAGCTTTTCCTACCAACCAGACGCCACATAACACCCATTCTCTGTTCCCTCCACCAGCTGCCTGTAAGATGGTGACTCTATTACATAATCTTACTGACTCTCCCAGCACTACATGACCAGGGTCCAAGGTACCAGAAGCAACTTCTGACTCCTTACTGTCCTACGTGCTTCCATCTGCAGATGGACTGTTACCAGCAATACCAAGAAACCCCAAGCAGTGCTTAGATGTCAGAGGGGAGACAGGGTGGGTGGCACTGTCTGGGTAATATTATCCCCAAGCATAGCTGAGGGGGTACTCAGGGTGGCTGGCAGTAGTGGGGACTGCAGGAGGCAGTGTCTGTGTGAGAATCTTGTCCTCAAGCAGAGTTAAGGTGTCAGAGGGGGAGACAAGGTGGTGGAAGTAGTGGAAAGGAGACAGGGCGGGTGGCAGTAGTGAGCGGAGACAGGGCGGTGGAAGGAGACCGAGTGGGTGGCAGTAGTGGCCGGAGACAGGGTGAGTGGCAGTAGTGGGGGGGAGGCAGGGCGAATGACATTAGTGGAGGGAGGCAGGGCGGTGGCAATAGTGTGGGGGGAGATGGCGGTTAGCAGTAGTGGGGAAGACAAGGCGGTGGCAGTAGTGTGGGGGGAGACGGTGGGTAGCAGTAGTGGGGGGGAGACAGGGTGGGTAGCAGTAGTGGGGGGAGACAGGGTGGGTAACAGTAGTGTGGGGGAGACAGGGCGGTGGCAGTAGTGGGGAAAGACAGGGTGGGTAGCAGTAGTGGGGGGAGACAGGGCGAATGGCATTAGTGGAGGGAGGCAGGGTGGTGGCATTTGTGGAGGGAGGCAGGGCGGTGGCAGTAGTGAGGGAGACAAGGTGGTGGCAGTAGTGGGGGAGACAGGGCGGGTGGCAGTAGGGGGGAGACGGGGTGGGAGGCAGTAGTGGGGGAAGACAAGGTGGTGGCAGTGGGGGAGACAGGGCAGAGGCAGTAGTGGGGAAAGACAAGGTGGTGGCAGTAGTGGGGGGAGACAGGGCGGGTGGCAGTAGTGGGGGAGACGGCGGGTGGCAGTAGTGGGGGGAGATAGGGCGGGTGGCAGTAATGGGGGAGACATGGGGTGGATGGCATTAGTGGGGGGGGAGACAGGATGGGTGGCAATAGATGGTTAAACAAGATGGGTAGCAGTAGTGGGGGGAGACGGGGCGGGTGGCAGTAGTGGGGGGAGACAGGGCAGTGGCAGTTGTGGGGGGATCAGGGCGGTGGCAGTAGTGGGGGGAGACAGGGCAGGTGGCAGAAGTGCGGGGAGACAGGGCGGTGGCAGTAGTGGGGGGAGACAGGGCAGGTGGCAGTAGTGGGGGGAGACAGGGCAGGTGGCAGTAGTGGGGGGAGACAGGGCAGGTGGCAGTAGTGGGGGGGAGACAGTGTGGATGGCCGCAGTACAGTACTTATAGTACAGTACAGAAGCTTATAGGGGGTTACTCAGAGATGAACGCAGATGTGACATCACGCAGCCCCCCGGAAAATGGTTCCGGCCCACCCGCGTTCACCCCTCAGGGATGCAACCGCAATGTGTTTGTCTGCGTGGCCGCTGCGCATGCATATTTTTCCAACACCAGCAAACTGCTGCAGGCCGCTATTGCGGTTGGGTCTGAATGACCCCCATAGGCTGTTGTGCAGAGTAAAGTATTTTTTAAGTTTAAAATATAGAGAAAAATCTGTGTATTAAAGATATGAAATAAAGTTGTTTAAAAACAAAAGATTCCCGTTGAGTCTTTTTACGTGTCTGTGTATTATCTTATTTCCAGATAATTGTCGCTATGGTGATAGAAACAATTTCCTGTTAATGTGTCACTTGTAGTGTTACTTTTGTGTCCACATAATATCAGTGTTGCTGTGTACAAATATCCCGTCTGGTGTGTAAAGGTGGGTACACACGCTGCCATTTTGGCTATGTCCAATTTGACAGCTCATGTGAATATTGAGGTAACATTACAGGGGGTGGTCTCTTTCTGTGTAAATAAATAGTGGCAGACGTTTTATATCAGTGCGTTTATGCGGAGTGGGGGCAGTGGCCTGGCAGGAAGCTGCAATTACATCATGTGATTTCCTCTCATTTCCAAATTCGTGTGTGTATATTTTTTTATTATTTATTTCTGTTCAAAGGTTTTTTTGTTGTTTTTTTTACCTGTAGGGGAATTAGGGTTGTTGTATTTTAAATAAACATACCTGACCCTTTCCTGGAAATGTCCATGTATGAAGGTATGGAAGATACCTGCTGCAGTCCCTTCTACTTACATTTGGGAGGTCCGGTTGTATTGGGGGAATTAGAAGCAAATAGTAAATAATATATTGGCTCCATAACGTCTCGCTGACCTGTGATTTTTACAAAAATACACTCCTATAAGCGCTCTTATTAAATAAGATGATATACATTCCTTATATATTGAGCAGTAATGTCCTTCATCTCCGGACTTTCCTTGTATTCACACAAAGTTTCAGAGATGGACTCCCAGTTTCATTATGTATGGAAAAAAATAGGATTTTAATTACCTACCGGTAAATCCTTTTCTGGTAGTCTGTAGAGGATGCTGGGGTCCATTTAGTACCATGGGGTATAGACGGGTTCACTAGGAGCCACTGGCACTTTAAGAGTTTAATAGTGTGGGCTGTCCCCTCCCTCTATGCCCCTCCTACCAGACTCAGTCTAGAAACTGTGCCCGAGGAGACGGACATACTTTGAGAGAAGGAAATACACAGATAGTGGTGAGATTCACACCAGCTCACACAGAATAAAAGGAAACCCATACTAACTAACTTGAAATGATCAGCAACCAACAATACATTACCAAGTAACAAAGCAGGAATACGAAGCACTGGGCGGGCGCCCAGCATCCTCTACGGACTACGAGAAAAGGATTTACCGGTAGGTAATTAAAATCCTATTTTGTGCTGCGGGTACACTGGGTTCCACAGGGAATAACATCGGGTGTAGCGTAGGATCTTGATTCGAGGCACCAACAGGCTAAAAGCTGTGACTGTTCCCAGAATGCATAGCGCCGCTTCCTCTATAGCCCCGCCTCCGTGCACAGGAGCTCAGTTTTGTAGTTGGTGCCATGCAGTGCAGGCATACAACAGGTGGGCTGCTCCAGCAGCCCTCAGAAGAGCTTTCTTAAGTGAAATTTGAAGACTTCAACGGCTGCAGCAGAGACACTGAGTGTTAGATGTCAGTCAGACATCCCCTGCTGCAGCTCCATCACCTCCTCCAGCGGCGCTGTATACTCCCGCGCCCTGGTCGCCGGGTACTTACAGCAAAGGTTCTGGTTTGCTTCAGTCACACACCCCACCGCAGCTCTCCAGGATCACGTGACCGCACTTTGGGAGGAGGTAAGAGGGTCCCCCAGGCGGAACCCGCTGGAAACCGCGATCTGGCGCGGCCGGCGGGAGGTGGGCCACACGCGTTGGCGTGGGCACTGTTTGTAGTACAGGGACCCCACTAGAGCACCAGGGCAGGGGCACAGGTTGGTTTTACAAAAGAACATTTGTTACATGGCCTGCAGTACCCGGTGGTGAAGTCCAGCAAGGGGGATAAGACTTTGACCTGTAGCCCCTCCCCCAGCCCAAGGGCACCATTTAGATTAAATGTTCCCACCCTGGAGCTGCATCTCTCTGTCCCCCTCACTCCCTGTCAGCGTCTGGGCGCCATTTCCACATGCTGAGCTGATCCTGGGACTGTTTGGGCAAATCCTCCTCTGTAAAGCCGCCTGCCTGTCAGCGCTGTGCATATTACAGGACACTTAGGTATTCTACATGTCTGCTGACAGTGTTAGTTAAGAAACAGTTAGTCGGGGTTATATAGTACAAGTACCATGTTATATACATCCAGTATTTACTGTGCATTGTTATATCTATTGAGTGTATAGCTGTACTTAGTGTTACTTTGTATTGCTAGTCCAGTGCAGTTTTATTGCATGTCATAAATTCTGCATTGTACATATGACTGTGTGTGCATATAGCTGCTGTGTGATATCTACTCAGTGTATCTCACTCATACTGCTATCTCTATATTCTGTGTCCTGAGGGGGATAAGTGCGTCAGGGTTATTGTTTAATATAGGTGTTTCACAGAATATACTCATTGGGGTATATTTACAAAGCTCCCGATTTTGACCGAGATGCCGTTTTTCATCAAAGTGTCATCTCGGTCAATCTCGGTCATTTACTAAACACTAATCACGGCAGTGATGAGGGCATTCGTAATTTTTTGCTAGTTCAGGTAAAAAATTACGAATGAATACACCATCGGTCAAATTACGCCTGTTTAGATACGAATCTCGGTCATTTACTAAGAAGTGCAAAGCAAAAAAACACAAAACACTGCCGTGAAAAATTACAATTCGCAAAAAAGTCCTAAAAAAAAACAGACCTGCTTTTTTTATTCGTGATTTGAGATGCATGCAGGGATCCATGAGATCCGTGCATGTATATCAGTGGGAAGGGGTGGGAAAGTGCTTTTTGTTGCTAAAAAAAATTGCGTGGGGTCCCCCCTCCTAAGCATAACCAGCCTCGGGCTCTTTGAGCCGATCCTGGTTGCAGAAATATGGGGAAAAAAATGACAGGGGTTCCCCCATATTTAAGCAACCAGCATCGGGCTCTGCGCCTGGTCCTGGTCCCAAAAATACGGGGGACAAAAAGAGTAGGGGTCCCCCGTATTTTTTAAACCAGCACCGGGCTCCACTAGCTGGACAGATAATGCCACAGCCGGGGGTCACTTTTATACAGCGGCCGTGGCATCAAAAATCCAACTAGTCACCCTTGGCCGGGGTACCCTGGGGGAGTGGGGACCCCTTCAATCAAGGGGTCCCCCCCCCCCAGCCACCCAAGGGCCAGGGGTGAAGCCCGAGGCTGTCCCCCCCCATCCAATGGGCTGCGGATGGGAGGGCTAATAGCCTTTGTTGTAAAAATAAAAGATATTGTTTTTAGTAGCAGTACTACAAGTCCCAGCAAGCCTCCCCCGCATGCTGGTACTTGGAGAACCACAAGTACCAGCATGCGGCGGAAAAACGGGCCCGCTGGTACCTGTAGTACTACCACTAAAAAAATACCCAAAAAAACACAAGACACACACACCGTGAAAGTAGAATTTTATTACATACATACACACATACATACATACTTACCTTATGTTCCCACGCAGGTCGGTCCTCTTCTCCAGTAGAATCCAAGGGGTACCTGTTGAAGAAATTCTACTCACCAGATCCAGTGGTCCAGGCTCCTCGGCAAATCCAGGGTTAATCCACGTACTTGAATAAAACAAAAAAACGGTGTCCCGACCACGAACTGAAAGGGGACCCATGTTTGCACATGGGTCACCTTTCCCCGAATGCCAGAAACCCACTTTGCCTTCTGTCTAAGTGGGTTTCTTCAGCCAATCAGGGAGCGCCACGTTGTAGCACTCTCCTGATCAGCTGTGTGCTCCTGTCCTCACTGACAGGCGGCACACGGCAGTGTTACAATGTAGCGCCTATGCGCTACATTGTAACCAATGATGGGAACTTTCTGCTCAGCGGTGACCTCACTTTAGGTCAACCGCAGGGCAGAAAGTTCCCATCATTGGTTACAATGTAGCGCATAGGCGCTACATTGTAACACTGCCGTGTGCCGCCTGTCAGTGAAGACAGGAGCACACAGCTGATCAGGAGAGTGCTACAACGTGGCACTCCCTGATTGGCAGAAGAAACCCACTTAGCCAGAAGGCAAAGTGGGTTTCTTGCATTCGGGGAAAGGTGACCCATGTGCAAACATGGGTCCCCTTTCAGTTCGTGGTCGGGACAGCGTTTTTTTATTTTATTCAAGTACGTGGATTAACCCTGGATTTGCCGAGGAGCCTGGACCACTGGATCTCGTGAGTATAATTTTTTCAACAGGTACCCCTTGGATTCTACTGGACAAGAGGACCGACCTGCGTGGGAACTTAAGGTAAGTATGTATGTATGTGTGTATGTATGTAATAAAATTATACTTTCACGGTGTGTGTGTCTTGTCTTTTTTTGGGTATTTTTTTAGTAATAGTACTACAGGTACCAGCGGGCCAGTTTTTCCGCCGCATGCTGGTACTTGTGGTTCTCCAAGTACCAGCATGCGGGGGAGGCTTGCTGGGACTTGTAGTACTGCTACTAAAAACAATATCTTTTATTTTACAACAAAGGTTATCAGCCCTCCCATCCGCAGCCCATTGGATGGGGGGGGACAGCCTCGGGCTTCACCCCTGGCCCTTGGGTGGCTGGGGGGGGGGGACCCCTTGATTGAGGGGGTCCCCACTCCCCCAGGGTACCCCGGCCAGGGGTGACTAGTTGGATTTTTGATGCCACGGCCGCAGGGCACTATATAAAAGTGACCCCCGGCTGTGGCATTATCTGTCCAGCTAGTGGAGCCCGGTGCTGGTTTTAAAAATACGGGGGACCCCTACTCTTTTTGTCCCCCGTATTTTTGGAACCAGGACCAGGCGCAGAGCCCGATGCTGGTTGCTTAAATATGGGGGAACCCCTGTCATTTTTTCCCCCATATTTCTGCAACCAGGATCGGCTCAAAGAGCCCGAGGCTGGTTATGCTTAGGAGGGGGGACCCCACGCATTTTTTTTTTAAATTTTACATTATTTAATTTTTTTTTTAAAAAATACGAACCCCAGCACGGATCACACAGATCCAGCCGAGATTGATTGTAAAAAAAAACGGCAGTGTTTTGCTAATCACTGCCGTAAAATTAGGTAAAAAAAACACGAATGACATCGACATCGGAAGCAAAGAAAAACACGAATACGACAGCTTAGTAAATTAGTCGTAATCAATTCAAAAAGTTGCAGTTTTACACTGTCGATGTCATTCGTGATTGAACTTTGACCTTTTTTCGGAAATTACGAATCTTAGTAAATAAACCCCATTGTGTGTTTTTTCTCAGTGATTTTCAGTCACCATATACCTCTTGAGTTCTCTGTGTTAATACACTGCACAGGGGGTTCTTGTTAAGGTATTAGATTGCTGATATTGTACTAGGTTGCCCGTAAATTGAGCTTTCAGATATGTCACCTACACAGGGTGACGGAGCTGGGGCTGATCACACATTGCGTGGTGGTGATGCTGCAGACACATTGGAGGAAAATATTGCAGCAGAGGGTTCAGGTTCTACTTAGTTACAGCAAGTGAACCACTCATTGACTAAACAAAAATCTACCTCTTGCCCGCCTAAGACCAAGGGGTCCTCTAAGCAAGCCATTACTTCCTCGCAATCCACCCAGGTCCCAGACACCTCGTTGGATCAGGATGGCGTGTATACTGACCCCACAGACACTGATCCAGATAATTCTGATGGGGAATCTGTCTCACAGGTGGATGTTCCTGACTTATTGGAGGCTATCAGACTAATTCTTCAAGTTACTGATGACCCAGAGCCTGACGCTGCCTCTAAGAAACCGGACAGATTTAAACGTCAGAAGGTTGTTACATAAGTTTTACCTTACTCTGACCATTTAGTTGACATACGTCAGAAATCCAGGGAATATTTGAGTAAGCAGTTCACACCTCACAAGAAAATGCTGGCTCGCTATCCCCTCGCTGCTGAGCGAAGTAAAAATTAGGAAACACCCCCGCCGGTGGATTCGCAGGTGGCGCGGATAGTGGTATCCTCAGTTCTGCCTGTAACTACCGTCACTTCTCTAAAAGAGCCGATGGATAGCGTGTGGAGAGTTGCTTAAAGGCAATTTACACCCTAGCAGGAGCTGTGCATTTGGCCCACTATTGCAGCGACATGGGCTGGAGAGGCTATTGAAGCGTGGGCTCAGGAGGTGGGTGCGGAGTTGCCTTCCAACTTTTCTGATAATACTAGACAATGTATATCGTATATTGTCACAGCTTCTCATTACATTAAGTGGGCGGCTTCTGATGCCGGTATTCTGGCGGCCAAGGCTTCTACTATGTCCATTTTGGCCCGCCGGATTCTCTGGTTACAGTCCTGGTCTGTGGATCTGGATTCAAAGAAAACCCTGGAGTAGCTCCCTTTTAAGGGAGATATTCTTTTTGGAGAGGACCTCAACAAGATAGTGGCTGACTTAGCTTCTGCTAAAACAGTGTGTCTACCAAGTACTGCCCCTTCGGTGCCGAAGGTTAAGAGTACTTCCTTTCGTCCTTCAGGTAAAGCAAAAGGTCAAGCATACCCAAAACAGGTCCGCACTTCCAAAACCCCTAAGCCCAAACCTAAACATGCCTGGGCTGCCCGTCAGCCTGCTTCCAAAACCGACAAGCCTGCCGCATGATGGGACGGGCCTCCCTCTGGGGGGATCCCAGGGTGGGAGGCCGACATCTAGGGTTTACCCAGGAATGGTTGGAGACCACTTCCGATGCCTGGGTATGGGAAGTCGTCACTCACGGTTATGCCATATCCTTCAAGAATTGTCCCCCTCATCGATTTTGCCTGACAGACGTTCGTTTGGATCAGGTAAAGGCAAAAACTCTGCATTCAGTGGTATAGTCCCTCCTGGACACATGGCTGGTGGTACAGATGCTTCTGGCTCAGAGAGGCAAGGGGTACTATTCACCGCTGTTCCTAGTCCTGAAACCGAATGGGTCCTCTCAGCCCATTCTCAACCTCAAGTCCTTAAACAAATTTGTGAGAGTCTCTAAGTTTCGTATGGAAACTCTTCGCTCTATTGTTCTGGCCTTGGATCCCGGGGATTATATGGTCTCCCTGGGCATACAGGATGGTTACCTGCTTATTACTATTGCAATGTCACATCAACAATACCTGAGGTTTGCTTTAGGCCACCTCCATTATCAATTTCGGGCTTTACCTTTTGGTTTGACCACGGCTCCGCGAGTCTTCACAAAGGTCATGGCGGTAATGACGGCTGTACTCCACCATCAAGGGGTCAGGATCCTCCCGTATCTGGATGACTTATTGATCCTGGCAAATTCCCCAGATGTTCTCCTTCGTCATCTGGACTTGACGCTCCAGTTTACGTAAGCCCACGGGTGTCTCATGAACTGGAAGAAATCTAGCCTGGTCCCTGCTCAGAGCATGGTGTATCTTGGGGCATTGTTGGACACTCACAACCAGCGGTTGTTCTTGTCTCAGGAAAAGGTCCTGAAACTTTAGGACAGGATTTGATGCTTCCTATCTCGTCCGCAAGTGTCGATACACCCGGCAATGCAAGTGCTAGGTCTCATGGTGTCGGCTTTCATTCAATTCCATTCTCGCCCTCTGCAGAAACTGATTCTTGCCAAATGGGATGACCTGCCTCACCGGATCAGGTCTCACATAATCTTGTCGTCGGAGGTCCGTCTGTCACTATGTTGGTGGCTGCAGGACCATTGTTTGAGCAGGGGTCATCCCTTCTGGATCTCCAACTGGGCCCTTCTGACGACGGATGCCAGTCTGCGAGGTTGGGGCGCAGTGTTGGAGCAACACTCCCTTCAGGGTTGGTGGACCAGGGAGGAGTCTCTCCTCCCGATAAACATTCTGGAACTTCGGGCGGTGTTCAATGCACTGAATTTGGCCCAGCATTTAGTACAAAACAGACCTGTTCAAGTATAGTTGTACAACGCCACCACGGTGGCGTACATAAATCATCAAGGCGGCACTCGAAGCTGCATGGCAATGAGGGGAGTATCAAGGATTCTTCAGTGGGCGGAACGCCATCTACCAGCCATATCGGCAGTGTTCATTCCGGGGGTCCTAAACTGGGAAGCGGACTTCCTCAGTCGTCAGGACGTATGCGCCGGAGAGTAGAGCCTTCATCCAGAAGTGTTTTTCAACTCCTAGTGGACAAGTGGGGCCTACCAGATGTGGATCTGATGGCGTCTTGACACAATCACAAGGTTCCGGTATTCAGAGGGGTCCTCAAGCAGCATTCGTAGATGCACTGGCAATTCCATGGAACTTTTGGCTGCCATACGTGTTCCCTCTGGTGTCACTTCTGCCCAGAGTAATAAGGAAGTTCAAGCAAGAAGGAGGAATCCTCCTTATGATCGCTCCAGCGTGGCCCAGACGGCATTGGTTCTCCGGTCTTCACGGTCTCTCGATAGAGCGTCCCCTTCTACTTCCGCAGTGCCCAGATCTCCTCGTTCAGGGCCCCTGTGTGTATCAGGATTTGGCCTGGTTGGCTTTGACGGCGTGGCTCTTAAAGCTTCGGTTCTGAGGGCCAAAGGATTTTCTGAGGCGGTCATTCATACCATGTTGAAGGTGCGTAAACCGGCTTCTGCTCGGATTTATCATATGGTCTGGAATTCTTACTCTGCTTGGTGCGCCACTAACAATCATGACACTTACAAGTTTAGTACGGCCAAACTTTTGGCCTTTCTGCAACAGGACCTGGACTTTCATCTGGCCTCCCTCAAGGTTCAAATTTCTGCCTTCTTGGTTTGGTTTCAGAGAAAAATGGTGACTCTACCTGATGTTCATACCTTCACTCAGGGTGTGTTGCAGATTCAACCTCCTTACATCCCGCCTGTAGCTCCTTGGGATTTATCCGTGGTTCTGGAGGCATTACAGGAGTCTCCATTTAAGCCTCTTGAATCTGCTGACCTTAAGTGGCTTTCTCTTAAGGTGTTGTTTCTACTGGCCATTGCCTCTGCTAGACTGGTGTCGGATTTGGGTGCCTTGTCATGTAGGTTCCCCTATCTGCTTATTCACCGTGACTGGGCGGGTCTTAGAACACGTCCCGGGTACCTACCTAAGGTGGTGTCTTCTTTCCACCTTAATCAGGAGATTGTGGCTCCTGCCTTTGTCTCTCCTGAATTGTTTTCCAAAGAGTGGTCTTTGGATGTGGTACGG
Source organism: Pseudophryne corroboree (assembly GCF_028390025.1). Lineage (NCBI taxonomy): Eukaryota > Metazoa > Chordata > Amphibia > Anura > Myobatrachidae > Pseudophryne > Pseudophryne corroboree. Next base: position 616,887 of record NW_026967510.1, on the reverse strand, counting down.
GCTCTCCGTATCTATGTGAAGAGGACAGCTCCCATCAGGAAGACTGATTCTCTCTTTGTACTGTTTGGTTTTCGCAAACATGGCTGGCTTGCTCATAAGCAGACCCTGGCCCGATGGATTAGAATGGTGATTGCACATGCTTATGTACAGGCTGGTCGTCCAGCTCCTGCAACTATCAATTCCCATTCTACTCGGTCTGGTGGACCTTCTTGGGTGGCCCGCCGTGGTGCCACCTTTGAACAATTGTGCAAGGCAGCTACGTGGTACTCAGTGAACACGTTCATAAGGTTCTATGCCTTTGATACATCCACCTCCCAGGATGCTTCCTTTGGACGCCGGGTTCTTGTGCCTGCTACAGTGCGTCCCCTCCCATGCTTTAGGACATCCCCAATGTTTTACCCTGTGAATCCCAGTGTACCCCGCAGCAGAAAATGAGATTTATGGTAAGAACTTACCATTGTTAAATCTCTTTCTGTGAGGTACACTGGGTTCCACAGGGCACCCACCCTGACGCACTTAGCTTCTTTGGGTTGGTATGGCATTAGCTGCGGACACCTTCTCCTGTCGTGAGAATGTGGGGGGTCATTCCGAGTTGTTCGCTCAGTAAAAATCTTCGCTTCGCAGCGATTGTCCACTTAATGCGCATGCGCAATGTCCGCACTGCGACTGCGCCAAGTAAATTTGCTATGCACTTAGGAATTTTACTCACGGCTTTTTCATCGTTCTGGCGATCGTAATGTGATTGACAGGAAATGGGTGTTACTGGGCGGAAACAGGCTGTTTTATGGGCGTGTGGGAAAAAACGCTACCGTTTCCGGAATAAACGCAGGAGTGGCCGGAGAAACGGAGGAGTGTCTGGCCGAATGCTGGGTGTGTTTGTGACGTCAAAACCAGGAACGACAAGCACTGAAATGATCACAGATGCCGAGTAAGTCTGGAGCTACTCAGAAACTGCTACGAGGTGTGTAATCGCAATATTGCGAATACATCGTTCGCAATTTTAAGATGCTAAGATTCACTCCCAGTAGGCGGCGGCTTAGCATGAGCAAATCTGCTAAAATCCGCTTGCGAGCGAACAACTCGGAATGACCCCCGTGGTGTATGTGGCTTCTAACGGTTGTTGTCTCTTTTACCTGCTACTGCACTGTACTGGTTAACAAAACTGAGCTCCTGTGCATGGAGGCGGGGTTATAGAGGAGGCGGTGCTATGCATTCTGGGAACAGTCAAAGCTTTTAGCCTGTTGGTGCCTCGGATCAAGATCCTACTCTACACCCGATGTTATTCCCTGTGGAACCCAGTGTACCTCGCAGAAAGAGATATAACGGTAAGTTCTTACCATAAATCTTGATTTCTCTTACGTCCTAGACGATGCTGGGGTCCAATTTAGTACCATGTGGATGTACCAAAGCTCCCAGTACAGGAGAGTGAGTGCTGAGGTTCCTGCAGAACTGGATGACCATACTTGAGGTCCTCAGAGGCCAAAGTATTGAACTTGTAGAACTTAGCAAACGTGTTTGACCCTGACCAAGTAGCTGCTCTGCAAAGCTGAAGAGCCGAGACACCCCGGGCAGCCGCCCAGGAAGAACCCACTTTACGGGTAGAGTGGGCCTGAACAGATTTTGGAATCGACAATCCCGCCGTAGAAATAAGCATGCTGGATAGTAAGTCTGATCCAGCGTGAAATGGTCTGCTTAGAAACAGGACACCCAATCTTGTTGGGATCGTAAAAGTACAAATAATGCGTCTGACTTCCTGTGACAAGCAGTTTGTTTCACATACATTATCAAAGCCCGTACAACATCCAAGGACTTTGAGGTAATCAAGTTGTCAGTAGCCACTGGCACCATAATAGATTGGTTGATATGAAAAGCCAACACAACCTTTGGAAGAAACTGCTGACACGTTCTGAGCTCAGCTCTATCCTCATGGAAAATCAAGTAGGGGCTCTTGTGCAACAATGCCCCCGATTCTGACACCCCTTGTGCAGATGCCAATGCCAACAGAGTGACTGCCTTTCAAGTAAGAAACTTTAAGCCTACTTCCTATAAAGGTTCGAACCAATCCGAATGCAGGAACTGCAGCACCACATTAAGATCCCAAGGTGCCGTAGGAGGCACAAAGGGTGGTTGAAAGTGGAGAACTCCTTTCAAGAATGTCTGAACCTCAGGAAGAGCAGTCAATTGTTTCTGGAAGAAAATGGACAAGGCCAAAATCTGGACCTTAATGGTTCCCAAGCATAGGCCCACATCCACACCTGCTTGCAAAAAGAGGAGAAAACATTGTAGTTGAAACTCCACTGTTGGAAACTTCCTGGATTCACATCAAGACACATATATTTTTTACAAATCCAATGGTAATGCTTAGACGTTACCCCCTTCCTAGCTTGGATCAGAGTAGGAATGACCTTGTTCGGAATGCCCTTCCAAGCTAATATCTAGCGTTCAACCTCCATGCCGTCAAATGTAGCACCGGTAAGTCTTGATAGGTGAACAGCCCCTGTTGTAGAAGGTCCTCGCAAAGAGGAAGAAGCGTTGGGTCCTCCAGCAGTAATTCCAGAAGATCTGCATACCAAACTCGTCTTGGCCAGTCCGGAGCAATGAGGATTGCCTGAACTCTTGTTCTTTTTATCAGTCTGAGAATCCTTGGGATGAGTGGAAGTGGAGGGAACACATACACTGTCTGGAACACGCACGGAGTTACCAGGGTGTCTACCGCCACTGCTTGTGGGTCTCTTGACCTGGCACAGTACCTCTGAAGCTTCTTGTTGAGGCGAGAGACCATCATGTCTATGTGAGGTACACCCCGCCGGCTTGTTACCTCTGCGAATACATCCGGGTGGGGGCCCCATTCTCCTGGATGGAGATTGTGTCTGCCGAGGAAGTATGCTTCCCAGTTGTCCACTCCCGGAATGAAGACCGCCGACAGTGCCACCGCATGCCTTTCTGCCCAGAGGAGGATTCTTGTTACCTCTGACATTGCGGCTCTGCTCTTCGTTCCACCCTGCCTGTTTATGTAGGATACCGCTGTGATGTTGTCTGACTGAACCTGAAGGGCACAATCTTGCAGAAGATGTGCCGCTTGTAGAAGGCCGTTTATATGGCCCTTAGTTCCAGAAAGTTTATCGGAAGGACATATTCCTGAATTGACCAGCTTCCTTGGAAGTTTTTCCCCGGGTGACTGCTCCCCAACCTCTTGCATCTGTGGTTAGAAGAATCCAGTTCTGAAACCTGAACTTGCAGCCGTCAAGCAGGTGAGAAGTTTGCAGCCACCATAGGAGTGAAATCCTGGCTTTCGGTGACAGGCATATCCGCTGGCGCATGTGAAGATGTAATCCCGACCACTTGTCCAGGTGATCCAGCTGGAAGAACTGTGCATGGAATCTTCCGTATAGTAGAGCCTCGTAGGAGGCCACCATTTTTCCCAGAAGGCGAATGCACTGATGAACTGATACCCAGGTTGGCTTCAGGACATCCCGGACCATTGATTGTATCACCAATGCTTTCTCCGCCGGTAGAAACACCCTCTGCACTTCCGTGTCGAGTATCATCCCCAGGAAGGGCAGTCTCCTTGTCGGTGCCAAATGTGACTTTGGAAGGTTCAGGATCCACCCATGATCCCGGAATAGTTGAGTTGAGATAGAAATACTCTGCAACAGCTTTGCCCTGGAAGATGCCTTTATCAGCAGATTGTCCAGATATGGAATTATGTTCACTCCCTGTTTGCGGAGAAGGTGCATGATCTCCGCCATGACCTTGATGAACACCCATGGTGCTGTTGAGAGGACAAATGGTAATGTCTGGAACTGATAGTGACAGTCCTGTAGTGCAAACCGCAGATAGGCCTGGTGAGGCGGCCAGATAGGAATGTGAAGGTACGCATCCTTGATATCCAGGGATACTAGGAATTCCCCCTCTTCCAGACCTGAGATCACCGCTCTCAGAGACTCCATCTTGAATTGGGAAACCCTTAAGTAGGGGTTCCATGACTTCAGGTTCAGTATAGGCCTCACCGAACCATCCGTTTCGGTACCACAAACAGGTTTGAGTAATGACCCTTGTTTTTTTGGTGAGGTGGAACTGGAACAATGACATTTGTTCGTACCAATTTTTGAATGGCTTCCTGTAGGATAGCACTTTCTGTCAGCGAAGCTGGTAAGCCTGATTTGAAGAATCTGTGAGGTGGGAGTTCCTGAAACTCCAGTCTGTACCCCTGGGCAACAATATCTGTCACATAGGGGTCCAGGCACAATGACGCCCAGATGTGACTGAAATCTTTTAGTCTCGTTCCCACCTGCCCGATCTCCAGGTTGGGAGGTCCACCGTAATGCTGAAGATTTGAAGGAAGCAGAGCCTGACTTCTGTTCCTGGGAACCTGTTGGTGTAGGTTTACTGGATTTCCTCTTCTAAAGGTGGGGTCGGTTTGGATTTTTTTAATTTTGCAGTGTAGACGTAGGATAAGATTTCCTAGCCAGTGTTGGTGCAGAGGGAAGAAATTACGACTTACCCGCAGTCGCTGTGGAAATCCACACATCCAATGCGTCCCCAAATAGTGCCTGACCTGTAAAGGGCAGGTTCTCCACACTTTTCTTGGATTCTGCATCCGCAGACCATTGGCGTACCCAGAGTCCACTGCGCGCGGACACTGCCATGGAAGTAGCCCTTGCATTAAGCAGGCCAATGTCCTTCATGGCCTCCACCATGAAATTTGCAGAATCCTGTTTGTGACGTAAAAACAAGTCATAGTATCTAAGTCCTCTAGTAAGGTGCCTGACCACTTTACTATGGCTTTAGAAATCCACGCACAAGCAATAATGGGCCTTAAAGCCATGCCTGTAGCAGTGTATAGTGATTTGAGCGTAATCTCAATCGTGCGGTCAGCCGGCTCCTTTCTGGCGGTTGAACCAGGGACAGGTAAAACCACCTTTTTAGACAGCCTAGATACAGAAGCGACTACTATAGGTGGGTTTTCCCACTTCTTCCTATCCTCTTCAGGGAAAGGGAAAGCAACGAGAATTCTTTTAGGGATCTGGAATTTTTTCTCTGGGTTTTCCCAAGATTTTTCAAACAAGGAGTTTAACTCCTTAGAAGCCGGGAAGGTAAGTGAGGATTTCTTATTTACTGTAATATAAGATTCCTCTACTTGTTCCGGAACCTTCTCAGAAATATGCAAAACATCCCTAATGGCTTCAATCATTAGCTGCACCCCTTTAGCAATGGATGCATCCCCTCCCCCCCTGCATATCCCCATCACCGTCCCCTGTATCAGAGTCGGTATCAGTGTCAGCTTGCATTATCTGGGCAAGTGTACGTTTTTTGGGGTACGTAGGTTGGGTTTTAGATGAAGTAGTGGGAGCTGAATACTTCAAACCCACTACAGATTGTCTCAAAACCTGCGTCTCTTTCTCAGTATGTGACATCCTTGTTGAAGTCTGGTATATCATTCCCCTTAAATAATCCACCCATGGGGGTTCGGATTCAGAAGGCTGAGACAGCACATTGCAGTCCTGAGTACATGGAATAGACTCCTCAGGAGAAGATACAGACTCTGCAGCACAGGACACAGAGTCCTTAGACATGGTAATGTGGATATACACACACACACAGGAAAAAGGACACAGTTTCCCCCAGAGTACCTTCAGAGAGACACAGAGTATAAGGAGCCAGCCACACAGCGCCCCTGTAGGCAGTTATTATGATAAAAGCCCGGTGCTGACTGACCTTAATAGGGTAACTAGTACTATAATCACACTACCCCCTGTCTATAACACCCTAGTACCGCAGAGGATATCTGGAGTTAAGTGGAGGGCAGCGCTCCCCATCAGCATTATGTTCCTATGATCTGCAGGGAGAAAATGGCGCTGGTGAGTGTTGGATCCGCTCTGAGGAAGCCCCGCCCCCTGTAATGGCGCACGTCTTCCCGCACTTATTGTTTATACTGGCCTCAGGATTTGTGTGTGATAACAGTGGGATTAGGCCCTGTTACTATGTGACCAGTGTAGGGTTAACGTGCTGGCTCAGGCGTCCCTTAAGCGCTGCATGTGTGTGTTGCTGAGCCTTCCAGGAGCACAGCTTTGCCAGAGCTGCGCTCTAACCCTTGTGCCGCCATACCCGCCAGCGACCCAGTAACCGGGACGCCGGCGCTATACTCACCACTCTTCTGTCTTCTGGCTCTGTTAGGGGGTGGCGGCTGTGCTGCGGGAGTGATCGGTCACCTCGTGGGCTTGTGATCAGCACCCTCAGGAGCTCAGTGTCCTGTCAGCGGAGTGGAGAACCATTATCTCTCCATTAAGTTGGTTCCTACTCCCCCACTAGGTCCCACGAAGCAGCGAGGCTGTTGCCAGCAGCCTTCCTGTAAAACAACAAACTCTAAACTTTAATAAAATAATAAAACTAAGAACACTCGTAGGAGCTCCCCTAGCTGTGACCGGCTCCTCCAGGCACATTTTCTAAACTGAGTCTGCCAGTGGCTCCTAGTGGACCCGTCTATACCCCATGGTACTAAATTGGACCCCAGCATCCTCTAGGACGTAAGAAAAAAATGAAACACACAATGTGTAGAATTGTCTGCAAGTAGATGGTCTTGGCTCAGCCCACCGTATCCCCAGAAAGAGAAGGATGGTGTGTGTAAAAAACAGCGTACCCCAGCTCACAGATAAGTCACACCAGCTGTGTGCATAAAGGTATCTTTGTCTTCATTAACCACTTAACTGACGATTTATTTAGCCGAAAACCTCTCTGAAATTGTCGGGTTTTTTATGAGTGAATTAGGTGAAGAACATGAATTTAACCCTATTCCAAAAGATTTTAGTAAAAAAAAAAAGGAAATAAAATATTTATTTTTCTCTAACGTCCTAGTGGATGCTGGGGACTCCGGCAGGACCATGGGGATTAGCGGCTCCGCAGGAGACAGGGCACAAAAGCAAGCTTTTAGGATCACATGGTGTGTACTGGCTCCTCCCCCTATGACCCTCCTCCAAGCCTCAGTTAGGTTTTTGTGCCCGTCCGAGTAGGGTGCAATCTAGGTGGCTCTCTTAAAGAGTTACTTAGAAAAAGTTTTTAGGTTCTTTATTTTCAGTGAGTCCTGCTGGCAACAGGCTCACTGCATCGAGGGACTTAGGGGAGAGAATTTCAACTCACCTGCGTGCAGGATGGATTGGATTCTTAGGCTACTGGACACCATTAGCTCCAGAGGGAGTCGGAACACAGGGCTCGCCCTGGGGTTCGTCCCGGAGCCGCGCCGCCGACCCCCCTTGCAGATGCTGAAGATGAAGAGGTCCGGAACCAGGCGGCAGAAGACTTTCAGTCTTCATCAGGTAGCGCACAGCACTGCAGCTGTGCGCCATTGTTGTCAGCACACTTCTCACAGCAGTCACGGAGGGTGCAGGGCGCTGGGGGGGGGGGCGCCCTGGGCAGCAATGTATAATACCTGTATGGCGAAAAATACATCACATATAGCCCTTGAGGCTATATGGATGTATTTAACCCCTGCCAGATATCACAATCTCCGGAGAAGAAGCCCGCCGAAAAGGGGGCGGGGCCTATTCTCCTCAGCACACAGCGCCATTTTCCCTCACAGAAATGCTGGTGGGAAGGCTCCCAGGCTCTCCCCTGCACTGCACTACAGAAACAGGGTTAAAACAGAGAGGGGGGGCACTGATCTGGCGATATGTACATATATATTAAAATGCTATAAGGGAGGAACACTTATATAAAGGTTGTCCCTGGATAATTATAGCGTTTTGGTGTGTGCTGGCAAACTCTCCCTCTGTCTCCCCAAAGGGCTAGTGGGTCCTGTCCTCTATCAGAGCATTCCCTATGTGTGTGCTGTATGTCGGTACGTGTGTGTCGACATGTATGAGGTAAATGTTGGTGAGGAGGCGGAGCAAATTGCCTGTAATGGTGATGTCACTCTCTAGGGAGTCGACACCGGAATGGATGGCTTATTTATGGAATTACGTGATAATGTCAACACGCTGTAAGCCGGTTGACGACATGAGAGGGCCGGCGAACAAATTAGTATCTGTCCAGGCGTCTCAAACACCCTCAGTCGGTCGACACAGACCCAGACAAGGACACTGATTTCAGTGTCGACGGTGAAGAAACAAACGTATTTTCCTTTAGGGCCACACGTTAAGGGCAATGAAGGAGGTGTTACATATTTCTGATACTCCAAGTACCACAAAAAAGGGTATTATGTGTGAGGTGAAAAAACTACCTGTAGTTTTTCCTGAATCAGATAAATTATATGAAGTGTGTGATGAAGGGTTTCCCCCGATAGAAAATTATTGGCGGTATACCTTTTCCCGCCAGAAGTTAAGGCGCGTTGGGAAACACCCCTCAGGGTGGATAAGGCGCTCACACGCTTATCAGAACAAGTGGCGGTACCATCTACAGATAGGACCGTACTTAAGGAGCCAGCTAATAGGAGGCTGAAAAATATCCTAAAAAGTATACACACACATGCTGGTGTTATACTGTGACCAGCGATCGCCTCAGCCTGGATGTGCAGACCTGAGGTGGCTTGGTCGGATTCCCTGACTAAAAATATTAATACCCTTGACAGGGACAGTATTTTATTGACTATAGAGCATTTAAAGGATGCATTTCTATATATGCGAGATGCGCAGAGGGATATTGCACTCTGGCATCAAGAGTAAATGCGATGTCCATATCTGCAAGAAGATGCTTATGGACACGACAGTGGTCAGGTGATGCAGATTCCAAACGGCACAAAGATGTATTGCCGTATAAAGGGGAGGAGTTATTTGGGGTCGGTCCATGGGACCTGGTGGCCACGGCAACTGCTGGAAAATCCACCGTTATTTACCCTAAGTCACATCTCTGCAGAAAAAGACACCGTCTTTTCAGCCTCAGTCTTTTCGTCCCTATAAGAGTCATATCTGCCCAGGGATAGAGAAAAGGGAAGAAGACTGCAGCAGGCAGCCCATTCCCAGGAACAGAAGCCCTTCGCCGCTTCTACTAAGTTCTCAGCATGACGCTGGGACCGTACAGGACCCCTGGATCCTACAAGTAGTATCCAAGGGGTACAGATTGGAATGTCGAGGCGTTTCCCCCCTCGCAGGTTCCTGTAGTCTGCTGTACCAATGTCTCCCTCCGACAGGGAGGCAGTATTGAAAATAATTCACAAGCTGTATTCCCAGCAGGTGATAATAAAAATACCCCTCCTACAACAAGGAAAGGGGTATTGTTCCACACTATATGGTGGTACTGAAGCCAGAAGGCTAGGTGAGACCGATTCTAAATCGAAAACATTTTTTTGAACACTTACAAAGGTTCAAATTCAGATGGAGTCACTCAGAGCAGTGATAGCAAACAAGGGGACTATATAGTGTCCCGGGAAATCAGGGATGCTTACCTCCATGTCCCAAAAATTTGCTTTTCTCACCAAGGGTACCTCAGGTTCGTGGTACAGAACTGTCACTATCAGTTTCAGACGATGCCGTTGGATTGTCCAAGGCACCCCGGGTCCTTACCAAGGTAATGACCGAAATGAGGATTCGTCGTCAAAGAGAATGGACGACCTCCTGATAAGAACAAGGTCCAGAGAACAGTTGGAGGTCGGAGTAGCACTATCTCAAGTAGTTCTACGACAGCACGGGTGGATTCTAAATATTCCATAACCGCAGTTGTTCCGACGACACGTCTGCTGGTCCTAGGGATGATTCTGGACACAGTCCAGGAAAAGGTGTTTCTCCATTCGGCAGATTTCACACAAGAACTCTTCAGTGGGATCTGCTGGACAAATGGTCCGGATCGCATCTTCAGATGCATCAGCGGATAACCCTATATCCAAGGACAAGGGTGTCTCTCCTGTGGTGATTACAGAGTGCTCATCTTCTAGAGGGCCGCAGATTCGGCATTCAGGATTGGATGCTGGTAACCACGGAGGCCAGCCTGAGAGGCTGGGGAGCAGTCACACAGGGAAAAAATTTCCAGGGAGTGTGATCAAGTCTGGAGAATTCTCTCCACATAAATATACTGGAGCTAAGAGCAAATTTATAATGCTCTAAGTTTAGCAAGGCCTCTGCTTCAAGGTCAGCCGGTATTGATCCAGTGGGATAACATCACGGCAGTCGCCCACGTAAACAGAAAGGGCGGCACAAGAAGCAGGAGGGCAGTGGTCAAAACTGCAAGGATTTTTCGCTAGGGGGAAAATCATGTGTTAGCACTGTCAGCAGTGTTCATTCCGGGAGTGGACGACTGGGAAGCAGACTTCCTCAGCAGGCACGACCTCCACCCGGGAGAGTGGGAACTTCATCGGGAAGTTTTCCGCATGATTGTGAACCGTTGGGAAAGACCAAAGGTGGACATGATGGCGTCCCGCCCGAACAAAAAACGGGACAGGTATTGCGCCAGGTCACGAGACCTTCAGGCGATAGCTGTGGACGTCCTGGTAACACCGTGGGTGTAACAGTCGGTGTATGTGTTCCCTCCTCTGTTTCTCATAACCAAGGTATTGAGAATTATAAGACGTAGAGGAGTAAGAACTATACTCGTGGCTCCGGATTGGCCAAGAGGGACTTGGTACCCGGAACTTCAAGAGATGCTCACAGAGGACTAATGGCCTCGGGAGCTAAGATGGGATTTGCTTTCAGCAAGAACCATGTCTGTTCCAAGAGGAACCGTGGCATCTGCCTCTAAGAAAGGACCTGCTCCAGCAGGGACCTTGTCTGTTCCAAGACTTACCGCGACTGCGTTTGACGGCATGGCGGTTGAACGCCGGATCCTAAGGGAAAAGGCATTCCGGAAGAAGTCATACCTACCCTGGTCAAAGCCAGGAAGGAGGTGACCGTACAACGTTATCACCACATGTGGTGAAAATATGTTGCGTGGGTGAGGCCAGGAAGGCCCCACGAAAAATTTTTAGACTAGGTCGATTTTCTGCACTTCCTGAAAACAGGAGTGTCTATGAGCCTCAAATTGGGGTCCATTAAGGTTCAAGTTTCGGCCCTGTAGATTTTCTTCCAGAAAAAATTGGCTTCAATTCCTGAAGTCCAGACGTTTGTCAAGGGAGTATTGCATATACAGCCCCTTGTGTGCCTCCAGTGGCACCGTGGGATCTCAACGTAGTGTTGGGATTCCTAAAATCATATTGGTTTGAACCGCTCAAATCTGTGGATTTGAAATATCTCACATGGAAAGTGACCATGTTGTGGCCCTGGCCTCGGCCAGACGATTGTCAGAATTGGGGGCTTTGTCTTAAAAAAAAGCCCATATTTGTTTTTCCAGTCGGACAAGGCAGAACTGCGGACTCGTCCCCAGTTTCTTCCTAAGGTGGTGTCAGCGTTTCACCTGAAACAACATATTGTGGTGCCTGCGGCTACTAGGGACTTGGAGGACTCCAAGTTGCTAGACGTTGTCGGGGCCCTAAAAATATATAGATATATATATATATATATTTCCAGGACGGCTGGAGTCAGAAAGTCTGACTTGCTGTTTATATTGTATGCACCCAAAAAGCTGGGTGCTCCTGCTTCTAAGCAGACTATTGCTTGTTGGATTTGTAGTACAATTCAGCTTGCACATTCTGTGGCAGGCCTGCCACAGCCAAAATCTGTAAGTGCCCATTCCACAAGGAAGGTGGGCTCATCTTGGGCGGATGCCCGAGGGGGTCTCGGCTTTAAAATTTTGCCGAGCAGTTACGTGGTCAGGGGGGAACACGTTTGTAAAATTCTACAAATTTGATACCCTGGCTGAGGAGGACCTGGAGTTCTCTCATTCGGTGCTGCAGAGTCATCCGCACTCTCCCGCCCGTTTGGGAGCTTTGGTATAATCCCCATGGTCCTGACGGAGTCCCCAGCATCCACTAGGACGTTAGAGAAAATAAGATTTTACTTACCGATAAATCTATTTCTCGTAGTCCGTAGTGGATGCTGGGCGCCCATCCCAAGTGCAGATTGTCTGCATTACTTGTACATAGTTATTGTTACAAAAATCGGGTTATTATTGTTGTGAGCCATCTTTTTTAGAGGCTACTTCATTGTTATCATACTGTTAACTGGGTTCAGATCACAAGTTGTACGGTGTGATTGGTGTGGCTGGTATGAGTCTTACCCGGGATTCAAGATCCTTCCTTATTGTGTACGCTCGTCCGGGCACAGTACCTAACTGAGGCTTGGAGGAGGGTCATAGGGGGAGGAGCCAGTACACACCATGTGATCCTAAAAGCTTGCTTTTGTGCCCTGTCTCCTGCGGAGCCGCTAATCCCCATGGTCCTGACGGAGTCCCCAGCATCCACTACGGACTACGAGAAATAGATTTATCGGTAAGTAAAATCTTATTATTTTTACATTTTTTCAAACATCGAAACATTGATCGGGAACATCACGACCATCGGAACATTACAGCTTTCATTTTGAAAGTCGGTACAGCCTGCAGGTATACAGGGTGGGTCTGGGGGTGGTTTTGGGGGGGGAGGGGTAATTTCGACTCCCAGCGGCTGCCGTTGTCTGCAGCCACTGGAGGGGGAGATCCTGCCATGCTGACCGATCACTAGCGATCGGCAGCATGGTAGACACAGGGGGAGAGTGCAGGAAGGCAGAGGGACCTTCCGGTACCTCTGACTGTTACGTTCTTGGTGCTCTGAACAAAGAGGTGTAGTGTAGCAACTCCAAAGCACCAGAACGTGACGCTGAAATAATGGCCAGGTGTGATGGTAACCCCTAGCAACCTACCTCCGTTGTTTCACCCACGTGGTCAGTTTACGCCTGTGAGACTGTGGTTTCTTGGGCCTACGGCAGCCTGGTTTGGAGGGCGGATTAGGTCTGCCCAACTCCGATGCCCCCCGGTCTTAATGTGAGACAAGTCGTGAACCGAGACGGGATAATAACAAGGGGACCTCTAACTAAACAAAACAGAGAGCTAGGGGCTACTAAGAAACCTAAAACTAAATATATGTGCGGCACGCCGCCAAAGAAGAAGAACAACAAAGGTTCCACTGTCCACACCCTACACGGCACCGTCATGTACCGGGGAGGACAGTGAGAGCGGAAACCTCCACAAAAACACCAGTAACAAATTAACACAAGGACTTAGCGACCAAGGCCGCAAGACGCGTCAGACGCCGCTACTCACGAAACCGGGAGAGAACCCCGCGATGACTGTTACAGGTACACTCGACTAGAGAACTGGAAAGATTCCCACGACCGGCTTCTGAACTCCTGGACTCAGGACCACAGGGAGCTGGATCGACCAGATAACAGCACGCTGGACAATGAACTCTGCAGGGCAGGAACAGCATACAGGAAGCTATCACCGGCGAGGCTGCAATGTGCTGGTTCCAATAAAAAGGCCCTGCTGACCAATAACAGAAGAGCCAGCAAGACCAGCCCCCAGACCCTAAATGATAGTTGTCGTGCAGCTGCCCTGCTGCACGAACAACTAATCAGGTACAATCAGTATCTGGCAACGGGGAACGCGGTCCGCCAGCGGCGTCCCCGTTGCCATGGTCCCGGCGGCTGTGGACGCCTGGCGTCCTAGCGTTTCCAGGGAACCGGCGGCTACAGCACGCACGGCGCCCTGGCATTGCTAGGTGCCAGGCGGGCGAAGAGGGAGGTGCGGCGGCCGTGACCATCGCTCGGCAACCGTCGGAGGGGCGCCACGGACCGCCGCGCCTAACAAGATGTACACCAGGATGGGCAGGATATTGGTGTAGCTGGCGCTGAGGAGGAAGTTGACCATGAGGATTCTGATGATGATGTGTTGGTTTGAATAAGGCACCAGTGGAGACAGTTGTTGTCCATGGGATGAGAAAGCCCATTGACATGCCTGGGCAAAATACAAAAAAGCCACCTCTTCGGTTTGGAATTTTTTCTCCACAAATCTGTAAAACAGGTGTCAAGCCGTGTGTTGCCTTTGTCAATCTGTAATAAGTAGGGGTAAGGATGTTAACCACCTAGGAACATCCTCCCTTAAATGTCACCTGCAGCTCTTTCATCAGAAGTCATTGTCAAGTTCAGAAACTTTGGGTGAGAGCGTAAGCAGTCCACTGACACCTAAATCCCTTCTTCCTGTTGTACCCAAGCTTCTGCAAGCCACACCACCAACTCCCTCAACGTCAATTTCCTACTCAGTCAGGAACGTCAGTAGTCCTGCAGGCCATGTCACTGCCATGACTGACGAGTCCTCTCCTAACCAGGATTCCTCTGGGGGATCCTTGAGTGGTATGCCTACTGCTGCTGCTTCCACTGCTGTTGTTGCTGCTGGGAGTCGATCGTCTTCCCAGGGGCGAAGTTAGAAGACCACTTGTACTTCTTAAACTTAGCAATTGACTGTCCAGCAGTCATTTGTGAGGAAAATGAAATATGACAGCAGTCACCCTGTTGCAAAGCGGATAACTGAGGCCATAACAACTATGCTGGTGGTAGACGTGCGTCCGGTATCTGCCATTAGTGCACTGTGATTTCAGACAGTTGATGGACATTCTGTGTCCCCGTACCAAATCCCGTCTAGATTCCACTTCACTAGGCAAGCGATTCCCAGACTGTACAGGGACATTAAGAAAAGTTGTCCTCCGTGTCCTTAAAAATGCGGATGTACCCAATGTCCACTTAACCACGGACAAACTAAGGACTACATGACTGTGACAGTACACTGGGTAGATTTTTTGCCTCCCACAGCAAAAACAGCAGCGGCACCAGTAGCAGCATCTTGCAAATGCCAACTCATTCATAGGCAGGCTACGCTGTGTATCACCAGTTTCTGTTAGAGGCACACCTCTGACAACCTCTTACGGAAACTGAGGAACATCATCGCACAATGGCTTACCCCACTTTCCTACGACTCCCCTGGGGATTTGTGATATCGGACAATGCCGCCAATTTTGTGCATGCATTACATCTGGGCAAATTCCAGCACATCCCATGTTTTGCACATACAATTAATTTGGTGGTGCAGAATTTTTTTAAAATCGACAGGGGCGTGTTGGAGATGTTGTCGATGGCCCACAAAATTGCATGCCACTTTTGACATTCAGCCACTGTGTGCCAAAGACTGGAGTGCCAGCAAACACTCCTGAACCTGCCCTGCCATCATCTGAAACAAGAGGTGGCAACGAGGGGGAATTCAACCCTCTATATGCTTCAGAGGATGGAGGAGCAACAAAAGGCCATTAAAGCCTATACGTCCACCTATGATACAGGCAGTGGCGTAACTAGAATTTTTTCCCCCCCAAACCAAAATATTCTCTGGCACCCCTCCCCCACCCCCCATAATTGGCTCTAGCAAAGACGCGCACCACAAAAAGGGGCATGGCTTTGCATAAAGGGGTGTGTCATTGCAGGAAAAGACTACCTTATACCCCAGTTTTGCAACCTGCACGCCCAGACATTGACTACCACAGGAAAACATTACTCCTGATTCATGCCCCTTACATTATTTGCCATTTTACCTCCATATAGTAATGCCCAGGATACATTATGCCACATACTGCAATGGCCCTTAGACATTATGCCACACACAATAATGCCCATGACACAATATGCCACATACCATAATGCCCCTGACACATTATGCCACACACCGTAATGCCTGTGACACATTATGACAGGCATCGCAATGCCCGTTATACATTATGCTACACACTGCAATGCCCCTGATACATTATGCCACACACTGCAATGTCCATGATACATTATGCCACACACTGCAATGACTCCGAGACATTATACCACATACCACAATGCCCATGATATAGTATACCACACACCGTAATTCCTGTGACACATACCGCATGCCCATTATACCCTATGCCACACACCGCAATGCCCATTATACATTATGCCACACTCTGCAATGCCCCTGAGAAATTATACCACAGTGCCCGTGATATAGTATGCCACACACCGTAATGCCTGTTGACACATTATGACACACACCGCAATGTCCGTGATACATTATGCCACACACCGTAATGCCCATTACACATTAAGTCCTAAAGTAAGGCTTCTAATTACTTTTAAATTACCTGCTCATTGCCAGGGGTTTCATGCTCAGGGTCTCATGCTCGTTGCCAGGGATTTCATGCGGTAGGTGTTATGTTTGTTGCCAGATGTATCATGTGCTGGGTTTCAAGCTTTTTGCCAGGTAATAATATTTGTTGCAAGGGGTTTCATGCACTGGGTGTCATGCTCGTTGCTAGGGGGTAATGTTTGTTGCCTGGGATTTAATGAGCTGGGTGTTGTGCTTGTAACCAGGGGGTAATGATTGTTGCAAGGGCTGTGCTCCCAGTGCCACATATGCCTCCAGTGCCAGATATTCCCCCACAGTGCCAGGTACACATATACCCCCGCTGCCAAATATGCCCACCCCAGTGCTAGGTACACATATACCACCAGTGCCAAATATGCTCCCCCAAGTGCCAAATATGCCCCCTAGTGACAAATATGCTCCCCCCGTGCCATGGACCCCCCTATCCCCGCTGCCGTGCTGTGAGTTTTGGGAAGGAGGACACAGAGGGCACAGCTGCGCCTCTCCTGAGTCCTTCCTGCGTTTCCGGCGGCAGCGGTGTGTCTGTCAAATGAAGTGCCAGTTTGTAAGCCAATCAGAGCTCACAAATGGGCACTTCCTTAAACATACACGCCGCTGCCGCCGGAGATCCAGGAGGAACACAGGAGAGACACGCGATGTGCCCTCCATGTCTTTCCCAGCAAAAATGAGTGGTGGGAGCTAGGGCGCCCAGCAGCCCTGCGCACTTCCAAGCGATCGCAGTGGCTGTGGACCCCTAGTTGCGCCACTGGATACAGGCAAAGGAGGAAGAATACACCTGACTCAAGCGCAATGGAGAATGATTCCCGTGTTTTGCAAAGTTCTCAAACCCTTCAAACTTGTCACACGTGAAGTCAGTTCAGACTCTGCCAGCTTGAGTCAGGTCATTCCCCTCATCAGGATTTTGCAGAAGCAGCTGGAAAAATTGAAGGAGTATCTAAGACAGAGCAATTCCGGTAAGTATGTGGGACTTGTGGATGGAGAGTTAATATCTAAAGAAGGCTTAATGTGTGGCGCACTCTTTTTTGTTTGTTTCATGAATAAATGAAGACATAACTTTTATTATTTTTATTTAAGATAGATTTTTCAATAGGCATGACATAAGGCAATTGATTGTCACACTGGAAAGACAAAAAATTAATGAAAGATATAAAATAATTTATATACCAGCACTACCTATGTATGGGTATATGGGTAGAGCAATAATTGATATAAGCAAGTGAAATAGAAAAGGGATTTAAACACAGGTTTTATTTATCAAATTTATGAGATCCTTTCACAACGGGATTGTGACCTCAGAAAAAAAACTGTTTTACAGCTGCGCCCTGCAGAGCATTACTACTGCATACAACCTCAGTGCTCCCTGCAGAGCGTTACTACTGCATGCAACCTAAGTGGCCTTTTCTGGTAACCACTATGTGTTACAATGACCACTTTGTTACTACCCGTAGTGTATCACACATTAAGACCGTGTTACTACCTATAATGTATAACAGTGGGATCATTCTCACAAGCACAAAGAAACATATATGTTCAATTCAGCACATATGTAATAATATTGGTATTGAGAGGAAATGTTTTCCTATAACAAGTATATCATTGTAAAACCCAGGCACCGATGTGATGAAGCAAACATGAAACGTACGTCATTGGAAGCTCAGACGTACACTCTCTCTGGGTGTGTGGATTTCAAACCCGACCCGGCGTCTGTGCTCTCGAGCAGCTCCCAGCGCAGCGTTACATGTCTCCTAGTGGTACTGACACCGCTCTCTGCACAGCACTACAGATTCCCCAGCGGCTCTGACACTGCAGCCACCATTTCGGGCAGGTACTCAGAGCGGCTCTCTCATTCCCAGGACACCGCTCACCTCCTCTGCAATGTGTACCCGCAACAGGGGAGGAAGCGACTGATCCCGGGGACAGCAGAAGCTGCTGCACTTTATCTTTCCTTCTGCTCTGGTGCTGGTGCTTTCCCTGCTCTCATTGTTCCCAGTCACTGCCCCACGGCACATGGGATAAAAGTAGAAGGGGGATTCAGCCTATATACACCAGAGCTTCTTTATATCTATCAGAGGAAGGATCTCTATCATATATAACAGCATATATTATCATTATTACAGGCTGCTACTCTCTCCCCAGCCTCATTCATTCTTCAGATGTTATATTTCTGTAGCGGGTGCTGGAGATACAGAATGGTGGTTCTCCTGATTTGTGGACTCATTACATACAGACGTCATTACTAGTCACTGGTTACTACTCGTTATCTGACTGATTTATATTTATATCAGGCGTCACTCAGTGATTGGCAATAGTATTGTGTAGATACATGTTGGGACAACTTAGCAGGCCTTTGGAATGAAACAGGCTGAAAGCTGGATATTATCTATGCACTAACCTTGGGATAATATAATGTATACCTCGCTCTGTGACAGGGTTTCATATTGTATACCTTGTTACAGGGAATATCCCTTCTCAATAACAATATTGTCACAGAAGTGATACAAATGTGTAGAATTGGATATGCATGCCTTAGAGAACTGTGCTCTGTTACAGGGTTACACATGATATGCTCAGTCACAGGAGAACACCTTTTATTACCAACAATATTGTTTTATTCCATGTGCATATCTTTGTGATGTGGTCAATTATCAATTTATATATGTACTGAATGGGTAACACATGTGATTGAGGATTCTGATCTGGTACAGGGTTTTACAATGATATACTTGTTATAGGAAAACATTTCCTCTCAATCCCAATATTATTACATATGTGCTGAATTGTACATATATGTTTCTTTGTGCCTGTGAGTATGATCCCACTGTTATACAGTATAGGGAGTAACACTGTCTTAACGTGTGATATGCTACGGGTAGTAACAAAGTGGTCATTGTAAGACGTAGTGGTTACCAGGAAAGGCCACTTAGGTTGTATGCAGTAGTAACGCTCTGCAGGGAGCAATTAGGTTGTATGCAGTAGTAACGCTCTGCATGGAGCACTTAGGTTGTATGCAGTAGTAATGCTCTGCAGGGAGCAATTAGGTTGTATGCAGTAGTAACGCTCTGCAGGGAGCACTTAGGTTGTATGCAGTAGTAACGATCTGCAGGGAGCACTTAGGTTGTATGCAGGAGTAACGCTCTGCAGGAGCACTAAGGTTGTATGCAGTAGTAACGCTCTGCAGGGAGCACTTAGGTTGTATGCAGTAGTGACGCTCAGCAGGGAGCACTTAGGTTGTATGCAGTAGTGACGCTCTGCAGGGAGCACTTAGGTTGTATGCAGTAGTGACGCTCTGCAGGGAGCACTTAGGTTGTATGCAGTAGTAACGATCTGCAGGGAGCACTTAGGTTGTATGCAGTAGTAACGCTCTGCATGGAGAACTTAGGTTGTATGCAGTAGTGATGCTCTGCAGGGAGCAATTAGGTTGTATGCAGTAGTAACGCTCTGCAGGGAGCAGCTGTAAAACAGTTTTTTTCTGAGATCACAATCTCGTTGTGAAAGGATCTCATAAATTTGATAAATAAAACCTGTGTTTAAATTCCTTTTATATTTTACTTGCTTATATCAATTATTGCTCTACACATATACCCATACATAGGTAGTGCTGGTATATAAATTATTGTATATCTTTCATTCATTTTTTGTCTTTCCAGGCTGACAATCAATTGCCTTACGTCATGCCTATTGAAAAATCTTTCTTAAATAAAAATAATTAAAGTTATGTTTTAATTTATTCATGAAACATAAAGAAAAGAGTGTGCCACACATTAAGGCTTCTTTAGATATAAGCCCACTAGCGTTTTTTTCTAAACCCCCTAACCAGTCATTGCAATTTGCTTAATGGCGCACCTCCAACCAGATTAGCTAATCTTTGGTATTAACACTTTCGAATTATTCCCTCTATCGGTTGGTTCATACATAGAAGGATCATAAAACAATTATCATTTGGGCCTGTGCATAGTCCCTCAGACTTAATGTCTTCCCTGGAAATACTTGTGGATGGAGCCCTTCATTCACTTTGCCAGGATTCAAAGGTGGTCAATCTGTTGAAATCAGAGCACTACGTTTTGGCCACCGTGCTCGATCCTAGGTTTAAAGCCTACGTTGTATCTCTCTTTCCGGACACAAGTCTGCAGAGGTGGAAAGACCTGCTGGTGAGAAAATTGTCAGCTCAAGCGGAACGTGACCCGCCAACAGCTCCTCCTTCATTTTCTCCAGCAACTGGGGCTGCGAGGAAAAGGATAACATTTCCGAGCCCACCCGATGGACACAAAAGTAACAATACAAGTGACACATTAACAGGAAATTGTTTCTGTCACCATAGCGACAATTATCTGGAAATAAGATAATACACAGACACATAAAAAGACTCAACGGAAATATTTTGTTTTTATCAACTTTATTTCATATCTTTAATACACAGATTTTTCCCTATATTTTACACTTAAAAAATACTTTA
Organism: Pseudophryne corroboree; assembly: GCF_028390025.1. NCBI lineage: Eukaryota > Metazoa > Chordata > Amphibia > Anura > Myobatrachidae > Pseudophryne > Pseudophryne corroboree. The sequence goes on along the minus strand of NW_026967510.1, from coordinate 596,426 downwards.
CTCTGCACAACATGGATAAAATATCCTTAACGCACAGAAACAATTCAAGTTACATTATAGCATTGCAGGTAAGTAAAACAGATACATGTCAGGAGAGCCAAAAGCCTATGGGGGTCATTCAGACCCAGCCGCAAAAGCGGCCCGCAGCAGTTTGCTGGTGGTGACAAAATGCACATGTGCAGCGGCTGCGCAGACACACACATTGTGGTCGCATCCCTAGGGGTGAACGCGGGTGGGCCGGGACCATTTTCCAGGGGGGGGGGGGCTGCATGATGTCACATCTGCGGTCATCTCTGAATAACCCCCTATAAGCTTCCAGAGTGCACCTCATATCTCATCTTTTCCAAGTTACTACAAATGATATGAGATCGGTAGCAGCACTACTTTCAGGATTATTACACAGAACACACATAAAGGCTGACACAGCAAATAACAGTAACACATACAAGGGATTAATTAGACATAAGGAAGCAGAACCATCATTAAGTCTAATTATCAACTAGTTCTGTGCGGAACCCATACACCTCTTTACTGCTTCCAGCAGCCCCCGGTACTGCACTGTGACCATCCGCCCTGTCTCCACCCACTACTGCCACCACCCTGTCTCCCCCTTACTACTGCCACTGCCCCATCTCCCCCCACTACTGTCACCGCCTCGTCTCCCCCCACTACTGCCACCTGCCCCGTCTCCCCCCACTACTGCCACCCGCCCTGTCTCCCCCCCACTACTGCCACTGCCCCATCTCCCCCCACTACTGTCACCGCCTCGTCTCCCCCCACTACTGCCACCTGCCCCGTCTCCCCCCCACTACTGCCACCCGCCCTGTATCCCCCCACTACTGCCACCACCCCATCTCCCCCCACTACTGCCACTGCCCTGTCTCCCCTCTGACACCTTAGCGCTGCTTGGGGACAATATTACCCACAGATAGTGCCTCCGGCAGCCCCCGCTACGGCACTAGTGCCACCCACCCTGTCTCCACCTCTGACATCTCAGAACTTCTTGGGGATTCTTGGTACTGCTGGTAACAGTCCTTCATCTGCAGATGGAAGAAACAGGGCAGTAAGGAGGCAGAAGCTGCTTCTGGTACCATGGACCCTGGTCATGTAGGATTGGGAGTCAGTAAGATTATGTAATAGTCACCATCTTACAGGCAGCCGGTGAAGGGAGCAGAGAATGGGTATTATGTGGCAGGAACGGGCTGGTTAGGTAACAGCCTGTCTGCTGCATTCTGTACAAGCTACAAGCGGTGCAACTCTTTTGCTGGGAGACCCAGATAGAGGACATTGCAGTAGTCTATGTGTGATGATACAAGTGCATGTATGACTGTAGGTAGATCTTCTGAGGGAATAAAGTGTTGGAGTCTGGCTATGTTCCTCAGATGAGGATCTGATAGTGGCAGATACTGATGTCTAAGTGTCACTCCACTATCCAGGACACCAAGATTCTGCACATGATCAGCATTTTGTAACTCTGAACCCCCAAGCGTAAGTCTGGTTGGTTTGCAAAGCTGAACTGTAGCGCTGCCCTTTGGTGGTGAGCTTAAAGACCTGTTTCACCAGGACTGAATCACAGCCAACTGGCATCACCCACACCTGGAGCTCAGCTAGACAACCATTTAGGATTGGTACTGGGCTCTCAGTACCTAGAGCAAAGACAGGTCATCTGTATAGCAGTGGTAGATGAGGGCATGACATCTGATTATTTCACCCAGTGGTAACATGTATATTGCAAAAAGCATAGGAGATAGGATAAGAACCTTGAAGAACAATGCATGGCATTGATGAGTATACTCCAGAAGATTAAAATGGTTCCTCACCTGAGTGATGTCTATTGTGTGCAACAAGAGATGATTTATTTCTCAGAGTATAGAAATGGCTTCTCACCTGTATGTCTTCTGTGATGTATAACAAGATTTGATTTTTGTGTAAAACATTTCCCGCACTCAGCGCAAGAAAATGGCTTCTCACCTGTGTGACTTCGCTGATGTGTAACAAGATGTGATTTGTGTGCAAAACCTTTCCCACACTCAGAACATGGAAATGCCTTCTCACCTGTGTGACTTTGCTGATGGGTAACAAGTTTGGATTTCCAGGTAAAACTTTTCCCGCACTCAGAGCAAGAAAATGGCTGATCACCTGTGTGTATTCTCTGATGTGTAACAAGATATGATTTACGTGTAAAACATTTCCCACACTCAGAACATGGAAATGGCTTCTCAGCTGTGTGACATCTCTGATGTATAACAAGATGTGATTTACATGCAAAACATTTCCCACACTCAGAACATGGAAAAGGTTTCTCACCTGTGTGACTGCGCAGATGTGTAACAAGTTCTGATTTACTTACACAACATTTCCCACACTCAGAACATGGAAATGGCTTCTCACCTGTGTGACTTCTCTGATGTACAACAAGTTTGGATTTCCAGGTAAAACTTTTCCCGCACTCAGAGCAAGAAAATGGCTTCTCACCTGTGTGACTTCTATGATGTTTAACAAGATATGATTTAAGTGCAAAACATTTCCCACACTCAGAACATGGAAATGGCTTCTCACCTGTGTGACTTCTATGATGTTTAACAAGAACTGATTTGTGTGCAAAACATTTCCCACACTCAGAACATGGAAATGCCTTCTCACCTGTGTGACTTTGCTGATGGGTAGCAAGTTGTGATCTGTGTGCAAAACCTTTCCCACACTCAGAACATGGAAATGGCTTCTCACCTGTGTGACTTCTGTTATGTCTAAGAAGATATGATTTGTATGTAAAAGATTTCTCACACTCAGAACATGGAAATGCCTTCTCACTTGTCTTACCTGTGTGTGGGTTAATACGCTTGGTGTTCTGTGTAAAACATTTGGCATCTATAGAACAGGGAAACACTGAATCTACTCTCAGAGCTGTAACAGATGCACCAATATCAGAGTGATCAGGAGAACATTTCCCAGGATCACAGGGATCAGCTGATAGAGCTGGATGTATAACTGGGGTAATGGGGTTATCTCCTGGAGAATCCTCTCTACTGTCATTATCTTTTATGTCACAATCCGGGGATAACATTAGATGTCCTTCTGAGATATTACTGCTTGTGTGTCCATCTGCTGGAAATAAAATACATTATGGAAATGTGACATTTTCTGTAACAATATTAATCTTGTAAACAATAGGAGAAGACGACGCTCTGGGACACTTAATTGTAAATGTGTGTGTATAATAAAACATAATTTTTAATGAAGGCTTTATAATATTGTGTCTCAGACTATCATTGTGTCCACCCTCCTGAGAACACTCACAATAACAAATGTAATATTATAATAAGACTTACATATATCTCTCTCTTACCCTGGTAACTAACCATGAAGTATAAATGGAGATGTAGTCACTCGCCAAGTCCTATGTCAGCACCAATGTAAAACAATGGATGGGGAACATATCGTATAAATTGGAGATTCTAGATGAACAATAACATCAGTCATATGAGCTGATGGATCAGAGAAATGTCTCCTAACGTTACTCCTGGAAACATTGGTAAGGTAGCATTCCTTTATGTGTGCGCTCATACGCTGGTAAGCCTGTACAAGTGTTACTCACCCTTATATAAGGTATATTGCTACAGCAGAGTAGGTGTGGAACAAGGTACCTTACATGCAATACACCATATAATACCCTGTATTCATCATCATCTGCTAGGTTATACTCTACTTTCTCTTATGTCCTAGAGGACACTTGAGTCCATTTAGTACCATGGGGTATAGATGGGTCCTTTGGAAGCCACTGGCACTATAAAAGTTTAATAGTGTGGGCTGGCCCCTCCCTCTATGCCCCTTCTACCAGACTCAGTTTAGAAAATATGCCCGGAGGAGCCGGTCACAGCTAGGGGAGCTCCTAGGAGATTTCTTAGCTTTTTATTTTCTAGAGATAGGTTACAGGAAGGCTGCTGGCAACAGCCTCCCTGTTTCGTGGGACTTAGGCGGAGGGGGGGGGGGGGGTAGAAACCAACTTCCTGAAGAGTAGTAATGTGTACCGGAAATTTTTCAGGTTTTGTGTTTTGGTTTCGGACGCGTTTTGGCAAAACCTCCCTGAAAATGTTTTGACGGATTCGGGTGTGTTTTAGATTTTTTTTTTTTTTCAAAAACAGCTTAAATCATAGAATTTGGGGGTCATTTTGATCCCATAGTATTATTAACCTCAATAACCATAATTTCCACTCATTTCCAGTCTATTCTGAACACCTCACAATATTATTTTTAGTCCTAAAATTTGCACCAAGGTCGCTGGATGACTAAGCTAAGCGACCCAAGTGGCCGACACAAACACCTGGCCCATCTAGGAGTGGCACTGCAGTGTCAGACAGGATGGGCAATTTAAAAAATAGTCCCCAAACAGCACATGATGCAAAGAAAAAAAGAGGTGCACCAAGGTCGCTGGATGGTTAAGCTAAGCCACCCAAGTGGTCAACACAAACACCTGGCCCATCTAGGAGTGGCACTGCAATGTCAGACAGGATGGGCGATTTAAAAAATAGTCCCCAAACAGCACATCATGCAAAGAAAAAAAGAGGTGCACCAAGGTCGCTGGATGGCTAAGCTAAGCGACCCAAGTGGCCAACACAAACACCTGGCCCACCTAGGAGTGGCACTGCAGTTTTCTAGCGAGAGGATGAGTGCTTCCATCCTCATGTGAATCTGAACCACTAGCCATGAACATAGGCCAGGGCTTCAGCCGTTCCTTGCCACTCCATGTCGTAAATGGCATATTGGCAAGTTTACGCTTCTCATCAGATGCTTTTAATTTAGATTTTTGGGTCATTTTATTGTACTTTTGTAGTATGCTTGACAACACAGAGGTAGAGCAATAGACTACTGTACCGTACTGCTATATATATATACTGGTGGTCACCAAAATTCTGCACTGTCCTCCTACTATATAATACTGCGCACAACTAAAATGCACCACAGGTATGGATGGATAGTATACTTGACGACACAGAGGTAGGTAGAGCAGTGGCCTACTGTACTGTACTGCTATATATTATATACTGGTGGTCAGCAAAATTCTGCACTGTCCTCCTACTATATATACTGCGCACAACTAAAATGCACCACAGGTATGGATGGATAGTATACTTGACGGATAGTATACTATACTTTAAGGCCCACTATTGCTTGTGCATGGATTTTTAAAGCCATAGTAAAGTGCTCAGGCACATTACTAGAGGACTTTGATACTATAGATAGGAGTGACATTGACTTGTTTTTACGTCACATACAGGATTCTGCAGGTTTTATGGTGGAGGCCATGAAGGACATTGGCCTGCTACTTCCATGGCTGTCTCGGCACGCAGAAGACTCAGGCTACAGTATCCAAGAAAAGTTTGGAGAACCTGCCATTCAAGGTCAGGCACTATTTGGAGATGCATTGGATTCGTGGATTTCCACGGCGACTGCGGGTAAGACAACATTTCTTCCCTCCGCAGCAGCCCCAAGTAGATAATCTTATCCTACACCTACACTGCAGTCCTTTCGGACTGCAAAATTTAAAAAATCCAAACCCCCTCCCACCTTCTTTAGAGGAGGTCGGGGAAGATCCAAAAAACCTGCACCAACAGGTTCCCAGAGATTGTATCTAGGTTCTGCTTCCTCCAAATATTCAGCATGATGGTGGACCTCTCAGCCTGGAGATCAGACAGGTGGGAGCGAGACTAAAAGATTTCAGTCACGTCTGGGCGTCATCATGCCTAGACCCCTGGGTGATGGATATTGTTACCCAGGGGTACAGACTGGAGTTTCAGGTACTCCCACCTCACAGATTCTTCAAATCAGGCTTACCAGCTTCGCTGACAGAAAGTGCTATCCTACAGGAAGCCATTCAAAAACTGGTACAAACAAATGTTATTGTTCCAGTTCCACCTCACCCAAAAACCAAGGGTTATTACTCAATCCTGTTTGTGGTTCCAAAATCGGATGGTTTGGTAAGGCCTATATTGAACCTGAAGGCGTTGAACCCCTACTTGAGGGTTTCACAATTCAAGATGGAGTCTCTGAAAGCGGTGATCTCAGGTCTGGAGGAGGGGGAACTCCTAGTATCCCTGGATATCAAGGATGCGTACCTTCACATTCTGATCTGGCCACCTCACCAGGCCTATCTACGGTTTGCACTACAGGACTGTCACTATCCTTTCCAAACATTGCCATTTGGCCTCTCCACAGCACCGAGGGTGTTCACTAAGGTCCTAGTGGAGATGATGCTACTCCTACGCAAACAGGGAGTGAACATAATTCCATATCTGAATGATCTGCTAATAAAAGCATCTTCCAAGGAGAAGCTGTTGCAGAGTATTGCGCTCTCAACTCAACTACTCTGGGATCATGGGTGGATCCTGAACCTTCCAAAGTCACATTTGGAACCAACAAGGAGACTGACCTTCCTGGGGATGATACTCGACACAGAAATGCAGAGGGTGTTTCTACCGGCGGAGAAAGCATTGGTGATACAATCAATGGTCCGGGATGTCTTGAAACCTCCCCGGGTATCGGTTCATTGATGCATTCACCTTCTGGGGATGATGGTATCCTCCTACGAGGCTCTACAATACGGAAGATTCCATGCACGCTTCATCCAGCTGGATCTCCTGGACAACTGGTCAGGATTGCATCTTCACATGCACCAACGGATATGCCTGTCGTTGAATGCCAGAATTTCACTATTCTGGTGGCTGCAAACTTCTCACCTGCTCGAGGGCCGCAGGTTCAGGATTCAGAATTGGATTCTTCTAACCACGGATGCAAGCCTCAAAGGTTGGGGAGCAGTCACCCAGGGGGAAAACTTCCAAGGAAAGTGGTCAAGCCAGGAACCGGTCCTTCCAATAAACATTCTGGAACTAAGAGCCATATACAATGGCCTTCTACAAGCGGCTCATCTTCTGCAATATTGAGTCATGCAGGTTCAGTCGGTCAACATCACAGCGGTGTCCTACATAAACAGGCAGGGTGGAACGAAGAGCAGGGCTGCAATGTCAGAGGTAACAAGAATCCTCCTCTGGGCAGAAAGACACGCGCTGGCGCCGTAGGCGTTCAATCCTCAGCAGACACGATCTCCTTCCAGGTGAATGGGGCCTCCACCTGGAGGTATTCACAGAGGTAACACGCCGATGGGGTGTACCTCAGATAGACGTGATGGCCTCTCGCCTCAACAAGACGCTTCAGAGGTACTGTTCCAGGTCACGAGACCCACAGGTAGTGACGGTGGACGCCCTGGTGACTCCGTGGGTGTTACAGTTAGTGTATGTGTTCCCTCCACTTCCACTCATCCCAAGGATTCTAAAACTAATAAAAAGATAAACAGTTCCGGCGATCCTCATTGCTCTTGACTGGCCAAGGCAGGTTTGGCACGCGGATCTTCCGAGGCCTCTTCCTCTTTGCGAGGACCTTCTACTGCAGGGGCCGTTCGCCTATCACGACTTACCGCGGCTACGTTTGACGGCATGGAGGTTGAATGCCAGATCTTAGCTCGGAAGGGCATTCCGAATAAAGTTATTCCTACTCTGATCCAAGCTAGGAAGGGGTTAACATCTAAGCATTACCATCGGATTTGGAAAAAGTATGTGTTTTGGTGTGAATCCAAGAAGTTTCCTACGGTGGAGTTTCAACTGGGACATTTTCTCCTCTTTCTGCAAGCGGGTGTGGATGTTGGCCTACGCTTGGGCTCCATCAAGTTCCAGATTTCGGCCTTGTCTATTTTCTTCCAGAAACAATTGGTTGCTATCCCTGAGGTTCAGACTTTCTTGAAAGGAATTCTGCACATCCAACCACCCTTTATGCCTCTTATGGCACCTTGGGATCTTAATGTGGTGCTGCAGTTCCTGCAATCGGATTGGTTCGAACCTTTACAGGAGGTGGACGTAAAGTTTCTGACTTGGAAGGCGGTCACGTTGTTGGCCTTGGCTTCTGCCAGACGTCTGTCAGAATTGGGGGAATTGTCGCACAAGAGCCCCTACTTGATTTTCCATGAGGATAGAGCTGAGCTCAGAATGTGTCAGCAATTTCTCCTTAAGGTTGTGTCGGCTTTTCATATCAACCAACCTATTGTGGTGCCAGTGGCTACTGACACTTCAATTACCTCAAAGTCCGTGGATGTCGTGCGGGCTTTGAAAATCTATGTGAAGAGAACTACTCATCACAGGAAGTCGGACGCACTATTTGTACTTTATGATCCCAACAAGATTGGGTGTCCTGCTTCTAAGCAGACAATTTCAGGCTGGATCAGGCTTACTATCCAGCATGCTTATTCCATGGCAGGATTGCCAATTCCAAAATCTGTTCAGGCACACTCTACCCGTAAAGTGGGTTCTTCCTGGGCAGCTGCCCAGGGTGTCTCGGCTATTCAGTTTTGGCGAGCAGCTACTTGGTCAGGGTCGAACACGTTTGCTAAGTTTTACAAGTTCTATACTTTGGACTCTGAGGTCAATCAGTTCTGCAGGAACCTCAGCACTCTCCCTCCTGTACTGGGAGCTTTGGTACATCCCCATGGTACTAAATGGATCCCAGCATCCTCTAGGACGTAAGAGAAAATAGGAATTAATTACCTACCGATAAATCCTTTTCTCGTAGTCCATAGAGGATGCTGGGTGCCCGCCCTGTGCTTCGTATTACTGCATTGTTACTTGGTTCAGCCGTTGCTGAATTGTTCCAAGTTGGTTAGTTTGGCTTTTTGTTATGTGTGAGCTGGTGTAAATCTCACCACTATCTGTGTATTTTCTTCTCTTGAAGTATGTCCGTCTCCTCGGGCACAGTTTCTAGACTGAGTCTGGTAGGAGGGGTATAGAGGGAGTGGCCAGCCTACACTATTAAACTCTTAAAGTGCCAGTGGGTCCCAAAGGACCCGTCTAGACCCCATGGTACTAAATGGACCCCAGCATCCCCAACAGACTACGAGAAAAGGATATACCGGTAGGTAATTAAAATCCTATTTTTACATACCCATCATCAGTGTCTTACCTCTATTCTCTCACTAGTAATAAGGATGATGTGTGTACGGTAAGTATGATATAGAGAATTACATATCAGAATCTATACAGCTGCCGCCATACTTCTGCTTCTCATACGTGTGCTACTGGCAGCAGTGAACATCTGAGTGAGAGTGCAGGGAAGACAGCAGAGTCTGATGAGAAAGAGATTGGATCTGCCTTTGCAGGGATGTACCACACCTGTCACCCCTGTTAGTATATAAAATAATAAATAAGAGGAGCGTGGTCCATCCAGACGTGTTTTCTGGAGCTCTCCTCACTAAGTGGCTTCTTATCTACCCTACCTGATAGCTCTCAGCCACTGCTGGGACCAAGACCCAATCTATTAAGTCCCCCACTCCTACTGCCCTATAGCGGCTCACTCCGCTCACTCTGGGCACCGTTCACTGTCACAGTCTAGTGACGCCTATGGAGCCACGGGCTATATTCTGGGGCTATGTGCGCCCAGTCTTTCCTGCACGCTTCGGCTCAGATGGGAGTACTTGCTCTCCAGATAACACAGGTGCGTAGCTCCTGCTACTGCATGGGACAGAACGGGCTGCCCACAGTCACCGGAGCCCAGCGGTGATATTGGGGAGGGAAATGGCTGCCATTTTGGATCCTGGTGCGTGGCCATTGCATGCTTTGCCTTCTGCCTTCAATAAGGTTTAATATAAATAAGTGTCCTGACGGCTGGAACAGGGTCACTACACTAAATTGAAGCATTTGCCTGGAGGTGAAACTACCTTCTAATTATATAGTACCACTATAATCTACTTCCCTGGAAGAAAAAAAGACAAGGCTGAGATTTGAACTTTTATATAGCCTAAACGTAGGCCCACATCGACAACAGCCTGCAGGAAGTGCAAGAAATGTCCCAAATGAAAATCCACAGCAGAATACTGTTGACCCTCACACCAAGAGACACATTTCTTCCATATGCGATGGTAATGTTTCGATGCGACCATCTGGCCGGCTTGGAGCATAGTCGAGATAACCTTGCCCGGAATCTTTTCTGGCAAAAATCCTCCCAATATACTTCCAATGCATCAAACGTAGCCGTGGTAAGTCTGGATAGACGAACGGCCCTTGTGTAAGACAATCATCCTGAATTGGCAGAGGCCAGGGGCCTACGAGTAATAAGGCTAGAATGTCTACATACCAGGCCCTGCGGGGCCAGTCTGGGGCAATCAGAATTGCCTGAACCCTGTCCCCTTAAGTCTTTTGAGAACTCTTGGAATTACAGCAACTGGAGGGAACAAGTACACCAACCGGTAAATCCACGGTGTCGCCAGAGTGTCCACTGCTGCGACCTGTGGATCCCTCGTCCCAGAACAGTAACGCAGAAGCTTCTTGGTAAGCTGAGAAACCAACAAGTTGATTTGCGGGTAGCCCTATCGATGAAATATCTGCTTGCGGGTAGAGGCCCCATTCCCCAAGGTGCAGATAGTGTCTACTGAGGAAGTCTGCTCCCCAATTGTCTACTCCCAGAATTAATATGGCAGAAATGGCCTTGGGATTTCGCTCCACTAAGAGGAGTATCTGTAACACCTCCCTCATTGCAGCTCTGCTGTTTGGACCTCCTTGTTGGTTTATGTATGCCACAGTTGGTGCGTTTTCCAACCATACCTGTATGGCCTGATACAGAAGGATATAAAAGAGGTCAGCAGAAGGGCATTGTAAATCGCCCTGAGTTCCAAAACTTTTATCGGAAGGGAAGCCTCTTGATTAGACCACCTTCATTGGAAACAAGCCTCTAGGGTCACTGCACCCCAACCATGGAGGCTTGCATCCGTTGTCAACAGAATCCAATCCTGGATTCTGAAGTGTCGACCCTCCAGGAGGGAAATAAGCAACCACCATAAGAGGGAAATCCTGGCGTTTGGTGAAAGGCATATCATCTGGCGTATGTGCAGATGTGACCCAGACCATTTGTCCAGCAGATCCAGCTGGAATGGTCATGCATGGAATCTTCCTAGCTTCAAAATGGAACATACCATCGTCTGAATTATCTTTGCCTTGTCCATAGGAAGGAACACCTTCTGAGACACTGTGTCCAATATCATTACCAGGAACTGAAGCCTCTGTGTAGGTTTTAGGTGGGTTTCTGCAGATTTAGAATCTACCCATGATCTGTGAGTAGTTGTGTTTAAAGGCTGATCTTTTCCATCAACTGTGCTCTGAATATAGCCATTATGAGGAGATTGTCCAAGAATGGAACAATGTTCACTTCCTGCTTGCGGAGTTGTAGCAACATCTCTGCCATCACCCCTGATAACACCCTCGGTGCCGTTGATAGACCGAAAGGCAAGGCCTGGACCTGGTAGTGACTGTCCTGCAGTGCAAACCTGAGGTAAGCCTGAAGAGGCGGCCATATTGGGATGTGAAGATACGCATCCTTAATAGCCAAAGAAACCAGGAATTCCCCTTCTTCCATGTCACACTTGGTTTGAGTTGAGTTGGGGATCTGACTGATAATTGACTGAAGGGCAGCTATCGGCAAAGGAAGGAAATGAGGTGGCTGAATGTAGTTCTTACTCATGGATTGAAGACTTAGGCCGAAGATGTAGAGGGGTAGGCAATGAGGACACTGACCGAGAATGATACACTGAAGAAAGAGGAATTCAGTTTTAATGAGACCTCAATTATACACAACGACTAGGAGAGAAGTCTGAGTGAATTCTGAAAGACGAAAGGTTCATGACTTGATGCTGAAGAACACTGAATGAAGAAGTGACTTGTGATTTGTAAACAATGCTGAAGAATACTGAATGAAGAGATGACTTGTGATTTTTAAACAATGCTGAAGAGAGGATCGCTGTAAGCACCATCAGCAAATGGAGACCCTCTACCAGATAGAGGACCAAGTGGTTAAACCACAAGAGCAGGTGGGCTGGGAGCAAACTGAGGGCCTGAGCTGACGGGAGGCAGCCTCAGTTGTAGGGGCTGAGATGTAACGCAACCTGGGAGGTTGTATCAGACCCCTAGACATGTAAGTAACATGTAGAATAACTGCCCGAAGGCGTGACCACGACAACCAGGATAAAAGGAAACATAAAAGTCAACAGAGGATAAATACAATTCCTGGGTACTACAGGGTGGCAAGGGCCACAGGCACTGGTAGTGTGAGACAGTTCTTATAATCTTCTAGTTGGAAAGTCCTTACCAGGCCTGACTGTAGCAATGGAGAGAACCCAGGATCGTACCAGCCGGTGTTCCAGGAAAGGCTGGGCTGCTGAAGATAAAACGGCTGCTGTGGATACTGGCTGGAACCAGACTGTTGTTGATACGGAGTGGATACTGGCTGGGACCAGTTAAATAATAAACGAACTTGAGAGCGATGAAAAAATAATGAAGTTTGGAGTTTGAGAGCGGTGAAATAATAATACCGGTGGAGAGTGGTAAACTGCAGAAAAGGACACCGGCCCTTTAAGAGAAGCTGTACACTGCTGGAAGCTGGGCTGGAAGCAGGTGATTGTTTGAGAGCGGTGAAACAACAATACCGGTGGAGAGTGGCAAACTGCAGAAAGGACACCGGCCCTTTAAGAGAAGCTGTACACTGCTGGAAGCTGGGCTGGAAGCAGGTGATTGTTGTAGCTGGAAACAGGTGAGTCCAGAATGGATCGGAGAGTCAGGCTACACCGCAGATGGAATGCTGGTGCGGGTCTCTGTAGCATTAGTCTGGAGACAGGAGCTGGAACCTGGAAGACAACCACAGGAGAGAGACAAACTGGAACTAGGTTAGACAACCAAAGCACTGACGCCTTCCTTGCTCAGGCACAGCTTACTTATACCTGCAGCAAGGAAGGGGTTGGCTAGGCAATTATGCAAATCAACATTACAGACAGCAGATAGGTGGAAATGATCAGATGACAAAATCCAAGATGGCTGCGCCCATGCAGACACTTGGAGGGAAGTTTGGTTTGTAATCCATGTGAGAATTGAAACAGTAATGGCGATGCCGGCCACAGGAGACAGGAGACGCCAGACTGACAAGCGCACATTTAACCATGCGGGCACAGCGGAGGCCGCGGCTGATGAAATCACCACTCTGACATTCTGCATGTGGAAACTCAGGAACAGCGGGATCCAGTCCTGGAACGCTGAGCCAGCCTTAGGAGGCATCTGAAGAGTAAGTAATGGCGTCCAGATACCCGGATCGTGACAGGACTGCAATAACAGAACTGACCACCAGGCGGACAAAACAGAACCAGGATACCAGAGGTTAACCTGGAAGGGCAGAGCGCAGGGCACCTTACAGCAGCAAGTAACTTGAAGTACTGGCAACATAGCTAAGCATCAACCCCTCTTTATAAGGGAAGACTGTACCGGATTGGCTGGACGCGAACTGGGATACCTATTGACTTGGATTGGTCTCCAACATGGTGGCTCCCTGCACAAAGGACACATGTGGTACCAGCACACAGCCACTACCTCTGGCCTCAGCCTCCCAGACGCCGCACTCCAGCAACAGGACACTTGGAAACAGACACCTCCAGCTGCCATGCTCCGCTCCCCAGGACCCGGACCCCTTGCTGCTGTAGCTCCTATCCATCGCAGCCACACCAGCCAGCTAAGAGGAAGGCCGCAGGGACCAGAACCGGTGGTAAGACTCTGGATGCTGACAGTGCCCCCTTTTTAGGGTGGTCTCCGAACACCCATGCTGCTTAGTGGGATTCTTGGCATGAAAGTCACAACTCAGTCTTGGAGCATGAACATCCTCTGCAGCCACCCAAGATCTTTCCTCCGGACCATATCCTCTCCAATCTATGCGATACTGGAGACGACCATACCCTCTTGCGGAAGTAAAGAAACTTATGAACCCCGAATTCCTCATTTTGAGCAGCTTGAACCTTAGGAGGTTTAGGGAAAGATGCCCGAAAATGATTTAGTACAAGAGGCTTTAGCAGAGAAATGTGAAAGGCATTGGGAATTTTCAAATAAGAGGCAGTTTCTCCTTGTAAGAAACAGGATTCAACACTCTTAATAGGATACGGACCCATGAATCTTGGAGCAAACTTTTTGGTAGGAACTTTGAGTCTGAGGTCTCTGGTAGATATCCAAACACGATCTCCCACTTTGAGACTAGGAACAGCCCTATGTTTCCGATCAGCGTAGGTCTTTTATTTCGGGGAAGTCTTAAGTAGTGCCTTATTAATTTGTCTCCAAATCTTAGTGAACTGATGAAGAGCGGATTCAGCAACAGGAACCTTAAGAGGTGGGAGAGATTAGGAGGAAGGAACTCGTGGATGAAAACTATAGTTAATGAAGAAAAGAGTGGAATTGGTAGAAGAATGATATAGGTTATTGTATGCAAACTCAGCAAATGGGCGGTAATCCATCCAGTCTTCCTGAGCAGGGGACATGGACATCCATAAGAAAGTCTCCAGATCTTGGTCGACTCTTTCAGTCTGTCCGTCAGTCTGGGGATGGTTGGCTGAAGAGAAGTTCAACTTGATTCCTAGGACAGAGCCTTTCCAGAACTTGGCGAAGAATTGAGGACCCCGATCAGAAACAATTTCCTGTGTAAGGCCATGCAAATGAAAAATCTATGAGAAAAACTATTTGGATAGCTGAGGAGCAGAGGGAAGACCGGTGAGGGGTATGAAGTGAGCCATCTTCGAAAATCATTCCACAATGACCCAAATGGTGTTGTGCCTTCTGGAGACTGGCAAATCGGTTATGAAATCCATAGAGATGCGAGTCCAAGGCTTTTGAGGTGTTGGAAGTGGATGAAGACCCGAGGGAGATGTTCGTGGACTTTTATGTTGAACACACTTAGAACAGGCTGCTACAAACTCAAAGACATCCGTTTTAAGATGAGGCCACCAGTAGAATTGCTGAATGAACTTGAGAGTCTTAAGACTACCGGCTTGACCCATGAAAGATGAAACATGAGCCCACGTAAGCAATTTCCTGCAAAATGTTGGTGCTACAAAAGTTCTCCCCGGAGGAGGTAGAGGAACAGTACGAGTTGAAGCAAATGAAGCCAGATTCAGAATAAATTGTTTCTCAGAGGAGTTGAGTGAATCATCCATTTGAAAAGAACGAGAAAGTGCATCTGCTCTTCAATTTAAGGTTCCTGGGCGGTTAAAGAGTTTGAAGGAGAACCGAGAGAAGAAGAGAGCCCACCTGGCTTGCCATGGGTTTAAACAACGAGTTTAAACAATGGGTTTAAGCCATCATGGAAGGACTTGGAGGAGAAGACAGAATGGGAGAAGATTCTGAATGATCAGGACTGGGGCTCAATGTTAGTTGATTAGGAAGAAGAAAAGGTCTCAAGTCAGTTTGAGAGGTTTCCTGTTGAGGACGAGGTTTAGCTTTCTTATGAGATGATTTTCCAGTTCTGCCCATTCTTCAGCATAACATTACGGAGATTAGAGAACAAGGTCAGGAGGCCAGTAGCGACATAGCAGAAGTATTGAAGTGTGGAAATAGGGAGACATCAGTGAGCATAGACCCCCAGTGGCCATCGGTTACAGAAACATTGTGAGGTCAGTTGTTTATGGGTAATCGGAAGCAGATGCCATCCTTGAGCGGTAAAGTAATTTATAGGAGCCAGCAACTGGAGCCTGCTACTGTCCTGGGCACATGGACTGTTACGCCGTAGCTATACTGATGCCCCAAGAGCTCTAATTGGATCTTACGGGGATTGAGGGGAGCAGGAGGGAAAAAAACCCCAGCAGCAGTCATACAGTATGGAGGATGTAGTCAGCACAGTCTGCCACCAGAGGGAGTCGACAGAGCAGGAGTGGAGGCCAGGCAATAATAATAATAAAAGCAGTTCAGGCGACCACTTACTGCCCAGGTAGGGCCGCAGCGGCAGAAGTCCCTGCCAGAAATCACTGAGGCTGTAGTGAAGGGCACTGATCAGGGGCTGTCAGTGTCTGTAGCTCCCAGAGAAGCGGATGGTTTCAGGAGGGCATGTGGTTATATTGCCAGTTTTCAAGATGGCCACTTCTGGCAGGGAAGCCCAGATCAGAAGAAACTGGCCGGCTATGGTGGGTGAACCAGGTCAGTAATAAGGCAGGAGAGGAGAGGGTACTAGGATGCAGGGGCACAGGGTAGTGTATCTGGCTGCATAGGAACCCCACATGTATGTCCTCTATAAAACACAGCTCCGCCAGATTCCCCCATAGCACCATGGGTTAGGAGGAGAGGGGGAGATGCCGGGACACTGCTGGAGTGATGATAGGCAAGCGCTCCGTGTATTCCCCGCTGCCACGACTCAGGGCTTCAACGGCCGGACAGTAGGAGAAGGCAGGCTGTGACCGGGTGAGCTGACTAACCTGACGTGTCCCTGCTGAGCCCACCAATCCCTGTAGGATGCGCCGCATCAGATGCCGGGAGAGCAGCTCCTTGTCTTCCGCCGCGGTCACCGCTGATCCCCATTCAGCCTCTCTACACGACTCCAACAGCACGGCTAGGCACAAGAGTGGACAGGGCGCACAGCCCTCGGTCAGTAGCAGAGCTACCTCGCTGAGGTCCGGTCCGCGGTGGGATCACTGCACAACTTCAGTCCGCGGCTTCAGATCCGGGAGTACGCAGCAACCTGCAAAAGCCAAATGAATGGCTCCCCGGCTCCGCAACCTACAAAACACACAGAGGGGCAAGAAAGGGCCCGAAAGAGCCCGTAGGACAGCTATAAAAGGCAGAAAGGACCTATATAAGCAGGAGCTCCTTTATCCTGCTGCCTTTCCAGTCAGGCCACACCCCCCCGTGACATCATTTATTGATGTTGAAAACAAAAGTAATGTAGATTTTCGCACCAATCTAAGACCTGCGAATCTACTTTGGGAGCCACCTCCCTTTTTTTTTAAAAAAAACAGTCTCCAGCTGGACGAGGATAATTGGAATTCCATTTCTTGGAATTCTAACTTCCTACTGGGCGTAACCCAAAATTTTCATCAGCTGTTTTGGGATGTTTAAACACAGTTGCCTTAGTTTTTAACACAGGCTCTGCTGCCTCTTCTAAGGATAGAATGGCTTACATAGCACTAATTAGCTCAGATGATATGTTCACTGAGCTGAGACCTTCCGAAGTGCAATGAGTCCTCATCCTCCAACGAATCCTCATTTAAAGCATGTATAGACTGTGAAGATGTTGTATCATATCTATGTGATTTACTTACCACCAGCCTTTCAGCCTGCTTTTTTGAGAGGCTGACAATTCCATAGGTGTATAAACCTCAGAATGAATGTTGCATGTAAGGGTTAATAGGGAAACCTATCACTGGTATAGGAGCTGGTATAAACTGCTCAGCTACATTGGATAATGTCTGTGCAAAGTAGCCCATGAAGGTTCACCAGAACCTGTGCCTGCCTCACTGTACACGTGGGTAAGCATTGTCGCGACCAGGAGGGGAGTTGTTAGAGCGACTCTAAGGTGCGTATAAGATGCTTTTTACAAAGACCACTCAAAAAAAAATAGTAATACTATAAAAATAAAAATAGGATTTTAATACCTACCGGTAAATCCTTTTCTCCTAGTCCATAGAGGATGATGAGGTCACTTCAGAACCATGGGGTATAGATTGATGCGCAGGAGACATGGGCACTTTAAAACTTTTCCAGAGTGTGGACTGGCTCCTCCCTCTATGCCCCTCCTCCAGACCTCAGTATAGGAACTGTGCCCAGGGAGACGGACATTTCGAGGAAAGGATTTATTGTAAAGTTAACGGTTAGAGTCATATCAGCTCACACTTCAACCATGCCGTACAACAGGGCATTCAACGTTACACATGTCAACAGCATGAACAAATGCACAGCAACATGCTGAAAAGAAATGTAACACAACTCTTGTGTAACAACAAGTAACAACTGCAGGTAAAGTACGCACTGGGCCGGGCGCCCAGCATCCTCTACGGACTAGGAGAAAAGGATTTACCGGTAGGTATTAAAATCCTATTTTCTCATACATCCTAGAGGATGCTGGGGTCACTTCAGAACCATGGAGTTATACCAAAGCTCCAGAACGGGCGGAAAAGTGTGGATGACCATGCAACACTGATTGACCAAACTTGAGGTCATCATCGGCCAAGGTATCAAACCTGTAAAACTTGGCAAACGTGTTTGCCCCCGACCAAGTAGCCGCTCGGCAAAGTTGCAACGCCGAGACACCCCGGGCAGCTGCCCAGGAAGAGCCCACCTTTCTAGTAGAATGGGCATTCACCAAACTCAGTAACGGCAATCCTGCCGTGGAATGAGCGTGCTGAATCGTACCTCTGATTCAGCGCGCAATGGTCTGCTTAAAAGCAGGATACCCAATCTTGTTGGGAGCATACAGGACAAACAGAGCCTCTGTTTTCCGAATTTGAGCTGTCCTTGCGACATAAATTTTCAAAGCCCTGACCACATCTAGGGACTTTGATGCAGAGAAGGTGTCAGTAGCCACTGGCACCATATAAGGCTGGTTTATATGGAAAGAGGAGACCACCTTCGGAAGAAATTGCTGCCGAGTTCTTAACTCCACCCTATCTTCATGGAAAATCAAGTAAGGGCTCTTGTGAGACAAGGCCGCTAACTCAGACACCTGCCTTGCGGATGCTAAGGCCAACAGTATGACCACTTTCCAAGTGAGAAATTTTAACTCTATCTCCTGTAAAGGTTCAAACCAATGTGATTGAAGGAACTGCAACACCACGTTAAGATCCCACGGTGCCACTGGAGGCACAAATGGAAGTTGGATGTGCAAAACCCCTTTCACGAACGTCTGAACTTCTGGAAGGGAGGCCAATTGTTTCTGAAAGAAAATTGATAAGGCCGAAATCTGGACCTTAATGGAGCCCAGTTTCAGACCCGCATCCACATCTGCCTGTAGAAAATGGAGAAAAACGTCCCAAGTGAAACTCTTCCGTTGGAGCCTTCTTGGATTCACACCAAGATACATATTTTCTTCAAATACAGTGGTAATGTTTAGACGTTACTCCTTTCCTGGCCCGAATGAGAGTGGGAATTACTACTTCTGGAATACCCTTTCGGGGTAGGATCTGGCGTTCAACAGCCATGCCGTCAAACGTAGCCACGGTAAATCTTGATACACGCACGGCCCCTGCTGCAGCAGGGCCTCGCGAAGAGGAAGAGATCGAGGATCTTCTATGAGTAACTCTTGAAGCTTTGGATACCAAGCCCTCCTTGGCCAGTCTGGGGCAATGAGGATCGCCCGAACCCTTGTTCTTCTTACAATCTTGAGAACTTTTGGAATCAGTGGAAGTGGAGGGAAGACAAACACCGACTGAAACGCCCACTGTGTCACCAGTGCATCCACTGCTATTGCTTGAGGGTCTCTCGACCTGGAATAATATCTCTGAAGCTTCTTGTTGAGACGAGATGCCATCATGTCTACTTGAGGGACTCACCAAAGATCTGCCACCTCTGCGAAGATGTGTGGGTGGAGGCCCCATTCTCCTGGTTGGAGATCGTGTCTGCTGAGGAAGTCTGCTTCCCAGTTGTCCACTCCCGGAATGAAAATTGCAGAGAGTGCTTGCATGTTTTTCCGCCCAGAGGAGGATTCTTGTCGCCTCTGCCATCGCCGCTCTGCTTTTTATTCTGCCTTGACTGTTTATGTACGCCACTGCTGTTACATTGTCGGACTGGATCTGTACGGGTAGATCTTGAAGAAGATGCTCCGCTTGTAGAAGGCAGTTGTAAATGGCTCTCAACTCCAGAACGTTTATGTGAAGACAAGTTTCCTGACTTGACCATCTTCCTTGGAAGCTTACTCCGTGTGACTGCCCCCCCAGCCTCGGAGACTTGCATCCGTGGTTACCAGGACCCAATCCCGAACCTGCGACCCTGCAGTAGGTGAGCACTGTGTAGCCACCACAGGAGCGAAATTCTGGCTTTTGATGACAGGATTATCCTCTGGTGCATGTGTAGATGAGATCCGGACCACTTGTCCAACAGATCCCACTGGAATACCCTGGTATGAAATCGGCCAAACTGCAAGGCCTCGAAGGCCGCTACCATCTTTCCCAACAACCAAATGCATTGATGAATTGACAGTCTTGTCGGTTTCAGAATATGTTTGACCATTTTCTGGATTTCCAGAGCCTTTTCCACTGGAAGAAATACCCTCTGTACTTCTGTGTCCAGAATCATTCCCAGAAAGGATAACTTTGTTGTAGGTTCCAATTGTGATTTTGGAATGTTTATGATCCAACCGTGTTGTTAAAGCACTGTCGGGGAGAGTGCAATATTCTGCACCAACCGTTCCCTGGACCTCGCTTTTATTAGGAGATCGTCCAGGTAAGGAATTATATTGACTCCTTTCTGACGAAGGAGGACCATCATCTCCTTGGTGAAGACCCTCTGTGTCGTGGAGAGTCCAAACGGCAACATTTGAAATTGGTAATGACAATCCTGTACCGCGAATCTCAGATAAGCTTGATGCGGAGGATAAATGGGAACATGTAAGTAGGCATCTTTTATGTCCACTGATACCATGATATGTTAATATTTTAAAATCTTTTACATATGAACAAACAGGAAGTGAAGAGTTCACTTCCAGGTCATTTTTAGTATAAAAAGGGGATGCATGCAGGTAGGGATCATTCTGCCATGAGGAAGAGTTAAGGATAACTCGAAACGCGTTGGCGGCATACTTTGATCCATCTACCTGCCTCCATAACTACAGAGGAACTTACCAAGTCTAGTGGCCGGCAGATAAGCGTGGAGGGAGGAGGGAGGAATTCCGGAACCACCCATTTATACTCTTTCCATTGCTCCTTGCAGGGAGCTTTGCACGGTACGGTTCCAATTCTTACTTTAAAGTGAAGCTGTCACTTTTACATTGGATGAATGAATGTTCTTATATTGTTTTAATATGAAAAATAAATTGTAAATTTTTAAATGACTACACTATATACAATTTCTCCTTCTTGTTTACATATTGTGAATACTTGTCCATGAGGAGGAAGTGGAGTTAGAAGAATTGTGAGAAATAAAGTCCTGAAGAAGTGTAACAGCCATTATAAGTTCTTCTTTGGACATTTCATCAGCACTGAAGGACATTTTCTGAACATTTCATTAGTATTGCTATGTGGTATCCACACATATGGTGTTAGCGCCTAAGGTGTATTCATTTGTTTGTTGTGTATCAGCTGTTATTTGTGATTGGGAATCACTAGAATTTATCTGGGCAGCTTTTTTCCATCAAGCGCTATTCTCTGTTCCATATATATATATATATATATATATATATATATATATATATATATTTATATATATATATATATACACATACATATATATATATATATACACACTCTCTTGGTAATTCCGAGTTGATCGCAGCTGGAACTTTGGAGGTCATTCCGAGTTGTTCGCTCGCAAGGCGATTTTAGCAGAGTTGCTCACGCTAAGCCGCCGCCTACTGGGAGTGAATCTTAGCTTCTTAAAATTGCGAACGACGTATTCGCAATTTTGCGATTACAAACTTCTTAGCAGTTTCAGAGTAGCTTCAGACTTACTCGGCATCTGCGATCAGTTCAGTGCTTGGCGTTCCTGGTTTGACGTCACAAACACACCCAGCGTTCGCCCAGACACTCCCCCGTTTCTCCAGCCACTCCTGCGTTTTTTCCGGAAACGGTAGCGTTTTTCCCCACACGCCCATAAAACGGCCTGTTTCCGCCCAGAAACACCCATTTCCTCTCAATCACACTACGATCGCCTGAGCGAAGCAAAAGCCGTGAGTAAAATACCAAACTTCATAGCAAATTTACTTGGCGCAGTGCGGACATTGCGCATGCGCACTAAGCGGAAAATCGCTGCGATGCAATGAAATTTACCGAGCGAACAACTCGGAATGAGGGCCTTTGTTAGCAGTTGGGCAAAACCATGTGCACTGCAGGGGAGGCAGATTTAACATGTGTAGAGAGAGTTAGATTTGGGTGTGGTGTGTTCAATCTGCAATCTAAATTGCAGTGTAAAAATAAAGCAGCCAGTATTTACCCTGCACAGAAACAAAATAACCCACCCAAATCTAACTCTTTCTGCACATGTTATATCTGCCTCCCCTGCAGTGCACATGATTTTGCCTAACTGCTAACAAAATTCCTGCTGCGATCAACTCAAAATTACCCCCAAGGTCTGAACTTCTGGCAACACTGTAAACTTCTTCTGAAAGAACATTGAGAGAGCTGAAATATGGACCTTAATGGAACCCAGACATAAGCCCTTATTCACACCAGCCTGCAGGAAGCACAAGAATTCTGCAGGTGGATACGTGCGTTCCTCATACCAAAAGATATCTCCTCCAGATATGATGATAGTGTTTTGACGTCACAGGCTTTCTGGCCTGAACCATGGTTGCAATAATCTTTTTGGAAAGGCCTTTGTGAGCTAGGATGTTCCGCTCAACCTCCATGCCGTCAAACGAAGTCGCCGTAAGATCGGGTAGATGAACGGTCCTTGTTGCAGAAGATATCGTCTCATTGGCAGAGGCCAAGAGTCTGAGACGGACATGTCCAGAAGATCTGCGTACCACGTCCTCCGAGGCCAATCCAGGGCAATCAGAATTGTCTGGACTCCTTGATTTCTGAATCGCTTTAGCACCCTCGGGAGCAATGGAATTGAGGAAACAGGTAGACCAGCCAGTAAGGCCAAGGGGACGTCAGCTAATCTATTGCCCTCGCCTGAGGGTTCCTGGTTCTTGAGCAATACCAGCGAAGCTTCTTGTTGAGTCGAGTAGCCATTATGTCTATCTGTGGGCAGCCCCACAGGTCAATTATCTGTTAAAACACCTCGTGATGGAGACACCCCGGGAGGGGTGGAGATCGTGACGACTCATGAAGTCCGCTTCCCTGTAGTCCACCCCCGGAATGAAGATGGCGGACATTGCATTTCTTTCTTCTGAGAGGAGTATCTTTGACACTTCTCGCATGCAGGCTCTGCTTTTTGTCCCTCCTTGGCGATTTATGTAAGCCACCGCCATGGCGTTGTCCGACTGAACCTGGATCGCTAGATTCCTAAGCAGAGGAGAGGCCTGAAGCAGATAATTGTAGATCACCCGACGTTCCATAAAGTTGATTAGAAGTAGGGCTTCGTGGGCTGATCACTTGCCCTGGAACTGAGCCCCTTGGGTGACAGCTCCCCTTCCTCTCAGACTCATATCTGTCATGAGAAGAAACCAATTCTGAGTCCCAAAACTTCAACCTTCCAGCAGGTTTGAGGACTGTACCCACCACAAGAGGTAGATCCTGGCCTGAGGTGACAGACGTATTATCCAGTGCATCTGAAGATGTGATCCGGATCACTTGCTCAGGAGATCCAATTGAAATGTTCTCCAGGTGGGACAACTGTAAATTGAGGATCCACCCATGTTATGGCAGAAGCTGAATAGTGCAGTCTATATTGAGCACTAGAAGTTCCCTGGATGTCACTTTTATCAAGAGATCATCCAGGTAAGGGACAATATTGACACCCTGGATTCGGAGCTGGAACATCATCTCCACCATCACTTTGTGAAGACCCTTGGAGCTGTGGACAGAACGAAGGGTAGTGCCTGGAACTGGTAGTGATCTTCAGCAGGGCTAACCGCAGGTAGGCCCGATGAGGTGGCCAAATCAGGATATGGAGATAATCGCCCTTTATATCCAGCAAGACCATGAACTCCCATTCTTCCAGACCCGCAATCACTGCTTGCAAGGATTCCATCTTGAACTTGAAAACCTTTAGGTAAGGGTTCAAGGATTATAGATTCAGAATGGGCCTTACCGAACCGTCTGGTTTTGGTACCACAAACAGGTTGGAGTAGTAACCCTTTCTTTGTTGTAGTAGCAGCACTGGAACAATGACTTGGGACTGGACCAACTTTAGGATGGCCTGTTGCATCGTAACTCGTGTATTCTCCAATGCTGGTAAGCTTGATTTGAAAAATCGTTGGGGAGGAGCACTGCTGAACTCCAGCTTGTAGCCCTGAGCAATGAGGTCCTGTACCCAGGTATCCCGGCAGGAGCTTTCCCAGATGCAGCTGAAGTGACGCAATCGAGGTCCCACCTCAAGATCCCCTCGTGTGTGTGGGGGGGCACCGCCATGCTGAGGCCTTCGTGGAAGCTGAACTGGTGCTTTGTTCCTGAGAACATGCAGCGGCTGGTTTTCTTGCTTTACTTCTGGTGCCTCTCGCTGCAGTGCAGGTGCCTCTGACTCTAGATCTAAACCTTGTTGTCCAAAAGGACTGGTTAGACGGCCCCAGAAAAGAGAAATGTGGATTTTCCTGCAGTAACCTTAGAGATCTATGTATCCAACTCCCCTAAGAAAGAGACTCCACACTGTGCTAGGAATCTGCATCCACTATCCAGTGACGCAGCCACAAAGCTCTGCGCGCTGACACTGCCATGGCAGTAGTCCTAGTATTAATAGCGCCTATCTGCTTGAGAGAGTCACACAGGACGCGTGCAGTCTCTTGAATGTGTTTTATGAGGGTCACCGTAGTGACCAGGAGCATATCCCCGCAAGGCCCTCTTGAATTTGAGTTGCCCATGTATGACTGGCATGTGTCATCCAGGAACCCACAAGCACGGGTCTTTGTGATACACCAGCCGCTGTGTAAATAGACTTTAGTGTAGTCTATATTTTCCTATCCCCAGGGTTCTATAATGTAAAGGAGCCAGATGCTGGTAGTACCACCTTTTTTAAGAAACGGGAGACTGATATGTCTACAGCTGGGGGTTCTTCCCAATACCTTCAGGTGTAAATGGGGAAGTGTGGAAAAACCGTTTTGTAACCTGATATTTTTTTATTTTTATCAGGGTTTTTCCAGGCTTGCTTAAATATGTCATCTAGTTCCGGAGAATCAGGGAAGGTGGCTTTTTCTGTGCTAGGAAAAACGACTGCGGTACTGCAGCATCATCCAAAGGGATTTTTAATACATTCCTGATAGCAATGAGGGGTTCAATACCCTGTGCAGAAGTAGAATCCTCAGTAGTAGGATCTAATTCCTCCCCCTCCTCCTGTACCACTTCCTCAGATTCTGAGTAACTCAGGCAGCCCACGTTTATGTGGCCCTGAATTAGGGAGGGGGGTCTTTGCATCAGGTCTGTTACAGCCTGCTACAGTTGTGTCTTCTGAGTATTAGCAGTGAGCTGGGATGACATGTCTGCCATCATAGTCTTTATGGCACCGAGCCAGGATGACGCCTGATCTCCCCCCCCAGTCTCCTCACTAACTTGGGAAGACTGACTGCATTGTTCACATGATAGGGAACCATCTGTAGCAGGAGAGAATCTGTTGTGACATACAATGCATAATTGGTGTTTTACCATGTTTAGAGTAGACAACACACACACACACACACACACACACACGTTATTACATAGCAAGCCTGCCCTTACTGTATGTGAGAAGGAGACAGAGAGTGAGAGGGACAGCACACCCAAGCCTGTCAGACTCAGTAAGATTGCAGGCTGTGTTTATATCACGGTGAACACCGGAGTTCTTGTCCTTTTCAGGACTCTAATTGTGTAATAATAGCGGCTCTCCCCCATTTGTCTGGAGGAACTGTGTGTCCTTGCTACTGCAGCAGTGAGCAGAGGAAGGCGCCAAAACGCCGCTGGTCCCGCTCTGGGGTATCTCCGAACCGTGTAATGGCGCCGGAGCTGTGTAGATATTTATACTGGCAAAGTATCCTTATAAGTGTAAAACATCACATTGATTTCACCACCCCTGCCAGTGTACACAGGGGGGCTATAGCGGGTCCCCCTAAGGGAGGGTCCTGTATGCCGCCCCTTCCATAGTGCCGCACCGGGAACCAGGGGACCCCCCCTAGCGGGGCCCCCGGTTTGTACTCACCACTCTTCTGACCTTCAGGCTACGTTAGGGGTGTGCGGCATGCTGCAATTGCGACCAACAAGGCGCAATGCCCTGCGGTACCAACAACCTCTCAGGACAGTGTCATGCAGCGGGGAGGCAGCTCTGACGCCTGAAGAGACTGGAACCCCCCCCCCCAACTCACACGGTGCAGGTATACTGACGCCCAAACAGCATCCCGAAAATAAAGTTCAAAATAAAAAGGAAGAAAATCCTCTGGAGCTCCAGAGCGGCATCCTCTCCTGAGGGCACATTGTTATAAACTGGCTGTAGGAGGGGGCATAGAGGGGAGGAGCCAGCACACCCAGGGGAAGAAATGTAAAGTGCACGGCTCCTTTGGACCCCATCTATACCCCATCGTACTAATTCCCCAATATCCCTTAATGGATATTAGAGAGAGTATTTTTTCAGCCTTTCTGATCTGTAGGATGTAGAGAAGACTTATTCAGTCGACAACCGTGCATAGACTTTAACTCTAATCTAGGATTGATGGCGTCCTGTATAAAGACTTTTCCCTTTGAATACTGATGGATTTCAATACTTTATCCATTTCTCACTGATTTTTGATAAAGTGGCCAAATGTCTGCGTACTGTGCAGTTGTGTGGTGCTAGAAGAACACATTTCAAAGGGCTTTCTCCGTAGTCTCTTATTGTAATGTCTTACTAACCTACAGTTTCTTAGGTCTTTAAATTGCGGACGTTATAGATAATGAGAATACACAGTCATTTTCACCTGAGAATTTTAGTATCATTTCATTTTTCTCCAGAAGAAAGATCCGCTATAAATTGAAAATTAACTAGGCTTTTTTAGTGATCACCTGCTGCCCAGGGGCGTGACCGGACCGTTCTTCTAGCCAGGGGCAAAACCGGACTGTTGCTCTAGCCAAGGGCAAAACCGGACCGATCCTCTAGCGCAGGGGCAAAACCGGACCGATCCTCTAGCGCAGGGGCAATACCGGACCGATCCTCTAGCGCAGGGGCAATACCGGACCGATCTTCTAGCCAAGGGACGTAACCGGACCGATCCTCTAGCCAAAGGACGTAACCGGACTGATCCTCTAACCAAGGGACGTAACCAGACCGATCCTCTAGCCAAGGGACGTAACCGGACCGATCCTCTAGCCAAGGGGCGTAACCAGACCATTCTTCTATCAAGGTGTCTATCCCTCTCTACATGATCTCCACTCTGTATAACAGGGATTGTCTGGATACCTTCTCCCCATAATCAATCTGTTTGCTCATGAAGTATGAAGTTTTCTATCTATGAGGTCTCTACTTGCAGACATACTAGGAATGGAACAACAAGAGAGGCTGCGCTGTGTGTCAGTAGTTAAGTACAAAGAGAGCAAACGTGTACTATGAAGGTATTAAATTTATTAAAAATGGCATGTGGTTAATAAAACAAACATAAAATAAGAGCACACCTGTATCTGTCTACAAGGTATATGGAATAGTGATAAATGGTAAATGGTATATGGCAATGAAGGTCCAATGTAAAGTTCAGAAAGAAAAAACTCAATGCGGTGCAGTCCCAGAGAAATGGTTACCTCGTATATGTCACCCGGCAGATGGTGATATATGTATATAGTACCTCTCCGATTGGGCTGGTATGAATTTCGGCCGAGCGTCCCCGGCCAAAACAATCCTGCTTTGCCCAAATTGCTGCACAGCGGAGGGACGATATCTAGTAGGCAGCCTGTCAGTAGTCACTCGTCGCGGTGAGGAGATGGTATAAGCTTGCGGCTGGATGGAAGCAAAGTCCGGTAATGCTCACCAGTTGCAGTGGTGAGATGGACGGCAGCCTGTACGGTGACGAGCCGGTAGTAGGCTGAAATTGGAAACCAAGGAGGGTTTGCACGGCAGTGTAACACCTTGGACCAGGTGTGCTAGTTTGGAGGCGGAGTCCTGACGCGTTTCGTCACGATCACGTGACTTTTTCAAAGGTATGATCCTGCCTCCACATTTACCAGTATTTAAAGCCTGAACTACTGATGACATACAGATGTCAGTGATTAACAATTAAGGCAACTGCCCCATGTAACACATTACATACACGTTCGCTCTAAAATAACACAGTTTAAAAAACACATTGTTATGGAAAACAATCGAAGCATATGGCAGAATTGACCCGTGAACAGAAACAATGTAAATCCACAGATTAACCCTCTGCATAGGGATTGCAATGTTGTGCAGAAGGTTTACTAATGGGCAATTACTACAATGAGAAGCAGGAGCTAATTAGCCGTCACCTGTGATGACATTTCAAAATTAAACATAGTTTACTTATTTGATGTTGACGATCTACTATAATTCTGAGCAAAGGACATATATTATCTAATAAAATAGGATAGAATAAAATAAACATATTTTAAAAAATAATAATGATAAATCGAGAGTAAAAATAAATAAAAAGATAAAGAATAAATGAATAAATGATTGAACTACATCTATCTGACCATCATGGATTCGAACTGGGGTCTGTGGAGGGATGCTATTCAGTGGTCTAACTCAGTGTGCCACTGACCCTGCTGTGTGTGGAAGAGATTTAGACCTGTATTTGAAAGCTGACAGACACTCGGAAGTACATGTAGAACTTGATATTAAATATTATCTCCATAACTAAAATAAAATAAATATAGGAAAAAAGAAAGAGAGACACAAAGAGTGGTCAAAGTAAAACAAACGTCAGGGTAAAGGTCATGAGTTACCTATATTCTTATTAACTCATAACGTAATAAGTCCTTATGTCGCACGTGTATAAACGTGAGAAAAAAATAAAATACATTCTCCATTGGCTGCGCACTGGTGACTGCCATGAGTTCGTATCCCACGTCGAACCGAGGCACCAAATAGTGTCTCAACCCGACGTGCCACCGACCTCACTACAATCCAACATAGCTGCAAGAAGACTATTCATTATGGGTTCTCTTAAAATTTCACAAAGACTTAGGAAGAATGTCAAAATATAGTGCCCATCTATAACATTCATTAACAGAGATTGTGTAAAGGGTTTAAAACATAAAGAAACTGGGTACCCAAAACATCTAAAACATGATTTTTTGGTTAATAGATATTGACTATTCTCATCCTAGATCGAATTCAATGCATTCATTAAGGCCCTCCGGCATTAGGGTCCTCAACTTGTGGATCCAGTAGTTCTCCCTCAGGCATAACTTTCTATATCTGTCTCCTTCGCGCGCTGTCGGTAGTATTGTCTCAATGCCAATTAATTTTATATCTTCTGGATTTTTTTGGTGTTTATCTGAAAAATGTCTAGAGACGCTATGGAACACAAAACCTTTTTGAATATTGCGTCTGTGTTCAAGAAACCTAGTTCTTAATTTTCGTGTCGTCCTACCCACATAGATAAGACCACAATTGCAGCTCAATAGATATATCACAAAAGAACTGTTACAATTAATATGTGAGCGGATCTCTACCTTAAGGGAATTAGGAGTGTTGAAGACTTTAACATTGTTTAAAATATATGAGCAGGTGATACATTGCTTGGCTCCACATCTGAAACATCCCACAATTTTGGGGAGCCATTGGACCATATTAGAGGAGTTGATATTCGCCTCTGTTTTCCTTTTGTCTATAAAAAGACTAGGTGCAAGAAGATGTTGTAGATTGTTAGACTTTTTAAAAATAACAGACGGTTTATCTTTCAACTCTGTTTTTAAAATCTGATCTGTCAAAAGTATAGTATAATTATTTATTAATGATATCCTTGACCTTGGATGAAGAGCTATTAAATTGTGTTAAAAAGTGTGGTTGATCTGAATCAAACTTGCAGTGATGTGCTTTATGTACCAATAAATCCTTCCTGTCTATAGAGTCTGCCCTATCTCTGGCTGATTTAATCAGGGATTCAGGATATCCTCGGTTCTTAAATGCGATTGATAACTCATCTGCTTGTGAATGATAATCTGTTAAACTGCTGCAATTACGTTTAATACGTCTTAATTGTCCAAATGGAATATTGTTTAACCATGGTTTGTGGTGGGAACTTTTGTAATGTAAAAAATTCAGAGTGTCAACCTCTTTACGGAACGTTTTAGTAGTAATTCTACCATCCACTATATTGACTGAGATATCAAGGAAAGAGATGGATGTATTACTAGACTCACCAGTAAAACATAAATTAAAATCATTCGAATTTAATTGTGTGATCAACTCAGAGGAAAGAGAGATATCACCATCAAAAACAAAAAACATGTCATCTATGTAACGGCCATAGTAGACGAGGTCCGCGCCAAAGCTCCGCCCCCACACATGGCAGTCTTCAAAGGCACCCATGTATAAGTTAGCGAAGCGCGGCGCGAACCTCGTCCCCATGGCCGTCCCAAGTGTTTGTAAATAATATTTCCTGTCAAACACAAAAAAATTGTGTGACAAGATTAAAAAAATGGAGTCCACTAAAAATTTTTGTAACTCAGGTTCTACATGGTTGGTCTTAGAAAGGTGATCTGCTATAACGGATAAACCCTTCTGATGTGGAATATTGGAGTATAGTGCCTATACATCACAGGTCACAAAGAAAAAGGAGCTTTGCCATTTGATCTTAGAAATGGCATTGAGAAACATAGTTGTGTCCTTTATATGTGAACGTAATGACGATGCAAGTGGCTATAAAAAGAAATCAACAAATTGTGACAAATTAGAAGTGAGGGACCCAACACCAGAAATAATGGGACGACCAGGGGGTGCAGTGAGAGATTTGTGGATCTTAGGTAAATGATAATATGTGGGGGTGATGGGATGTGATGGAATGAGGAACCTATATTCCTCTTTAGTGATAATATCTTTATCCAGTGCTTCCTTGACTAAAATAGTCAAGGATCTGTGAAAATTCTGAGAGGGGTTATTGAGTAATTTGGTGTATGTGTTACTGTCATTAAGTTGTCTGAAAGCTTCCAATAGATAATCATCTGTGTTTTGTATGACAATGGCCCCTCCCTTGTCAGCCGGCTTGATGACAAGGGAGGGGTCACTGACCAATTTTTGTAAAGCAAGTCTCTCTTGGACCGTGAGATTTTGTCTAAATTTAAATCTCCTATGTTCCCTCTGACAGAGAGTATTCAGATCATCCAAAGTTTTCTTATAAAAAATTTCTATGGGTGGGCTTCTATAATGCAAAGGAAAAAATTGTGATTTATTCTTGAATTTAGAGAGACGTTCATTCTTATGGTCTAAACTATAAATGGGAACAGTGGAATCAGATGAAGGATTCTCCCAGAGGAGGGATTCTAATGTCTCTAAACTGGTCCTATCCTGATCATCCAGTACAATAGGGAATCCATCTATTTTTCGTTGTGCTAATCTTTTGGTAGCAAAATATCTCTTTCGTGTTAATGTGCGAATGTAAGTGTTTAGTTCAATGAACAGGGTGAAAAAGGAGGGGGGTTTGGAAGGCGCAAATTTTAGACCTTTGGCTAAAAGACGTATTTCTGAGTCTCCAATAGTAGCAGAGGATAAATTATAAATGTTATCGGTGCTTATGTTCTCAAATCTCTCTTTTTTTCTTTGTAACCTACGGCCTCCTCTGCATCCTCTGTGTTTTCTTCTCTGGCCCTCTTTGGTGATTCGTGTCTTAGGACTTCGTATCGATTGGACATGTGGTCTATTGGTCTGTATTTGTGGACCCTCTGATCCTTCTCTAAAAAATTGTTAGCATAAGTGCCTGTAAACCCAGGTTTGGTGGGGGAGTTGTGATATAATGCCCCTTTAGGTCTCACTGCTGCATCGGTAGACGTGACTGCCTGTGTAAGATGATGTCCATCAATCTGTTTATGGACATGAGGGGAGTTGAATTCCCTGTCTGAATTTTGTTTCTGATATCTGTTGGCTGATCTGTTATGGAAACTGTTAGTTCTCTTGGATCTCCGATTTGAAATACTCCTAGATCTACCCCTATTGGTCATGTAGCGTTGTTTGTTGTAATTGCGAACTTTGTTTAAACTGTAGTCTTCTATGTCTCTATTGAATTTTCTATTCTTACCATCTATGATCTCTTTCTCATATATCTGTATTTTGTTGTTTAATTTCAGATCATTATGTTTGAATTGAGGATGGCCAGAAAACAAACTAAGCTTCTTCTTAGTGTCTTCTATCTCTAAAGCTAATGAGGTTACTTTGTCTCTACGATAATTAACTAACAACTCCATTAATGAGAAAGAACAATCATCCAATAGAGAATCCCATTTATTTTTCAAATTGGGATCATCAACAAAGGATAGAGTTTTGAAGATCCTGAGACCCCTTGGTATCCTCTTGTTTCTTATGTATTTTTGCAAAGTGACCATGTCCCACCAATGGCGGGTTTCTGTTTTCATCTGATCTTCTAATTTGAAGAATAGAGTATTAAATTCTTTTTCATGGTCATTCGTACTAAAAGAGGATCCAGTGGTGTCAGGGTTTTCAATATAGTCTGCTTCATAACATTGTCTCCTTCTGGCGCATTCAGAAACACAGGTCAACTCTGCCATATTGCTTCAACCGACAACACAAGTGTATATATCAATAATTAGAATCAACAAAGAATCAATAAAGAAAGGCTGCTGCATAAACAACAAATATATCCAGACAAAAAAACACTCTTAGTGCAGCGCCTAACGGTGGTATAAATAATAAAATAATAAAATACTGCTGAGACACTGCGCTTGCCTTGACCACTATGTGAAGAATGGAGAGAGTAGACTGAAACAACAAGAGAGGCTGCGCTGTGTGTCAGTAGTTAAGTACAAAGAGAGCAAACGTGTACTATGAAGGTATTAAATTTATTAAAAATGGCATGTGGTTAATAAAACAAACATAAAATAAGAGCACACCTGTATCTGTCTACAAGGTATATGGAATAGTGATAAATGGTAAATGGTATATGGCAATGAAGGTCCAATGTAAAGTTCAGAAAGAAAAAACTCAATGCGGTGCAGTCCCAGAGAAATGGTTACCTCGTATATGTCACCCGGCAGATGGTGATATATGTATATAGTACCTCTCCGATTGGGCTGGTATGAATTTCGGCCAAGCGTCCCCGGCCAAAACAATCCTGCTTTGCCCAAATTGTTGCACAGCGGAGGGACGATATCTAGTAGACAGCCTGTCAGTAGTCACTCGTCACGGTGAGGAGATGGTATAAGCTTGCGGCTGGATGGAAGCAAAGTCCGGTAATGCTCACCAGTTGCAGTGGTGAGATGGACGGCAGCCTGTACGGTGACGAGCCGGTAGTAGGCTGAAATTGGAAACCAAGGAGGGTTTGCACGGCAGTGTAACACCCTGGACCTGGTGTGCTAGTTTGGAGGCGGAGTACTGACGCGTTTCGTCACGATCACGTGACTTTTTCAAAGGTATGATCCTGCCTCCACATTTACCAGTATTTAAAGCCTGAACTACTGATGACATACAGATGTCAGTGATTAACAATTAAGGCAACTGCCCCATGTAACACATTACATACACGTTCGCTCTAAAATAACACAGTTTAAAAAACACATTGTTATGGAAAACAATCGAAGCATAGGGCAGAATTGACCCGAATTGACCCGTGATCAGAAACAATTAATTGGCATTGAGACAATACTACCGACAGCGCGCGAAGGAGACAGATATAGAAAGTTATGCCTGAGGGAGAACTACTGGATCCACAAGTTGAGGACCCTAATGCCGGAGGGCCTTAATGAATGCATTGAATTCGATCTAGGATGAGAATAGTCAATATCTATTAACCAAAAAATCATGTTTTAGATGTTTTGGGTACCCAGTTTCTTTATGTTTTAAACCCTTTACACAATCTCTGTTAATGAATGTTATAGATGGGCACTATATTTTGACATTCTTCCTAAGTCTTTGTGAAATTTTAAGAGAACCCATAATGAATAGTCTTCTTGCAGCTATGTTGGATTGTAGTGAGGTCGGTGGCACGTCGGGTTGAGACACTATTTGGTGCCTCGGTTCGACGTGGGATACGAACTCATGGCAGTCACCAGTGCGCAGCCAATGGAGAATGTATTTTATTTTTTTCTCACGTTTATACACGTGCGACATAAGGACTTATTACGTTATGAGTTAATAAGAATATAGGTAACTCATGACCTTTACCCTGACGTTTGTTTTACTTTGACCACTCTTTGTGTCTCTCTTTCTTTTTTCCTATATTTATTTTATTTTAGTTATGGAGATAATATTTAATATCAAGTTCTACATGTACTTCCGAGTGTCTGTCAGCTTTCAAATACAGGTCTGAATCTCTTCCACACACAGCAGGGTCAGTGGCACACTGAGTTAGACCACTGAATAGCATCCCTCCACAGACCCCAGTTCGAATCGGTTCCGGTATGAATGGTCGACCATGTTATGGTCGACAGTCATTAGGTCGACCACTATTGGTCGACATTGACATGGTCGACGTGGACACATTGTCGACACATGAAAATGGTCGACACATGAAAGGTCGACATATGAAAAGGTCGACATGAGTTTTTTTACTTTTTTTGGTGTCGTTTTTTGCGTAAAGTGACTGGGAACCCCAATTAGTGCACCGCGTCCCCTCGCATGGCTCGCTTCGCTCGCCATGCTTCGGGCATGGTGCCTTCGCTCCGCTACCGCTTCGCTCGGCACACTTTACCGTTCCAATCGTAGTCCATGTGGATCGTAAAGTATGGAAAAGTTCCCCAAAAGAAAAAAAAGTTAAAAAACTCATGTCGACCTTTTCACGTGTCGACCTTTCATGTGTCGACCATTTTCATGTGTCGACCATGTGTCCATGTCGACCATGTCAATGTCGACCAATAGTGTCGACCTAATGACTGTCGACCATAACATGGTCGACCATGTGAATATAACTGGTTCGAATCCATGATGGTCAGATAGATGCAGTTCAATCATTTATTCATTTATTCTTTATCTTTTTATCTATTTTTACTCTCAATTTATTATTATTATTTTTTAAAATATGTTTATTTTATTCTATCCTATTTTATTAGATAATATATGTCCTTTGCTCAGAATTATAGTAGATCGTCAACATCAAATAAGTAAACTATGTTTAATTTTGAAATGTCATCACAGGTGACGGCTAATTAGCTCCTGCTTCTCATTGTAGTAATTGCCCATTAGTAAACCTTCTGCACAACATTGCAATCCCTATGCAGAGGGTTAATCTGTGGATTTACATTGTTTCTGTTCACGGGTCAATTCTGCCATATGCTTCGATTGTTTTCCATAACAATGTGTTTTTTAAACTGTGTTATTTTAGAGCGAACGTGTATGTAATGTGTTACATGGGGCAGTTGCCTTAATTGTTAATCACTGACATCTGTATGTCATCAGTAGTTCAGGCTTTAAATACTGGTAAATGTGAAGGCAGGATCATACCTTTGAAAAAGTCACGTGATCGTGACGAAACGCGTCAGGACTCCGCCTCCAAACTAGCACACCTGGTCCAAGGTGTTACACTGCCGTGCAAACCCTCCTTGGTTTCCAATTTCAGCCTACTACCGGCTCGTCACCGTACAGGCTGCCGTCCATCTCACCACTGCAACTGGTGAGCATTACCGGACTTTGCTTCCATCCAGCCGCAAGCTTATACCATCTCCTCACCGCGACGAGTGACTACTGACAGGCTGCCTACTAGATATCGTCCCTCCGCTGTGCAGCAATTTGGGCAAAGCAGGATTGTTTTGGCCGGGGACGCTCGGCCGAAATTCATACCAGCCCAATCGGAGAGGTACTATATACATATATCACCATCTGCCGGGTGACATATACGAGGTAACCATTTCTCTGGGACTGCACCGCATTGAGTTTTTTCTTTCTGAACTTTACATTGGACCTTCATTGCCATATACCATTTACCATTTATCACTATTCCATATACCTTGTAGACAGATACAGGTGTGCTCTTATTTTATGTTTGTTTTATTAACCACATGCCATTTTTAATAAATTTAATACCTTCATAGTACACGTTTGCTCTCTTTGTACTTAACTACTGACACACAGCGCAGCCTCTCTTGTTGTTTCAGTCTACTCTCTCCATTCTTCACATAGTGGTCAAGGCAAGCGCAGTGTCTCAGCAGTATTTTATTATTTATACCACCGTTAGGCGCTGCACTAAGAGTGTTTTTTTTATACTAGGAATGGAGTACCTATATTAAGGAATGAAGACCATCCTGTCACATACACTTCCCATTACTCTGCTTTAGAAAATAAGAACTATTAGGAGGTTCCAATTCTTAATTTAAGCATGGTCCACTGAATACAGTGACCTCCTACTATGATCCGTGTGCTGAAGACCAATGTCACGGCCTACTTGAAAAAGGAGACTGGCGTTCTAGGGCAGAGAGCTCAGTTCTCAGCTTGCCTTCTTATTGCTGAGACTCAACACCATGTTAGTTACAGAAAACAAATCCTACCCGACCTCAGTGACATGATAAGAAGACCATGGGATTAATATGGGCTGATGGCTCCTGATGTATGAGATATACCAGAGAGTGTAGGGAGGAGACTGATCAGATATCTGGGCTGGTAACACACAGTGACATGATGTGAGGGAGAGAGCAGGAGTATAATAGGGGCTGATGGCTCCTGATGTATGAGATACACCAGAGAGTGTGGGGGAGGAGACTGGTCAGGTCTCTGGGCTGGTAACACAGTGACATGATGTGAGGGAGAGAGCAGGAGTATAATAGGGGCTGATGGCTCCTGATGTATGAGATACACCAGAGAGTGTGGGGAGGAGACTGGTCAGTTCTCTGGGCAGGTAACACACAGTGACATGATGAGAGAGGGAGAGCAGGAGTATAATAGGGGTTGATGTCTCCTGATGTATGAGATACACCAGAGAGTGTGGGGAGGAGACTGGTCAGATCTCTGGGCTGGTAACACACAGTGACATGATGTGAGGGGAGAGCAGGAGTATAATAGGGGCTGATGTCTCCTGATGTATGAGATACACCAGAGTGTGGGGAGAAGACTGGTCAGATCTCTGGGCTGGTAACACACAGTGACATGATGTGAACGTGAGAGCAGGAGTATAATAGGGGCTGATGGCTCCTGATGTATGAGATACACCAGAGAGTGTGGGGAGGAGACTGGTCAGATCTCTGGGCTGGTAACACAGTGACATGATGTGAAGGGGAGAACAGGAGTATAATAGGGGTTGAAGGCTCCTGATGTATGAGATACACCAGAGAGTGTGGGGAGGAGACTGGTCAGATTTCTGGGCTGGTAACACAGTAACATGATGTGAAGGGGAGAGTTGGAGTATAATAGGGTCTGAAGTCTTCTGATGTATGAGATACACCATAGAGCAGTGTTTCCCAACATCGGTCCTATAGGCACACTAACAGTCCTGGTTTTAGTGATATCCAGGTTTGAACACAGGTGACTTAATTAGTACCTCAGTTATTTTGATTTAACCATCTGTACTGAAGCCTGGATATCACTAAAACCTGCACTGTTGGTGTGCCTTGAGGACCGTGGTTGGGAATGCCTGCCATAGAGTGTGGGGAGGAAACTGGTCAGATCTTTGGGCTGGTAACACACAGACATGATGTGAGGCGGAGAGTATAATAGGGGCTGATGGCTACTGATGTACAATATACCCCAGAGAGTGTGGGGAAGACACAGGTCAGATCTTTGGGCTGGTAACACACAGTAACACACGCAGGAGTATAATAGAGGTGATGGCTCCTGACTCCATACTGGGAAAAAACAAATTCCTCATTAGTTTGTACTGACAGAGGAGGCTGTAGGATAAGAGATTGCTGTAGTGACTGAGGAAGGAGAATATGTGACTCTTTTCTGTAATAAGTATTTATTACTCACCTGTGCTGATATCTGTAGGGATCTCCTCCTCCTTACACTGCTGATCACCTCTCACATACGGCTCTTCTTCTCCCTCTATATCTTCTGCCTTTATATCATTCACATACGTCTCTTCTTCTCCCTCTATATCTTCTGCCTTTATATCAGTCACATACATCTCTTCTTCTCCCTCTATAGCTTCTGCCTTTATATCAGTCACATACGTCTCTTCTTCTCCCTCTATATCTTCTGCGTTCATATCAGTCACATACGTCTCTTCTTCTGCCTTCATATCAGTCACGTACGTCTCTTCTCCTTCTATATCTATATCTTCTGCCTCTATATCAGTCACATACGTCTCTTCTTCTCCCTCTATATCTTCTGCTTTCTTATCAGTCACATACGTCTCTTCTTCTCCCTCTGTATCTTTGATTTTAATATTATTTAATTGGGCTTCACCCTATGTAAACAAGACAAATATAATGACACACAGCTCCTCTACACAAATATAGTGACAGTCACTTTGGTTTATTGGGGAGACCCTAGAGCCCACCTACCTGACCCTCCTGTGGGGTCCTGTGATTCTCCTCTGTACAATCCTGGGAATACAGAGGACGGGGACATCTCCCTCTATATCTTCTGCCTTTATATCAGTCACATACGTCTCTTCTTCTCCCTCTATATCTTCTGCCTTTATATCAGTCACATACGTCTCTTCTCCTCCCTCTATATCTTCTGCCTTTATATCAGTCACATACGTCTCTTCTTCTCCCTCTATATCTTCTGCCTTTATATCAGTCACATACGTCTCTTCTTCTCCCTCTATATCTTCTGCCTTTATATCAGTCACATACGTCTCTTCTTCTCCCCCTGTATCTTCTGTTTTAATATCAGACAGACGTTCTACCTAAAAAACAAACAAAAACACTATAATAACATTTGCATACAGTCAGATTAAAATGAGGTGGAACAGTATAATATCAGTGCATAATACACACACAGCTTTTCTACAGATCATATAGTGACAGTCACTTTAGTATATTGGTGAGACCCTAAATCCCACCTACCTGATCCTCCTGTGGGATCCTGTGATTCTCCTCTGTACAATCCTGGGAATACAGAGGACGGGGACATCTCTCTGGGGTATCTCTGTTACTGGGCCCATCTGTAGGAGACACACAGTGACTGAGTACAGTGTATATATGTGATTATTAGGTGATGTGTGTATATAGGGGCCCCCATACCTGCTCTCCCCTGTACAATACATGACAGTCTCCTCTTATCCAGAGATGTAAGGGGCCGGTGATTCTCCATCATCACGTCCTTGTACAGACCCCTGTGTTCCTCTATATACTCCCCCTCCTGCATGGAGACATAGACAGTGATATCCTGACACCTTAAAGGAACCTGACACACACAGTGATACAGTCATCACCCAGACACATCCCCTGGTGTTACTGTATAATGCCCCATTCCCAGCAGTCACCTCTCCAGTTATCACCCAGACACATCCCCTGGTGTTACTGTATAATGCCTCATTCCCAGCAGTCACCTCTCCAGTCATCACCCAGATACGTCCCCTGGTGTTACTGTATAATGTCCCATTCCCAGCAGCCACCTCTCCAGTCATCACCCAGACACGTCCCCTGGTGTTACTGTATAATGTCCCATTCCCAGCAGTCACTTCTCCAGTCATCACCCAGACACGTCCTCTGGTGTTACTGTATAATGCCCCATCATCAGCAGTCACCTCTCCAGTCATCACCCAGACACATCCCCTGGTGTTACTGTATAATATCCCATTCCCAGCAGTCATCTCTCCTGTCATCACCCAGACATCTCCCCCGGTGTTACTGTATAATGCCCCATTCCCAGCAGTCACCTCTCCAGTCATCACCCAGACACGTCCCCTGGTGTTACTGTATAATGCCCCATTCCCAGCAGTCACCTCTCCAGTCATCACCCAGACACATCCCCCGGTGTTACTGTATAATGTCCCATTCCCAGCAGTCACCTCTCCAGTCATCACCCAGACACATCCCCTGGTGTTACTGTACAATGCCCCATTCCCAGCAGTCACCTCTCCAGTCATCACCCAGACACATCCCCTTGTGTTACTGTATAATGTCCCACTCCCAGCAGTCACCACTCCAGTCATCAACCAGACATGTCCCCTGGTGTTACTGTATAATGCCCCATTCCCAGCAGTCACCTCTCCAGTCATCACCCAGACACGTCCCCCGGTGTTACTGTATAATGTCCCATTCCCAGCAGTCACCTCTCCAGTCAGCAGCTGAATGATCTTGTTGGTTAGCTCCAGGATCTTTTGGTCATTGGGTCTCTCATGTATTAGTGAGTCAGGTGGAGGCACTGGGATGGGGCTCTGGGTTCTACTCAGTCCTCCTGACACACGGGGATGGCTGTTGAGTATCTCACACTCATTGGATGTCTTCTTCACTACTGTGTAATCCTGAGTAATGGAGGAGACATCAAATATCAATATATACACTCCAAGACCCCCCCCTCACCTCCCCAGTCATGTCCTTTTGTTATTACTATAGCTATAAGTGACTTCACAGTGACGCTTCTAAATCATCTCACCTCCCCAGTCATGTCCCTGTATTATGACTATAGATATTAGTGACGTCACTGTAATGCTCTCGGATCCTCTAACCTTCTCAGTCATGTCCCTGTATTACTACTATAGATATGTGATGTCACATTGACGCTCCCAGATTCCCTCAGCTCCCCAGTCATGTCCCTGTATTAATACTATTGATATAAGTGATGTCACTGTGACCTCACAGATTCCCTCACCTCCCCAGTCATATCCCTGTATTATTACTATAGATAAAAGTGACATTACTGTGACGCTCCCAGATCCCCTCACCTCCCCAGTCACGTCTCTGTATTATTACTATAGATGTCAGTGACGTCACTGTGACGCTCCTAGATCACCTTACCTCCCCAGTCATGTCCTTGTATTATTACTATAGATATGTGACATCATTGCGCCTCTACCAGATCCCCTTACCTCCCCAGTCATGACCCTGCATTATTACTATAGATCTGTGACTTCACAGTGACGCTCCCAGATCCCCTCACCTCCCCAGTCATGTTCTCGTATTATTACAACAGATATTGTCACGATCCGGGTATCTGGACGCCATTACTTACCCTTCAGATGCCTCCTAAGGCGGGCTCAGCGTTCCAGGACCGGATTCCGCTGTTCCTGAGTTTCCACATGCAGAGTGTCAGAGTGGTGTTTTCATCAGCCGCGGCCTCCGCTGTGCCCGCGTGGTTAAATGTGCATCTATCAGCCTGGCGTCTCCTGTCTCCGGTGGCCGGCGCCGCCATTACTGTTTCCCAGACCACATGGATTACAAACCAAACTTCCCTCCAAGTGTCTGCATGGGCGCAGCCATCTTGGATTCTGTCATCTGATCATTTCCACCAATCTGCTGTCTGTATTGTTGATTTGCATAATTGCCTAGCCAACCCCTTCCTTGCTGCAGGTATAAGTAAGCTGTGCCTGAGCAAGGAAGACGTCAGTGCTTTGGTTGTCAAACCTAGTTCCTGTTTGTCTCTCTCCTGTGATTGTCTTCCAGGTTCCAGCTCCTGTCTCAAGACTTCCACCATAGAGACCCGCACCAGCATTCCACCTGCGGTGTAGCCTGACTCTCCAATCCATTGTGGATTCATCTGTTTCCAGCTACAACATTACCTGCTTCCAGCTCAGCTTCCAGCAGAGTACAGCTTCCCTTAAAGGGCCGGTGTCCTTTCTACACTTTACCACTCTCCACCGGTATTATTATTTCTCCGCTCTCAAGTTCTACATTTCAGTTCATATTTCATCGCTCCCAAGTTCATTTATTATTTAACTGGTTCCAGCCAGTATCCACTCCGTGCTAACAACAGTCTGGTTCCAGCCAGTATCCACAGCAGCTGTTTTACCTTCAGCAACCCAGCTTTTCCTGGAACACCAGCTGGCACAATCCTGGGTTATCTCCATTGCTACAGTCGGGCCTGGTAAGGACTTTCCATCTAGAAGATCATAAGAACTATCTCACACTACCAGTGCCCTGTGGCTCCTGCCATCCTGTAGTACTCAGGAACTGTATTTATTCTTTGCTGACTTTTACATTTTCTTTTACTGCTGCTGTGTTGCGGAGTTGTCATAATAAACATCATTGACTTTTATCCAAGTTGTCGTGGTCACGCCTTCGGGCAGTTATTATTCATGTTACTTACATGTCCAGGGGTCTGATACAACCTCCCAGGTTCCGGTACATCTCAGCCCCTACAACTGAGGCTGCCTCCCGTCAGCTCAGGCCCTCAGTTGTGACAGATATAAGTGATGTCACAGTGACAATCCCAGATCCCCTCAACTCCCCAGTCATGTCCCTGTATTATTACTATAGA
Source organism: Pseudophryne corroboree (assembly GCF_028390025.1). Taxonomy (NCBI): domain Eukaryota; kingdom Metazoa; phylum Chordata; class Amphibia; order Anura; family Myobatrachidae; genus Pseudophryne; species Pseudophryne corroboree. The sequence continues at coordinate 554,382 of NW_026967510.1, read as the reverse complement.
TGTGAGTCACAGTGACCCTCCCAGATCCCCTCACCTCCCCAGTCATGTCCCTGTATTATTACTATAGATATAAGTGATGTCACTGTGACACTCCCAGATCCCCTCACCCTCCCCAGTCATGTCCCTGTACTATTACTAAAAACAAGTGTTGTTACAGTTACGCTACCATATTCCCTCACCTCCCCATTAATGTCCCTGTATTATTACTATAGCTATAAGTGACTTCACAGTGACGCTTCTAAATCATCTCACCTCCCCAGTCATGTCCCTGTATTATTTCTATAGATATGAGTGACGTCACTATGAAGCTCCAAAATCCCTTCACCTCCCCAGTCATGTCCCTTTATTATGACTATAGATATTAGTGACGTCACTGTAATGCTCTCGGATCCCCTCACCTTCTCAGTCATGTCCCTGTATTACTACTATAGATAAAAGTAATGTCACTGTATAGCTCCCAGATCCCCTCACCTCTCCAGTCATGACCCTGTATTACTACTATAGATATAAGTGATGTCACTGTGACACTCCCAGATCCCCTCACCTCCCCAGTCACGTTTCTGAATTATTACTATAGATATAAGTGATGTCACTGTGACACTCACAGATTCCCTCACCTCCCCAGTCATATCCCTGTATTATTACTATAGATAAAAGTGACATTACTGTGACACTTCCAGATCCCCTCACCCCACCCAGTCACATCTCTGCATTATTGCTACAAATATAAGTGAGGTCATTGTGACGCTCCCAGATCTCCTCACCTCCCCAGTCATGTCCTAGTATTATTACTATAGATATGTGACTTCACAGTGACCCTTCCAGATCCCCTCACCTCCCCAGTCGTCTCTGTATTATTACAATAGATATAAGTGACATCACTGTGCCACTCCCAGATCACCTTACCTCCCCAGTCATGTCCTTGTATTATTACTATAGATATGTGACATCATTGCCCCTCTCCAAGATCCTCTCACCTCCCCAGTCATGTCCCTGTATTATTACTATAGATATGTGACTTCACAGTGACGCTCCCAGATCCCCTCACCTCCCCAGTCACGTTCTCGTATTATTACAATAGATATAAGTGATGTCACAGTGACAATCCCAGATCCCCTCAACTCCCCAGTCATGTCCCTGTATTATTACTATAGATGTGAGTCACTGTTACACTCCCAGATCCCCTCACCTCCCCAATCATGTCCCTGTATTATTACTAAAAATAAGTGATGTTACAGTTACACTACCATATTCCCTCACCTCCCCATTAATGTCCCTGTATTATTACTATAGATAAAAGTTAGGTCACTGTGACGCTCCCAGATTCCCTCACCTCCCAAGTCACGTCCCTCTATTATGATTACAGATATTAGTGATGTCACTGTGACGCTCCCAGATCCCACCACCCCAGTCATGTCCCAGTATAATTACTATATATAAAAGTGATGTCACTGTAGTGCTCCCAGAACCCCTCACCTCCCCAGTCATGTCCCTGTATTAGTACGATAGATGTGATGTCACGGTGACGCTCCCAGATCGCCTCACCTTCCCAGTCATGTCCCTGTATTATTACTTTAGATATAAGTGATGTCACTGTGACACTCCCAGATACCCTCCCCAGTCATGTGCCTGAATTATTACTATAGATAAAAGTGACATCACTGTGATTCTCCCAGATCCCCTCACCTCACTAGTCACGTCCCTGAATTATTACTATAAATATGCTATGTCAAAGTGACGCTCCCAGATCCCCTCACCTCCCCAGTAATGTCACTGTATTATTACTATAGATATAAGTTACATCACAGTGACGCTTCCAGATCCCCTCACCTCCCCAGTCATGTCCCTGTATCATCACTATAGACATATTTGACATCACAGTGACGCTTCCATATCCCCTCACCTCTCCAGTCATGTTTCTGTATTATTACTATAGATATAAGTTGTTACTATGACGCGCCCAGATTCCATCACCTCCCCAGTCACGTCCCTGTATTATTACTATAGATATATGTGATGTCACTGTGACACTCCCAGATCCCCTCACCTCCCCAGCCATGTCCCTGTATTATTACTATAGATATAAGTGATGTCACTGTGATGCTGTCAGATTACCTCCCCTCCCCAGTAATATACCTGTTATATTACTATAGATATAAGTGATGTCACAGTGAGGCTCCCAGATCCCCTCACCTCCCCAGTCAGGTCGCTGTGTTATTACTATAGATATGTGATGTTACTGTGACACTCCCAGATCCCCTTACCTCCCCAGTTATGTCCCTGTGTATTTCTATAGCTATATGTGACATCATTGTGACATTCCCAGATTCCCTCACCTCCCTATTCATGTGCCTGTATTATTACTACAGATATAAGTGATGTCAGTGTGACACACCCAGATCCACTCACCTCCCCAGTCATGTCCCTGTATTATTATTCTTATTATTCTTATTTTCTATTACGTCCTTGAGGATGTTGGGGACACCAAAAGAACCATGGGATATAGACGGATCCGCAGGAAATATGGGCACTTTAAGACTTTCAAAGGGGCGCGACCTGGCTCCTCCCTCTATATCCCTCCCCAGACTCAGTTTAGAAAATGTGCCCTGCGAGATGGAGGCACTCGGGGGAGCTCTTAGAGTTTCTCTGAAAAGACTTAATGTTAGGTTTTTTATTTTGGGGAGATCTGCTGGCTACAGACTCCCTGCTTCGTGGGAAAAAGGCGAGAGCAGTCTAGACCCACTTCTAATGAGTTTCAGGGCTCTGCTGCTGCTGACAGGATGCCTTCAGCTACTGAGGGGAGATGAAAGCCAGGCTCTCCTGGATGCTCCCTCCCAGAGCTTGCCGTCCCCCCTCTTCAAGCCAGAAGTCAGAAGACAGGTGAGTATGTGAGGAAAAGACATCTTCTCTTCAACAAAGACGGCATATAGAGGTATCGCGCAGCATGATTTGCTCAGTGCGCGCCAGGCTCCTGGACTGTACACACCGCTGGGGGGGGGGGGGTGCCCTGGGGAGGTAAAAAAATACGATTTTAAACCTACCAGTAAATCTTTTTCTTGCAGTCTGTAGGGGATGCTGGGGACTCCGTAAGGACCATGGGGATAGACGGGCTCCGCAGGAGACATGGGCACTTTAAGAAAGACTTTAGGTTAGAGAAACTGTGCCACGGACAGTACGAGGAAAGGATTTTTGTTAATCTAAGGGCAAGATTCATACCAGCCACACCAATCACACCGTATAACTTGTGTATATACTAACCAGTTAACAGTATGAAAACAACGTAGCATCAGTCCGAGACCGATTAAACTATAACATAACCCTTTAGTAAGCAAAACTATATACAAGTCTTGCAGAAGTAGTCCACACTTGGTACGGGCGCCCAGCATCCTCTATGGACTACGAGAAAAAGATTTACCGGTAGGTTTAAAATCTTATTATCTCTTACGTCCTAGAGGATGCTGGGGACTCCGTAAGGACCATGGGGATTATACCAAAGCTCCCAAACGGGCGGGAGAGTGCGGATGACTCTGCAGCACCGATTGAGCAAACAGGAGGTCCTCCTCAGCCATGGTATTAAACTTATAGAATTTTGCAAAGGTGTTTAAACCCGACCAAGTAGCAGCTCGGCACAGCTGTAATGCCGAGACCCCTCAGGCAGCCGCCCAAGAAGGGCCCACCTTCCTCGTGGAATGGGCCTTGACCGATTTCGGTAACGGCAATCCAGCCGTAGAATGAGCCTGCTGAATCGTGTTACAGATCCAGCGAGCAATAGTCTGCTTTGAAGCAGGAGCGCCAACCTTGTTGGCTGCATACAGGACACAGTGCTTCTGTTTTTCTGACTCTAGCCGTTATGGCCACATCAAGGGACTCGGAATCCTCCAAGTCACGTGTAGCCACAGGCACCACAATAAGTTGGTTCATATGAAAAGATAGGTAAAAATTGAGGACGGGTCCGCAATTCCGCTCTATCCATATGGAAAACCAGATAGGGGCTTTTATGAGACAAAGCCGCCAATTCTGACACTCGCCTAGCCGAAGCCAAGGCTAACAACATGACCACTTTCTAAGTGAGATATTTCAACTCCACCGTTTGAAGTGGTTCACAAAAGTCTGTACTTCTGGGAGAGAAGTGAATTCTTTCTGAAAGAAAATGGATAAGGCCGAAATCTGAACCTTAATGGAGCCTACTTTTAGGCCCAAATTCACTCCAGTTTGTAAGAAGTGAAGGAAACGGCCCAGATAGAATTCTTCCGTAGGAGCATTCCCAGCCTCACACCAAGAAACATACTTTCGCCATATACGGTGATAATGTTTAGCTGTCACGTCCTTCCTAGCTGAGGAGTGACCTCATCCGGAATACCTTTTTCCGCTAGGATCCGGCGTTCAACCGCCATGCCGTCAAACGCAGCCGTGGTAAGTCTTGGAACAGACAGGGCCCCTGTTGTAACAGGTCCTGCCTTAGAAGAAGAGGCCACGGATCTTCTGTGAGTATCTTCTGCAGATCCGGATACCAGGCCCTTCGCGGCCAATCTGGTACAATGAGAATTGTCTGTACTCCCCTTTTTTCCTTATTATTCTCAACCCTTGGGTAAGAGAGGAAGAGAAGGAAACACATAGACCGACTGGAACACCCACGGTGTCACTAGGGCGTCTACAGCTACTGCCTGAGGGTCTTTTGATCTGGCGCAATACCTCTGTAGCTTTTTGTTGAGGTGGGATGTCATCATGTCTATCTGGGGCAGTCCCCCCCTGACCTGCAATCTGTACGAAGACTTCCTGATGAAGTTCCCACTCTCCTGGATGCAGGTCGTTTCTGCTCAGGAAGTCTGCTTCCCAGTTGTCCACTCTCGGAATGAACACTGCCGACAGTGCGCTTACATGATTTTCCGCACAGATCCTGGTGGCTTCCGCCATTGCCACTCTGCTCCTTGTGCCGCCTTGACGGTTTACATGAGCCACTGCAATGATGTTATCTGACTGGATCAGAACTGGTTGCTCGCGAAGTAAGGTCTTCGTTTGATGTAGGGCATTGTATATGGCCCTCAGTTCCAGGATATTGATGTGAAGACAAGTCTCTTGACTTGACCAAAGACCTTGGAAGTTTCTTCCCTGTGTGACTGTTCCCCAACCTCGGAGGCTCGCGTCCGTGGTCATCAGGATCCAGTCCTGAATGCCGAACCTGCGGCCTTCTAGAAGGTGAGCACTCTGTTGCCTCCACAGGAGAGATACCCTGGCTCTGGGGGACAGAGTGATCAACTGATAAATTTTTAGATGTGACCCGGACCACTTGTCCAGTAGGTCCCATTGGAAAGTCCATATTGCATACTATTTGCCAATTGTGGCTGTAACTTTGCATCATCTTAGTCGACACTAGAGTCAGAATCCGTGTCGGCATCAGTGTCTACTATTTTGGATAGTGGGCGCTTTTGAGCCCCCGGAGGTCCCTGTGACATAGGGGAAAGGCAGGGTTTGACGCCTGTACATTCCCAAGACTCCGTGCAATAAATTTACATTAGCACTAAAACATTCCACATATCCAACCAGTCAGGTGTCGGCGTTGCCGACGGAGACACCACAGTCATTTACTCCACCTCCTCCCTATAAGAGCCTTCTACCTCAGACATGCCGACACACGCGTACCGAGACACCACACATTCAGGGAATCCTTTTATCTGAAGACAGTTCCCCCACAAGGCCCTTTGGAGAGACAGAGAGAGAGTATGCCAGCACACACCCAGCGCTAATGACCCAGGGAAAAACACACAATATGTTTACCCAGATAGCGCTCTAAATTTATTTTTGCGCCAAATTATGTGCCCCCCCCCTTCTTTAAAACCCTCTTTCACTGTGGATAAGCAGGGGAGAGTCCGGGGAGCTTCCTCTCAGCGCTGTGCTGTGGAGAAAATGGCGCTGGTGAGTGCTGAGGAAGAAGCCCCGCCCCTTCAGCGGCAGGATTCTGTCCCGCTAAAATATATAAAAAACTGGCGGGGGCTCTTTATATATACAGTGCCTAGCTGTATATGTCTACTTTTGCCAGAAAATGAGGTTATATTGCTGCCCAGAGCGCCACCCCCTGCTCCCTGCACCCTTACAGTGACTGCCGTGTGTGAGGTGTGTGGGAGCAATGGCGCATAGCTTTACTGCTGTGCGTTACCTCAGTGAAGATCTGAAGTCTTCTGCCGCCTCTGAAGTCTTCTTCTCATGCTCACCCGGCTTCTATCTTCCGACTCTGTGAGGAGGACGGAGGCGCGGCTCCGGGACGAACTCCAGGGTGAGACCTGTGTTCCGACTCCCTCTGGAGCTAATGGTGTCCAGTAGCCTAAGAAACAAAGCCTTGAAACTCACAGAAGTAGGTCTGTTTCTCTCTCCTCAGTCCCTCGATGCAGGGAGTCTGTTGCCAGCAGAGCTCCCTGAAAATAAAAAACCTAACAAATATACTTTCTCACAGGAAGCTCAGGAGAGCTCCCCTGTAATGCACCCAGTCTCCTCTGGGCACAGTATCAAACTGGGGTCTGGAGGAGGGGCACAGAGGAGCCAGTGCACACCCATACCTAAAGTCTTTCTTAAAGTGCCCATGTCTTCTGCGGAGCCCGTCTATCCCCATGGTCCTTACGGAGTCCCCAGCATCCTCTAGGACGTAAGAGAAATACCTCATAAATAAGGCTGGCAAATTTGTACAGTGCCCTGGCACTGCCCGCAAACCCCCTCCAGGATGAACATGTAAAAATAAGCGGGAAGAAGCGCGCCATGTTGGGGGCGGGGCTTCTTCCTCCAGGCTCACTCGACACCATTTCCTCCTCCAAGCAGCAGCGCTGGTCCTTCCTCACAGCAGACAAGTACCAGGGGCTATAAAAATGAGGGGGGCAGATTATTTCTATACAGATATATAGCGTTGCAGCTCTGTGACACTTGAGGGTGTTTTCAGAACTGCACTTTGGCGCTGTGGTGTGAGCTGGCTCCTTTCCTTTTGTTCCCTCACAGGCTTTTCTTTGGGTGCTGTTAGGGAGACAACATGTCTGAGGCCGAATTTTCCTCTCAGGGGGATAATTTATTGGAGACACCAAATGTTTTAGGGGTCCTGTCGGGACCGCCGACAGCTGATTGGTTAAATGCTTTAAATGCTAATGTTACACTGTTAAATCAAAAGTTTACTGAATCTGACTCTCAACTGCAGATTTGGAAGAGATCAGTAGATGACGCTTTATTACAAGGGTCACTGAAACGTAGTGTTGACCAATTAGATGACACAGATACCGACACTGACTCTGATACCGGTGCCGATTATGCTGATTCTAGATTAGATCCTAAATTGGCTAAAGTATTCAATATATGATTGTGGCTGTCAAAGACATATTACGTATTGATGAGGACCCCTTTACACCAGAAACGAGGGTCCTTATTTACAAAGAAAAGAGACGCTCGGTTTCTTTTCCTCCTTGTTTTGAACTAAATGACCTTTTTTATGGCATTTGGAATACACCTGATAAGAAATTTCTCATTCCTAATAGGACCAAGGTGGCGTACCCCTTTCCCGCAGCAGATAGGGATAAGTGGGAAACACCACCCACAGTAGACAAAGCCCTAGCACGCTTGTCAAAACAGGTAGCGATCCCTGCAGCTCAGTCGACGACTCTTAAGGAGCCGGCTGATCGTAAGCAGGAGGCTACTTTAAAAGCTATATTTACTACCACGGGGACGCAGCTTAGACCGCTTATTGCGTCAGCGTGGGTTAGTAGCGCCATTGAAAAATGGGCTGAAAGTTTATCTGCTGATTTGGATACATTGGATAGAGATAGCATCCTAGTGACGCTTGGTTACATCAGGGACGCGGCTGCGTACTTGAAAGAGGCTGCAAGAGATGCTGCCTCCTGGGGGTTAAGGCTAATGCTATGTCTACTGCGGCTAGGCGTGCGCTATGGACTAATCAATGGAATGCTAACGCGGATTCCAAGACAAACATGGAGTCCCTTCCCTTTAAGGGTGGGGAACTGTTTGGTGATGGCCTTACTGATTTAGTATCAGCGGCCACTGCAGGTAAGTCTACTTATTTACCTAATGCTCCTGCGCAACAGAAGAAACCACACTATCAAATGCAGTGCTTTCGGCCCAACAAATATAGAAAAGGCCGAGGTAACTTCTTCCTCGCTACCAGAGGTAGAGGAAGGGGCAAGAGAACTCCCGCTTCCTCGAGTTCACAGAAGTCCTCCTCGGCTTTCGCCAAATCAACAGCATGACGCCGGGTGGGGACACGTCTAAGGCTTTTCAGTCAGGTTTGGGTTCGCTCGGACCTGGACCTTTGGGTGTTACAAATTGTGACCCAAGGGTACAAACTGGAATTTCAAGACGTCCCCCCCCCCCCCCCCCGTCGTTTTTTCAAATCACCCTTACCAGTTTCGCTTCCAGACAGAGCTCTAGTCTGTGGAGCAATACAAAAGTTATGTCAAAATCAGGTTGTGATCCCGGTCCCCCGGGAGCAAAAAGGGGAAGGTTTTTATTCAAGCCTATTTGTAGTGCCAAAGCCGTATGGCTCGGTACGACCAATCTTCAACCTAAAATCTCTAGATTTTTTCCTGAAGAAATTCAAATTCAAGATGGAGTCTCTCCGAGCGGTGTTCTCCAGCCTGGAGGAGGGGGAATTCATGGTGTCGTTGGACATAAAGGATGCCTACCTTCATGTTCCCATGTATCCCCCTCATCAGAGTTATCTCAGGTGTGCAATCCAGGATACTTACTACCAATTTCAAACGTTGCCATTTGGCCTGTCCACGGCTCCGAGGATTTTCACAAAAGTCATGGTAGAAATTATGGTTCTCCTCAGAAAAAGATTACAATTATCCCGTACTTGGACGATCTCCTGATAATGGCGAGGGCCAAGGAAAAACTGGTACAGGACATTACACTGTCTCTGTCGCTTCTACAACAGCACGGCTGGCTCTTGAACCTGCCGAAATCACAATTAGTTCCAACAACTCGGTTGTCATTTTTGGATATGTTTCTGGACACGGTCCAGCTGAGAGTGTTCCTCTCTCTGGAGAAAGCACTGGAAATTCAGAGTTTGGTAAAACTCATTCTGAAACCACCAACAGTCTCCATTCATCAATGCATTCGGTTGCTAGGGAAAATGGTGGTGGCATACGAGGCCCTCCAATTTGGGAGGTTCCATGCCAGAGTATTTCAGTGGGACCTGTTAGACAAATCGTCTGGATCCCACCTCCATATGCACCGGAGGAGAGTTCTATCCCCCAACACCAGGATCTCACTCCTGTGCTGGCTCCACAGCTCTCACCTCTTAGAAGGACGCAGATTTGGGATCCAAGACTGGATCCTAGTGACCACGGATGCAAGTCTCTGAGGTTGGGGAGAAGTCACACAAGGGGTGACCTTCCAAGGAAGATGGTCAAGTCAGGAAACTCTTCTTCACATAAACGTGCTGGAGTTGAGGGCCATTTACAACGGCCTTCTACAAGCGAAGCATCTTCTTCGAAACTGGCAGAATTGAGAACTCAGCAACAATTTCTGCCAAAGGTGGTTTCCTCTTTTCATATTAACCAACTGGCACTTTGGCTGAGGAAAAGTCTCTGGATGTCGTAAGAGCTTTGAAAATTTACGTTGCCAGAACAGCTCCAGTTAGAAAAACAGAGTCTCTGTCTGTGCTATATGCTCCCAATAAACTTGGGTATCCTGCTTCCAAGCAGACTATTGCCCGCTGGATATGTCACACGATTCAGCAGGCTCATTCCACGGCAAGTTTGTTGTTACCTAAATCGGTAAAAGCCCATTCCACTAGAAAGGTGGGCTCGTCCTGGGTGGCTGCCCGGGGTGTCTCGGCATTACAACTTTGCCGAGCAGCTACTTGGTCGGGGTCAAACATGTTTGCTAAGTTTTACAAGTTTGATACCTTGGCCGATGAAGTCCTAAAGTTTGGTCAATCTGTGCTGCAGAGTTGTCCGCACTCTCCCGCCCGTTATAGAGCTTTGGTATGATCCCATGGTTCTTTTGGTGTCCCCAACATCCTCAAGGACGTAATAAAAAATGGGATTTTAATACCTACCGGTAAATCCTTTTCTATAAGTCTATAGAGGATGTTGGGCGCCCGTCCCAGTGCATACTGTATCTGCAGTTTAGTTCTGGTTACACACATACTGTGTTATGGTTTCTTCAGCTTGTTGCTGAATTTTGTTCATGTCCGTTGAAATGTGTTCAGTTGAATGCCATGTTATTCGGCATGTTTATGGCGTGAGCTGGTATGATGCTCACCTTGTTTTTTAAGTAATTTCCTCAAAATGTCCATTTCTCCGGGCACAGTTCCAAACTGAGTCTGGGGAGGGATATAGAGGGAGGACCCAGGTCACGCCCCTTTAAAAGTCTTAAAGTGCCCATGTCTCCTGCGGATCCGTCTATATCCCACGTTTCTTTTGGTGTCCCCAACATCCTCTATGGACTTATAGAAAAGGATTTACCGGTAGGTATTAAAATCCTGTTATTATAGATATAAGTGAAGTCACTGTGATGCTCCCAGATCCCCTCACCTCCCCAGTCATGTCCATGTATTATTACTATAGATATAAGTGATGTCACTGTGACACTCCCAGATACCCTCACCTCCCCAGTCATGTCCCTGAATTATTACTATAGATAAAAGTGATATCACTGTGACGCTCCCAGATCCCCCTCACCTCCCCAGTCATGTCCCTGAATTATTACTATAGATATATGTGACATCACAGTGACGCTTCCATATTCACTCACCTCCCCAGTCATGTCCCCTTATTATTATAGATATAAGTTAGGTTACTGTGACGCTCCCAGATTCCATCACTTCCCCAGTCACATCCCTGTATTATTACTATAGATATAAGTTAGATCACTGTGACGCTCCCAGATTCCCTGACCTCCCATGTCATGTCCCTCTATTATGACTCTAGATATTAGTGATGTCACTGTGACGCTCCCAGATCCCCTCACCTCCCCAGTCATGTCCCTGTATTATTACTAGAGATATATGTGATGTCACTGTGACACTTCCAGATCCCCTAACCTCCCCAGTCATGTCCCTGTATTATTGCTATAGATATAAGTGATGTCACTGTGATGCTCCCAGATTCCCTCACCTCCCCAGTAATATACCTGTATTATTACTATAGATATAAGTGATGTCACAGTGAGGCTGCCAAATCCCCTCATCTCCCAAGTCAGGTCCCTGTATTATTATTATAGATATAAGTGATGTTACTGTGACACTCCCAGATCCCTTCACCTCCCCATTCATGTCCCTGTATTAGTACGATAGATATGTGATGTCACTGTGACGCTCCCAGATCACCTCACCTCCCCAGTCATGTTCCTGCATTATTACTATAGATATAAGTGATGTCTCTGTGATGCTCCCAGATCCCCTCTCCTCCCCAGTCATGTCCCTGTATTATTACTATATATAAGTGACGTCACTGTGCCTCTCCTAGATCCCCTCACATCCCCAGTCATGTCCTTGTATTGCTATAGATATTAGTGATGTCACTGTAACACTCCCAGATCCCCTCACCTCTCCAGTCATATACGTATTATTAATATAGATATAAGTGATATCACAGTGATGCTCCCAGATCCTCTCACCTACACAGTCATGTCCCGGTATTATTACTAGAAATATAAGGTCACAGTGATGCTCCCAGATCCTCTCACCTCCCTAGTCATGTCCCTGTATTATTACTATAGATATAAGTGATGTAACTGCGACGCTCCCAGATACACTCACCTTCCCAGTCATGTCCCTGTATTATTGCTATAGATATAAGGTCACAGTGATGTTCCCAGGTCCTCTCACCTCCCCAGTCATGTCCCTGTATTATTACTATAGATATAAGTGATGTCCCTGTGACACTCCCAGATACCCTCACCTCCCCAGTCATGTCACTGTATTATTACAATAGATATAAGTGATGTCACTGTGACACTCCCAGATCCTCTCACCTCCCCAGTCATGTCCCTGTATTATTAATATAGATATAAGTGATGTAACTGTGACACTCCCAGATCCTCTCACCTCCCCAGTCATGTCCTTGTATTATTACTATAGATATAAGTAATGTCACTGTGACACTCCCAGATCCTCTCACCTCCCCAGTCATGTCCCTGTATTATTACTATAGATATGAGTTCACTGTGACGCTTCCAGATCCCCTCACCTCCCCAGTCATGTCCCTGTATTATTACTATAGATATAAGTAGTCACAGTGATGCTCCCAGTTCCCCTCACCTCCCCAGTCATGTCCCTGTATTATTACTATAGATATAAGGTCACTGTGACGCTCCCAGATCCACTCACCTCCCCAGTCAGCAGGTAGATGATCTCCAGGGTGATATTTATTATCCTCTCAGTCCTGTGACTCCTGTCCTTGTCCATCCTCGGTGAATCAGAGAGAATACAGAACGTGTGATGTGTAATAAAGACTCTGTTCCTCACAGCTGGAGTTCCTTGGAATAAACATAATACATAAAACATATTGCACATGTAACATAGTAAATGTGGAATAGAGCGGCCATTAAGTCTCCTATTCCCTCATAGCTATAGAGTCCTGGTCAGTGTCTCCGAGGTTCCTGTGACCCAGCCCCATAAGGCTGTACTGCATAGTGGGCCTGATCTAGATTGTAGCACTACTGTGGGTGCAGTCACAATGAGCTGATGTTCAGTACATTGTGAAGGGACAGGGTCTCCTGGAAAAGCGGCAGAAGCCAGGCAGGGGAAAGGTTGCAGAAGAAAGGCAGTGGAAAGGTGGCAGGAGACAGGCAAGGGAATGGCGGCCGGAGACAGGCAAGGGAATGGCGGCCGGAGACAGGCAAGGGAATGGCGGCAGGAGACAGGCAAGGGGTGGAAGGAATACATTGGGGATAAACCCCTGGTGTCCCCCAGCACACCGAGCTGTACCTGTACCAAGACATGAAATACTATATATATATACATATAATCGAAATCCAGAGGTCTTAGTTACATACAGTTTGCAAACGTATGATAAGCCACCAGGCCCCGACAAGGCTCTTCTGATGCTGGTGGTCCCTAATTCTAGGTCTGGGCCCAGGGTGCAGAACCCCACAAACCGGCAAAGGCCAGCTACCCCAGGGCAGCACAACGCGAGAAGGTAAAGTGTTAGTATGTGTTAATAAAAGGAAAACAAAATCTATATACAAAAATTAATATACTAGTGAGAGTGTAATTAAAAGACCAGAAGGATTAATAAATGTGTTACGGGGGTGCTAAATAAGATCTCGCAGTGTGCTACCCCAGAGCAGCCCAGCCCCACCAATCCAGGGGGAACCGCACCCCAGACCCAAACTGTATGTAACTAAGACCTCTGGATTTCTATTATATATATATATATAGTCTTTCATGTCTTGGTACAGGTACAGCTCGGTGTGCTGGGGGACACCAGGGGTTTATCCCCAATGTATTTCTAGCCAGACTACCCCCTCCCTTTCATGCACCTGAATTGTACTTCCTAATTGATTTGAGCAACTTACATTTTGTTCTGTTAGTATAAGGGGTGGCAGGAGACAGACAGGGAAAGGCGGCAGGAGACAGGCAGGGGAAAGGCGTCAGGAGACAGGCAGGGGAAAGGCGGCAGGAGACAGGCAGGGGAAAGGCGTCAGGAGACAGGCAGGGGAAAGGCGGCAGGAGCTAGGCAGGGGGAAGGCAGTAGGAGACAGGCAGGGGAAAGAGGCAGGAGACAGGCAGGGGGAAGGCGGCTGGAGACAGGCAGGGGGGTGGCAGGGTGGGGGTGGCAGTAAACTGGCATGAGGCTGTAGGGTAGGTGGTGGCAGGAGACATGCAGGGGAAAGGCGACAGGAGACAGAGAGGATAAAGGCTGCAGGAAACAGAGAGGGGAAAGGCGGCAGGAGACAGGCAGGGGAAAGGCGGCCGGAGACAGGCAGGGGAAAGGCGGCAGGAGACAGGCAGGGGAAAGGAGGCAGGAGACAGGCAGGGGAAAGGAGGCAGGAGACAGGAAGGGGAAAGGAGGCAGGAGACAGGCAGGGGAAAGGAGGCAGGATACAGACAGGGGAAAAGAGGCAGGGGAAAGGAGGCAGGAGACAGGCAGGGGAAAAGAGGCAGGAGACAGGCAGGGGGAAAGAGGCAGGAGACAGGCAGGGGAAAGGCGGCCGGAGACAGGCAGGGGAAAGGCGGCCGGAGACAGGCAGGGGAAAGGAGGCAGGAGACAGGAAGGGGAAAGGAGGCAGGAGACAGACAGGGGAAAAGAGGCAGGAGACAGGCAGGGGAAAAGAGGCAGGAGACAGGCAGGGGAAAAGAGGCAGGAGACAGGCAGGGGAAAGGCGGCAGGAGACAGGCAGGGGAAAGGCTGCAGGAGACAGGCACTGGAAAGGCGGCAGGAGACAGGCACTGGAAAGGCGGCAGGAGACAGGCAGGGGAAAGGCGGCAGGAGACAGGCAGGGGAAAGGTGACAGGAGACAGGCAGGGGAAACGCAGCAGGAGACAGGCAGGGGAAAGGCGGCAGGAGACAGACAGGGGAAAGGCGGCCAAAGACAGGCAGGGGTAAGGCGGCCAGAGACAGGCAGCCGGAGACAGGCAGCCAGAGACAGACAGGGAAAGGCGGCAGGAGACAGGCAGGGGAAAGGCGGTAGGAGACAGGCAGGGGAAGGCAGTAGGAGACAGCAGGGGAAAGGCAGCCGGAGACAGGCAGGGGAAAGGCAGCCGGAAACAGACAGGGGAAAGGCGGCAGGAGACAGGCAGGGGAAAGGCGGCAGGAGACAGGCAGGGGGAAGGCAGCCAGAGACAGGCAGGGGAAAGGCAGCTGGAGACAGACAGGGGGAAGGCGGCAGGAGACAGACAGGGGAAAGGCAGCAGGAGACAGGCAGGGGAAACGCGGCAGGAGACAGACAGGGTAGAAGCCGCATGAAGTAACATGAGATGGGGCTCGGACAGGGTCAGCAGCACCAGCCACGAGCGGGGTACAGTGCCAGCTGCCTGCAGGCTATAACCCGGCCCTCCCATACCAGAGGCTCCTGCCATGCTAGACCCGCAGCCCCCTGCCTCCTAGCCACACCCTCTGCAGCCTAGGAAGGATGAGCTGCTGGGAGCCCCCTGAGCCGGATGAGCGAGGAAGCCCCCTGGAGGAGTAAGTGCCGATCTCTGTGCCTGCTTCTAGATGCTGCCCTCCCCTACTTGCTGCATGGGTGCAGATGTTGGCAGCGCACAGAGCATGAAAACACAAGGTTTGTTGGCGCTGGGCAGGTCTGTGATGGAATACACCTTAGGATTAGCAGCCACCTGGAGAGGGGTAGCCGGCCTCCTCATACAGAGACAAATGTGGGGAATACCAGGTAAGCGCTCTATCCAATTGATGCAACCAAGAAAATAATGAAAACACTGTTTATTACACACAAGAAAATAAAAACAATATAAACAGTAATATAGACCAAAACATATACTAATGGGTGTTACCCTGAGGTGTATGATATATAAATGATGAGTATAAATAAATGTATCAGTCTCTTCTGATACTGGCATTATATTATACAATCCGGTGTCTCTACAGCAGATGACCGTCGTTATATGTGTGGCGCCCTCCTAGCGGGCATTTCACATGTTACACCATTATAGTGACGGGACTGCTGGGGGGGACGGCAATGAGGGGGCTCAGCCTGCAGCAGTCACACTGCCAGTGGTGTAGTAATGCTCTGCAGCAGTCACACTGCCAGTGGTGTAGTAATGCTCTGCAGCTGTCACACTGCCAGTGGTGTAGTAATGCTCTGCAGCTGTCACACTGCCAGTGGTGTAGTAATGCTCTGCAGCTGTCACACTGCCAGTGGTGTAGTAATGCTCTGCAGCTGTCACACTGCCAGTGGTGTAGTAATGCTCTGCAGCTGTCACACTGCCAGTGGTGTAGTAATGCTCTGCAGCTGTCACACTGCCAGTGGTGTAGTAATGCTCTGCAGATGTCACACTGCCAGTGGTGTAGTAATGCTCTGCAGCTGTCACACTGCCAGTGGTGTAGTAATGCTCTGCAGCTGACACACTGCCAGTGGTGTAGTAATGCTCTGCAGCTGTCACACTGCCAGTGGTGTAGTAATGCTCTGCAGCAGTCACACTGCCAGTGGTGTAGTAATGCTCTGCAGCTGTCACACTGCCAGTGGTGTAGTAATGCTCTGCAGCTGTCACACTGCCAGTGGTGTAGTAATGCTCTGCAGCTGTCACACTGCCAGTGGTGTAGTAATGCTCTGCAGCTGTCACACTGCCAGTGGTGTAGTAATGCTCTGCAGCTGTCACACTGCCAGTGGTGTAGTAATGCTCTGCAGCTGTCACACTGCCAGTGGTGTAGTAATGCTCTGCAGCTGACACACTGCCAGTGGTGTAGTAATGCTCTGCAGCTGTCACACTGCCAGTGGTGTAGTAATGCTCTGCAGCTGACACACTGCCAGTGGTGTAGTAATGCTCTGCAGCTGACATAATAATAATAATAATAATAATAATAATAATAATAATAATAATAATAATAATAATAACAACAGGACACCACAGGTTGCTCACCCTGTATAATAGTAACAGGACACCACAGGCTGCTTCCCCTGTATAATAATAATAATAATAATAATAATAATAAATACAGGACACCACAGGCTGCTTCCCCTGTATAATAATAATAATAATAAGAATAATAATAACAGGACACCACAGGCTGCTCCCCCTGTATAATAATAAAAATAATAATAACAGTACACCACAGGCTGCTCCCACTGTATATAAATAATAACAAGACACCACAGGCTGCTCCCCCTGTATAATAATAATAACAGGACACCACAGGCTGCTCCCCCTGTATAGTAAGACACCATTACCTGATCTCCACAGACACTGCGAAGTATGTAAGACACACTTCCTGTATGTGGAACGCACAGTCCGGAAATAAGGTGGAACGCACAGACCGGAAGTAAAGAGTGATTGGCACAAGCTGATTCCTAGTGACTGGTTCCTCCCCTCCTATACCCCCGCCCTCTGTAATGAATATTACCATTTATGTCCTCAGTGCAGGAGGCCGGCGGCCATTTTCTTGTAGACCAGTCCGGCAGCAGCAATAGTTTCCCTGGCCGTGTGACGTCAGGAGCGGCGGCCATATTCCCCTGGTAGATGCTAGAATCAAGTGGGCTAAGGCATATTCCCCTGGTCTGAGCTCCGCCTTCCTTCTATCATTCCCACAAGGCAGCAGGAGCAGAGAGCAGCCATTGCTGTGTCTGGCAGCAGGTAATGATATTGGCCCTCATTCCGAGTTGATCGGTCGCAAGGCGAATTTAGCAGAGTTACACACGCTAAGCCGCCGCCTACTGGGAGTGTATCTTAGCATCTTAAAATTGCGACCGATGTATTCGCAATATTGCGAGCACAAACTACTTAGCAGTTTTAGAGTAGCTCCAGACTTACTCTGCCTGTGCGATCAGTTCAGTGCTTGTCGTTCCTGGTTTGACGTCACAAACACACCCAGCGTTCGCCCAACCACTCCCCCGTTTCTCCGGCCACTCCTGCGTTTTTTCCGGAAACGGTAGCGTTTTCAGCCACACGCCCATAAAACGCTGTGTTTCCGCCCAGTAACACCCATTTCCTGTCAATCACATTACGTTCGCCGGAGCGATGAGAAAGCCGTGAGTAAAAATACTTTCTTCATAGCAAAGATACTTGGCGCAGTCGCAGTGCGAATATTGCGCATGCGCACTAAGCGGAATTTCACTGCGATGCGATGAAAAATACCGAGCGAACGACTCGGAATGAGGGCCCTTATTATTATTATTCTATAGGCTGAGCAGCTCTGGTGTCAGGTTCTGTACTACAGGAGGAGCAGCCTCTGGTGCCTTGTTATAGTGCAGCTGGAGCAGCCTCTGGTGCTGCATTATCCCTGTACAGGTGGCTGACACTCTAGTGTCCTATTACTGTAATACAGGTGGCGCAGACCCCACCGTTACCTTAATACAGGTGGCGCAGACCCCGCCGTTACTGTAATACAGGTGGCGCAGACCTCGCGTTACCGTAATACAGGTGGTGCAGACCCCGTCGTTACCGTAATACAGGTGGCGCAGACCCCGCCGTTACCGTAATACAGGTGGCGCAGACCCCGCCGTTACCGTAATACAGGTGGAGCAGACCCCGTCGTTACCGTAACATAGGTGGCGCAGACCCCGCCGTTACCATAATACAGGTGGCGCAAGACCCCACCGTTACCGTAATACAGGTGGAGCAGACCCCGTCGTTACCGTAATACAGGTGGAGCAGACCCCGTCGTTACCGTAACATAGGTGGCGCAGACCCAGCCGTAACCGTAATACAGGTGGCGCAGACCCCGCCGTTACTGTAATACAGATGGCGCAGACCCCACCGTTACCGTAATACAGGTGGCGCAGACCCCGCCGTTACTGTAATACAGATGGCGCAGACCCCGCTATTAGCGTAATACAGGTGGCGCAGACCCCACCGTTACCGTAATACAGGTGGAGCAGACCCCGTCGTTACCGTAACATAGGTGGCGCAGACCCCGCCGTTACCGTAATAGAGGTGGCACAGACTCCGCCGTCACCGTAATAGAGGTGGCGCAAGACCCCGCTGTTACCGTAATACAGGTAGCGCAGACCCAGCCGTAACCGTAATACAGGTGGCGCAGACCCCGCTGTTACCGTAATACAGGTGGCGCAGACCCCGCTGTTACCGTAATACAGGTGGCGCAGACCCCGCCGTTACTGTAATACAGATGGCACAGAATCCGCCGTTACCGTAATACAGGTGGCGCAGACCCCGCCGTTACCGTAATACAGGTGGAGCAGACCCCGTCGTTACCGTAACATAGGTGGCGCAGACCCCGCCGTTACCATAATACAGGTGGCGCAAGACCCCACCGTTACCGTAATACAGGTGGAGCAGACCCCGCCGTTACTGTAATACAGATGGCGCAGACCCCACCGTTACCGTAATACAGGTGGCGCAGACCCCGCCGTTACTGTAATACAGATGGCGCAGACCCCGCCATTACCGCAATACAGGTCGCGCAGACCCCACCGTTACCGTAATACAGGTGGAGCAGACCCCGTCGTTACCGTAACATAGGTGGCGCAGACCCCGCCGTTACCGTAATAGAGGTGGCACAGACTCCGCCGTCACCGTAATAGAGGTGGCGCAAGACCCCGCTGTTACCGTAATACAGGTAGCGCAGACCCAGCCGTAACCGTAATACAGGTGGCGCAGACCCCGCTGTTACCGTAATACAGGTGGCGCAGACCCCGCTGTTACCGTAATACAGGTGGCGCAGACCCCGCCGTTACTGTAATACAGATGGCACAGACTCCGCCGTTACCGTAATACAGGTGGCGCAGACCCCGCCGTTACCGTAATACAGGTGGAGCAGACCCCGTCGTTACCGTAACATAGGTGGCGCAGACCCCGCCGTTACCTTAATAGAGGTGGCGCAAGACCCCACTGTTACCGTTATACAGGTGGCGCAAGACCCAGCCGTTACTGTAATACAGGTGGCGCAAGACCCAGCCGTTACCGTAATACAGGTGGCTCAAGACCCAGCCGTTACCTTAATACAGGTGGAGCAGACCCCGCCGTAACCGTAATACAGGTGGCGCAGTCCCCGCCATTACCGTGATACAGGTGGCGCAGACCCCGCCGAACTGTTATTCTATAAACGGGACATTACATGTGTTGTGTCCTCTGGCATTGTACTATACAGGTGGAGCGGCATATGTTGTATTAATATTCAGTGGAGCTGTATTAAAATACAGGGGAGTGGCATGTGTTGTCCTACTGTACAGGGGGAGCGACCTGGGGCATCCTCCTATACAGGGGTAGTGGATTATGACATCCTACTATACAGGGGGAGCAGCCTGTGTTGCCCTTTTATACAGGGGAAGTGGCCTGTGGTGTCTTGTTACTATTATTTTATAGGGCGAGCGACATGTATTGTCTTTCTATACAGAATGAGTGGCCTGTGTTGTCATATTACAGGGGTAGCATCCTGTACTGTCATAGTATACAGGGGGAGCGGCCTGTGTTGACATAATATACAAGTGGAGGGACCTATGGTGTCTTGTTACTATTATTATATAGGGTGAGCGGAATGTATTTTCTTTCTATACAGAAGGCGTGGCCTGTGTTGTCATAATATACAGGGGCAGCGGCCTGTGTTGTCATAATATACAGGGGTATCTTCCTGTGCTGTCATAGTATACAGGGGGAGCGGCATGTGTTGTCATAATATACAGGGGTAGCATCCTGTACTGTCATAGTATACAGGGGAGCGGCCTGTGCTGTCATAATATACAGGGGTAGCATCCTGTGTTGTCATAATATACAGGGGTAGCTTCCTGTGCTGTCATAGTATACAGGGGGAGCGGCATGTGTTGTCATAATACACAGGGATAGCTTTCTGTGCTGTCATAGTATACAGGGGGAGCGGCCTGTGTTGTCATAATATACAGGGGTAACTTCCTCTGCTATCATAGTATACAGGGGGAGCGGCATGTGTTGTCATAATGTACAGGGGTAGCTTTCTGTGCTGTCATAGTATACAGGGGGAGCTGCCTGTGTTGTATTTATTATTTATTAGCAGTTTCTTATATAGCGCAGCATATTCTGTTGCGCTTTACAATTAGAACAGCAGTAATAGAACAAAACTGGGTAAAAACAGACAGACATAGAGGTAGGACGGCCCTGCTCGCAAACTTACAATCTATGAGAAAATAGGCATAGATACACAAGGATAGATGCTACCTGTTGCATAATGGTCCACCAGATTGCTAGTTTATTAATGGGTTGTATGATATGATCACCCAGCGATGAGGTATAGATTGAGAACAGCAGAGGACTTAAGACTGAGCCTTGCTGTACTCCAACTGGTAGAGGTAGAGAAGAAGAGGTAGAATCAGAGAAGTAAACACTGAAAGAGCCATTAGATAGGTAGGATGAGAACCAGGAGAGGGCCGTGTCCTGAAGACCTAGAGATTGTAGTATTTGAGAAGAGAGTGGTCAACAGTGTCAAAAGCAGCAGAGAGATCTAGAAGAATGAGTAATGTGTAATGGCCTTTAGATCTAGCAGTGACCAGATCATTCACTACTTTGGTCAGTGCCATCTCTGTGGAGTGTTGGGCATGAAAGCCTGACTGAAGTGGGTCCAATAAAATGTGGGAGTTAAGAAAGTGTGTGAGGCGAGTGTAGGCAAGTCTCTCAAGTAGCTTGGAGGGATATGGTAGCTGAGACATGGACGGTAGTTAGAGAGTGTGTTTGGGTCAGAGTTGTGTTTGTTTAGTAATGGGAGTAATCACTGCATGCTTAAACAGAGAAGGAAAGATACCAGTAGAGAGAGAGAGATTACAGATTTTAGTTAAGGTTGGGATAAGCACAGAAGACAAAGTTTTACTGACCTGTGAGGGTATAGGATCAAGAGGAGAGGTAGTGGAGTAGGAGGATGAAAAGAGTGTTGATACTTCATCTTCACTTGGGATCAAATGAAGAGAAAGTGCCAGAGGGTTCAGGTAGGGAATTGAGCAGGTCACTGGCTGAGGAAGAGCATACCATTCCATCTCAGATTTTATCACTCTTATCCTTGAAGTAGGAGGCAAGTTCTTGTGCACTGATACACAAAACACTATTATTTGCAGCGCCTGCATCAATTAAATAAAATCAGAAAAAATATTTTAAAAAATTCAATGGTGGGGACAATGCTTGGTATACGTTCACCAATATATAGGAGTTGTGTATTGCTCCTATTAGGAATAACTAGATGAAAGAAATATAATAGGGGCGCTTATATATCAAAACACTGTACCCAACAAGATAACAGCCATGGAGTCCCAATAGTTATTAAAATGACTTTATTATAAATAACAAATACTTTTGTATCTGTATATATTGCTATTAAATATTAACTATTCTTGTACAATTGTGTAGCAATTTCATAACACTTGTATAATTAATTAACAGTACTTACACATTCATATAAAAAGCAGCTAGAAACCAAATACATATATTAATGTAATTGTTCAGTGGTAATATGACCAATATATCCAACCGGGCGTCCCCGGAAAGAAAATATTCGTTGTGGCTTAAAAACAACTGCTGGAAGATAAAAAAACGTTTATATGCCAAGCCCAGGTGGGTGCCGGCACGGAACTGAGGAGAAGAGAACCGTCAAGTCCATTGGTGGAAAATCCGTTATGCGCTTGATGTATATTCTCCTCCAGGATTACATCACCTCTTCCACTATAGCTGGATTGTATGGGTAACGGTCCCAAGATGTTATCACTGTTGATAGAAGCGGCGTGTGGACCGTGTCCACAGCGGGGATGGTATTGCCGCTAAATAGTGAAGATCCCGTGGTGGATATATAAACCACAGTCAATTTTTCAGACTGGGGGCAGTTTGGATTCCCGTCTCTTATACGGGACTTGAGGTGACTCGTACCTTGTTTGTGCTGCCACTACAGCTTTATCATTGGGCTGATTGGCACTGGGATAAGGGCGCTGTTGGTATTGTCGGCATGTGAACCGCTGTTACGGCGAGATCGATAAGGCCGCTGTATAAGGTCATATGGTGAGAGTCCCGTGGTGGATGATATAAGCTGCAGGCAGGGGGATTAGCTTCCTGACTCCCGTGCAGGGCTTGAGATGGATTGATCGGTAATGTTCAAACAGGGCCGGTATATGGAGTAACCACCTGGACTGGTTTGTGCTGTTGTAGGCACTGATAGTAGCTAGTGGGGGAGGTGAGGGAGGGTAAAGAAGTGATTTAAATGTATTAAAAAGTTGCTTGGGGTTGGTGGCATGAGAAGAGATGAGAGATTGGAAGTATGTTTGTTTGGCAGTGTCCAGGGCCTGATGATAGGAGTGGTAGGTGGTCTTATATCTGAGGATTCTGAGATTTACGCCACTGACGTTCTAGTTTACGTGACAGTTTTTGTAGGTGTCTTGTTGATTTAGAGTTCCATGGTTGGCATCTAAGCCTATGTAGAGTGTGATGGGTAGCTGGAGCCACTTCATCAAGAGTGTGATGGGTAGCTGGAGCCTCTCTAGGGTCTTGTGCAGGTAGGATACAACAGTGTCAGGTGTGGTAAATGTAGGGATTGATGAGAGCAGTTGTTGCAGAGAAGTGGAAAGTTGTTGAAAATTTATATTGTTAGTATTTCTGCGGGTTAGAGGAGGCTTGCTAGGTTTTAGTGTCATAGAAGTTAGAGTAATAGAAGAGATTGTGAAGGTGATCAGGTTTTGATCAGAGAAAGGGAAAGGAGTGTTAATGAATTCAGAAACTGAGCAGAGCCTGGTGAACACAACATCAAGGTAGTGGCCCTCCTGGTGAGTAGAGGAGTCAGACCATTGGGTGAGGCCAAGAGAGGAGGTTAGAGAGAAGAGTTTGGAGGCATGAACAGAGTGTGGACTGTCAAGAGCTATATTGAAATCGCCCATAATGATGGTGGAGATGTCAGAGGATAAGATGCGTAGAAGCCAGGCAGAAAAATCTTCTAGAAATTGTTGTTCGAGTCGCCCAGGAGGGCGATAGATAGCTGCAAAATGCAGAGAGAAGAGGTGAAAATCCTGGTAGAGTGAACTTCAAATGATGTGAATGCGAGTGATGGAACCTGAGGTAGAACAGTGTATGTGAAAAATTGGAACAGTAAGATTCCAACCCCACCACCTTTACAATTACCAGGCCTGGGGGTGTGTGTGTGAAGTGGAAACCACCGTGTGACAGTGCTGCAGGGGAGGCCGAGTCTGATTGTGTGAGCCATGTTTCTGTTATAGCCAGCAGATTAAAGTTGTGAGAGATAAAGAGGTCATGGATGGATGTTAATTTGTTGCAAACAGAGCGTGCATTCCATAAGCCACATTTTAGTGACTTGGAGGGGGATGGGAGACACGTGATATTTATGAGATTAGATGGATTTCTATTTTGTTTTGAGATAGCTGAGTGTGAGAGGGACAGGTAGTTGGAGGCCTGGATTTGGTGATATGGCACCAGCTAATAAAAGCAGAAGAGTGAGATAAATATTGGTGGATGTTTGCGAGTGTTTATTCTGGTGACCAATTGCGGTTGTCAAAGTACTTGCAGAGAAGTAAGTATAAAGCTCGTGAGTGTTTAGAAGAGGGGAGTGGAGAATAGAAGCTGTAATGTGCACAGAGGGGTGAGTTTTAGGGTGAGTGTAGAATGTGTTACATTTGGTGAGAATTCCATGAATTGAAATAAGAAACAGAAGTTTGATGAACATGCTGTGGTCGTTTGTGAGACAATGTTGGGTTAAGTGGTGTAGGAATAAGTTGTTTAAGTAAGTTACCTTTCCTTGATGGTGCTCAATGTATGTTCAGCTGTTTTTTTAACTGTACGGATAACACACTCCTTAATTCCACACTTATTAAATTCCACGCAAGCGACCCCCAGCAAGCTGACCCCTTGACATTATACAGTAACACCAGGGGATGTGTCTGGGTGATGACTGGAGAGGTGACTGCTGGGAATTGGACATTATACAGTAACACCAGGGGATGTGTCTGGGTGATGACTGGACCGGTGACTGCTGGGAATGGGACATTATACAGTAACACCAGAGGATGTGTCTTGGTGATGACTGGAGAGGTGACTGCTGGGAATGGGACAATATACAGTAACACCAGGGGGTGTGTCTGGGTGATGACTGGAGAGGTGACTGCTGGGAATGGGACATTATACAGTAACACCAGGGGGCGTGTCTGGGTGATGACTGGAGAGGTGACTGCTGGGAATGGGACATTATACAGTAACACCAGGGGATGTGTCTGGGTGATGACTGGAGAGGTGACTGCAGGGAATGGGACATTATACAGTAACACCAGGGGATGTGTCTGGGTGATGACTGGAGAGGTGACTGCTGGGAATGGGACATTATACAGTAACACCAGAGGACGTGTCTGGGTGATGACTGGAGAGGTGACTGCTGGGAATTGGACATTATACAGTAACACCAGGGGCTGTGTCTGGGTGATGATTGGAGAGGTGACTGCTGGGAATAGGACATTATACAGTAACACCGGGGGATGTGTCTGGATGATGACTGGAGAGGTGACTGCTGGAAATGGGGCATTATACAGTAACACCAGGGGATGTGTCTGGGTGATGACTGGAGAGGTGCCTACTGGGAATGGGACATTATACAGTAACACCGGGGGGCGTGTCTGGGTGATGACTGGAGAGGTGCTTACTGGGAATGGGACATTATACAGTAACACCGGGGGACGTGTCTGGGTGATGACTGGAGAGGTGACTGCTGGGAATGGGACATTATACAGTAACACCAGGGGATGTGTCTGGGTGATGACTGGAGAGGTGACTGCTGGAAATGGGGCATTATACAGTAACACCGGAAGACATGTCTGGGTGATGACTGAAGAGGTGACTGCTGGGAATGGGGCATTAAACAGTAACACCGGGGGACGTGTCTGGGTGATGACTGGAGAGGTGGCTGCTGGGAATGGGACATTATACAGTAACACCGGGCGCGTGTTTCTGGGTGATGACTGGAGAGGTGACTGCTGGGAATGGGACAATATACAGTAAAACCGGGAGACTTGTCTGGGTGATGACTGGAGAGGTGACTGCTGGGAATGGGACATTATACAGTAACACTAGGGGATGTGTCTGGGTGATGACTGGACAGGTGACTGCTGGGAATGGGGCATTATACAGTAACACCAGGGGATGTGTCTGGATGATGACTGGAGAGGTGACTGCTGGGAATGGGGAATTATACAGTAACACCAGGGGATGTGTCTGGGTGATGACTGGCCAGGTGATTGCTGGGAATTGGGCATTATACAGTAACACCAGGAGACGTGTCTGGGTGATGACTGGAGAGGTGACTGCTGGAAATGGAACATTATACAGTAACACTAGGGGATGAGTCTGGGTGATGACTGGAGAGGTGACTGCTGGGAATGGTGCATTATACAGTAACACCAGGGGATGTGTCTGGGTGATGACTGGAGAGGTGACTTCTGGGATGGGGCTTTATACAGTAACACCAGGGGACGTGTCTTGGTGATGACTGGAGAGGTGACTGGTGGGAATGGGGCATTATACAGTAACACCAGGGGATGTGCCTGAATGGGGCATTATACAGTAACACCAGGGGGCATGTCTGGGTGATGACTGCTGGGAATGGGGCATTATACAGTAACAGCGGGAATGTGTCTGGATGATGATTGGAGAGGTGACTGCTGGGAATGTGCATTATACAGTAACAATAGGGGACGTGTCTGGTTGATGACTGGAGAGATGACTGCTGGGAATGGGGCATTATACAGTAACACCAGGGGATGTGTCTGGGTTATGAATAAAGAGGTGACTGTTGGGAATGGGGCATTATACAGTAACACCAGGGGATGTGTCTGGGTGATGACTGGAGAGGTGACTGCTGGGAATGGGGCATTATACAGTAACACCAGGGAATGTGTCTGGGTGATGACTGGAGAGGTGACTGCTGGGAATGGGGCATTATACAGTAACACCAGGGGACGTATCTGGGTGATGACTGTATCACTGTGTGTGTCAGATGCCTATAAGGTGTCAGGATGTCACTGTCTATGTCTCCGTGCAGGAGGCAGAGTATATAGAGAAACACACGGGTCTGTACAAGGATGTGATGATGGAGAATCACCGGCCCCTCACATCACTGGGTAAAAGTAGACTGTCATGTATTGTACAGGGGAGAGCAGGTATGGGGGCCCCCTATATACACATATCATCTCATAATCACATATATACACTGTACTCAGTCACTGTTTGTCTCATACAGATGGGTCCAGTAACAGAGATACCCCAGAGAGATGTCCCCGTCCTCTGTATTCCCAGGATTGTACAGAGGAGAATCACAGGATCCCACAGGAGGATCAGGTAGGTGGGATTTAGGGTCTCACCAATATACTAAAGTGACTGTCACTATATGATCTGTAGAAAAGCTGTGTGTGTATTATGCACTGATATTATACTGTTCCACCTCAGTTTAATCTGACTGTATGCAAATGTTATTATAGTGTTTGTTTGTTTTTTAGGTAGAACGTCTGTCTGATATTAAAACAGAAGATACAGGGGGAGAAGAAGAGACGTATGTGACTGATATAAAGGCAGAAGATATAGAGGGAGAAGAAGAGATGTATGTGACTGATATAAATGCTGAAGATATAGAGGAAGAAGAAGAGACGTATGTGACTGATATGAAGGCAGAAGATATAGAGGGAGAAGAAGAGACGTATGTGACTGATATAAAGACAGAAGATTTAGAAGGAGAAAAAGAGACGAATGTGACTGATATAAAGGCAAAAGATACAGCAGGAGAAGAAGAGACGTATGTGACTGATATAAAGGCAAAAGATACAGCAGGAGAAGAAGAGACGTATGTGACTGATATAAAGGCAGAAGATATAGAAGGAGAAGAAGAGACGTATGTGACTGATATAAAGGCAGAAGATATAGAGGGAGAAGAAGTGACGCATGTGACTGATATAAAGGCAGAAGATACAGAGGGAGAAGAAGAGACGTATGTGACTGAAATAAAGGCAGAAGATATAGAGGGAGAAGAAGAGACGTATGTGACTGATATAAAGGCAGAAGATATAGAGGGAGAAGAAAAGACGTATGTGACTGATATGAAGGCAGAAGATACAGAGGGAGAAAAAGAGACATATGTGACTGATATAAAGGCAGAAGATATAGAGGGAGAAGAAGAGACGTATGTGACTGATATAAAGGCAGAAGATATAGAGGGAGAAGAAGAGATGTATGTGACTGATATAAAGACAGAAGATATAGAGGAAGAAGAAGAGACGTATGTGACTGATATAAAGGCAGAAGATATAGAGGGAGAAGAAGAGATGTATGTGACTGATATAAAGGCAGAAGATATAGAGGAAGAAGAAGAGACGTATGTGACTGATATAAAGGCAGAAGATATAGAGGGAGAAGAAGAGACGTATGTGACTGATATAAAGGCAGAAGATATAGAGGGAGAAGAAGAGACGTATGTGACTGATATAAAGGCAGAAGATATAGAGGAAGAAGAAGAGACGTATGTGACTGATATAAAGGCAGAAGATATAGAGGGAGAAGAAGAGACGTATGTGAGGGGTGATCAGCAGTGTAAGGAGGAGGAGATCCCTACAGATATCAGCACAGGTGAGTAATAAACACTTATTACAGAAGTAACCTATTCTCCTTGCTCAGTCACTACAGCAATCTCTTATCCTACACCCTCCTCCGCCATCAGCCCTGTTCTCAGTTGGGTGTTTCTAACACAAGGCTATCCATGACAAATATCACATGTAGAGAGATATTACACACAACACTATAATGTTATTAAACGTAACAAGCAGAAGTTTATTATTAGTGATTATATATACATTTGTATATATGTATGTATATAATATAATTAGTAATGTTTTTTGTGGAGTTCCTAATTTATATGCATTTTGTTAGATGATGCAGGTATGAAATATTTCCTGCTATACAGTAGACCTGAGCTCACCAAATACAATTCGTATAAGATTCAGAAATAACATAAAATTTGAATCTAGAACTTCAAGTAAAACAGAGTAAAAGCTTATCACAAGTACATATCTGTATAATCATAAGACAAGCATTTTGCACTTGTTGTCACCCTTGCATGGGTGGGCTTGTTCTTATCCACTCCAATTCACTCTAAATCCAACGCGTTTTATCAATAGTGACTTCTTCAGGGGTGTTTTCTGTTAAAGGTTTTATCCTTAAATATCAGTTGTGTAGACCTGAAATAATTGTGTAACCTTCAGATGGTAATTGTGAACTTGTTCATAATGAACACATTCCTAATTACTTGTGAATAATAGTTCCTGTTCTGTGCAGTTCTGAGGTTATGACTTTAGGAAATGTAATGGCCACATCCAATATTGCTCAATCTAAGTAGTCTCCCAGTAGCCTTACTACATACATAAGTGTGTCTTGCACTCACTATTTTAACTAACAATAATAAACAGTGGAGTATTAGTTCATGTATTGCTCAGTGCATTTAAGCCTACAGCCCCCGTCAAGGGAACCTCCTATACTGCAGGTCCTACGCTATTGCTCAAAATAATTACAGGTTGAGTATCCCACATCCAAAATTCAAAATCCCACATTTTTGGTTCCCCATCTGAGATAATTACATATATATTATTTATGTGTATATATAGATATATCAAATAATATACATATATATATGTGTCATTATCTCAGTAGGGGAACCAAAAATGTGTGATTTTCAATTTTGGATAAGGGATTCTCAACATGTACCATAAAAACAGCTATCACATTAGTGTTAAACTTTAGGTTTGCTCTCAGCGGTGGAAAGGTGGCTGAAAGGCTTGGATTGTTTTTCAGAGCACCAGTCTGACGTGCCACCACATCTCACGTGGCCCTCCAATTCACCAGATCTGGGACTGTGGGACTGTTTGGCTGGGTCCGGCATTGTACTGTTGGTGCAGTTCCTGATACGTTTGGAATGATTGGTGGTTGCTAGGCGCGCCAAATGCCCATGGTCCCGATTTGTCATAATCTACTTTCGCCCACTGTTCCGCCGCTGAGATTCTTGGTGTCCAGGCTTCTTCCACTGTAGATGGATACTGCTCACTGTCTACAAGAGATCACCAACAAACAAATGCCGGTGTCGGCCAAAACCAATGGCTCCCTTTTGCCAGTTGCATCATGTACACGACCCATGGTTCCATCTGAAAAAGAAACAATATCTCAACAAATTTGCATTGTATCAATACCTCAGGCATTCACAATGATCATCCAGTAGTTTTAGTGTCACCATCTACATGCATGTGCACGTCCCGTGGCTTTGTACTTTATATATATATATATATATATATATATATATATAATATAGGCAAATAAGCGACACTCACCAGGCTTCTTATAGATTAATAAAACGGTCCTTTATTGAATCCTACGTTTCGGGAATAACCCCGTCGTCAGGGACAGCATAGACATAAATACAATGTGATATGACAAACATATATACCCTCCCCCAACTGCAATCAAACAGTCTTACCTGTGACACCTGGAGGACGCCAGCCTTCAGCATCGCGGGCCATCCCGCCGCCCATGTTTCCACCTTCTGCTCGACGGGACCCGTGACATCATCTGGCGGCGCACACAGTGCACGCTGCTCGGTTGCTAAACAACACAACAACAATCAATGTTGTAATTACATTTAAAACAAATTTATCACAGCAATAGTCCTTAAACGTTTATATTGTGTATAACCTTAATATTAACATCTATTCAAACACACTTTAATGCTCACCATCTAGCTAATTCTCACTGTAAACGGATCAATTAATGAGTACTGTTATAACCATATGAATTAAAGAAAGCATTGTAACCCGAGGCTTTCATTTAACCCTCGAGGTGCTATCGTATCTAGGGCACTGATCCACCTACACTCTGTTTGCAATAATATTTTAGCCCGATTACCCCCCCGAATTCTCAAGGGGACATGGTCAATAATGATTGATCTCATGCTGGCTATACTATGTCTTGCCTCAGAACAATGTCTGGCAACAGGCTGATCGCTACTGCCAGACTCCAATGCATGCCTAATTGCTGTCCTGTGCTGCGCCATGCGCTCTTTAAATTGGCGCTGTGTTTTGCCGATATAAGCCAACCCGCAAGGGCAGGTTAGCATATATACGACAAAAGTGGTACTGCATGTTACTGGATATTTTATCTCAAACCGCTTTCCTGTATGGGGATGACAAAATGTATTACCCACTGATAGGGCTCTGCGGGTGACACATCCCAGACATCTGTAGCAGCCGTTCTTTCTGCTTAGAAAGTGTGATGTGATGCGGCGCGGTGGTGGTGCAGAATCTGGAGGATTACAGATTGGAATGCAATAGACTATTATCGGATGTTACTACTTACGAATTACTACCTAGGGACCCCAGTGGGGTGTTTAAGAAGGAATTAGATACCATGCTATTACAGGCAGTCAGAGATTACATTATTGATGATCAATTACGGTTAGCATTAACGGTTGACTTTCCTGTTGTGCCCTTATTCTATGTGGTCCCAAAAATACACAAAGACCTTAAAAAAAACCCGGGGCGCCCCATCGTATCGGGGAGTGGCTCATTATATCAACCTATCTCTGTGTTTTTGGACTTGATTCTTAATCCTTGCATTAAACTAATACCTTCATATTTACAGGATACCACTGCATTGTTGAACAAACTGGATGAAGTAGTGGTTACCCCCAACTCGGTGGCACTTTGTAGTGCAGACGTGACTAGCCTCTACACCTGCATACCTCACGATGCGGGTGTGGAGGCGGTCAGGGCACTCATAGTGGATAATCCCCACTATGTGGGACCACCAGTTGATTTCTTTTTGAAGTTGTTGTTTATGGTGTTGACCCGCAATTTTTTCTTACATGACGGTAGATTTTATCTACAGAAGGCGGGTTGCGCGATGGGGTCCTCAGTGGCCCATCGTACGCGAACGCATTCATGTACGCTGTAGAACAACAACTCCTCTACAGACAGGGAATATTATTGTCTAATATCCAGCTATATGTAAGATATATAGATGATTTGCTTATTATTTGGTCAGGTACCACAGCGGATCTTCGTAAAATATTAGATGAACATAACCTGTCTGACAGTGTGGTTAAACTGTCATATGATATGAGTATGGAGTCGGTACATTATTTGGATGTCAAGATCACAGTAGATGAATATAATCTGAGCACTTCGTTATTTGTTAAGAGTACTGACAGAAATACGATCCTAAGAAATGACAGTTTTCATCCTTTGCCTCTTCGTAATAGTCTGCCCTACTCACAGATGTTGAAGGCCAGACGAATTACATCAGATCCTACCATGATTGATTCAGCTTTGAATTTGATGGTAGATAAATTCCTGGAAAGAGGATATGACAAACAGTTGCTAGAAAGCACTAAAAACAGAATATTAAAAATCCCACAAGCTGATACACTTAAATATCAGCCGCAGGTAAAGCCTAATAGTGGTCCAGAAGTAGTGCCATGGGTGAGTCTATATACGGACAAGAGTCCTTTTCTCACTAAAAAGGCCAAAAAATGGTGGCCCATGGTAAACACAGATGGGGATTTACCATTATTACGACAAGCCAGATTATTGCCCAGTTACACCAGAGGCAGGAATTTGAAAGACCGATTAGTTAAATTAGACATCACGGGAATGGATAAAAAACACACATCACACTTTCTAAGCAGAAAGAACGGCTGCTACAGATGTCTGGGATGTGTCACCTGCAGAGCCCTATCAGTGGGTAATACATTTTGTCATCCCCATACAGGAAAGCGGTTTGAGATAAAATATCCAGTAACATGCAGTACCACTTTTGTCATATATATGCTAACCTGCCCTTGCGGGTTGGCTTATATCGGCAAAACACAGCGCCAATTTAAAGAGCGCATGGCGCAGCACAGGACAGCAATTAGGCATGCATTGGAGTCTGGCAGTAGCGATCAGCCTGTTGCCAGACATTGTTCTGAGGCAAGACATAGTATAGCCAGCATGAGATCAATCATTATTGACCATGTCCCCTTGAGAATTCGGGGGAGTAATCGGGCTAAAATATTATTGCAAACAGAGTGTAGGTGGATCAGTGCCCTAGATACGATAGCACCTCGAGGGTTAAATGAAAGCATCGGGTCCGAGGTGCGTCCTTTCTTGCCAGAGGAGGGGCAGAGGAAAGAAGCTGCACAATACAGCTAGTTCCCAGGAACAGAAGTCCTCCCCAGCCTCTACAAAATCCACCGCATGTCGCTGGGGCTCCACAGGCGGAGCTAGGCCCGGTGGGGGCACTTCTTCGAAATTTCAGCCACAAGTGGGTTCACTCCCTGTTGGATCCCTGGGCAATAGATATTGTGTCTCAGGGATACAAGCTGGACTTCGAGGAGATGCCTCCTCACCGACGGCCCTGCCAGCTTCCCCCCACGAGAGGGAAATAGTGTTAACTGCAATTCAACAAGGAGGGGGTTATTATTCGACCATGTTGTAGTCCCGAAACCGGACAGTTCAGTCAGACCCATATTGAATTTAAAATCCCTGAACATATACTTGAAAAGGTTCAAGTTCAGGATGGAATCGCTGAGAGCGGTCGTCGCAAGCCTGGAAGTGGGGGATTTTATGGTGTCTCTGGACATAAAGGATGCATACCTTCATGTCCCCATTTATCCACCTCATCAGGCGTACCTCACATTTGGGGTACAGGATTATCATTACCAATTTCAGACGTTGCCGTTTGGTCTCTCCACGGCACCGAGAATATTTACCAAGGTAATGGCGGAAATTATGGTACTGCTGCAGGAAGCAAGGGGTCGCAATTATCCCGTACTTGGACAATCTCCTCATAAAAGCTTGATCAAGAGAGCAGTTGCTGATCAGCGTAGCACTTTCTCTGGAAGTGTAACGGCAACACGGCTGGAGTCTAAATATTCCAAAGTCGCAGTTGGTTCCTACAGCTTGTCTGCCTTTTCTAGGCATGATTCTAGACACAGACCAGAAAAGGGTTTATCTCCCGATAGAGAGAGCTCAGGAGCTCATGACACTGGTCAGGAACCTATTAAAACCAAAACAGGTGTCAGTGCATCCCTGCACTCGAGTCCTGGGAAGGATGGTGGCATCATACAAGGCCATTCCCTTCGGCAGGTTCCATGCGAGGACCTTTCAATGGGACTTACTGGACAAGTGGTCCGGATCACATCTTCAGATGCATCGGTTAAGCACCCTATTCCCCAGGGCCAGGGTGTCTCTCCTGTGGTGGCTGCAGAATGCTCACCTTCTCGAGGGCCTTAGATTTAACATTCAGGACTGGGTCCTGGTGACCACGGATGCAAGCCTCCGAGGGTGGGGAGCAGTCACACAGGGAAGAAATTTCCAAGGTCTGTGGTCAAGTCAGGAGACATCAACATCCTGGAACTAAGAGCCGTATACAACGCCCTGCTTCGCGACCAACCGGTTCTGATTCAGTCAGACACCATCACCGCAGTGGCTCATGTAAACCGACAAGGCGGCACAAGGAGCAGGGTAGCGATATCGGAAGCCACCAGAATTCTTTGCTGGGTGGAAAATCACGTAAGCGCACTGTCAGCAGTGTTCATCCCGGGAGTGGACAACTGGGAAGCAGACTTCCTCAGCAGACACGACCTCCATCCAGGAGAGTGGGGACTTCATCAGGAAGTCTTCACACAGATGAGGGCATCATGCCTCAACAAAAAACTACAGAGGTATTGCGCCAGGTCAAGAGACCCTCAGGCGATAGCTGTAGATGCCCTGGTGACACCGTGGGTGTTCCAGTCGGTCTGTATTTCCTCCTCTTCCTCTCATACCCAAGGTGCTGAGAATAATAACAAAAAGAGGAGTGAGAACGATATTCATTGTTCCAGGTTAGTCACGAAGGGCCGTGGCCTCTTCCTCTAAGACAGGACTTGTTGCAACAGGGGCCCTGTCTGTTCCAAGACTTACCGCGGCTGCGTTTGACGGCATGGCGGTTGAACGCCGGAACCTAGCAGAGAAAGGCATTCCGGATGAGGTCATTCCTACGCTGATAAAGGCTAGGAAGGACGTGACAGCTCAACATTATCACCGTATATAGCGAAAATATGTTGCTTGGTGTGAGGCCAGGAATGCCCCTACAGAGGAATTCCAGCTTGGCCGTTTCCTTTACTTCCTACGGTCAGGAGTGAATTTGGACCTAAACTTGGGGTCCATTAAGGTCCAGATTTCGGCCCTATCCATTTTCTTTCAAAAGGAGTTGACTTCTCTACCTGAAGTTCAGACGTTTGTAAAGGGAGTGCTGCATATTCAGCCCCCTTTTGTGCCTCCAGTGGCACCTTGGGATCTTAACGTGGTGTTGAGTTTCCTGAAATCCCACTGGTTTGAACCACTTAAAACGGTGGAGTTGAAATATCTCACGTGGAAGGTGGTCATGCTATTAGCCTTGGCTTCGGCTAGGCGTGTGTCAGAGTTGGCGGCTTTGTCACATAAAAGCCCCTCTCTGGTTTTCCATGCGGATAGAGCAGAATCGCGGACCCTTCCACAATTTCTGCCGAAAGTGGTTTCATCCTTTCATATAAACCAACCTACTGTGGTGCCTGTTGCTACTACAGACTTGGAGGATTCCGAGTTGCTTGATGTAGTCAGGGCTTTGAAGGTTTATGTAACCAGAACGGCTAGGGTCAGAAAAACAGAGTCTTTGTTTATCATGTATGCTTCCAACAAGCTTGGTGCTCCTGCTTCAAAGCAAGCTATTGCTCGCTGGATCTGTAACACGATTCAGCAGGCTCATTCTGCGGCTGGATTGCCGCTGCCAAAATCAGTTAAGGCCCATTCCACTAGGAAGGTGGGCTCTTCTTGGGCGGCTGTCCGAGGGGTCTCGGCATTACATCTTTGCCGAGCGGCTACTTGGTCAGGTTCAAACACTTTTGCAAAGTTCTACAAGTTTGATACCCTGGCTGAGGAGGACCTCCTGTTTGCTCAATCGGTGCTGCAGAGTCATTCGCACTCTCCCGCCCGTTTAGGAGCTTTGGTATAATCCCCATGGTCCTTACGGAGTCCCCAGCATCCACTAGGACGTTAGAGAAAATAAGATTTTACTTACCGGTAAATCTTTTTCTCGTAGTCCGTAGTGGATGCTGGGCGCCCGTCCCAAGTGCGGACTTCTTCTGCAATGCTTGTATATAGTTATTGCTTAAATAAGGGTTATGTTATGGTTGCATCAGGATTGACCAGTTGCTCTTTTGTTGTTCATACTGTTTACTGGGTATGTTTATCTCAAGTTATATGGTGTGATTGGTGTGGCTGGTATGAATCCTGCCCTGGATTGCCAAAATCCTTTCCTTGTACTGTCAGCTCTTCCGGGCACAGTTTCTCTAACTGAGGTCTGGAGGAGGGACATAGAGGGAGGAGCCAGAGCACACCAGAATCTAAATTCTTTCTTAAAGTGCCCATGTCTCCTGTGGAGCCGTCTATTCCCCATGGTCCTTACGGAGTCCCCAGCATCCACTACGAACTACGAGAAATAGATTTACCGGTAAGTAAAATCTTATTTTTACAGCTGTCCTATGGACTCTTTTGGACCCTTTCTTGCCCCTCTGTGTGTTTTGACACCCCAGTGTGTAGGTTGCAGAGCCGGGGAGCCATTCATTTTGCTTTTGCAGGTTGTGGCCTACACCCGGATCCAAAGCCGCGGACTAAAGTTGTGCAGTGATCCCACAGGAACCGGACCTCAGCGAGGTAGCGCTGCTACTCACCAAGGGCTGTGCGCCCTGTCCATTCTTGTGCCTAGCCGTGCTGTTGGAGTCGTGTGGAGAGGCTGACTGGGGATCAGCGGTGACCACAGCGGGAGACACGGAGCGGAGCTGCTCTCCGGGCATCTGATGGGGCGCATACTACGGGGATTGGTGGTCTCAGCAGGGAGGCGTCAGGTTATTCAGCTCACCCACCCGCAGCCTGCCTTCTCCTACTGTCCGGCCGTTGGAGCCCTGAGTCGTGGCAGCGGGGAATACACAGAGCGCTTGCCAGTCATCACTCCAGCAGTGTCCCGGCATCTCCCCCTCTCCTCCTAACCCATGGTGCTATGGGGGAATCTGGTGGAGCTGTGAATTATAGAGGACATATACGTGGGGTTCCTATGCAGCCAGATACGCTACCCTGTGCCACTGCATCCTAGTACCCTCTCCTCTCCTGCCTTATTACTGACCTGGTTCACCCACCATAGCTGGACAGTTTCTTTAGATTTGGGCTTCCCTGCCAGAAGTGACCATCTTGAAAACTGGCAATATAGCCACATGCCCTCCTGAAACCAGCCGCTTCTCTGGGAGCTACAGACACTACCAGCCCATGATCAGTGCCCTTCACTACAGTCTCTGTGATTTCTGGTAGGGACTTCGGCCCTACCAGTAAGTGGTTGCCTGAACTGCTTTTATTATTATTATTGCCTGGCCTCCACTCCTGCTCTGTCGACTCCCTCTGGTGGCAGACTGTGCTGACTACATCCTCCACACTATTTGACTGCTGCTGGGTTTTTTTTCCCTCCTGCTCCCCTCAATCCCCGTAAGATCCAGTTAGAGCTCTTGGGGCATCAGTATAGCTATGACGTAACAGTCCATGTATCCAGGACAGTAGCAGGCTCCAGTTGCTGGCTCCTATAAATTACTTTACCGCTCAAGGATGTCATCTTCTTGCTATTACCCATAAACAACTGACCTCACAATGTTTCTGTAACCGATGGCCACTGGGGGTCTATGCTCACTGATGTCTCCCTATTTCCACACTTCAATACTTCTGCTATGTCGCTACTGGCCTCCTGACCTTGGCCCTCATTCCGAGTCGTTCGCTCGTTCTTTTTCATCTCATCGCAGTGAAAATCTGCTTAGTACGCATGCGCAATGTTCGCATTGCGACTGCGCCAAGTATTTTGCTATGAAGAAAGGATTTTTACTCACGGCTTTTTCTTCGCTCCGGCGATCGTAGTGTGATTGACAGGAAATGGGTATTACTGGGCGGAAACATGGCGTTTTATGGGCGTGTAGTTGAAAACGCTACCGTTTCCGGAAAAAACGCAGGAGTGGCCGGAGAAACGGGGGAGTGTCTGGGCGAACGCTGGGTGTGTTTATGATGTCAAACCAGGAACGACAAGCACTGAACTGATCGCACAGGCAGAGTAAGTGTGGAGCTACTCTAAAACTGCTAAGTAGTTTGTGATCGCAATATTGCGAATACTTCGGTCGCAATTTTAAGAAGCTAAGATACACTCCCAGTAGGCGGCGGCTTAGCGTGTGTAACTCTGCTAAATTCGCCTTGCGACCGATCAACTCGGAATGAGGGCCCTTGTTCTCTAATCTCCGTAATGTTATGCTGAAGAATGGGCAGAACTGGAATATCAACTCATAAGAAAGCTAAACCTCGTCCTCAACAGGAAACCTCTCAAACTGACTTGAGACCTTTTCTTCTTCCTAATCAACTAACATGGAGCCCCAGTCCTGATCATTCAGAATCTTCTCCCATCCCGTCTTTTCCTTCAAATCCTTCCATGATGGCTTAAACCCATTGTTTAAACCTATGGCAAGCCAGGTGGGCTCTATTCTTCTCTCGGTTTTCCTTTAAAGTCTTTAACGCTCAGGAACCTTAAATCGAAGAGCAGATGCACTTTCTCGTTCTTTTCAAATGGATGATTCACTCAACTCCTCTGAGAAACAATTTATTCTAAATCCAGCTTCATTTGCTACAACTCGTACTGTTCCTCTACTTCCTCCGGGGAGAACTTTTGTAGCACCAAAATTTTGCAGGAAATTGCTTATGTGGGTTCATTCTTCATCTTTCATGGGTCATGCCGGTGGTCTTAAGACTCTCAAGTTCATTCAGCGATTCTACTGGTGGCCTCATCTTAAAACGGATGTCTTTGAATTTGTAGCAGCTTGTTCCAAGTGTGTTCAACATAAAAGTCCATGAACATTTCCCTCGGGTCTTCTTCATCCACTTCCAACACCTCAAAAGCCTTGGACTCGCATCTCTATGGATTTCATAACCGATTTGCCAGTCTCCAGAGGCCACAACACCATTTGGGTCATTGTGGAATGATATTAGAAGATGGCTCACTTCATACCCCTCACCGGTCTTCCCTTTGCTCCTCAACTATCCAAATTGTTTTCCTCATAGATTTTTAATTTGCATGGCCTTCCACAGGAAATAGTTTCTGATCAGGGTCCTCAATTTGTCGCCAAGTTCTGGAAAGCTCTCAGCTCTGTCCTAGGAATCAAGTTGAACTTCTCTTCAGCCTACCATACCCAGACTGACGGACAGACTAAAAGAGTCGACCGAGATCTGGAAACTTTCTTACGGATGTTCATGTTCCCTGCTCAGGAAGACTTGATGGATTACCTCCCATTTGCTGAGTTTCCATACAATAACCTATATCATTCTTCTACCAATTCCACTCCTTTCTTCATTAATTATAGTTTTCATTGAGTTCCTTACTTCTAATCTCTCCCACCTCTTGAGGTTCCTGCTGCTCTTCGTCAGTTCACTAAGATTTGGAGACAAATTCATAAGGCGCTACTTATGACTTCCCAGAAATAAAAGACCTACTCTGATCGGAAACATAGGGCTGTTCCTAGTCTCAAAGTGGGAGATTGTGTTTGGATATCCACCAGAAACCTCAGACTCAAAGTTCCTACCAAAAAGTTTTCTCCAAGATTCATCAGCCCGTATCCTATTAAAAGAGTGTTGAATCCTGTTTCTTACAAGGTGAAACTGCCTCACTATTTGAAAATTTCCAATACCTTTCACATTTCTCTGCTAAAGCCTCCTGTACTAAATCATTTTCGGGCAGCTTTCCCTTAACCTCCCAAGGTTCAAGCTGCTCAAAATGAGGAATTTGAGGTTCATAACATTCTTGACTTCCACAAGAGGTATGGTCATCTCCAGTATCTCATAGATTGGAGAGGATATGGTCCGGGGGAAAGATCTTGGGTGGCTGCAGAGGATGTTCATGCTCCAAGACTGAGTTGTGCCTTTCATGCCAAGAATCCCACTAAGCAGCGTGGGTGTTTAAAGACTACCCTAAAAAGGGGGGTACTGTCAGCATCCAGAGTTTAACCACTGGTTCTGGTCCCTGTGGCCTTCCTCTTAGGTGGCTGGTGTCGCTGCGATGGATAGGAGCTACAGCAGCGAAGTCCTCCGGTGCGGCGTCTGGGAGGCTGAGGCCAGAGGTAGATGCTGGTTCCACATGTGCCCTCTGTGCAGGGAGCCACCATGTTGGAGACCAATCCAAGTCAATAGGTATCCCAGTTCACATCCAGCCACTCCGGTACAGGCTTCCCTTATAAAAAAGGGGTTAATGATTAGCTATGTTGTCAGTACTTCAAGTTACTTGCTGCTGTAAGGTACTCTGTGCTTCCAGGTTAACCCTTGGTATCCTGGTTCTGTTGTGTCCACCTGGTGGTCAGTTCTGTTATTGCAGTCCTTTGCTCCAAGTCCACCTGCTCTTGTGGTTTAACCACTGGCCCTCTATCTGGTAGAGGGTCTCCATTTGCTGATGGTGCTCACAGCGATCCTCTCTTCAGCATCGTTTACAAATCACAAGTCATCTCTTCAGTCAGTGTTCTTCAGCATCGTTTACAAATCACTAACCTTTCGTCTTTCAGAATTCACTCAGACTTCTCTCCTAGTCGTTGTGTATGATTGAGGTCTCATTAAAACTGAATTCCTCTTTCTTCGGTGTATCATTCATGGTCATTGTCCTCATTCCCTACCCCTCTTCATCCTTGGGCCTAAGTCTTCAATCCATGAGTAAGAACTACATTCAGCCACCTCGTTTCCTTCCTTTGCCTATAGCTGCTCCCTCAGTCAATTATCAGTCGTCAGATCCCCAACTCAAGCCAAGCGTGACATGGAAGAAGGGGAATTCCTGGTTTCTCTGGATATTAAAGATGCGTATCTTTACATCCCAATATGGCCGCCTCTTCAGGCTTACCTCAAGTTTGCACTTAAGGACAGTCAATACCAGGTCCAGGCCTTGAATTTCGGTCTCTTAACAGCACTGAGGGTGTTATCAGGGGTGATAGCAGAGATGTTGCTACAACTCCGCAAGCAGGAAGTGAACATTGTTCCATACTTGGACGATCTCATAATGGCTATATTCAGAGCACAGTTGATGGAAAAGATCAGCCTTCCAGCACGACTACTCACAGATCATGGGTGGAGTCTCAATCTGCAGAAATCCCACCTAGGACCTACGCAGAGGCTTCAGTTCCTGGTAATGATACTGGACACGGTGTCTCAGAAGGTGTTCCTTCCTATGGACAAGGCAAAGATAATTCAGACGATGGTACGTTCCATTTTGAAGCTGAACAAAATTTCGGTACATCTTTGCATACGCTTACTGGGAAAGATGATGGCCTCCTACGACACAATTCGGTACGGAAGATTCCATGCATGACCATTCCAGCTGGATCTGCTGGACAAATGGTCTGGGTCATATCTGCACATTTGCCAGATGATATGCCTTTCACCAAACGCCAGGATTTCCCTCTTATGGTGGTTGCTGATCTCCCTCCTGGAGGGTCGACACTTCAGAATCCAGGATTGGATTCTGTTGACAACGGATGCAAGCCTCCATGGTTGGGGTGCAGTGACCCTAGGGGCTCGGTTCCAGTGAAGGTGGTCTGATCAAGAGGCTTCCCTTCCGATAAATGTTTTGGAACTCAGGGCGATTTACAATGCCCTTCTGCTGACCTCTTTATGTTCTTCAGTATCAGGCCATACGGTTATGGTCGGAAAAAGCACCAACTGTGGCGTACATAAACCAACAAGGAGGTCCAAACAGCAGAGCTGCAATGAGGGAGGTGTCATAGATACTCCTCTGTGGGGAGCGAAATCCCAAGGCCATTTCCACCATATTAATTTCGGGAGTAGACAATTGGGGAGCAGACATCCTCAGAAGACACGATCTGCACGTGGGGGAATGGGGTCTCTACCTGCAAGTGTTTCAGCAGATATTTCATCGGTGGGGCTACCCGCAAATCAACTTGTTGGTTTCTCAGCTCACCAAGAAGCTTCTGCGTTACTTTTCTGGGACGAGGAATCCACAGGCCGCAGCAGTGGACGCCCTGTCGACACAGACGATTTACCGGTTGGTGTACTTGTTCCCTCCAGTTCCTCTAATTCCAAGAGTTTTCAAAGGACTTGAGGGGACAGGGTTCAGGCAATTCTGATTGCCCCAGACTGGCCACGCAGGGCCTGGTATGTAGACATTCTAGCCTTATTACTCGTAGGCCCCTGGCCTCTGCCAATTCAGGATAATCGTCTTACACAAGGGCTGTTCGTCTATCCAGACTTACCACGGCTACGTTTGATGTAATGGAAGTATATTGGGATGAATTGTGCCAGGACAGACATTCCGGGCAAGGTTATCTCGACTATGCTCCAAGTCGGCCAGATAGTCGCATAGAAACATTACCATCGCATATGAAAGAAATGTGTCTCTTGGTGTGAGGGTCAACAGTATTCTGCTATGGATTTTTATCTGGGACATTTCTTGCACTTCCTGCAGGCTGTTGTGGATGTGGGCCTACGTTTAGGCTCCATAAAAGTTCAAATCTCAGCCATGTCTTTTTCTTCCAGGGAACAATTGGTTGTTCTCCCAGTGGTCCAGATGTTCTTGACAGGTGTCCTTCATATTCGACCACCCTTTGTGCCTCCCACAGTGCCGTGATTTCTCAATTTGGTTCTGGCCTTTCTCCAATCTGTTTGATTGAACATTTCAACAAGGTGGACATGGAGTATTTGACATGGCAGGCTATCATGTTGTTGGCCTTGGCCTCAGTGAGGCGTGTTTTGAAATTAGGGGCCTTATCCTGTAAGAGTCCTTCTGTGGTGTTTCATGAGGATAGAGCAGTGCTTAAAACTCACTAGACATTCTTGCCTAAGGTGGTGTCAGCATTTCATATCAATTGGCCTATGGTGGTTCTGGTTGTCACTGGCACGTCTGTTACACCAATGTACTTGGACTTGGCTTTGGAGATTTATGTCAAGAGGCCAGCTCGTTTCAGAAAATCAGACTCGCTTTTTGTTCTCTATGATGCTTCAAAGATTGCTTGTCCTGCTTCGAAGCAGTCTATTGCATGTACAATCCAACAGGCTCAATCTTCAGCGGCTTTGCTGCTGCCGAGGTCTGTTCAGGCCCACTCCACACGGTAGGTGAGTTCTTCCTAGGTGGCTGCCCGGGGTGTCTCAGCTTTGCAGTTATGCTGGGCAGCTACTTGGTTGGGTTCGAACACGCTGTAAACTTTTAAAGGTTCAACACCTTGGCTACTGAGGACCTTCAGTTTGGTCAATCAGTTTTGATGGGGTCTCAGCAGTCTCCCACCCGGTTTGGAGTTTTGGAACTTCCCCATGGAACTAAGACCAACCCAGTATCTTGTTGTGATCATAAAGTACAAATGGTGCGTCTGACTTCCTGTGATGAGTAGTTCTCTTCACATAGATTTTCAAAGCCCACACGACATCCAAGGACTTTGTGGTAATTGAGGTGTCAGTAACCACTGGCACCACAATAGGTTGGTTGATATGAAAAGCCAACACAACCTTAGGGAATAATTGCTGACGCATTCTGAGCTCAGCTCTATCCTCATGGAAAATCAAGTAGGGGCTCTTGTGCGACAATGCCCCCTATTCTGACACACGTCTGGCAGAAGCCAAGGCCAACAACGTGACTGCCTTCCAAGTAATAAACTTTACGTCCACCTCCTGTAAAGGTTCTAACCAATCCAACTGCAGGAACTGCAGCACCACATTAAGATCCCAAGGTGCCATAGGAGGCACAAAGGGTGGTTGGATGTGCAGAACTCCTTCCAAGAAAGTCTGAACCTCAGGGATAGCAGCCAATTGTTTCTGGAAGAAAATAGACAGGGCCAAAATCTGGACCTTGATGGAGCCCAAGTGCAGGCCAACA
Source organism: Pseudophryne corroboree (assembly GCF_028390025.1). Taxonomy (NCBI): domain Eukaryota; kingdom Metazoa; phylum Chordata; class Amphibia; order Anura; family Myobatrachidae; genus Pseudophryne; species Pseudophryne corroboree. Next base: position 510,854 of record NW_026967510.1, on the reverse strand, counting down.
TCCACACCTGCTTGCAGAGAAAGGAGAAAATGTCCCAGTTGAAACTCCACCGTAGGAAACTTTTTGTATTCACACCAAGACACATACTTTTTCCAAATCTAATGGTAATGCTTAGACATTACCCCCTTCCTAGCTTGGATCAGAGTAGGAATAACCTTATTTGGAATGCCCTTCCGAGCTAAGATCTTGCGTTCAACCTCCATGCCCTCAAACATAGCCGTGGTACATCTTGATAGGAAAACAGCCCCTGCAGTAGAAGGTCCTCGCAAAGAGAAAGAGGCCTCGGATCCTCCAGCAGTAATACCAGAAGATCCGCGTACCAAGCCCGCCTTGGCCAGTCCAGAGCAATGAGGATCGCCGGAACTATTGATCTTTTTATTAGTTTGAGAATCCTTGGGATGAGTGGAAGTGGAGGGAACACATACACTGACTGTAACACCCACGAAGTCACCAGGGCATCCACCGCCACTGCCTGTGGGTCTCGTGAGCTGGAACAGTACCTCCGAAGCTTCTTGTTGAGTCGATAGGCCATCATGTCTATCTGAGGTACACCCCATTGGCGTGTTACGTCTGTGAATACCTCTGGGTGGAGGCCCCATTCTCCTGGATGGAGATCATGTCTGCTGAGGAAGTCCGCTTCCCAGTTGTCCACTCCCGGAATGAAGATCGCTGACTGTGCCAGCGCGTGTCTTTCTGCCCAGAGGAGGATTCTTGTTACCTCTGACATTGCAGCCCTGCTCTTCATTCCACCCTGCCTGTTTATGTAGAACATTGCTGTGATGTTGTCTGACTAAACCTGAATGGCTCGATCTTGCAGAAGATGAGCCGCTTGTAGTAGGCCATTGTATATGGCCCTTAGTTCCAGAATGTTTATTGGAAGGACCGATTCCTAGCTTGACCACTTTCCCTGGAAGTTTTCCTCCTGGGTGACTACTCCCCAACCTTTGAGGCTTGCATCCGTGGTTAGAAGAATACAATTCTGAATCCCGAACCTGCGGCCCTTGAGCAGGTGAGAAGTTTGCAGCCACCAGAGTAGTGAAATTCTGGCTTTCGGCGACAGGAATATCCGCTGGTGCATGTGAAGATGCGATTCCGACCACTTGTCCAGGAGATCCAGCTGGAAGAACCGTGCATGGAATCTTCCGTATTGTAGAGCCTCGTAGGAGGATACCATCTTCCCCAGAAGGTGAATGCACTGATGAACCGATACCCAGGGAGGTTTCAAGACGTCCCAGACCATTGATTGGATCACCAATGCTTCCTCCAACAGTAGAAACACCGTCTGCACTTCCGTGTCGAATATCATCCCCAGGAAGGGCAGTTTCCTTGTCGGTTCCAAATGTGACTTTGGAAGATTCAGGATCCACCCATGATCCCAGATTAGTTGAGTTGAGAGCGCAATACTCTGCAACAGCTTCTCTGTGTAAGATGCCTCTATCAGCAGATCATCCAGTTATGGAATTATGTTCACTCCCTCTTTGCGTAGGAGCATCATGTCCGCCATGACCTTGGTGACCACCCTTGGTGCTGTGGAGAGGCCAAATGGAGATGTCTGGAACTGATAGTCACAGTCCTGTAGTGCAAACCGTAGATAGGCGTGGTGAGGTGGCCAGCTCAGAATGTGAAGGTACGCATCCTTGATATTCAGGGATACTAAGAATTCCCCCTCTTCCAGACATGAGAATCACCACTCTCAGAGACTCCATCTTGAATTGGAAAACCCTCAAGTAGTGGTTCAACGACTTCAGGTTCAATATGGGCCTTACTGAACCGTCCGGTTTTGGTACCACAAACAGGTTTGCATAATAACCCTTGGTTTTCGGGTAAGGTGGAACTGGACCAATGACAATTGTTTGTACCAATTTTTGAATGGCTTCCTGTAGGATAGCACTTTCTGTCAGCGAAGCCGGTAAGCCTGATTTGCAGAATCTGTGAGGTGGGAGTTCCTGAAACTCCAGTCTGTACCCCAGGGTAACAATATCCGTCACCCAGGGGGTCTAGGCATGATGACGCCAAGACGTGACTGAAATCTTTTAGTCTCGCTCTCATCTGCCTGATCTCCAGGCTGAGAGGTCCACCATCATTCTGAGTATTTGGAGGAAGCAGAACCTGGTTTCTGTTCCTGGGAACCTGTTGGTGAGGTCTTTTGGATCTTCCTCGACCTCCTCTAAAGATGGTGGGAGGGGGTTTGGATTTGCGGTCCAAAAGGACTGCAGTGTAGGTGTAGGATAAGATTTCCTAGCTGGGGCTGCTGCAGAGGGAAGAAATGTCGACTTACCCACAGTCGCCATGGAAATCCACGCATCCAATGCATCCCCAAATAGTGCCTGACCTGTAAATGGCAGGTTCTCCACACTTTTCTTGGATTCTGCATCCGCAGTCCATTGGCATAACCAGAGTCCTCTGCATACCGAGACAGCCATTGAAGTAGCAGGCAAATGTCCTTCATGGCCTTAACCATGAAACCTGCAGAATCCTGTCTGTGACATAAAAACAAGTCAATGTCACTCCTATCCATAGTATCGAAGTCCTCTGGTAATGTGCCTGACCACTTTACTATGGCTTTAGAAGCCCACACACAAGCAATAGTGGGCCTTAAAGCCATGGCTGTAGCAGTGTATAGTGATCTCAATCTTGCGGTCAGCCAGCTCCTTTAAGGCGATTGAATCAGGGACAGGTAAAACCACCTTTTTAGACAGCCTAGATACAGAAGCAGGGAAGGTAAGCGAGGATTTCTTATTTACTGTAATATAAGATTCCTCTACTTGTTCTGGACCTTCTCAGAAATATGCAAAACATCCCTAATGGCTTCAATCATTAGCTGCACCCCTTTAGCAATGGATGCATCCCCCCCTGCATATCCCCATCACCGTCCCCTGTATCAGAGTCGGTATCAGTGTCAGCTTGCATTATCTGGGCAAGTGTACATTTTTTGGGGTATGTAGGTGGGGTTTTAGAGGAAGTAGTGGGAGCTGAATACTTCAAACCCACTACAGATTGTCTCAAAAACTGCGTCTCTTTCTCAGTATGTGACATCCTTGTTGAAATCTGGGATATCATTCCCCTTATAGAATCCACCCATGGGGGTTTGGATTCAGAAGGCTGAGACAGCACATTGCAGTCCTGAGTACATGGAATAGACTCCTCAGGAGAAGATAAACAGTCTGCAGCACAGGACACAGAGTCCTTAGACAAGGTAATGTGGATATACACACTTACACACACACAGGTAAATGTCAGATACAGTTTCCCCCAGAGTACCTTCAGAGAGTCACAGAGTATAAGGAGCCAGCCACACAGCGCCCCTGTAGGCAGTTATTATGATAACAGCTTGGCACTGACTAACTAACCTTAATAGGTCAGTGTCCTAGTTCCTATGATCTGCAGGGAGAAAATGGCGCTGGTGAGTGCTGGATCCACTCTGAGGAAGACCTGCCCCTTGTAATGTCGAGCGACTTCCCGCACTAATTGTTTATACTGGCCTGAGGATTTTAGTGCTAACAGGGGGATTAGCGCCTGTTAACTGTGTGACCAGTGTAGGGTTTATCCGTGTTGGCTCAGGACGCCCCTCAAAGCGCCTACACTGTGTGTTGCTGAGCTTTCCTGGAGTGCAGACTGTCAGAGCTGCGCTCCCACCCTTGTGCCGCCATACCCTTCCGCTAACCGGGACACCGGCGCTGTGCTCACCACTTTTCTTTCTTCTGGCTTTGTTAGGGGGTGGCGGCCGTGCTGCAGGAGTGAGCAGTCGCCTCGTGGGCTTGCGATCAGCACCATCAGGAGCTCAGTGTCCTGTCAGCGGAGTAGAGAACCATTAACTCTTCAGGAAGTTGGTTCCTATTCCTGACCCCCCCCCCCTAAGTCCCACGAAGCAGGGAGGCTGTTGCCAGCAGCCTTCCTGTAAGCTAACTCTAGAAAATAAAAAACTAAGAAAAGTCCTATGAGCTCCCCTAGCAGTGACCGGCTCCTCTGGGCACATTTTGTAAAAAAGTCTGGTAGGAGAGGCATAGAGGGAGGGACCAGCCCACACTATTAAACTCTTGAAGTGCCAGTGGCTCCCAAAGGACCCGTCTATACCCCATGGTACTAACTGGACTCCAGCATCCTCTAGGACGTAAGATATAGTAGATTATAACCTAGCAGATGATTATGATGATTGCAGGGGTATCATATGGTGTATTGCATGTAAAGTACCTTGTTTCACACCTACTCTGCTGTAGCAATATACCTTATATACGGGTGAGTAACACATGTACAGGCTTACCAGCGTATGAACACACACATAAAGGAATGCTACATTACCAATGCTTCCAGGAGTAACGTTAGGAGACATTTCTCTGATCCATCAGCTCATATGACTGATGTTATTGTTCAGCTAGAATCTCCAATTCATACGATATGTTCCCCATCCATTGTTTTACATTGGTGCTGACATAGGACTTGGCGAGTGACTACATCTCCATTTATACTTCATGGTTAGTTACCAGTACAAGAGAGAGAGATCTAAGTCTTATTATAATATTACATTTGTTATTGTGAGTGTTCTCAGGAGGGTGGACACAATGATTATAAAGACACAATATTATAAAGCCTTCATTAAAAGTTATGTTTTACTATACACACACATTTACAATTAAGTGTCCCAGAAAGTCTTCTCCTATTGTTTACAAGATTAATATTGTTACAGAAAACGTCACATTTCCATAATGTATTTTTATTTCCAGCAGATGGACACACAAGCAGGAATATCTCAGAAGGACATCTTATGTTATCCCCGGATTGTGACATAAAAGATAATGACAGTAGACAGGATTCTCCTGGAGCTAACCCCATTACCCCAATTATACATCCAGCTCTATCAGCTGGTCCCCCTGATCCTGGGGAATGTTCTCCTGATCACTCTGATATTGGTGCATCTGTTACAGCTCTGACAGTAGATACAGTGTTTCCGTGTTCTATAGATGCCAAATGTTTTACACAGAACACAAACCTTATTACCCATCAGACAGGTAAGGCAGGTGAGAGGCCACTGATATGTTCAGAGTGTGTGAAATGTTTTACATGCAAATCAGATCTTATTAGACATCAGAGAAGTCACACAGCTGAGAGGCCATTTCTATGTTCTGATTGTGGGAAATGTTTTGCACACAAATCATATATTGTTATACATCAGAGAAGTCACACAGGTGAGAAGCCATTTTCATGTTCTGAGTGTGGGAAATGTTTTGCACACAAATCAGATCTTGTTAAACATCAGAGAAGTCACACAGGTGAGAAGCCATTTCCATGTTCTGAGTGTGGGAAATGTTTTGCACACAAATCAGATCTTGTGATACATCAGCGAAGTCACACAGGTGAGAAGCCATTTCCATGTTCTGAGTGTGGAAAATGTTTTGCACACAAATCAGATCTTGTTATACATCAGAGAAGTCATACAGGTGAGAAGCCATTTCCATGTTCTGAGTGTGGGAAATGTTTTGCAAACAAATTACATCTTGTTAGACATAATAGAATTCACACAGGTGAGAGGCCATTTTCTTGCTCTGAGTGTGGGAAATGCTTTATCCAGAAATCACATCTTGTTATACATCAAAGAAGTCACACAGGTGAAAATCCATTTCCGTGTTCTGAGTGTTGGAAATGTTTTACACACAAATCAGATCTTGTTATACATCAAAGAAGTCACACAGGTGAGAGGCCATTTTCTTGTTCTGAGTGTGGGAAATGTTTTATCCAGAAATCACATCTTGTTATACATCAAAGAAGTCACACAGGTGAGAATCTATTTCCATGTTCTGAGTGTGGGAAATGTTTCGCACACAAATCAGGTCTTGTTACACATCAGAGAAGTCACACAGGTGAGAAGCCATTTCCATGTTCTGAGTGTGGGAAATGTTGTTTAAGTAAATCACATCTTGTTATACATTATAGAAGTCACACAGGTGAGAAGCCATTTCCATGTTCTGAGTGTGAGAAATGTTTTGCACACAAATCAGATCTTGTTAAACATCAGAGAAGTCACACAGGTGAGAGGCCATTTCCATGTTATGAGTGTGGGAAATGTTTTACATACAAATCACATCTTGTTATACATCAGAAAACTCACACAGGTGAGAAACCATTTCCATGTTCTGAGTGTGGGAAAGGTTTTACAAACAAATCGCATCTTGTTAGACATCAGAGAAGTCACACAGGTGAGAAGCCATTTCCATGTTCTGAGTGTGGGAAATGTTTTGCACACAAATCACATCTTGTTATACATCAGAGAAGTCACACAGGTGAGAAGCCATTTTCTTGCTATGAGTGTGGGAAATGTTTTACATGGAAATCACAACTTGTTACACATCAGCGAAGTCACAAGTGAGAAGCCATTTCCATGTTTTGCGTGTAAGAAATGTATTGCACACAAATCAGATCTCATTAAACATGAGAGCAGTCACACAGGTGAGAAGCCGTTTTCTTGCTATGAGTGCGGGAAATGTTTTACACAAATCACATCTTGTTACACATCGGAGAAGTCACACAGGTGAGAATCCATTTCCATGTTCTGAGATTGGGAAATGTTTTGCACACAAATCAGTTCTCAGACATAACAGAAGTCGCACAGGTGAGAAGCCATTTTCTTGCTCTGAGTGTGAAATGTTTTACACAGAAATCACAACTTGTTACACTTCAGCGAAGTCACACAGGTGAGAAGCCATTTCTATACTCTGAAAAATAAATCAGCACAATAGACATCTTTCAGGTGAGGAACCATTATAATCTTCTGGAGTATACTCATTATTGCCATGCATTGTTCTTCAAGGTTCTTATCCTATATCCTATGCTTTTTGCAATATACATGCTACTGCCAGGTGAAATAATCAGATGGCATGCCCTCATCTATCACTGCTATGCAGATTACCTGCCCCGTTACTTCCATCTGCAGATGAAGGACTGTTACCAGCAGTACCAAGAATCCCCAAGCAATTCTGAGATGTCAGGGGGAGACAGGGTTGGTGGCACTAGTGCTGTAGCGGGGGCTGCCGGAGGCACTGTCTGTGGGTAAAATTGTCCCCAAGTAGTGCTGAGGTGGAAGAGGGGGTACACAGGGTGGCTGGCAGTAGTGGAGACGGTGGCAGTAGTGGGGAAGGACAAGGCGGTTAGCAGTATTGGGGGAAAGACTCGGGGGGAGATAGGGCTGGTGGTGGTAGTGGGGGGAGACAGGGCGGATGGCTGCAGTGCAGTACCAAGGGATGTTGGAAGCAGTAAAGAGGTGTATGGATCCCACACAGAATCAGCTGATAATTAGACTTGATGATTATGTGTCCTTATTTCTAATGCATCCCTTGTATGTGTTACTGTTATTTGCTGTGTCAGCCTTTATGTGTGTTCTGTGTAATAATCCTGAAAGTAGTGCTGCTACCGATCTCATATCATTTGTAGTAACTTGGAAAAGATGAGATATGAGGTGCACTCTGGAAGCTTATAGGGGGTTAAAGATGAACGCACATGTGACATCACGCAGCCCCCGGAAAATGGTCCTGGTCCGCCTGCATTCACCCCTCAAGTATGCGGCCGCAATGTGCGTGTTCGCATGGCTGACGCACATGTGCATTTTGCCAACACCAGCAAATTGCTGTGGCCCACTATTGCGGTTGGGCCTGAATGACCCCCATAGGCTTTTGGCTCTCCTGATATGTATCTGTTTTACTTCCCTGCCATACTAACCCGTAACATGAATTATTTCTGTGCTTTAAAGGATATTTTATCCATGTGCAGAGTAATGTATTTTTTAAGTTTAAAATATAGACAAAAATTTGTATTAAAGATATGAAATAAAGTTGTTTAAAAACAAAAGATTTCCATTGAGCCTTTTTATTTGTCTGTGTATTATCTTATTTTCAGATAATTGTCGCTATGGTGACAGAAACAATTTCCTGTTAATGTGTCATTGTATTGTTACTTTTGTGTCCACATAATATCAGTATTGTTGTGTATAAATAACTCGTGGGTACACACACTGCCATTGTGACTATGCAATTTCCCTTGAACTGGCTGGAGCCCAGAACCACGAATAGTGACTGTATATACTTGCGATTTTGGCTATGTCTGATTTTGACAGCTCATTTGAATAGTGGGATGACATTACGGGGAGGGACTTTTTCTGTATGCATTTCGAGTATGGGGTGACTTTCAAGGCATGCCTTGAAAAAGAGTCACCCCAGACTCGAAACGCGTTGCCCAAAGGAGGTCTTTGCTCAGGTGAGGTGGATATGTCTCTCATGTCTTTTTATTTCTCTATATTTGGGATTTGGAGCTTTGTTACCGGACCTCAGCTCAACAAAATCATATATTCTTCCTTGCTGGGATCTCGCACAGCCCCCCTTTCCCCTTACGGCTTGTATGTTTATTTATTTTTTAAACCATTTGTGAAATTATTTGTACCTATACTGCATCACTGTACAAGTCTATTTGACGCAGAGACCTTTATACATGGAGTTATGCTGTATTCATTGTGAGTAATGGTACGCTTGAGACGTACCTTATGATAACGATACCTTGTTATACTGTTCCTCACTATGTAAGTGAGGTATGCTGTTCCTAAGATCACCTGCATATCTTATTTGTGGGGTTAAGATATAAAGAAACCATTATAAAGGTTATAGCACATTATATTGTGTAAGTGAGGTACACCACATCTACTCTACTAAAACAAGATCATTCACTTTCATAAGGAGTACCGCATTATAATCTCATGTATGGAATAATCTTGAACATACAGTGGAGCAAAAAAGTATTTGGACAGCCACCGATTGTGCAAGTTGACCCACTTATAAAGATGAGAGAGGTCTGTAATTTCCATTATACACTTCAACTGTGAGAGACAGAATCTGGAAATTACATTGTATGATTTTGAAACAATATATTTGAATATTCTTGCAGAAAATAAATATTTGGACAATCAAAAAGTTGAACTCAATACTTTGTAATATAACCTCGGTTGGCAATTTCAGAGGTCAAACGTTTCCTGTAGTTCTTGACCAGGTTTGTACACACTGTAGCAGGTATTTTGGCCTTCTCTTCCACCATGCAGATCTTCACTAGATCTGTCATGTTTTGGGGCTGTCGCCAGGCCGCACGGACTTTCAACTCCCACAGATATTTTTACTGGGTTGAGGTCTGGAGACTGGCTAGGCCACTCCAGGACATTGAAATGCTTCTTACAGAGTCACTCCTTAGTTGCCCGGACGGTGTGTTTGGGGTCATTGTCATGCTGGAAGACCCAGCCACGTTCCATCTTCAATGCTCTTACTGAAGGAAGGAGATTTTTGTCCAAAATTTCACGATACATGGCCCCATTCATCCTCTCCTTAATACGGATCAGTCGTCCTGTCCTATTTGCAGAAAAGCAGCCCCAAAGCATGATGTTTCCACCCCCATGCTTCACAGTGGGTATGGTGTTCTTGGGATGCCATTCATCATTCTTCTCCCTCCAAACACGGCGAATGGAGTTTATTCCAACAAGTTCAATTTTACTGTCATCTGACCACATTACATTCTCCCAATCCTCCTCTGGATCATCCAGCAGGTCACTGGCAAACTTTAGACGGGCCTGGATATGTGCTGGCTAAAGCAGGGGGACCTTTCGGGCACTGCAGGATTTTAATCCATGACAACATAGTGTGTTACTAATAGTAACCTATGTGACTGGTCCCAGCTCTCTTGAGATAATTGACCAGGTCCCCCTGTGTAGTTCTGGGCTGATTCCTCACCGCTCTCAAGATCATTGATACCCCACGAGGTGAGATCTTGTATGGAGCCCCAGGTCGAGGGAGATTGTCAGTGATCTTGTATTTCTTCCATTTTTTTTATAATTGAGCCAACAGTTGATCTCTTCTCACCAAGCTGCTTGCCTATTGTCGAGTAGCTCATCCCAGCCTTGTGCAGCTCTACAATTTTGTCCCTGGTGTCCTTAGACAGCTCTCTGGTCTTGGCCATGGTGGAGAGGTAGAAGTCTGACTGAGGGTGTGGACAAGTGTCTTTTATACAGATAACCAGTTCAAACAGGTGCCATTAAAACAAGTAATGAGTGGAGGATAGAAGAGCTTCTTATAGAAGTAACAGGTCTGTGAGAGCCAGAAATCTTGCTGCTTCATAGGTGTCCAAATATTTATTTTCCACAGGAATATACAAGTAAATTGTTTAAAAAATGTACAATGTGATTTCCTGTTTTTTTGTTTTTTTTTACAGATTCTGTTTCTCACAGTTGAAGTGACCTATGATGGAAATTACAGACCCCTCATCTTTTTAAGTGGGTAAACTTGCACAATCGGTGGCGGTCCAAATACTTTTTAGCCCCATGGTAGATACATCCACATATTTCATTGGAAGTTTCTACACATAATTTCCGTACCATTATGTCTTCTATGTACCTGTGAGTCCACTCTGACAGCACAGAAAGTGGATATCTATTGGATCAAGGAATTCCAGTTGTCCTAATTAACTTAGGATAAGTATTAAATATAATTTTCCGTATCATTTACCACACTTCCATTTATATAGGCACAGATGCGCCATCCTATTCACGTTCCCCTGTTTCTATAGTTCTAATTTGGACGTGTTGGGATAAGTCCTTTTTGTGAAATTAAGAGGCAGCCACTGTACCAAACGAAGCACCAGGAAGACTCCCACCTACATTTTACAACAAGAAGAAGAGAATTGTTTGGGCCAAGAAACACAAGGAGTGGACATTAGACAAGTGATAAAATGTACTTTGGTCTGAGTCCAAATTTGATATTTTTGGTTCCAACTGCCATGACTTTGTGAGACCCAGAGAAGGTGAGCGGATTGTTTCTGCTAGAGATGAGCGGGTTCAGTTTTACTCTGTTCTCAAAACACCATCTTATTGGCTCACTGACATCACGTATTTGGGATAGCCAATAAGAAAAATCCGGTTAAAACCAAACTGGCGCTAATTCTGGTGTTACATCCTAACCCACTCATCTCTAGTTTCTGCATGCGTGGTTCCAACTGTGAAGCATGGCGGAGGAGGTGTGATGGTGTGGGGGTGCTTTGCTGGTGACACTGTTGGTGATTTAGTCAAAATTCAAAGCACACTTAACCAGCATGGATACCACAGCATTCTGCAGCGCCATGCCATCCCATCTGGTTTGCGCTTACTTGGACCATCATTTGTTTTTCAACAAGACAATGACCCCAAACACACCTCCAGGTTATGTAAGGGCTACTTGACCAAGAAGGAAAGTGATGGAGTGCTGCGTCAGATGACCTGGCCTCCACAATAACCTGACCTAAACCCAACTGAGATGGTTTGGGATGAGTTGGACCGCAGAGTGAAGGAAAAGCAGCCAATAAGGGCTCAGCACCTCTGGGAACTCCTTCAAGACTGTTGGAAAACCATTTCAGGAGACTACAACATGAAGCTGATTGAGAGAATGCCAGGAGTGTACAAAGCTGTCATCAAAGCAAAAGGGGGCTACTTTGAGGAATCTAAAATAGAAAACAGAGTTTGATGTACAGTAACACTTTTTTGTTTACAACATAATTCCATATGTGTTCTTTCATAGTTGTGATGTCTTCAGTATTAATCTACAATATAGAAAATACTTAAATAAAAACCATTGAATAAGAAGGTGTGTCCAAACTTTTGACTGGTACTGTACATACACTACCACTATCTACAGGCCAAACAACACACATAGTTCTGGCTGCAAATATTACTATTGCGTATTTCGTGGTGGTCAGCGCGCTCTAAAGGGTGTGCGAGGGATTGGATTGATTGGAGAGGTGGATGGTGGTGTGTGAAGTGATGTGTTCTCTGTGTATCTATTTGTAGGGGATGTGGTAATGATCACTCGATGTAAATGAAATATAGGATTTTATTTGGATGTAATAGGATTAATATTCCATAGTCAATAATGAATGTCCCAGGTTGGTTCACCACTTATCAGGTGTGTCTTGCAGACTACCCTTTCTCTGAGTATACCCTCCTATTGGTATACTGATGGAGCTACAGCTCAGGTAAATGTTAGGTATGCCCTAGGGGCCACCTTTACCATAGGTGTGGATGGTCCTATGTATCCTCTGATGCTGTGTCTATTGTTAGGTTTGTGGTTAAGTTTATGGTGTGACTAGTGCGGCGTCCCGCCTGTCAGACCCTTCCGTGTGTGGCAACGAGTGGCGTGGTCATATACTGTGTAATGAAACTTACCGCCGGGGGCAGGTGCTACCTGCCGCCGGTGACCAGTTCTTAGCCGTCCTCAAGCCTGTGTTCCTCGATGTATCCTCTCTGGGTGTCCTCCGTGTCTCAGAAGCCGCGCACCTTGTCTGTAAATGCCGGTCTCCTAAACTCCCGTCCCGTCCTCTGACTTCCTGGTTCGCGCGTCACGTGCCGGGTCACGTGAGCGCGATGTGTGCGGAAGCGTCTCCTTCTCCAGCCGGAGAGAGGAGAATGTATGTGGCAATGTCGGTAGTAAAGTCTGTGGGTCCCAACGCGTTTCAGCACTGATGCCTTTTTCTAGGGTTACCCATATGGTGTTCAGTGGCTTATTTATGCTGTGATCGCTTTCCTGATTGGTCCTTCCTCGGTGTCCCAATCTCTATTCTGATACGGCCACACAATAACAACACACATGCAATATATTAACAAATATCCAACCATGTTCACAGTACCATTAACTGTGACAATTACGACCACACAATAACAACACACATGCATTATATTAACAAATATCCATTCATGTTCACAGTACCATTAACTGTGACAATTCCTTCTATCACAATATAGAAAATATTCACAGTATCACTAACGGTGACAATTTCTTTATATCACAACAAAAAACATTCAGTATCTCCCCTCCAACAGTACATTTTTTGGTACACAACCTTCTTCCACCATGCAGGTTAACACACATCAACATAAATACAAGGTTTCCTATGTAAAGGATATCCGATTAACACCCTATTCATGTACACAATCAAAACAGTCACACATCCAATCACTGACACCTAATCTGGATGATTGACATGTCCGCCTCCCAATCAGAATAGAGATTGGGACATACATTCTCCTCTCTCCGGCTGGAGAAGGAGACGCTTCCGCACACATCGCGCTCACGTGACCCGGCACGTGACGCGCGAACCAGGAAGTCAGAGGACGGGACGGGAGTTTAGGAGACCGGCATTTACAGACAAGGTGCGCGGCTTCTGAGACACGGAGGACACCCAGAGAGGATACATCGAGGAACACAGGCTTGAGGACGGCTAAGAACTGGTCACCGGCGGCAGGTAGCACCTGCCCCCGGCGGTAAGTTTCATTACACAGTATATGACCACGCCACTCGTTGCCACACACGGAAGGGTCTGACAGGCGGGACGCCGCACTAGTCACACCATAAACTTAACCACAAACCTAACAATAGACACAGCATCAGAGGATACATAGGACCATCCACACCTATGGTAAAGGTGGCCCCTAGGGCATACCTAACATTTACCTGAGCTGTAGCTCCATCAGTATACCAATAGGAGGGTATACTCAGAGAAAGGGTAGTCTGCAAGACACACCTGATAAGTGGTGAACCAACCTGGGACATTCATTATTGACTATGGAATATTAATCCTATTACATCCAAATAAAATCCTATATTTCATTTACATCGAGTGATCATTACCACATCCCCTACAAATAGATACACAGAGAACACATCACTTCACACACCACCATCCACCTCTCCAATCAATCCAATCCCTCGCACACCCTTTAGAGCGCGCTGACCACCACGAAATACGCAATTGTAACAGGAGGTGGGACACCTCCAGGTCAGCTGCACACTCAGCCACCATCCCCCAATGTGAGCGCAGCCTTCAACCATATTTAATTTATGCAAATATTACTATACATTTACCTGCAAACAAACACACTCATGCAACAAATGCCACAGTGTGCATTACTCACCGTCAAGTATTTGGTGGCACAGCTGAGCCAGCAATTGCGGCTGACGGCGGTGGAGGTCAGACCACTGCCACTCGAGTTGTACAATGGTCCGCCATGTGCGGCCCTTCGCCCATGCGCCACGTGTGGATCTCCGCGTAGGCCACACACTTTCGGGCATTAGACACGTATGGGCCCGCGCAGCCTATGCAGCGGTCCATGACCATGGTGAGGAGCCGCAGCTCCCGCATACTAAAGGCGACAGCTCACATGGTGCCAATGGCGTATTCATCAGAAATGATAATATTTCTACTGTCTGCCTGCTGTTGATTGGCCATCAGCTGTGATGCTGACATATATTGATAAACTTTATTGCTATTACTCCAAGTTAACAGTCTGGTACGTGTTCTCAGTTGCGAACGCAATTGTGAGTGTATGCTACTGGAGCTTTTTTTTTCCAAAAACAATTTTATTGACAGGAGATCATAATCACAGAGAGAAACATTTCACACTTCAAATGAACAGAGATCAAAAATACAGTATGTACAGAAGAATGTGAACAGGGAATAATTGGGGAACATTCGGCTTTAAAAGGGGTGGCCGGTATCCAACACAGTCATATTGTACCAGGTGGTGAGGCTAAAACTTTGACGTAGGAGTGATTTGGTGTTTGGGGGAAGCGTTAAGAAATAGGACAACCAGGTGGCAAAAAAAGTTGCAGTCCATTTTTCTTTTTGCAAAGAAACTTCAGACCAATCCATTGTAAATAGATAGGATAACCTGGGATATAAAAGAGCAATGGGAGATATCCACTGAGATAATGTTGTCTTTTTAGCTGAGGCAGCCAGTTTATTAAGTAATTTCAGGTTAGATCTCGATTCGGCGGGGACTATACCCCAAAAGGTCCATATATCTTCTATGGTAAAGGCTAGATGTAAATCACGAGTAATGTAGTCTTGAAGGGCTGACCACAAGGATCGAACCCGGGGACAAGAGCATAGACAGTGTTTAATATCAGCCTCCAGGTCTCCACACTTAAAGCAAGCCGACATGTCTGCTCTGCCCATCAAAAATTTTAAGCTTGGGTGTAAAATAAGCCCTGTGTAGAATTTTGTGGTTCATTTCCATATATGATCTAGAAACCATTTGTTTGTTCAAAGTCTGGTAGGCAGAAAGCAGAGACTTCATAGTGAGACCAGGGAAATCATTCTCCCATTTCATCAGTTCCCCCAAACCTCCCTGAAGGGTTGGTACTAGGCGGGCTTGGTCATAGATGTATGAGGTAGTGAGTGGAGATCCCGGGTTTCGTCGTATGACACTGTCAAGGTCTGTGGACATACCTCTATCTCCCAAAACAGTTGTAATTGAAGTAATGTAACTACAGGCCTGTAGGAAGGGGAACAAAGGTATGAACAATGTCGGGAATTTTTCTTTAAGTTGTGTACGTGTTAAAAGAATGAACGATTCTGATTGTAAAAATTGGAATATATAACAAAGACCAGGGGGGTAATTTCGAGTTGTTCGCTCGTTTTTTTTTCTGCAATGGAGCGATTAGTTGCGCATGCGCAATGTCCGCAGTGCGACTGCGCCAAGTAAATTTGCTATTAAGTTAGGTTTTTTACTCACGGCATTACAAGGTTTTTTCTTCGTTCTGATGATCGGAGTGTGATTGACAGGAAGTGGGTGTTTCTGGGCGGAGACTGGCCATTTTATGGGTGTGTGCGAAAAAACGCTGCCGTTTCTGGGGAAAACGCGGGAGTGTCTGAAGAAACAGGGGAGTGTCTGGGTGAACGCTGGGTGTGTTTGTGACGTCAAACCAGGAACGAAACTGAATGAACTGATCGCACTGGCAGAGTAAGTCTCGAGCTACTCAGAAACTGCTAAGAAGTTTCTATTCGCAATTCTGCAAATCTTTCGTTCGCAATTTTACTATGCTAAGATTCACTCCCAGTAGGCGGCGGCTTAGTGTGTGCAAAGCTGCTAAAAGCAGCTTGCGAGCGAACAACTCGGAATGAGGGCCCATGTCTCTGCCTTATCTTAAATATTGGGGACATGAGGTAGTGGTGGTGGAAGTCAGGGTTTCCCCATAGTGGTAAAAATATAGATTAGTAGCGTAACAAACGTAGTCTAGGGTGCAAAGTACGCCAGGCAACACAAGCAGAGTAGATTAAGCAGTTGGATTTAATTGATGGCAGGAGAGCCTGAGGTGGCGTGTGTAGCAGAGACGTTAAGTTCCAACCAGGTGTGAAAGCCTGATCTAAGTGACTATTGGAATAAGTTTAGGTGCCGCTGATCCAATCTGAAGCTATTCTGTAATTGGCCGGTAGGGCATAGGAACGCAAACATGGTAGGTTAAGTCCTCCCAGTTCAGGCTTTTGCTAGAGTTTAAATAGGGAGATTCGGGGGTGTTTATTTGCCCATATAAATGCTTTATTTAAGTTTGATAATAGGTTTTTAGAAGGATAAATGGGTAGGGTTTGGAGGACATAGAGAAATTGAGGAAAAGCCGATGATTTTAAAGAAATGGCAGCGACCAATATACGTTAAGGGAAGGTGGTCCCATTTGGAAAAATCTAGGAGAGTCCTTTGAAGGAGCGGGTTATAATTACAATCATGTAGTAGGGACGGGTGGTGTGGTATCTGTATACCTAAATACGTGAGGCAGTTATTCTGAGCCCAACGGAATGGGAAAGAGTCTCGCCATCCCCGTTGCCCCTCCGGTAAAAATGCTAACGCCTCTGTTTTAAGGTAGTTGGTCTTAAAACCTGAAACCGTTTTAAAGTCCGCTAACAAAGTAAGGACTTGTGGGATAGCCATTTTGGGGTTGGAGAAGTAGAGGAGAACGTCATCTGCAAAAGAAGAAAACTTCACCTCCACCTCCCCAATCATTATCCCTCGCCAAAGAGGTTCCTTAATGAAGTGTCTAAATAGGGGATCTATTGCAAGGTTAAACATTAGGGGGGAGAGAGGGCAGCCCTGCCTCATTCCTCTGGCTAAATCAAAGCAGCGGGTGTGTTAGAATTGACAGTCAGAAAGGCAGTAGGGGTATCATAAAGAGTAGAAAACACTTTTAAAAAGGGATACCATAGCCCTGTACCTGGAAAATTCGGGAAAGGTGTGCCCAGGATACCTGGTCAAATGCCTTGTCGGCATCGCAACTTACCACTATGTTATCTACCAAATTGGCTTGGTGTGTCGCCGTCATGGCCGCTAGAAGTGTTTGAATGTTACGAACTGAGTGGGGTAAATTTACTCAAATGGGATTCATGTGCAAGAGACACTGGGGTAAATTTACTAAGGTGGGAGATTTTTAGAACTGGTGATGTTGCCCATAGCAACCAATCAGATTATATCTATTATCTGCTAGAAGCAGCTAGATAAATGGTAAGTAGCATCTGATTGGTTGCCATGGGCAACATCACCAGTTCTAAAAATCTCCCACTTTAGTAAATTTACCCCAGTGTATCTCTTGCACATGAATCCCGTTTGAGTGGGGTAAATTAAGTTAGAGAGTATGGGCTGGACTCATGTAGCAATAATTTTTGTGAATAACTTAAAGTCCTGGTTAAGCAGGGATATTGGCCTATAAGAGGAGGAAAGGGTGGGATCTTTGGTTTCAAAAGTAGAATGATTCTGGCAATATTAAACTGTGGGGGGGCTGGGTTGCCTTGGAGAATAGAATTAAATAGCTGGGCAAGAAGTGGAGAGACTTGTGACGAAAGGGATTTATAATATGTAGCGGATAGAGCATCCGGTCCAGGGGACTTGCCTATTGGGAGTGATTTAATCATCTGTTCTATTTCTTGTGTCCTTATGGGGGACATTAAAAAGTCTCTGTCACTATCCGTGAGGACTGGGAGGTTTAGGCAAGCCAGGAAGTCCATTCTTGCTGCTGGGTTATCTGCAGAGGTGCTATAGAAAGATTCAAAGTAGGATAAAAAAGTTGAGCTTATATCAGTGAGGGAGGTGGAGAGGGAGACATTAGGGAGTTGAATAGAAAGGATAGGGGATGCTGTTATGGATGCACGCACCATGTTGGCTAGGAGATTTCCTGGTTTATTTCCCCAACGAAAATAGCGATTTTTCTGATAGTTAAGATTCAATTAGGCTCTCAGAACAGAGGGTGTCATATAGGTCTTTAGCCTGTTTGTATAGAAGGTGGGATGATTCTGAGGGGTCGGCCAATAAGGTGGAATAAGCTGTTGAAACAGCCATGGAAACTTGGAAAAACTTTTTTCTTTTTAGCTGCTAGATACGCTATAATGTGGCCTCTCAGGACTGGTTTAGACGCCTGCCAGAGGAGATTAATATCTGTGCTATGGACATCATTGTCACAATATATTTAGAGAAGGACTGTGCTAAGTGAGCTTTAAAATCATCTGTAGATGCTAAATAGGGAATTTCCAGTTATAAGAATAAGTTTTAGGTTGAAGTAAGGTAACGGACATCCAAATGGGGGCATGGTCCGACAATAGAATATTCTTTATGGCTATGTGTTCTATTTTATGTAAGAGAGAACTTGACACCAGCCAATAGTCTAGACGGGAGAAGGAGTTGTAGGGATGGGAGTAGAAGGTGTATTCACGGGAAATGGGATGGTAAAATCTCCAGGAGTCAATAAGAAGGGAGACTGTGGGGGGAGGGGGGGGGAAGGAGGGGGGGGGGGGGTCTGTTGGTAAGGTGATGCGGAACTCCTGAGACATCCAGTGCTGGATCCAAAATTACATTAAGGTCCCCGCCCAGAATTCGGGATCCCTCTGCCCATACCTGTAATTTAGAATAAACATCAGAAAAAAAAGATGGATTTGGGCCTGTGGGGGCATATAAACATACTGATGTATACAATTCATCCTTTAAATCGACTTTCAAAAAGAGAAAACGGCCCTCTAGGTCGCACCATTCATCATGTATGACGTAGCGGACCGATTTACTGACCAATATTAGAACCCCACGGGATTTACTATGATAAGAGGTGGAGTGAAAACCCTGGATCCAAGTGTCCCGCAGTGTATTAGGATCGGAGGCCCTCCAGTGAATTTCCTGGAGGAAAACAATATCTGGGTGGAATTTTTTCAGGTGACTCAGTACTTTTTTTCATACGTCCTAGAGGATGCTGGGGTCCACTTCATGAACATGGGGTATAGATGGTTCCACAGGAGCCATGGGCACTCTTACAACTTTTCAATGGGTGTGAACTGGCTCCTCCCTCTAAGACCCTCCTTCAGACCTCAGTTTTAGAAATGTGCCCAGGTCGACTGGATGCACTGTGAGGAGCTCTACTGAGTTTCTCTGAAAACACATGTTAGGTTTTTTATTTTCAGGGAGAACTGCTGGCATCAGACTCCCTGCTTCGTGGGACTGAGGGGGCAGAAGCAGAACCAACTTCCTAAAGAGATTCATGGTTCTGCTTCTGGCTGACAGGACACCATTAGCTCCTGAAGGGTACTGAACGCTAGCCGTGTCTAGATGCTCACTACCACAGCCCGCCGTCACCCCCCTCACAGAGCCAGAAGTCAGAAGACAGGTGAGTAGAATAAGACAGATCTTCTATCAAGAAAAGTGATGGCTAGGGTACAGTGCGGCTGGCGGGAGCGCAACGCACCATTGCTGCCCACACACACAGGCACTGCAGGGTTCAGGGCGCGGGGGGCACCCTGGGCAGCAAAAACACCTCTATAAACTGGCAAAAAGGGGGCATAGGATGCCCAGGCACAGCCCTACCCCCTCTGAGGTAAAAAGGGCGGGGCTTCTTCCTCAGGCAGCCAGCACACTGCTCAGTGCCATTTTCTCCTCAGGCTGCAGAGACATCACTGTCCTCATTCACTTCTGACTACAAGTGTCAGAGTGCAAAACAGGAGGGGGCACAAGTGAATTTGGTGCTTTACAGGTGTGTTTTACTGTGTATAAAGCGCTGCATGTCAGTGGGCATTCTGTGTTCACAGGCATTAGATACTGGCGCTGGGCTTGTGAACTGGCTGCTCTTAAACTGTGTCCCTCTGTGTTATGCACACCAGTGCCTGCAGGAATGTACTGGTGTCTGAACTGTTATGCACACCAGTGCCTGCAGGAATGTACTGGTGTCTGAACGGAGAGGGATGCAAAACAAATGAACTCACAGACAGACTGGGGAATATGACATTAGGTACACAGAAGGTGATAGGGTAACAAAATAAACACAAAGTGAACAGAGAAGCCCAGAGGCTAAGGAACTGGGTGTCTCCCTAGTATTAGGAATGCTCAGATGGGAAAAAGCAAAATGTTGTGTTTTAATACGTAGAGAACCCGAAATGCTGTTGCTAAGGGCAACAGCAAAACCCTAAAGGGTTACCAACGGGTGTGGCAGTAAACTCCTTGGTCAGAGATGGAATAATAGACACAAGGAGAGTCTCCACAATCCTAATCCTCACTTGCAGTGCACAGGTTCAGCTTACTGCCACTAAACTGACACCTGAACACCTTGCACAGTGAGAAAGGATTTTGGCAGGCAAGTCTGAGAATACAGCCGCAAACTTGCTAAGTTCATAGAGTAGCAAAAGAACCCCAGCAAGTTAAACGACTGACTCCAGTCTTACTGCTAGGTCTGGATTGGCAGAGTGTAGTACCAAATCCCCAGGCCTATTTGCAGTAAGCAACAACAAATACAAAGCTACACAGTACTGGCTAACTTTCAGGAACTGACTAACCAACAAAGATTCAGCAGCATCTGCTTACCCTGAGAAGAAGCCTCATAAAGCAGGTGCTGTCCACGCCCCACTCAGACCTCACAGACTGTGAGCACAAAAACCAGCACCGGATCCCCTGCCGTGCACAGAGCCTGTAACCACTGCACAGCAAAAGACCCGAACTGAAGTATCAGCTGCGCTCAGGTTACTCCACTAGCACTTGTCTGCCGGTTGCCATGACGACGTGGCAGCACAGGGCAGGAGACCCTAACACTCTGGCAGGTTTTACTGTGGGTCTGTCCCCTATTAGTCCCAGTGTGTCTGTGTGTGTGTTGTACACGTGTGTAAGACATGTCAGAGGCAGGGAGTTCCTCCCCGGAGGAAACCATTTTAGGTACACAGAAGTGTAATGTGGTGGCGCTGCCAGCACACCAAGAGCCTGCATGGGTGAAAGAAATACGTGATGGTATGCATTATATCAATAGGAGATTAGATAAGTCTGAATCTCATGCTGAGTGCTGGAGAAAATCTGTGGAAGATGTGATTTTTCAGGGCTCTGTTCTTCCATCCGCAGGCGACCCCTCTGGGTCACATAAGAGACCATTTGCAAATATTGTGAATATTGATACCGATACGGACACTGATTCTTGTGTCGACGATAGTGACTCCAGAGAAATAGATCATAAATTGGCAAAAATATACAATATATGATTGTGGCTATAAGGGACGTTCTGGAAGTCACGGAAGCCGCTCCTGTACCTCAGGAGAAGGCTTATTTCTATAAAGAAAAGAAATCTAAGGTCACTTTCCCTCTTTCTCACGAGCTAAATACTCTCTTTGAAGGCATGTGGGTGAATCCCGAAAAGAAATTTCGTATTCCCAAGAGGATTCAGATGGCTTATCCTTTCCCGGTAGAGGACAGGAAAAAATGGGAGTCACCCCCTGTGTTAGACAGTGCAGTGTCCAGGTTGACAAAGAAGGTAATTCTCCCTGCACCTGGCATGGCTTCACTAAAAGAGCCAGCAGACCGAAAGATGGAAACTACATTGAAATACATTTATGTTGCCAATGGTACACTGCTCAGGCCCACAGCGCGTGGGTGAGTTGCACTGTGGAAAAATGGTCAGAAAGCGTGTCACCAGAAACTGACACGATTGATAAAGATGAGATGCTCCTTAAGTTAGGGTATATCAAAGACGCTGCCGCATACATGCTAGAAGCGATGAAAGATATTGGACTCTTGAGTTCATAAGCCGCTACCATGGCAGTATCGGTTCGGTGGGCGTTGTGGATTCGCCAGTGGAACGCGGATGCAGATTCCAAAAGAAATATGGAGGCTCTCCCGTATAAAGGTAAGGCTTTATTTGGCAATGGACTGGATGTGTTAGTCTCGGCGGCTACCTCAGGTAAGTCGACATTTTGCCCTCTGCGCCTGCACCGGCAAAAAAGACATATCACCCGCACATGCAGTCCTATCGGCCCAATAAATACAAAAAAGCGAGAGGTTCCCCCTTCTTTGCGGGTAGGGAAAGGGAAAGAAGTCCACAGCAGCTTCAGGTTCCCAGGAGCAGACGTCTACCCCTACTTCTGCCAAATCTTCAGCATGACGCTGGGGCTCCTTTGCAGGAGGCCGCTCGGGTGGGGGCACGTCTCAAACTGTTCAGCCAAGGTTGGATTCTGTCTGGCCTGTATCCCTGGGTGTTGCAAATAGTGTCCCAGGGATACAAGCTGGAGTTTCAAGACGTTCCCCCATGCCGATTTTTCAAATCAACCTTGCCAGCTTCTCTTCAAGAAAGAGAAGCAGTATCAGCGGCAATCCAAAAATTATGTCAGAACCAGGTCGTAGTCCTGGTGCCTTTGCCGCAACAAGGGGAGGGGTTTTATTCAAGCCTCTTTGTAGTTACGAAGCCGGACAGCTCGGTCATACCGATCCTGAACCTAAAAAATTTGAATCTCTACTTGAAACGGTTCAAGTTCAAGATGAAATCACTCCGTGCAGTGATTTCGAGTCTGGAGGAGGGGGATTACATGGTGTCGGTAGACATAAAGGATGTTTACCTTCATGTTCCCATTTATCCTCCTCACCAAGCCTATCTGAGATTCGCGGTTCAGGATTGCCATTACCAATTCCAGACGTTACCTTTCGGTCTCTCCACGGCGCTGAGGGTATTCACCAAGGTGATGGCGGAGATGATGGTTCTCCTGCGTCAAAAAGGAGTCAATATAATCCCTTATCTGGATGACCTCCTGATAAAGGCGAGATCCAGGGAGCAGTTGTTACAAAACATCACGCTCTCCCTGTCGATACTCCAACAACACGGATGGATCATAAATTATCCAAAGTCACAGTTGGAACCGACGACAAGATTGTCTTTTCTCGGGATGATTCTGGACACAGAAGTTCAGAGAGTATTTCTTCTGGTGGAAAAGGCTCTGGAAATCCAGAAAATGGTAAAACAGATATTGAAACCATCGAGTGTGTCGATCCATCAGTGCATTCGGTTGTTGGGGAAGATGGTGGCGGCCTACGAGGCCATACAGTTGGCAGGTTCCATGCCAGGGTATTCCAGTGGGACCTGTTGGACAAGTGATCGGGATCCCACCTACACATGTACCGGAAGATAATCCTGTCGTCAAAAGCCAGGTTTTCACTCCTGTGGTGGGTACACAGTTCTCACCTACTAGAGGGACGCAGGTTCGGGACTCAGGACTGGATCCTGGTAACCACGGATGCAAGTCTCCGAGGTTGGGGAGCTGTCACTCAGGGGAAAAGCTTCCAAGGAAAATGGTCAAGTCAGGAAGTCTGTCTTCAAATAAACGTGCTGGAATTGAGAGCCTTAATCAAGCGGTACATCTTCAAGATCATTCCGTGCAGATCCAGTCGGACAATGTAACAGCAGTCGCGTACATAAACATGCAGGGCGGAACAAAAGCAGAGCGGCAATGGCAGAGGTGACGAAGATCCTCCTCTGGGCAGAAAGACATGTAAAGGCTCTGTTGGCAATTTTTATTCCAGGAGTTGACAACTGGGAAGCAGACTTCCTCAGCAGACACGATCTCCATCCAGGAGAGTGGGGCCTCCACCAAGAAGTCTTTGCAGAGGTGACAAGTCTTTGGGGAGTTCCTCAAGTAGACATGATGGCATCTTGTCTCAACAAGAAGCTTCAGAAATATTGTTCCAGGTCGAGAGACCCCCAAGCAATAGCAGTGGTTGCGCTAGTGGCCCAGTCGGTGTTCCGGTCGGTGTATGTCTTCCCTCCACTTCCGCTGATCCCAAAGGTGCTAAGGATCATAAGGAGAACAAGAGTTCGAGCAATCTTCATTGCCCCAGACTGGCCAAGGAAGGCTTGGTATCCAGATCTTCAGGAGTTGCTCATAGAAGATCCTCGGCCTCTTCCTCTTCGCGAGGACCTGCTGCAGCAGGGGCCGTGCGTGTATCAAGACTTACAGCGGCTACATTTGACAGCATGGCTGTTGAGCGCCGGATCCTAGCCCGTAAGGGTATTCCCAAGAAAGTCATCCCCACCCTTATTCAGGCCAGGATAGGCGTCACGTCGAAACATTACCACCGTATTTGGAGAAAATATGTGTCTTGGTGTGAATCCAAGGAGGCTCCTACGGAAGAGTTTCAGTTGGGACATTTTCTCCATTTTCTGCAGGCTGGTGTGGAGGCGGGCCTCCGATTGGGGTCAATCAAGGTCCAGATTTTGGCCTTGTCAGTGTTCTTCCAAAAACAATTGGCCTCTCTTTCAGAAGTTCAGACCTTCGTGAAAGGGGTTCTGCACATCCAGCATCCATTTGTGCCTCCAGTGGCACCATGGGACCTTAATGTAGTGTTGCAGTTTCTTCAATCAGATTGGTTTGAGCCTCTACAAGAGATAGAGTTGAAGTTTCTCACTTGGACAATGGTGATACTTTTGGCATTGGCAATCCACACAGCAGGTGTCTGAGTTGGGAGCCTTGTCTCACAAGAGCCCTTACCTGATCTTACATGAAGATAGGGCAGATTTGAGAACTCGTCAACATTTTCTTCCAAGGCTGGTTTCATCTTTCCACATAAACCAGCCTATTGTGGTGCCAGTAGTTACTGACACATTCACTGAGTCAAAGTCTCTAGATGTGGTTAGAGCTTTGAAGATTTATGTCGCTAGAACAGCTCGAATACAGAAAACAGAGTCTTTGTTTGTCCTGTATGCTCCCAACAAGATTGGGTGTCCTGCTTCCAAGCAGACTATTGCGCGTTGGATCAGAAGTACGATTCAGCATTCTCATACTACGGCTGGATTGCCGTTACCGTCATCGGTGAAGGCCCATTCGACTAGGAAGGTGGGCTCATCCTGGGCAGCTGCCCGGGGGGTCTCGGCATTGCAACTTTGCCGAGCAACTACTTGGTCGGGGGCAAACACATTTGCAAAATTCTACAAGTTTGACACCTTGGCCCATGAAGATCTCAAGTTCGGTCAATCGGTGCTGCAGGGTCATCCGCACTCTCCTGCTCGTACTGGAGCTTTGGTATAAACCCCATGGTCATGAAGTGGATCCCAGCATCCTCTAGGACATATGAGAAAACAGGATTTTGATACCTACCGGTAAATCCTTTTCTCCTAGTCCGTAGAGGATGCTGGGCGCCCGTCCCAGTGCGTACTTTACCTGCAGTTTTGTTTTAGAGTTACACATGTTGTGTTTTATTAGTTTCAGCATGTTTGCTGTAATTGGTTCATGCCTGTTGGCGTGTGTTATGTTGAATGCCATGTTGTACAGCATGGTTGAGGTGTGAGCTGGTATGTATCTCACCATTAGTATTAAAGTAAATCCTTTCCTCGAATGAAACTGAGGTCTGGAGGAGGGGCATAGAGGGAGGAGCCAGTTCACACCCATTGAAAAGTCTTAAGAGTGCCCATGGCTCCTGAAGAACCATCTATACCCCATGGTCATGAAGTGGTCCCCAACGTCCTCTACAGACTAGGAGAAAATTATTTACTGGTAGGTATCAAAATCCTGTTTTTACGTTTAATGGGGGTGTTAAGCCCTTCTACATTCCAGGATACACATTTAAAAGAGGTCTTAGGGTGAGGGGGAGCAATACTCGGGAAGGACGACATGGTACTATCCTATACCTTTCCTGGGAAATGCCAAACAGTAACATGAGATCATAACGGACATTGGCCCATCCCAGCAAGTAGGCCAACTGGAACATGTAGATAATATACCTTGAACAAACTTGTAATAGATATCTAAGGGTGAAATGTGTGAAGGGGAACATGAGAAATACAACAAATATAACCTGTCAATCATTTTCAAAATGTTAGGAACCCAATGTGGAGGCCTGAAAGGCCCACTATATCCACTAATAATAACTGCAAGATAAGAAAGGAGAAAAAGGCCGGAGAAAAAGAAAAGAGAAGATGAAAAGGCATGGAAAAAGAGAAAAAGAAAAAGGAGCACTAGGCCCCAACTCTGCCAAATAGGCTAAGGGAATGCGGTCCTTTGCAGTAAATGCAGGACCTCCCTGACATCACAAAATCAATAAAGAACAAGATTAAGATCAACAGTGTGTTAAAACAATAACATCGATACTTATCAAACTCAGATATCAATCTGCATCAGCAACAGAGGACCGCAGTGAAACTGAGTCCAATGAGGCCACAAAGTTTCTTGCAGCGTGTGGAGTATCAAGAAAGATGGCGGTACCATTGTAGTGCACTCGGAGCTTAGTGGGATATAAAAGCGCAAAACTAATTCCCTTGGAGTACAGTTCCGTGCATACTGGGGAGAATTCTCGGCATTTAGTGGAGACTTGGAAAGAAAAGTCTTGGAATAATAAGAGCCTAGCGTCCTCATATTTGAGATCTTTCAGCTTTCGGTATGCGTCTAGGATTGAAATCTTGTCAAGGTAATTCAATAGGCGAAATATGACAGGACGGGGGCGCTGTGGTTGTTTATCGTGCCAGTCAGGGCCGATACGGTGTGCCCTCTCCACCTGGAGCAGCCTGGCTGATGACGGTAGACCTAGGGCTTCAGGTAGCCAGGAGGACGCAATATAAAGCAATTTTTTAGGTTTCACTGATTCCAGCAAATCGATAAGGCGCTAATTATTCCGGCGATTCCGATTTTTCAAGTTCCTCTAGTTTTTCTTGAAACGCCAGTATGTTAGTGTCCTGTGTATGTAGCAAAGCCTTTACATTCGTTAATTCTTCTTTCACAGTAGAGATCCTATCTTCAGCTTCTATTAAGCGGGAGGTGTGCTGTTTCAGAAGTGCGGTTGCAGAGGTCACTGCTTCAGTGAGTGCGGCTAGTTTAGCATCGAGCAGTGGAGATAGTATATCTGAACCTTCCTTGGCTCTTTTAGCTGCGTCAGAATAGGCAGGAGTCAGGTCAGGGAGGTTTAAGGAATCATCCCTAGAGGGAGATGATCAGAGAGGAGAGGACGTGACTGCGGGAAACTTCTCTTTCTGTTTCTGAGATTGAGACTGTGAATTTTTGGTGCTTCTGGGCATTTTAGCCACATATTTCTCCATGGTGAGGAAGGGTAGTAATGTAAAGTAATAAGGTAGGTTGCAATGGGTTGTCTACAATGTGCTGGTAAATAGTTATCAAGTATGATAGGTGATGTCAGGGGAGGAGATGAGCCACTATTCACATATCACACCGTGGCAGAGCTGTGTGGCTGTAGTACTGCAGGATGGGGGGTCGCCCAGCACAGGCTGTCCAGCAATGCAGGCCCACCCTGAGGTGAGTTGATATAAAGCAGGCAGAGGGTAATGTGGTCCTCGTATTTAAGCGTGGTGTCTCCGTCAAGCATGCAGTGACCAGCGCGGTACCTGCTGTAGTGGGGATCAATGATAACACTCACTAGGGCGCAGGTATAGGTTGCAGTGCCCCAGGTGATTGGAGGGGTTGTGTGCTGGTAGCTGCAGCTTTATGTGGCCCAGTGCTGCTGCAGTGAGTTGGGAGCAGGAGGCAGGAGTCCCAGGCAGAGGTGAGTGGTGTAAGCACGTGGCTCCCCTTAGAATCCTGGCAGTTGGAGCAGTTGCCTGGCTCTGTGCACTGACCCGTGGAAGTGGAGGGGATTGATGGTGCTTTTCCTGCAGGCTGAGTGGAGAGGGCTCTATATCAGAGAGGGAGGTGGGGGCTAGGCGTGAGACACCGTGCACTATGTGTGCCAGATTCTATCAGCCAGGGACCTCACAAGTCACGTCACCCACCACCGCTCCTGGAAGGCGGGTGAGCACAGAAGCTGATGCATGCTGCTAGAGGGTCAGGCTGCCCGGCGCTCCATTGGTGGGGATGCAGCCAGCCGCTGAAGGGGGCCATGTGTTCTCTATCGGGAGCTTCCTGTTCAGGCTCTCAGGCGCTGTAAGCTGGAGGGATCCAAGATGGCGGCCGGTGAATGCAGTCGGCGTCCAACAATCGCCCTCGTTCTGGCAGTAGGTGGGTGGTGGGGAGCCGGGACTAGCGTCCACTTGCCCACAAGTATCTCCTATAACTGCCCCGTTGGTGGGGGGGGCTCTTCCCCGGGTGGAAAAGTGAGAATAGGGAGCCTCTCACTAAGGGGGACGGAGAGCTCACTTAAAATGCGGCCAGTTCCTAAGGCCCGCCCACCGGAAGTCGCTACTGGAACTTTTGCAAACAAACTTATCAAAATGATCTGCTCTTCCTTCAGCTAAACATTGCACGATTGTTGTATAAGTGTGTTTTTATTTTTGTTATAAAAATAATATCTTAAGACACATGAATGCATGATAACAAAAACATATATGCAACAATTTAAAATAAAAACACACAAAAAAGTGTCAATAAACACATTACTACATATTGACAAGAAAAACACTACTGGTGTTGATTAAATATTTACATGCTTTTTTAATGTTTAAACCTTATTTTTAATTTATTTTTCATCCACTAGGGGTCACTGGAGTACTCTTGGGATATGGATGGGGCGTTAGTAGGGACTGTTACATTTAAATATTTAAATTAGTAATCCTCCACCCCCTCCATACTCCCAAAGGTACCAGTGTGTTTTTTGTGCCTCACAGGTAACAGCACACGTGGAGGATTCTCCACAAGTTTCTTCTATTTTTGAAAGATTTTTTCTTTTTTACACTCAATCCCTTCCCAGTTTATTAAGAAGCTTGGGTCCGGGATTGTTGGTGCTGCTGCCTGCAGCAATTGGCTTGTTGGCACTCAGGAGAGGAGCACCGCCATAGACCAAACTCAGCTGAGCTGATTGCAGCCTGGGGCTGCCAAAGGAGCTGGACAGAGCTTGTGAAGAGAAGCCCCATCATAGCCTCCACTAATCTCCGGTAATGAGTGGGCAGGCAGCTCTCACTGCCGCTGCTCCCTTGCTTTGTCTTGCTGGGGGCTGAGGGGCGGTCAGCTCACGCTGCTGCCCGCCATGTGGGGACTATGTTTTTATTTTATTTTACATGTGTGTGTCCCTGCTGCCCTGCCCAGCAGCTGCCACTGGGCACTAAGCCGCCACCGCTCCCCTGCCTCCTGCCCACCTCTGCTGCCCCCTCCCTCCCACAGTTAGCTCCTGCTAACCGCTACCCTCCAGAGCTCCGGAGCCACAAACGGTGGCTGCCGCAGCTCTGTCTTTAGAGGGGGGAGGCTGACCGTGGACAGCTCTCACTGTTGCTGTGGTCTGTCAGTGAAGGGGGAGATCGCGGGGGAGAGGGAACGATTATGCCTGCATAGCAGCAGGAGGCCCCATAACTAAGTTGCATTTTTATGCAGCAAGCAGCTCTCAGGCTATTAAGCCTGTGTCAATTATGGGTGTCTCAGTTATTTTAATGTCTGCTGGGCAAATACACTATCAGGCTCTTAAGCCTGTGTTGCAGATGGAGGTGTATATATATATATATATATATATATACATAGATAGATAGATAGATATATCAGCTAATACTGTAATAAGTCTCATCTTGCATGCTTTATTATACATGTGTATAGGCAAGCACATGTCAGGACGCCATTGTAACCTCACTTCCTGGTTCTTCTTGCAGGAAGTTTGGTGCCGGTACTACAACACTCAGCCACTGGAGGAGCAGTAATGTTATTAGGAATTTTCAGAACAGCACATGTTTAACTGATTTAGTGTGTCCTCAGTGCACAGCACTTTTAGTTATACACACTTTAGTTACATTTTTATTGAGTCATGGGACTTGTTTGTCTGTCTTTGTATACCTGTCCGTCTATGTACATAATGAGTAAAGCTCATGCAAAAGCAAAAAAGCAGCTTGGCTGCAAGGTCTGTCAGAGTGTGTTGCCTGAGGGAACTACCACTTGCACAGTGTGTCTTGCAAATACGGCTACAAATACGAACCCTCCTTGGGCAATGATGACAGGTGTGATGACTGGCTACAATCAGAGTTGGCTGCTGCATGTCAGGAGCGTGAGATGGCTAGAGCTGAGGTTAGATTGCTACCATCTCAGCTGCTGAAGTGGGCTCAGGAGATGCCAAGGACTTTGCAGGGTTTACAACATTCCATGTCTAGTTCCACCGACGGTGGACTCCTCTGTGTCCAAACTTTCCAAGAAGTTAGCCATTCCAGTCCAGGCTGCTACGACGCTTAAGGACCCGTCAGAGCGTAAGCTCGAAGTCAATGTATATAGCAGTAGGAGTGTTGCTTAGACCTGCTTTAGTTGGTATTTGGGTTAACAAGGCTGTAGTTGCATGGGCAACACAGCTCAAGTTGGCCTACAACAGTATCTCCCCTTAGACCAGCTTATATTTCTTGCTTATCACATTTGTGAATCTGCTGAGTATTTAGGTACGTCGGCCAAGTTCTCACCTTTCTGCGTCTCTAGTTGCGGCCTGCCGGGCCCTTTGGCTACATTCTTGCCAGGCGGTGGAAGAGTCAAAACGAGGAATAGAAGCATTGCCTTACACTGGCAATATATTGTTTGGTCCTGAAGTAGACAAATGGATATCTCAGGCCACTGGGGGAAAGTCTGTTTTCCTGTCATTGCCCACACCAATTCAACAACAAAAATACGCTGGACCAGCGTTCAAATCCTTTAGAACTCAGGCCTTTGAAGGCCATGCTAGAGGAACAACCACACAGAGTAGACGTGGTAGAGGACGTGGTTTTCAACAAACCGCTAACAGTCATCAGGACACAAAGGTTGCTGACAAGCCAGTGGCATGATGGGATTCCAGCCAATCTCGGATCTTCTGTTGTGGGAGCACCCCTTCAGACGTTTCACTTGGTGTGGTTTCAGACATCCACAGATTGGTGGATCCACAATTTAGTGTTCAAAGGTTACAAACTAGCGTTTGATTGTCTACCACCAATGCGGTTTTTCAAGACAGGCCAGTCTGTGTCAGGAGACAAGAAGGTGGTTCTGCAGACCACGATTCAGTCTCTCGTAGATGCAGCAGTTTTGATTCAGGTTCCAGTTCAACAGGGTCAAGGTTATTATTCCAATCTTTATGTAGTACCAAAGCCAGACAGCTTGGTCAGACCAATATTGAACCTGAAGGAGCTCAATCAGTACGTCTCACTACAGATTCAATATGGAATCCCTGCGGTCAGTGATTGCAGGTTTAGAACCACAGGAATTCATGATTTCGCTGGATATCAAGGATGCGTACTTACACATTCCGATTTGGCCACTGCATCCGGTGTACTTAAGCACTACCGTTTGGCATCTCGTCAGCACCTCGGGTGTTGATGAAGGTGATGTCTGTGATGATAGCTCATCTCAGATCCCTGGTAGTGATAATAGTTCCGTACTTAGACAATCTTCTCATCAAGGCTCCGTCTCAACAAATACTCCTTCAAAATACCTTACTAACGTACAATGTACTGGTTCGGCACAGTTGGATTGTCAACAAATCAAGCCTGGTCCCATCTCAAAGACTTCAATTCCTAGGAATGATTCTGCATATGGTGGATCAACGAATTTACCTGCCAGAACAGAAAGTACAAAGTATTCATCATCTGGTGCAGCTGATGCTCAAACCACGGACAGTCTCGGTGCATCTGTGCATTCGACTGTTAGGAAACATGGTGACATCTTTCGAAGCACTCCAGTTCAGAAGGTTTCACTTATGTCCTTTTCAACTGCATCTTCTCGCACAGTGGTCAGGCTCGCATATACAAATCCATCAGTTGGTGCAGTTGTCTCAAAGGGCCAGATGTAGCCCTGCTCTGGTGGCTCCACATACACAATCTCACCGCAGACATGTTTGGAGTCTGGAGTTGGATAATTCTGACAATAGATGCAAGTCTCAGAGCTTGGGGAATAGTGGTCCTCAATTGTCAGCTTCAGGGTCTGTGGTCAAATGAGAAAGATTACTGTCGATAAATTTCCTGGAACTCAAGGAAATTTACAAAGCACTGCACCAGGCAATGCACATGCTCCAGTCTCAGACTGTCCAGGTTCAGTCAGACAACATGACGGCAGTCACATACATCAACAAACATTGGGGGTAATTCCAAGTTGATCGCAGCAGGAAATTTTTTAGCAGTTGGCCAAAACCATGTGCACTGCAGGGGGGCAGATATAACATGTGCAGAGAGAGATAGATTTGGGTGTGGTGTGTTCAATCTGCAATCTTAATTGCAGTGTAAAAATAAAGCAGCCAGTATTTACCCTGCACAGAAACAATATAACCCACCCAAATCTAACTCTCTCTGCACATGTTATATCTGCCTCCCTACAGTGCACATGGTTTTGCCCAACTGCTAAAAAATTTCCTGCTGCAATCAACTTGGAATTACCCCTATTGAGGAACTTAATTCTACTTGGTATGTTGGACCTTCTTGGGCGGCCCTTCGTGGCACTTCCACTGAACAATTGTGCCAGGTGGCTACGTGGTCCTCTGTTAACATATTCATCAGGTTCTATTCCTTTGATACTTCCACCTCCCAGGATGCTTCCTTTGGATGCCGGGTTCTTGTGCCCGCTACAGTATGTCCCCTCCCATGAGGAACTGCTTTAGGACATCCCCGATGTTATTCCCTGTGGAATACCAGTGTACCCGGCTGCAGAAAAGGAGATTTATGGTAGACTTACCATGGTTAAATCTCTTTCTGTGAGGTACACTGGGTTACGCAGAGCGTCCACCCTGACGCACATAGCTTCTTTGGGTTTATAGGACATTAGTCACTGGTCCCTTCTCCTGTCATCAGAATGTGGTTCTATGTGACTAACATCTACCATCTCTTACCTGCTACTGGTTAACAAAACTGAGCTCCAGTGCCTGGAGGCGGGGCTATATAGAGGAGGCGGTGCGGTGCATCCTGGGAACAGTCAAAGCTTTAGCCTGTTGGTGCCTCGGATCAAGATCCAACTCTACACCCCAATGTTATCCCTGAGGAATACAGTGTACCTTGCAGAAAGAGATTTAACTATGGTACATCTACCATAAATCTGCTTTTTATATTTAATGCGTTAGAATACCGGTAACCAATGGAGGGACTGGCAGAGCTGATCTGTAGACGATGAATGTCTAGCGAGGTAGATTAGCCTTGCAGCTGCAAGACTAATTACAATAATCAATGCGGGAAATAATGAAAGCATGGATTAGAGTTTTTGCTGTGTCTTGTGTAAGATATGGTTGTAGGTAATATTGTGTAATGGGCATTACGGTGTGTGGTATAATGTGTAATGGGCATAAGTGTGTAATAATGTGTAATGGGCATTACAGTGTGTAATAATGTGTAATGGGCATTACGGTGTGTAATAATGTGTAATGGGCATTACGGATGTGTAATAATGTGTATTGGGCATTACGGTGTGTAATAATGTGTATTGGGCATTACGGTGTGTAATAATGTGTAATGGGCATTACGGTGTGTAATAACGCTGTTCCTGGCTCTACTGTATCTGATCAGCTGGTCTTATGCCCGATTCCTCTTTGTGCTGTTGGCATAGTCCGCGCTATTAACATGCCACGGGCACTTTTTCTCGTGATACAATTCAATGAATCCAGACCAGAATTTGTGATTTTTTTCTGCTGACATATCTGTGGGAAAATATTATACACAATTTATCTACAAAGTATAAGTGTAATGTACACACCTGTGTCATACAACCTGTACAGTAACGCACAAAAAGCAACTTCATTTATGCACACAGCTGAAAATTAAAACAAATCTGCAGTGCCATTACCCATTATTACACACTATTATGCCCATTACACATTATTACACACTGTAATGCCAATTACACATTGTTCATTACACATTATTATACACCGTTATGCCTATTACACATTATGCTGCACACACTAATACCTATTACACATTATTACATACCGTACTGTTCATTACACATTATTACACACCGTAATGCCCATTACACATTTTTACAAACTGTAATGTCTATTATACATTATGCTGCACACCGTAATGCCCATTACACATTATTACACACTGTAGTGCCCATTACACATTATTACACACCGTAATGCCCATTACACATGCTGCACACCGTAATGCCCATTACACATTATTACACACTGTAGTGCCCATTACACATTATTACACACCGTAATGCCCATTACACATGCTGCACACCGTAATGCCCATTACACATTATTACACACCGTAATGCCCATTACACGTTATTACACACTGTAATGTTCATTACACATTATTATTAGATATGAGCGGGTTCGGTTCCCTAAAAACCGAACCCCCCAACCTCCACGCTCTGAGCCCAGATCCGAGTCCGATTCGGGACTTCCAGCCAGACTTGGAAACCAGAATGAGGCAAAACATCATCATCCCACTGTCAGATTTTTGCGGAATTTGGTTTCCACATAAACAGCCACACATCTCTGCCATTTTCACTCCAGACTTGGAGAGTGAGGGAGACAGACCTCTGTCTCTCTCTGTGGGTGGTGGCATTGGGTGGGGTTAGTGTGTGCTCTGTAGGGGTGCTGCTGCCGTCACTGTGGTGTACCTGTGCTGTGTTAGGGGTGCTGTCCTGGCTGTCACTGGTGTTTCATGTGCTGCAGCTGTACATGTGTGTTGCTGTCCCGGCTGTCACTGTGTTGTACAGGGTGCAGGAGTACTGTCCTCCTGTATGTTGGGAAATATAGGGGTGCCGCTGTTCAAATAACATTACACTGGTTCTGTATGCTATAAAAATTCAGGGGTGCAGTTAAAAATTAAAAGCACACTGCTCCCGCATGCTGTCAAATATAGGGATGCTGCTGGCTATGCATGTTATAAAAATTCAGGGTTACAGTCATTAAAAATTAAAAGCACACTGCAGTATGCTGTAAAATATAGGGGTGCTGCTGGCCCTGTATGTTGTAAAAATTCAGAGGTGCAGTTGTTAAAAATTAAAAGCACACTACTACTGTATGCTATAAAATATAGGGGTGTTGCTGTTCAAATAACATTACACTGGCCCTGTATGTTGTAAAAATTCAGGGGTGCAGTTAAAAATAAAAGCATATTGCTCCTGTATGCTATAAAATATAGGGGTGTTGCTGTTCAAATAACATTACACTGGCCCTGTATGTTGTAAAAATTCAGGGGTGCAGTTGTTACAAATAAAAGCACACTGCTGTATGCTGTAAAATATAGGGGTACTACTGTTTGAATAATATTACACTGGCCCTGTATGCTTAAAAATTCCCGCCACCCGCTATTTCACAGCTCTTAGAGCCTCCACAAACCGCCCCTCCTGCAGCAGAACCCCCATTGAGCAAGGGGAACCGCATGGAGAAGTTTCTCTGTGCCTCCATGCCCCGCAATAAGAAGAAAAAGAACGGGAGAGGTGAATCCAAGATGGTGCCCGCAAAGACGCTGGGTGCAGCGGAGACTCCCACTCGCAGGGAAAAAGCTGGAAGTGCCTGTGCCTCCCATCTTGGCTTAGAGAGGTCGCTGGATATGTCAGGGAGTGAGTATGCTGCACCTTCACTCACTATGCATACCCTACACACGGACACTACTCTCCCATCACCCACCAAGCCAGTGACATATGGAGACATGGTAGCTGCAATACGGGCTGCTACAGCCCCCCTTTTGGCTGCACAGACAGCTGATATAGCCAAGTAGATTGATTCTCTTACAAAGCGGATTCATAAGTGTGAATGCCAAGTTGGTGCTTTATGTGGTGATGTTTCTGATTTGCAAGTCTCTTATGTTATACAAGCTAAAGCACAGCAGCAGATTTGGATGAAGATCGACGATCTTGAGAATCGATCACTTCGTAATAATATGAGAGTCTGAGGCTGGTAGGCATACCAGAATCTCTTAAAGGCGCAGAGTTGATAAATTTCTTAAAAGTTACCTTACCTTCAATTCTGAATATTGCTGAATCCTGTACTGATATGGTGATAGAACGCGCGCACAGGATTGGTCCAGAGCGAAAACCTGATTCTAGACCCCGAGTGGTCATATTTAAGACACTTAACTATCTACATAAAGATGCCATTTGGTCAGCCTCTCGACATCATCGTGGCCTTATGTGGCAAGGCCAAAAGATAATGCTTTTCCAGGAATATTCGGCTGAGCTGAGTAGGGCTAGAAAGGAATTCTCATTGTTGTGTTCCCAATCAGTGGCAAAAGGACGGAAGTTTGCGTTGCTTTATCCTGCACGTCTACGCTTGTATGACGGAAATTCACATGTTGACTTTACCACTGTACAGGATGCAGATGCATACCTTCAGCAAGCTGATAAAGAATTACGTCATGATAACGTACCCTCTGATGCGGGGGAAGACTGAGTTTTAATACATATTTGGGGTTTGGTTTGGCCTGATGTTCTTTCTAATGTTTTGGTGGTGTGTGGCCGGATGAGAGGCCTTTCGCGCTGAGTATTGCTAGCTATGTTGCTGGTGATCCCGGGAATTCTGTACGCTGTTTCAGGGGTTCCATTGGACCTTAATGGGCCCTCTGTTGCCCCTGCCAGGAGACATGCAGGTTCTATGTCTGTTGTTTGTTTTTCTTTTCATGTTATTTTTTCTGACCTTTTCCCTTCCTTTTCCTACCCTCTCTCACTGATCCCTGGTGATCCGGTGGTGATTATTTTATGGATACGATATGCATACATTTATTGTTAAGGTTTTTATATGTATTACTGCCTTATTACACTCTTACTCTGTTGCAATGACAGTTCTTACAATTGGTTCATGGAACATAGGGGGAGCGAATACTCCACAAAAACGTAGAAAAATATTATTATATCTCAACAAACAAAAAATTGATTTAATGTTTCTTCAGGAAACGCACTTACTTGAGCACAATGTTATTCGGTTTAATATGCTGGGCTGGACGATACTCGGCTCAGCTTCATACACATCAAAGAAGAGAGGAGTGGCAATATTAATTAAGAGAAATATCTCCTATGAAGTGTTTACAACTAAAGCTGATCCTGAAGGTCGATATTGTGTCTGTGATGCAAAAATAGCTGGTACTAGATATCTATTATGTGCTGTGTACGTTCCTAATGTATATTCTGAAAACTTCTTCCAATTACTTACAGCAGAACTACAATTGTTTGGCAATCAGCCTAATTTAGTCTGTGGTGATTTCAATCTGATTTCTTCATCCTCATTAGATAGACAGATTGTGCCGAGTAGATGCCGACGCCTCCCGAGGTTAGGTATTCCTGCCTTCATGAGACGGATGCAGCTATTAGATGCATGGCGCTCCTTCCATCCGACTGAAAATGTATTTTCCTGTCTTTCCGCAGCATACCATACCTTCTCCAGGATAGATTATATCATGGCATCTACTTCTTTATTTCCCAAACTGAAACAGGTGGAGATGGAACCGATATGTCTATCAGATCATGCTTTATGAAGACTATTTTGCCGTCGGGGATTGACACTGGTCCATATAGACAATGGAGATATCCCACTGGTTTATCATTTATGTCAGAGTTTCAGGATAATGCGGTGGGGGCATGGGAATCTTATAAAATGCACAACTCTGACATGTTAGAGGACAACCCGGCAATTTATTGGCAGGCATCAAAAGCAGTTCTTAGGGGGTCTATGATATCTTATGCAGCAGCTAAGAGGAGGGCTCTGTCCCAGGAGTATATTGAGACGCAGCAGAAATTAACGTCTACTTACCATACCCATCAAACACATCAGACCGCTGCCACGAAACAAACGTATCGCGTGGCAAAGACTCATTTTGTAGCAATAGTTACTAAGTTAGAGGGGGTTTATTCTTTCAAAAAAGATGCCAGCCACATTAAATTTGGTAATAAATGGGTAAGCTATTTTCAGAGGCCAAAATCCCCCCATAGTGATTCATCCTTTAAGATTGCCTGATGGAAAAAAGACTACCTGTAGTGCACAGATTGCGGAGGTCATGCAAGACTTTTATGGGAAACTTTATGCATGCACAGACAGCAGACCCTCTATTGCAACTGTGCATGACTTTTTGGAGGGATTGGATGTTCCCCAGTTATCAAATTTGGCGGTGATATCCCTAATCTCTCCGATTACGGAAGCGGAGGTCCATCAGGCAATTAGACTTTTAAAATTGGGAAAAGTCCCTTGCCCGGATGGCCTCACGGCTGAATATTACAAACTCCTTGATGAACATATTACACCAGTACTCATGACATTGTTTAATGTTATATTGAGCTCCGGTCAGATGCCTTTAAACTTTAACTCTGCCTCAATCAAAGTGTTGCTAAAACCAGGTCAGGACCTCAGTAATCCGGGGTCGTATAGGCCCATTTCCCTACTTAATACCGACTATAAATTACTCACAAAAATTTTAGCCACTCGCCTGAAGCAGATTCTCCCGGGAATTATACACAGTGACCAAACTGGGTTCATAATGGGTAGAACTTCTATAACAAATATTAGACGAGTATTATCGGCAATTTACGACTCCTCCCAACCTGATGTTAAGGATGATAGAGCGATAGTGTTCTTGGATGCTGTGAAGGCTTTCGAAATGGTGCTGTGGGATCATCTCTATGACACCATATTGAAATTTGGATTCCCTGCTGAGTTTATAGGATATATATCCACATTATATACTGACCCTCGTATGCAGATATCATGCAATGGTTATCTATCACACAACCGTTCAACTTTAAATGGGGTACTAGACAGGGTTACCCACTGTCCCCACTCCTTTTCGTGCTGGCGTTGGAACCCCTGACCCTTTCTTTGCGTCAATCCCCTATATTTCAAGGTATAGTGATAGGAGATATAGAGCTGCGTGTAGCTTTATTTGCTGACGATATGTTGCTTTTTTCCTCTGACCCCTCTCACTCGCTGCCAATTGTTTTTGACATAATTGATAGGTTTGGAATATTATCTGGCTATAGGATAAATAAAGATAAGTCTGAGATAATGCCACTATCTGGGAATCTTTCCTTCCTCTCCAGTATAAATGATCTTGGACCTATTAAGATAGTGCGGACTCATTTTAAATATTTTGGGATGCATATACCGATGACCTTGTCTTCTTTGTATAAAGTCAATTTCTCCCCGCTTATTGTGGCTGTTTCTAAATGACTTGAGGCATGGCACTTGTTGCCCCTCTCACTATTTGGCAGGGTTGCAGTGATTAAGTCTGTCATATTTCCTAAGATCTCCTATTCTATGCAGCTGTTGCCAATTATGCTATGTAATGCAGATGTATGGCGGCTTGAATCTATGATTGGTAGATTTTTATGGAGGGGAGGGAAACCTAGAGTGGCGAGAACCAAAATGTGTGTCAAAAGGAAACAAGGGGGACTGGGTCTCCCAGATTTTAAGTTGTATTCCCAAGCCTTTTTCTTCCGCTATATTGTAGACTGGTTATATGAGCGGAGTAATTTTGTCCTGTATGAATTGGACTGCGCATTATTAGCGCCGTACTCCCCAAATGCTTTGCTTCACACCCCTAGAACTCACCTACCTCCTCAATGTTTGATGAATCCGTTATTTTCTGACACTTACAGAGTATGGCAGGCGATCAACAAATGATTTGGCAGACACTCAGGTTATTCTAAAAATATTGCATTATGGGGAAACCCGATGTTTCTGCTTGGTATGACAGAGACTACACTTCTCAGACTTAGACATAGAGGCATACACTCTACAGCAGATGTCTTTGATCCGAGGGGTAGAATGTAGGACCACCTAGAATTGAAAGAGAAATATGGACTTGCAGCCAACACTTCTTTTGCATACTTCCAAATTAGGCATTATGTTCACTCATTGTCCCCGCCTTCTGTCGCCAAATCTGTCCCAGATTCATTATCGATAATTATTGATCTTCTTAAGTCTGTTCCATACAAAACAAAATACCTATATGAAGATCTCCTTAAAAGAATCATCTCCTAAAATATGGAGTAGCTTGGAAAAATCATGGCAGCAGGATCTTTCCATTAATGATTTTCATCACAGGTTTATTCTCTATGACATGACCATGAAACACTTAAAAAACATTTTAAGGTGGTACACAGAGCCTATGCCTCTCAAGCTATTTACTATAAATTCCACCCTCCGATGTTCATTGTCTGAAATGTAGGGGATCCACTACTGATTATATACATGAAATTTGGGGATGTGGTGTCATAAAGAAATTTTGGAATAAAGTCTTACGTTTTATAAATAGTACTTTTGGACATAATTTATCTTTATTGCCGTTGTATTTACTTTTTGCTAATTATACTGAATGGGTTGCTGAGGGCATGTCAAAGACAATGGGGCCTGTCTGTAATGGTCACTATAGTTACTATTGCGAAGAAAATAATTCTGTCATATTGGATCACAAAGGCTTCTCCTTTTGTAGCAGAACTTAAGACGTTGCTCTTGAAAACTAGATATATGGATAGACAAACAGCTTAACCTGACCTAGAAAAAGGGACTATTTCATTTTACAGAAAATGGGGTCCATATATTGACACCCTAGATGAAGCTACCCAAACACGGATGTTTAAACTATTTGACAAAACAAATTGGTGGGCGTATCGGTGTATAGAGGGTCCGATACTTAATGTCTCTGGACACTGAATGGGTCGGATATGTGAGGATTCTTCTTTATATAGTTAACCTGAGTTGTTCTACTTATGGTGCTAAGTATTATTTCACCTCTACTAGGTAGACTATATTGTTTATGCACCACCGGATCAGATGATTATTGTATGCACTTAATCACCCCCCCCCCCCTCTTTTCTTCCGTTTCTTCATATTCTTGTTAATTACTTTTGTATTTGTATGGTTACTGTTCTTGTAT
Source organism: Pseudophryne corroboree (assembly GCF_028390025.1). Classification (NCBI taxonomy): domain Eukaryota; kingdom Metazoa; phylum Chordata; class Amphibia; order Anura; family Myobatrachidae; genus Pseudophryne; species Pseudophryne corroboree. The sequence continues at coordinate 470,094 of NW_026967510.1, read as the reverse complement.
GTTTCTATTAGAAAATAACCAGTGATATGAGACAAATATGGATTTTATTAGATAATGTACTTTTGTTACACGGAGATCAATATACCTACTGGGATACACGAATATAATGTATGAGAAGCAGCGCTTTATGGTATGCTACTTTGATGTATTCATAATTCCTCTTTTGCCTCTTTCACAAGATGCTGTATTGTTTCCCTATGTACATTTTGTGATAACTGTCTCAGTGTCTTCTCAGGAAAAAATCCAATAAATATATTTGAAAAAAAAAATAATATATATATATATATATATATATATATAAAAAAAAGATATAAATAATTGTATAGTGTTATGGTATAAATAATGTAAAGTCAGTGTTCTAAAGACACAGGCTCATTGATGAATTCTGTCTTGGTCCAAGCTCCTTTGCGCAGAATATTGGGAGTGGTTCCTTCTTTGATAATAAATTCTATAGGCTGAATATTATCACAACGGAGAACTCTCTATTATTATTATTATTATAATTCGGCTTTAACACCAACCTTCTTGTATTGGGACTGTTTGCCATCTCCTTTTCCTTTTGTTTTCCCTTGAGACGGAAAGGGCTGAAAAGCTGGAATTTTAGGCTTGAATTTGTATGTGGAAGGAAACTGCACTTTTTTGGAGTCTGCTTCTGACTCTTCAAACAGGCTGCTCTTCCAAAAACATTGCAGCCTGTTTGATATGTGCAAGATGGGATTTTTGCTCTCTAGATGAAATTTAAAGATCCCTTTCCAATGCATCAGCCCAGGCAGCCACTGCTTTTGCCAGCCAGGCTGAAGCTTTTACTGGTCTTATGATTGCCCCAGATAGGGGAAAAAAATTTTTTTTTCCGAAAACCATCAACTCTCCTATCCATGACATAATTTAATGATGTTGAAGGCAGAGGTAATGTAGATATCCCCAGTAACCAAATGACATGCGTATCTACTTTGGGGGCCACTTCCCTGTTTAAACAGTCCTCAGCCGGAAGAGGATAATTGGAATTCCAGTTCCTTGGAATTCTAAATTTCTTACTGGGAGTAGCCTCTTCCATAATTTCCTTTAGCTGTTCTGACCCAGGAAACTCAGTCCTGACTGTTTTGGGACATTTAAACACAGGTAACTTGGATTTCAACACAGGCTCTGCTGATTCTTCTAAGGATAGAATGGCTTTCATCGCATTAATTAACTCAGATATGTCCGCTGAACTGAGACCTTCCTCCTCATCTTCGTATGCAGAACCAGAGTGTAATGAGTCTTCATTCTCCAACGAATCCTCATCTGAAGCATGTGTAGACTGTGAAGATGTTGTTTCATGTCTGTGATTTACTTACCACTGGCCTTTCAGCTTGTTTTTGATGAGAGGCTGCTGCTTCCCCTGCTGGATGTGATAAACCCCAGGTGGAATGCTGCATGTAAGGGTTAATAGTGTAACCTATCCCCGGTACAGAAGTTGGAATTATCTGCTCATCTATACTGGATAATGTCTGTACAAAGGTAGCCCATGGGGGTTCAACTTGCACCTGGGTACTCCTTGGATTTTTCAAGACTTTGTTGAAAGATAAAACAATTTTTCTGAACCAGATCCTGAGAGGTTAGCCCAGCTTTGACAAACATGATATGAGTGTTGGTGCTGCTGTGAGTGTATTTTCCTCACCCTTGCCGCTCTTAGACATGATAAATAATCACACACTTGCACAGTGCACTACACAATTTGGAACTGTAATCACTTTAAATTTTGTTAAAGTGACATAGAATCCGACCCTACCTTGCTTTGTACAAGCATTGAAGATCAGAATAGACAGAAAAAACTGACAGAATGATAGTAAATTCAGCAGTCACAGGTTATACATTAGTATAATAAATATGAGCATGTAATCAACTTGTAATCAACTACAAATACATTTCAAGTATGTAGGAGAAACCTATTACTGAGAAAGAGCATCGAGCGACTGGAACCGGAAGTGACGTTGGGCGCGCACACACGAGGGCCCCCACAAGGATGGAGCGGCAAGGTGCTAGAGCCGCGAGCCGGGGGAGCCAGAAGCCGGCAGCAAGGGGGAAGCCAGCAGCCAGCGGCAAGGTGAGCCAGCAGCCAGGTGGAAGCAGCGGCTGGAGGGAGCAAACAGTCAGTTGGGAAGGAAGCCAGCAGCTGGTGGGGAAGGAAGCCTGCAGCCGGGAAAAACAACTTCTGTGCACAGATCAGTGGAGCAGGGAGCAGATAAGTACTAACTTTCCCTATTAGCTTTTCCCACTGTGTTGTATAACCGATTGTCTTCCTTTATCCATTACTGCATTTTATTGTTGAGTCCCTGTCTTTGTACTAAATTTATCCTTATCCTATCCATTTATTTATATTTTTATTTATTGTCCCTTATTCCATTATTTTAGTTATTGTTCCTTATATATTCCTTATATATTGATTGTCCCCCTCTTTTTGATTTTCTGAAGGTAACAGGGAGTTAGCACTAATTAAAAAATGGGTGTGGCCGAGATTGGTAATCTCACTCAATGCATGTCGTGCATGATGTATGCACACCTGTCACAAGTCCGAGTGTGGGTACATCTGTGCGAGATGTGAGCGTACGGCCGCC